>NC_143552.1:65725357-66953214 GCF_054136105.1 Typopeltis vanoorti | reverse complement strand
AAAGCAAAATTTAAACTTCTTTTCTGGGCAATGTCGATATCAAGTGTTGTGTATATGTGTGTGTGTGTGTTTATTACCAAATTTAATATTTGGTAATAAATATGAATATAAAAGATTAGCTTTACTTATGATTCTAAGTAAGTATTCTACATAAAAATTTGGGATATGCTGTTCATAATATAACTTGAATGGTAGGCCGCTTTTTATCTCTAACAAGAATTTAGAAAATAAATTTATAACAACCTTTAAAAATGCTTTACACTTCTTTAAAACTTTAGTTTTAGTGATTTTTAAGTTAAAACATTTCATTTTGATTCTTCGAAAGTGTTTTAGTCAGTCACAATTGTGCATACCGAAGTCCTGGTGGGTATTTTTCTATTCGTTAAGTAAAGATTTTTGCTTACATTGGACTTACTCTATCATCTTTATCTCTCCATCTAGAGAGCAATGTGCAGACTTGAAGACCAAAAAACAAAAAAAAAATCCATGTTATTCTACACTTACGAAATTTATCTCAATTCGTCTAGGCATTTCCTTAGTACAGACACAAATTACTGACTAGGTTCTATTAAATCTTGCGGAGTGTCAAGTCCCCCTCCCCACTCGTACTCTACCCCTCCTGTCGCACAGTTCTCGCGTGATACTTAATGAGGAGGAAAGGCCAACAGCGTTGTAGGGTGACGACAAAATACCCCCAGTAACACCTCCATCGCAGCTCCTGCCATCTTCAAGATGTGACGTTGAGATAATGAGCAACAGATAGAAAACGGAAGTACGTCTGGCATGCAGTTCATTTCCTTCCTCATCCTTTTCCTCCTTTCACTATTCCTCACTGAAGGCCTTCCAAGCTCTTTTCCACGTGCTTGGTACTTCTGCCAAATCGACATGACCAAGACAGATAGCAGAGAAACAACACCACCACAAAAAAAAGACACCTTTGAATAGCGTCTGCCGAATGGTAGGCGTCATTTATCATTGTCCACCATGGGCTAACGACCTGTGAGCCTCACCATCGGAGACAACATTTTGTGGGACGGAGTTCCTTGTCAATATTTCAAGAGATGTGTCAATTTGCGGTTTATATCATCTTTACATTGCAGCCTCACTGCAGAAGCACTGCTACCCATTTCGACAACTGTTTTCGAGATGGTCTTTATTTTAAAAGATAAATGCAGACTCTTGTTTTGCCATAAATGCATGAAGCGAAACACACACAAAAGATTTAACTTTATTTTTTATGAAGGTGTAAATAAAAGCACATTCTCATTTCATCATCATATTAGGCATTATCTGAATTACATACATGTACAAATTCTAAACGTACTGCATGTGGAGCGCCACAGAATTACAATCAGTAATAAACTATATAACCATTAACAAAAATCTATATTACAAGTAGTAGACACAACAGTTCGTAAAGGTAACGATATATATATATCCCGACTATTTTCTCGTAATATACAGAATAGCAATATAAGCAAAATGAAAATCACGTTATGAGAATTTAGTGAAATAAAAAATTAGGGAAAAAATTACAAACTTACCTAGTCCAAGAAAAGGGTATCTGAATCAAAATTGAGTAGCATAGTACTGATCTCAAATTTCCATCTTTTGACATAAATGAAGAAGAGATGAATTAATGAACCAAAAAAGCAGAAGAGGTTCACGGGAAAAACAACAACTAAATATCTGGAATGATGAAATAGCAACAGCTATATATATATATATAAATAAACTTAAAAGCTACATAATTTCAAGCTACATTTTATCAATAATATAATATAGTTATTTCGTTTAAAGGAATATTCCTGAATCTGTTGAATGTATGTTGTACTGCTTACAATATACGTCCTGCCACTATTGCTGGTAGTTCATTATTACAGGCTGAATCTAGAAAGCTGTAAGATGTGCTGGTGATCTATCTACACTAAACAAATCAAAGACGGGATAAAAGACGGGAATTTCGCTTGGCATTTTATAGATTATGAAAAAGCCTTTAATCAAGTTAATAGAGAAAAATTATGGAATATAATAGAAGACCGAGGCTATCCAAAGCAGTTATAAAATGCAATTACGAGCATATAAAACAATACAACTGCAATCATAAATATTAATGCATGTATAACAGCGGTAATGGATGCTAATAAACGAGTTCCACTGGGATGTAGCCTTTCTAATACTCATTTAATATATTAAATAAAATAAATAAATATATTAAAAAAGTTAAAAAAGAAAGGAAACACAATTAAAATTTATAAAGTCATGTCAATGCCAGCAATATTATATGGTTAGGAAAATTGAATAGAGAGAGAGAAAGAGAGAATAATTAGAATAAAAGCAGCTGAAATTAAATTTCTTGGAGCAGTTAAAAAAAAGATGTACAAGAATGGATAGTATACGGAATGATGAATTAAAAACTGCAATAAATGAAGAAAGAGAACAAAAGAATTGTGGAGAATACTGTGGGGAATGGAAATAATTAAATATAAAAGGAAGGGGGGGGAGATACAGGAAGACACAGAAAGAGAATGGAGGTATAGTGAAGGTGCCCTCACAGGCTTATAGCATAGCACTTGAATGGGAAACAAAACCTAAATAAATATGTTTTATATTTCATTATAAATGTTCTTCCTCTTGTTATGTAATGAGATCCAACCTCCTCCGTACAGCATACTTTAAAGAAGGCAGTTGGAATTGGTAGGACAATATTTCGATCCTAATCCTTGGGTCTCTAAACACAACGGCTGGTCTTACGCGGATAAGTTAGATAAAAAAAAGTACATAAAAAATATAAAAAAATTAAGGAAAACAGATGGCTAAATATAACAGTCACGTAACTGGTCAGGAACGCATTTTTATAAATTTTAATATATATTTGGTATTAGGACGAGTTTGAGTGAAGTCTTTGAGTAAGACACTGCTACTCAGTTTATTATTTCAGAAATGACACAGCACTTGAATAAAAAAGCGGTGCTACAGTCTAATACATTTTGGTGATTATCAGTAATATATTGTTATGTAGAAAGGAGGGAAATAGTTATATATAATTCAATTAAACCCAACCTAACAGTAGACATTTTTCAGTCAAAAATAAAATGACTGGATAATATTTAATATTATCAACAATTAAATGCAACATATACGTTTGAAATAGAAGTAAAATATCCATTAATATAATTCATGTATTTCAATGGTGCCTAATTAAAGACGCATAATATTCCCGATTTCGAATTTAACCTATTATGTGTATTTCTGTTCTAAATACATGTCACTTAATGTAAACAGACAGTCTGAAATAAATATGAATGTCGATTATTTTTAGCAACAAAGTACACATTTCTTTTAAAAAAAATCCAAAATGCAGTTTCTCAATTGTCTAAAAGTATGTTAATTGACGTACAACACATGGTAACGCATTTCGAAATAAAATTCAACATGTTGAAATACTCAATTAAAATTCTACTTATAAATGCCTCTTCCAGCTTTGACATATTTCTGAATCAGTGAATTATACCTAATGGCTGAAGAAGTCTAGAGTAACAGAAAAAAACAAAATAGACTGAACAATTTATCTCTTTCTCTCTTCGCCGGTTGAGCATAACAATTGTGTAACCTACAGGGTGCCTGCAAGATGTACGACAGTAGTTCTCCGCTTAATGTCTTACATCGTCCATTAATTTCTGACTCCCAGAAAACAGAATAATTTGCCTGGTTCCGTTGCGCACAGGAATTAATTTGCTAATTAGGAGGGAGACTGCGAAGCTGTTTCATTTTTTTCGTGAAATGTAAGCATGCAAAGTCTGCTAATGGAGCGAGAAACGCATAAAATGTATGTACGGCTGCAAAAATTATTCCGAAAATCATAACCGTACAAAGAGGGGAGTAACAGATGGACAGTGGGTATGGTGGAGGTTCTCTGAAATCCTTAGCTTAAGTGAAATACAAAACTCTTCCAATCTATCGGTTGCCTGATATTTAGTCCAGGCTAAATATCAAAGCCGTCAAGCTTTCACAATTTACCACTCTATTCAAGTTTGAGTTAGAATTTATTGAGGAACTTTGAGTCCAAAAAAACAGGAGAACTAACCACATAATTAATCTCTTCATAATCATTATTTTTTTGTGAATTATCACTTTTTTTTGCACCCATTTATAGCTACAAGCAAGTATAATGGTGAATGGACAGAGTGGGGGGAAAAATGAAAAAAAAAGAGAAGATTATAAAGGGAATAAAGGAGTTTGTTTAAAATATTCTCCGTTTGCTAATCACACACCTGATTTGTTGATAAGGATAAAAACATTCGCGGAATTCTTATTACCACTCCACCATTACATGAACTAGTGGAGGAGAGGGGAAGGATCTACCTTTCTTGATGCTACAAGGTGACTCTTGATCATATAAAAAAAGTATATATATTATTAAGGATACCAAGTAATTTTATAAACTTGGTTTTTTACTCCTTCTCCCAAGTAAGCAAAACAGTTAAGTTTGCGCCTTTCAAGTCTAAAGGTAGTGCAACACCAGGGCAACCCGTTGTAAAGGTGGGTAAAGTCTGATCACTATTCTTAGTATTTCCCATAATGTAAAACACATCTCACTAGGAAATGTATACTGTTATACATTATGGGTGTGGGGGGATCACTACCCAGACCGGTTTCAAAATGGAGACCTCAAAAAAGGTTGAAACCGGTCTGGGCAGTGACCCCCCACCCATAATGTATAACATTTTTTTTTATTTTACATTATGGGAAATACTAAGAATAGTGATCAGATCTTTACCCACCTTTACAACGAGTTGCCTGGTGTTGCACTATCTTTAGACTTGAACTAAGTTCAAGAAAATGAAATCATCACAGAATTTAAGATACCAAATTTGACTTGTCTCAAACCGATATCTAATTTTAGATATAACCGAACATGTATCTGAAGAATACACAGAATATTTGAATGGAAAGTTGTAGGTTCGAATTCTCTCATGATTTAAAAAAAAAAAAAAAAAAAAAAACGAAGTTATTCAGGAAGTCTTGGATGAGATGGTAGGATTTCTCTTAATGAAGTAGAATATTCCCAGCACAGATCGTTCTGTTCATGAAGTTAAAAGACATTACTTACGGACCTTAACTGCCTTGCTTATAATACAGTCAGTTTCTGTTATAGTTTGCTGTGATCCGTCAATAACAGTAGTATACTTTTATTAAAACTTTAATGCAATATTTTGTAATTAATCATAAAGATTACTTTACTACTAAGCAACGTGTTGTACGCATAATAATAATATTTGTGATTTCTTCTCATATATTTAAACAAACAGAAAAATTATGATGAGGAAGTTAGAGAATTCTATTTCTTCAATTTATACCTACTCAGCATGTGCACTATTCGAAAGAGTCTACTTTCAAAATAGAATTTGTTTACTTAATACCAACAAAAAGTTTAAGCTATCCTATTCATTGCAAAGCTAACATCGTTCACTAACTTCGGCAGTATTCCAGGAAATATGTACAAAAAGCATGTCGTTCCTTTATAATGTAATCTTTTTTATATACGCCATTTGTAAATTTCCTGCCTGATATTTAAATAAAAACAGATTTAAATAATAAATCACATACTGCTTTGGGATTGTAATCTAATTACAATCCACAAAAAGTTTTCATAAAATTTCTTTTGCTTGTCTACGCTAATACTTTATTTACATGGTGAATTGCACAAAAATTGAAAATAATATCTTTATTTGATTCTTAATGCTCAACTCAAGCAATTACATGATGTCTACGATTACAGACCTCACCAAGTTCATTCTAGTTTCTGATGCATTCTCGAATAATAATAATAAAAAAAGAAAGCTTTTAACTTTTAAAATTGAATTCGATGCAGGAACATATGAATATCAATCGCGAGAATGTTTCCGAAGCAGTGGAATATTTAAATAATTGAGTTTAAAAGAGTATCCATACATATTAAAACTAATACGTATGGATACTCTAAAACACAACAGCGAATAGTACGCATTAAAACCATGCTGAAAATATATTAAAGCTAAAAAAAATGGCATTTGTCGATAACTGTTTGTATTAGTGACATTCGGGGGCGAGTGAAATTTTCCTTATATATGTTTTCTTTGGACAACTTAACATTCACTGATGTCTCGATGCATTATGCACTATTCGACTCCGATATGAGTCCCCACTCGGAGACTAGCAGATCATATTTTCATTTGAATGTAGAATAGTTAAAAAGGAGATAAAGTGAAATCATTCTAACGAGTATGCATAACAAAGGCGTGCGGGGATCATAAAAATATGCGGAACAATATTTTGTAGGGAAATTACAGCACTACTGTTTCAGTTGTTCTCCTTTCGCTGTTTCAATGCATCTCTGATACTCCAGTCTGAGAATGGCCTAAGTTGTCGTGATGTAATCAGTTGTGTATCCTCGCTGTCTTGAAACTATTTCCTCTATAGGGGCTTTTTCATCATGGGGGCAAAGAAGAAATCGCAAAAAGGCAAATCTAGTAAAGAATGCGAGTGGAAAAATTTAACTTATTTCATGTTTTTGAACAGAGATGATTTCGTTTTCTAGATGACATGACATTTATTTTATCTCACATTTTTGAGGATCTTACCCAGTTTGCAGGAGGAAAACATATACTTTCACTTCAAAATAATTCATTGATAAACGAGCCCAACTACCACTTTCTTTTTTTTTTTTTTTCTGGTAGATGGTGTCAGGAGTTGTTAATAAACCCAGATGGTTGTCACTTCGGTATTCTTAGAAGTCTGGCAGGCATGGTTGGCGGAGTGGTTAGTATATCCACTCTCCAATCAACAAGCTGAGAGTTCAAATTCCGCCTGGGGAATGGATGTTCGTGATTGTCTTTAAAGGGAGATGAATTTCATTATCCAGTGTGAGATTGCCTCCCCGCTTATTTAAGGGTCTGATGTGGCTTGAAAAAGTTCCATGTTGTTCCGGACTATGTAAAAATAAACAAAATTATTAAAATAAATAATAAATAAAAATTTTCATAGAAAAATTCTCACTCACGGTATGAATGTACTATAGGCTTACAAAAACACTTTTCGTGGGTCGACCCAGATAAAAAGTTCCCAACAAAAAATATACCGGTACTTTTAAATATCCACTAAATATAATATTACTGTTACAATTTTAAAGGATACTAAGAAATGCAACAATCTAGCATGCATTACACATATTTAAAAATGAGTAATTTGTTGTTTTAATTTTCGCCATCTGATACTTGATATAATTATTTAAAGATGCATATGTGATTTATAGAAGAGAGCTTCAGACAATAAACCTATTAAAATAATCGGTAATAAGTGCATGTTCGATTTTTATCGTTTGCACCGTTCAATTATTATTTTATGTAAATCCACCCCACGACAAGCTGTGAGCCTAATGCATATTGGTATTAGTACCGCAGACGAACTTGTAGTTAAATATATCCGACCACCATGCTCTAGAGAGAAATTACAGAGGGAACTTTTTTCAAGCCACTTAAGGCCTCCAATATGCAGTGTGGTGGTCTCATACCAGTAACGAAATTCACCTACTACCTAAAGACACTCGTGGGATTCGAACCCAAAATGGGTTGGAGATCAGTTACTCTAACCATTCGACTAACAGTTGCTTAAAATCTTGCACAGGACAGGAAAAATGGCAAATTACCATTCATGAAAGGCTCATGCTGTTTTAGAACATAATAGGAGTAGTTACTTAATCGCATTTTTAGTATTGTTCTAATTGGAAAAGGAAAACTACGAATATATTAAAACTGAAGAAACTATTGTACATTTATTATAGTAAGAAATAAACAGGAAGTAATCTGGAAAATAACCATTGCAAAAACTTATAATTTCACAGTAACAAAAAGCAAAATGAACTATTAATAGCGGAAAATTTCTCATACATAATTAAAAATTTTACGTAAGATTTAAAAAAAAAATTTTTAACATTTTATTATAATTTCCTCTCGGTTTTTCCAGTGCTTCGTAGATTGGAAAAGAAATGTGTTCTCTTCCTCAAATACCTCAATATATCTGTAAAGAGAGCAATCACTCAGAAATAAAGCAAATATAAAAATTATATAAAAACTCCCCCTGAAAATAAACTCTGTCAGAAAGTTCTTAATTACTATTATAGTTATTTTTAGAAATTGAGTTATATTAATCTTACTTCTGGGATTGTTTTACTTCTATTAGTACATGTCAACATTAAAGTGCTGTCCATTCCCGTTAAAACAAAGTGGAGTATGCTGTCGAGAAAATGTTGAGTGTGCATTTTATAGTCAGATTTTGTTTCGCTGCTAATCTGAATTCTAATTACCCTACGCTTTAACGTAGCAGTAATTCCCTGCGTGCTTTGGATGCACCCTGGAGACAATTTGATAAAGACTTCTGTAAAATACGGGATAATAGGAGAACTGTTTATCTAAAATGAGCTAATTAAAATTGCTAGTTAATAATATTGTCAGCAAAGGGAAACCTTTAAACATTAGTAACAAAAATAAAGTAGAAATGAACTTTGACAATTTAAGCGCATTCAAACCTTTGAATGCAGGCTGGTTGTCTAATGAAAATAACGTTGCATTAAACTGGTATACAAATAACGATCTACCGCGTGATGCTATTTCAAAAAATTAAGATAACGTTCCATTATTCGAAACGTATCATTCTCATGATTTCTGTTTCATCATATGAACAGAAGACGGCATCATGAAAGCATCGTTTAGTAGCAATGGCATTTGCGAGATGGTAGGATGACTGTACATGTAGTTATACAAAAAAGGTGAACAGTACGATCCGATTTTTGCATGTCAAGGGTGTGCCAGAGAGGTAGAAATTCATGCTAGTCTGTAAAAGTGCGGATAAGGCGTCAGTCAGACGAGATGTCCACGGCGAGTAGCGAGCGGTTACGACAATGCAACTGTGAGGGTTTTCTGCTCTATCGAACAATCCGGATCTTGCGCCCAGTGATTTCTATCCCTTTGGACCACTGAAAAAGACGGAACTGAGATCAAAAGTAATTTGCGGTGTGCAACATGTCGTTTCCTGCTTAAAGACAAGACGATGATTCCTTGTACACCGATAAGCCTCGATGCGACAAAAGTATACATACCGTTATCGCCTATATGAGAAGAACCGAAGTTGAACTATATGTTATACGTGTATCTTATGTCGGAATAAGGTCTTTCACTTAAGAGTGATTGTTACTTTATTTTTTTGGAAATCCTCTCGTAATTGATTATTAATGCAATTAAACTAATAGATAATTAATTAGATATAACTCATTAAATTTATATCGATCAAAACTCTTATTTAAAATACGAGTATTTTAAATAAAGAGTCAAATACGTTACTTTATCGAAACCATCTCGAGCCTGTTAACTTAGCATATAGCATATAATAATCTTAATAATTGGTTTTGTCCGTCCGTCCATATACATATTATTTCTCTAAGATGCCTCGAAAGATTTTATTGAAATCCCTCAAGATCTACTCTTCAGAATTTTGGTTTAAATGCGCAAAACTGGAGATTTTAATATTGTAACCACAATACCTTCATTTTAATGTAATGATATCTAATCATAATATACTATTGTTACAATTTCATATTATTTTAGACTTGAAACGATTTTTATATTTGCATTATTACTCTTTCCCTTTTACTATTGATTCGTAAATACTCCAGTCTTCTTCTTCGTTTCTTGCTTTAAGCCTCAGCTTGTTGCATTTACAACACTTCAATGCAAGCAATTCGTCCATTCCTGCCAAATGATGATCTGATTTGTATTTGGCTGCCAGTTTTAATTCTTTTTTGATCCATACTTGAAGCGAACGGTTAAAAGATACCATTTGAAAGGAGGCTCCCATCAAAGGTAACGGAACATTTTTTTTTTTTTGTTTTCATGAAAACCGTGAAAAGATCGAAACGAAATCAATTATTACTAATGGATTTCAACAAGAAAATGTTCGACACTAAATCTCCATATTGAAGATATCGATATCTGATAGCTAAACGATATCCTTGCATCCCGTGGGATTTGAATGATAACAACACATTGCATATGAATCATCAAAACTCTACGCCTATTACGTTTGCGATTGTCATGCATCTAGTAGTCCCTATCAGAAAGGAATCGATATGGTCACAATCAATGAACACTCGAAATTGACATCATTTTTGAAAAATGGCCTTTAAAAGATATTTTATTCAAGGCACTCACCTTGAATAAAATATCAAGATTAGAATGTTGACTTATTACACGGTTCTTTCTAATAGCACTATTAGTTCCAAGTAATGGCAGCTAAATATTTCATTGCTGTGAATTTCTTAAACGTTTAAGAATAAATCCCTTTCTTCTAAAGTGGGTTCACTCTGATATCGACCGTAGCAACATTAGTTGGCAGTCTCAAAACGAAGCTATGAAAATAGTTCCAAGTATGAAATAGCCATCAGGACAATAGAAAAAGAAATATTCTGAATGCACAAGCGCCGATAAAGCTATCATTGCCATTCCATCTCTAATTACGTAGCATTTTCTCAATTTCATGGATATCAAAGCAGGACTAACACCTCCTTTTATCGGTTGAAATAAATTGCGTTTATCTTTCCTTTTTTTTTCTACTGCTGATAACGCTAATAACAAAGTAAGGAGGAAAGAAATTAAAATAATATAGAAAGAGGAAAAGATTCTTTCACACGACTTCTACTGTCTCTAATGGCTTTAATTTATGGAGCTTAAGTATTGCAGAAATGTTCTCCTTCTCCAGATAAAAATCATCTTACATCCATCGGGAAGCTGAGATCTCTGTAAAGATCAAAGATGAGATAAGCGGCACCAACTTCGTCATTCTTCATCCCTTAAAGACGTGATAAGTATCTCTCTCCTCTATATTTGGCTAGAATTGCATACAACATATGAAAGACTCAAAATGTACATCTGGGACTAAAATCTTACTAATGTCATCCATTGGAATGGAATTTGACCGAATGCATCATGAAACTGTTGGAAAAAATGCGAAGACAGATGTGCCCTGACTTGTTCACTCCTTTTTGGAGTTTAATAGCATGAAAAACGTCGACGCCATCCGGATTCAAGACATTTCTTTACTCAGCTAATTATAATTACCGGAACTTTTAGTTTGCGCCAAGATAAACATCAATTTTGTTTAATTAAAAATGAGGTTGATGAATGATGCAGTTGGTAAAATTCATAACCTTGAGAAAACAGAATGACTCCGATTGAGAGGCAGTTTTTCGCATTTGTTTTTTATTTCCATAAATCCATGCATATTTTTATAATGATTTTTTTTCTTAAAAACAATGTTATAAATAATACGTTTTTAAGGCTTTGTAATATGCAAATTAATAACGACAAATATGAGACAGGAATTTGGAAACAGGCTGTTGCTAAAATGTTACCCTTCATTATCTATTTTGTTCTCGTTGTCGAGAATTTACTTGAATTCACTACCAAACCGTTAAATGAAATAATGCATTTACTACAATAATTAAGAACTGCAAACTAAGAAACATTTTGGTAACAGCGGATGTAACATCATAGAAGATTCATATTCAACACAAATAATCAACTAGACATTTTTTTTATTGAGAAAGAGATAAGAAGGAAGAAACTATCTTTTAAAGAATATACTCTAAGTTGCGAGTTTGACATGTGATATGCAAGTTCACGAGTTTAGAGGGTATCAAGCAAGTAATGAATTTCTGAGAGAGGCAGATCATTTAACGTTTGTTTATGTTGAAGTAATCCTTATCGCAAAACAGTTTGAATGTTTTCCCTATATTTCTGTTGATAATTTTCTTATAAGTCCTTATGATTATCCTACTTCATTTACTATTATCAATCTTTTACAATTCAAGAAGCTGTCAAGAACTCTTTTCCTGAATATAAAATCCAATCAAAATTTCTATGAATGTTATTTAGAGATTAAGTAATATCTGTATGGTATTGTAAACGTAATACATGTTTAAATGGATGTGCATACTGTGCGTCTGAATACCAGGAGATGGGCACTTATATTAGGAGAAATACTAATTAAAAACAACTAAAATGCATTATTAAAAGCAACTTGCTACAGGGGGTGTTTAAATAGTAGGTAAACGGTTCGTAAAAGTAGTTAGATTCATACAAACTATCCACGACTGATCCAAATGGATTCAGGACCATTCATTCAGCATTATATCTTGCACGTGAAAAAAATGAGATAGACAACTGCTCTTTGTTGTTCAGAATATCACACATACATGTAATAGATTTTAGTTCAAGAGAGTTGAACTAGGATGTTGTGAACCTCAATACTATGCTCGCTAAGTATATCGCAGTTGATCCTAGAATATTCCATCATTTGGTGGACAGGAGTTAAATTATATGAAATTATGATTGATCAGATTACATGCGCACCAATAGGTACCGGAATATGCTGTCCTTCCCATATCCCAAGAGATATGATCGAATTCTATTCTTCCGAGAAGTTTTCTGCCATTGATCAATAGTCCAAACTTGCGTTCCAGACAGCACTGGGAGCAGCTTTTCTTTCGCTACAGAGAGTTTTCGACAATTAGCACATAGCTGCGAACACTGTGGTTATGTAGTTTCCAAGGCAATATTCTTGTTGAAATGGGCAACTTGAATCATCAACTACTACGCTCCGCTCTGCCTCGCATATTTACAGAGACAATTTGCTTATCATACCAGAGGTCCTGTCTTTCAGTTAGAATGATTCTTGCTTTTGCCAATTTTACTCCGCTGTTTCAGGCAAGAAACATCTGAACAACGTTCGTCGCTGATATATCTGCGTCGATATTGCTTTTGAAGTTGTTCTAGATGTGAAGTCTCTCTCCCAAAAGACCCACTTGTTGTAAGTGGTGATCTGGACTGTTATGTAGACGTTTATTATTATTATTTATTTTTTTTAATTTCATAGTGACGTTATATGCAAATGGTCCGATTACGGCATACCGAAGGAAACATCACCATTCTATCTCAAAAGATTCCCGTTATTTTTTTTTATTTTTTCTGATAAAAGCAACACCCATCCTCTGGTTGGAATTCATGTTTTCAATGTCGTATCTGTAGTAATATTATTTCTTTACGACCACAAACTGTTAAACCGCAATATATTTACTTATTGCCTTAAAAGCAATGCTCAGGAATTTCAGTAAGCACAAATCTATATCCGTGTAATGCATAATATACTAAAACTGAAATTATGAATTATATGTCAAAGCAAATAAGAAAAAAAAATTCCTAAGACGATAAGAGTACGTAATAAGCATTTTCTCTTTATCCCTTAGGAATTTCTGTCAAATGCAAAGATTAAATAGGAAGACATCTCTGTGTCGCGATTGGAAAGAAAACATTCCACTTGGTTGGAATTGCTTCGGTTCAAATCCCATCAAACGAAGCGAAATTTTGCGAAGGCATTTTTCAAGTTACAGTTTCCAAGGCAGGCAAAGATTTCTTTTTCAGAAACTCCATCTTTTTTATCACTTCAGCACATAAACTCGGAAGATATAATTATTGTTAAGTCTTGGTTTAAGTACGTCATGAATATTCAGAACAAGAATTTTGGTTGTTTCGGTAATTATTGGTGAGCCTGTACTTTTATAAAATAACAGAAAGCGCGTAGTATTACTTTATATTAATATTGTATTTCATTTAAATTAAATTATTTAATTATCGTATTTATCATAACAATAATGGCTAATTGATTATTTTAAGTAAATTATTAGATACAACAGATTTTAAGCATATTGTTGTAATACCTTTAATACCTATTTGAGGATATTATCCACGTTATACACACGTATTCGCACGCACGCACTAAAACACCATGAAATTCCTACGTTAACATCTTATTATAATTCAAAACATATTTGTCTTTAAAAGGAAAATTATTTGAACCTTGAACGTGCTCATAGAGACCAGAGGTCTTCCATGCTCCCAATTTCAAAATAAATCGGTGACATAGGCAAGTGCATATTCCAAAGGTGACTAGATTGTTCAGATAGAATTCCGTGGACTGATGGCTCCACTGCACACTTTTATTCATGACATTCAAGATATTCCTGTTAGTGCTTAGTGTAATATTCGTGGTTCACGACTGGAAATGACGGTTTCACTTTGTTATTGTCTGAGGATTTTAAGAAGTGTACGATGGATTTGGAAAATCAGAAGAAAGATGACTCTATTCGGCTGATAGTATCAGGTAAGTCCATTAGTTAATATCTGCTGATAACTTATTGAAGCAGGTAGAGCAGGTTAAATATGGTAAATATTTTTGTTCCAACCTCTTCCCCCTCTTTGGCATCACGAAGTTTATCTGGTAATAAGTAGAGAAATTATGTTATTCGATTTCTTTTACTACCTATTATAAGAATCAGACTATACGAAATACAAATAAATAAAAAAAATATTGAAGAAATATGAGTATGCTCTTTAAATTTGAGTAAAAGAAATTATTATTATTATCATATTAAGAGATAACCTCCAGAGAGCCAGGGGCCCATTGAGGGGGCCTACATATCACCCGCTCTAGCTGCCATGCCTTTTTTAAAATCCACTCACACTATCTGCACTCACAAGTTCCAAAGGGAATCCATTCTATTTACGCACCACTCTATGAGAGAAAAATCTACTCTCACCCCTCATTGCATTCATTTTCAACTTCCTTGATGCCCTCTGGTCCTCTCCCCACTGTCTATAAAATGAAAAATTGCATTTACTGGTATTCTGTATGACTCGTTTAGAAGTCTGTATGCTTCAATCATATCAGCTCTTTTTCTTCAATTTGCCAATGTCTGCTCTCCACAAATTCTCAATTGGTCTTCTAAATTTGTATTCCACAGTCCCAATATCATCTTTAAGGCTTTCTCTCCGCTGTATCACTATAGAAACCAATAGACTAAACCTTCGCACAACAGTCCAGGTGAAGTCTTATCAAGGCACTGCAATCATCCTCCCAGCTGCATTTGTAATCTTGGCTCTGTGGCACTTGAACTTCAACTTACTATCCACTAAAACTCTAAGATCCTTAGCCAGATCAGTTTCTTCTAGCATAATCTCGCTAATACAATATGACAGTGGATATTTCATTACACCAAAGTGCATGGCTTTACAATTACTAACCTTGAACTGGTAGCCATTTTCACATGCCCACCATTCCAACCTATTCAAATAATTCTGCAAGTGCTGCATGTAAGTTCATAGCTGATTACTGCTTATCTTCGCATCATCGGCAAATAGCTGTATGTTACTTGTTAAATCCTTCCCAAAGTTATTATTGTAAATAATGAATAACAGTGTACCAAGGATTGATCGATGTAGTATACCACTCATCTTAAATCTTCCACATTCACATCCCCCATATATCACTTTATGATATCTATCAGCTATCCTCTTATCCTTGCGAATATTTTATAATATAATCCCATATTCTTCAATTTATGCAGGTCTTCCATGCTATATCCTGTCAAAAGTTCTCAGGAAGTCTAAAAGTATCGTGGCTTTATCCATTTCCCTTGGATAACTCAACCTTAACTTTATTATAAGATGCGAGAGCAAGTTACGGAAACATTAGCAAACCCACGCTGTTCATTGCAAAGTACCGGTATATACTCTGTCAACCCATTTCTGCATATCAGCTGTTACTAACTTTTCCAAAATCTTCACCACTACTCCAGAGATACTAATAGGTCGATAGTTGGACATATCGGTCTTTGCACCACCCTGTGTACTTTCAAACATTATCATACATTCTTTCCATTCCTGCGGAATCCTCCATTTTCTGGGGGTTCAAATTATACAGCTTGAGCAAAGGAATAGTCAGTCAGCTGAATACTCTCCTAGCATTCGTGCCAATATCTCATCATACCTTATTGCCGAATTCTTATTCAGTTTGTGCACCAGCTCTAATATCTCCTTCTCCTCAGAGACATGAGTTCTTCATGCAGTGAAGAGGTAGCAGTAAGCTCAATGTTGTATATGCCAGATTAGTAGCTTTTAGCAAAATGGGAACTCATTAATCGAGCAATCTTTTCTGAATCTGCATCACGCATACATCTGAATTCAGGGTTATTCTTTTATATTCATTCTTTATTTTACTTGCAGTGCAGTATAACGATAGAATTCTTGTGGGTTTTCTTTCGCTTGCAGTTTCTTTTCATACTCAGACAGCTTTCCGTACAATAGTTGCAACTCTTCTAGCCTGCTCCTTATAATTTTCATAACCGACATCATCCTTATGCACACCGTATTTATTCCACATAATCTTTTAATCTCGTACTTAATAAGATTAAACACTCACTTTACTTGGTACAATTCCGATATGATATTGTATTATTGAAGTATTTTTTTACCTGTTTCCCATACACTACACTGCCGATATCCTTCCAATCTAGAAAACGATACAAGGGCAGAACCTAGTACAATCCTCAGCTGACCCTAATATCCTGCTTTGTACTTCAACAGGTAATGTGTTTTGAATTGATCATTCATAAACTTAGCTACTTCCCAAGTGAGCTGAGTACAGCATGATCACTGTCACCACTCGGAAGCAAAAAACAGTCACGTCTTTAACTAAAAGTCCCCCCCCCCCAACACACACTATAATCATATCTAACACTTTGACCTTGTGTTCTTTTTGTCCTATTTCATAACGCTTGAGGAAGTTGTCTCGCAACACTCGGTAAATTTGGTTGTTTCATTCTTCTCATGAGATTTCACCGCTGCCTAGTCAGTGTTCGGATAATTAAAATCACCCATGATAGTTTCGCACCCAACATGTTTATTTAGTAGTGTTTGCTATTTCGGCAACATTTTACTACATATTTGATCTTGTTAGACTCTGTCTCACACCAGATAGTTTCAAACTCACTGCCACATGGAAAATCGTAACTAGTATTGTAGTCACAGTTTCTACTGTAACTGGATTAAATCATCTAGTAGCATTAGCAGCACACACACACACACACACACACACACACACCCTCTACTAGCCATCCTACAAATACTATATCCTTTGCACTCCTGCCATTCATGTACAGACATAAGTCACTTGCATGCTTTTTTTTGTACGCTCACTTCTGTAGTCTGCATGAACCCAGTTGAACAACTTGCAGATCTTTATTCTTATCCAATGCCTTGCTTATGCTGATCCTTGCACTCCCCTAATAAGTCCCAGCTGGGCGAACACACAGTGGTGTTTTCCTCATAATCATTTCCACGATACTGCACATTTCTCTCATGAACACAGTTACATAACACTCAGATTACCACCATTCCTCCCATCATAATTAGTTTCCCCGACTCTCTGTGTCAGGTCGCATATCAATAATTTTACCAGACTCCTAACACCAAATTCATTCAAGTGTAGACTGTCCCTCTTATACAAATCCATTCTTTCTTCGAACTCACTACGTACATCCATCCATTCTTTCCACACAGCCTGGGCATCGAATAGTTTGCTATCATAGTCTTTCTCATTTCATTTATATCGTATATAGGTAATATAGTATCACTTACATCATTTATAATCAATTATACCTACCTGATTATCTTTACGTGTAATCTTATTTGATTCGTGTTCTTTTGTTTCTCCTTTTGTTGCTTATTCTCCTTTTCCTTCCGATTCCTCTCTAATCGCGTTTCATCGTTTTCAATCCTTCTCGTCAAATGCAAACGGTTTTTGTAAAATTAAACTTACTTGTTTTTTTACTGAAATAAAAATTACACACACACACGTATATACAGCTAATCCTCGACTTATAACATGTGACTTACGACCACTTAGGACGGCCATCAAGTTCATCGAATACCACTTCATTCCTGCAACCAATGGACCAGGATGTTATTGAAGCCTTCAAGGCATTTATTTAATAAATTATTTTGCTAAGTCTATTGGTGCTGCTAATGATGAAGAAACCAAACCCTCGGAGACTTTTTTGAAGGAATTTAATATCTTGCATTTTACAAGAATGTACATGCAGTATGGAGGAAGGTGTTCAATATACATGTTTATACATTTCGTAGGATTCAACAAAGACAAGCCCTACAAGAAATTGGTGACGAGATAGTTCCACTAGAACTACTGTATTTGTTGCCAGCTGCAGAAGAAAAAAAAAAGAACAGATAGAAGCCGAATATCCTCCTCCTACCCCGAAAAATTATGCAGTGAAATAATGACAAAGGCGTTTCTGTTAATAAACCAATTTGATTGTTTGAGGAAATGGATCACAATATGAAGAGATTTAGAAACGTACTCAATATAATGCAAACTACAATTGCTTGCTTGCTACAGAGAAATTTATGCAGTAAATAAAAGGCAAACAATGCAGAGGGAGTTGAACATAATGTTAAAATTTTTAAAGATCGCTTTCTTCTGTCACCTTACCCATTACACCCCGTCACCCCGAAGATGAGTCTGCCCACAGTTTCTCAAATGATGGCTCCCACTGGCACTTGCAGCCTGCCTGGTTGTTCGAACAGTAGCTGAAGACTACAGAAACAGCAGAAAATTGTGTACAACATGAATTCGTTTTCGTAGGAGTTATTTTGAATTTGTCACCAAGCTGAGTACAGGTAAGTTTTAGCAATTATTGGCATTACCAATAGAGATAGCTATCATAATGTAAATAGCTTCCATATAGCTGATATCTTCTTTATAATTCAGCGTAAATGTATCAAATCTAACTATTTTCCAACACTAGAATAGCACTTAAAAATGGAATCTATGTTTTAGAATTTCTACAATTGTGTCATTTACAGGACTGCCGCTTTTAAAAAGTAATTGTTCATATAAATGAAACCAAACCAATTCTAGCAAGTCCTAACCAAGTCCGTGTGAAAAGTGTATCACAATGATTTTATTTACGATTTTATGTGAAGTGTGCAAACGTACCTCCTATACTCTTTCTGTATTATTTTTATACGAACTTTAATTCAAATTTAATTTATTTTATTAATTTGTAATTTTTATCTGAAAGTATCCCACTGACGATTGGCCCTCCAGAGACTAAACAGTCAAGGTTAGTGGCCTTTACTTACTTTAATTGAGATGCTTGGCCTAGACTTTTTACGCGTTATGCATATAGCGAACATCAGAATTTGTTGTTGTTGATGACGAGACCTCCACTACCTTCTCCGATGAATCGTCCAAGTAAAGAAACAGCTTCGAAGATTTACACTTGCCCCCATGTGTATTCAACTGATTATTTTACATAATATTTAATATTTATTGCTATACAACACTAATATATAACACGATTTAATATTATAATTTGTAAAGTGCATGGTTTAACTATAAAGAAAGAAAGAGTAAAATTAGTTTAAAATATAACAAAACAAAATTGCGCATTTTATCATTTAGTCATGTTAATTAAGATATCCTAATACAGCGATTTCGAACTTACGACGGGATCGGTGGAATGGAACCTCGTCATAAGTCGAGGATTAACTGTATACGCATACGCGCACACACACACACACAACGACAAAAAGCAGTAAACTAAATATACATTAATGTATATAAAAATAATTTTTTATTTTCAAATGAATGAATAAAAATTTTTTTTCGAAGTCTTGAGAGTATCCAAGACATTTGAAACTGAAACGAAATTTCTGGGGCAGCTAATGTTAGAAAACTGCTGGGCTACAACAATGAGAAGAAAGCACACATATAAAGACATACACTGGGCTCATAGTCTTAGAGACTTTGGCCATAATTCTTGGGAAGTACAAGACAAAACAGATGCTGACACCGAGCAAATTAATGTTGTTATAGCACAATGACAGCGGGTGGGGTGAGAGTTAGACAATCCAGGAATATTGCTCTAAAGATTAGACATGGTCACACACACACACACACACTAGATAATGAAAATCCCTCAATTCAAAAACATATATAGCACAATGAGATTCACGTCCCTAGATAGGTGATTGGAAAGCATAGACACTATTCATTCAGCCAACCAAGCTGGCTAAAAAACATTTAATACGCGAAGGCATTTAGTTTTCATTGAGCATTGTACTGTTTTCCCAATTCTGCGAAGCATTCCGTTTTTAAAAGCATTCCAACAATTCTAATTTACATAAGCATAATTACGGAAGGAAAAACCCTGCCATCCCAAAACTGCTTGCCCAAGAAGCGGGAAAAGTTGAGATAGACTACTTTAATACAAGACCTCTTCTTTTTAAATGTAATAAAACAGTGTCTTTATATTTGATGTTAACAGTTTATTTGAAAAAACAAATGTACTTACTCTTTTTATCTCTATATTTCATTTTTTTAAAATCTCCATGTGACTCTAAGAAACTTTCGTTAAGCCTGTTAAAATGAAAAAAAAAAAAAAAAACATATCTTACATGTCTGTAATTAATTTCAGCACAACGAATATTTAGTATTTTTTTTAAGTACATATTCGTGATAACAAATACAAAAATACAATGAAATGAATTAGAGAAACGTGTTATTGTAACATGCAAGTGGTTGGGAACAAACACAGATACCTTTTTATATACTAATAAACAGTGCTGTAATTAATCAGGGCATTACAAAACCTTTACGTATAAAAGATCTTGGCTGTTTCAAGTTTGCAATATGAAACAAAGATATGCAAGTAATCAAAATTCCATTGTGATGATATTCCGTGAGAAAACCACAAAAACTTTCTTTCATTACGTGCATGTCTCTCATTGTATTAAAGATTATTTTTAATTCGTGTTAGTGCCACGCTATTTTCCTCTTTTGTCACTAAGCTAAAGCGATCTCTCTCTCTCTCTCTCTCTCTCCATATGGACAGACAGACCGGGAAAAACTGTTATTTCTTGTCTTCATTCTAGCGCTCGTCTCCGGAGACTACTTGACAAAGAAGAGCTAATTATCGCAGATGGCTGAATGACTAGCTAATTAAAGGCACGTAACACGAGGTGTGGATAATGCTGCTGTCTCTATCCCCCATTATCACTGCCTCAGAGACCGGGGCTCCATTGTGTTCATTAATTAAGGTTGAGACGAGCAAGGAGCTAATCAGATTACGAAGACAAATTAATAACAAGGTAACTATATGAAAATAATTCCACTCATTAGCCTTTGGTCCGGACATCCCGTAAGAACAATGGAAGGTTACCATAGCAACTAAGACTCCTAGCGCCGATAAGTGTGAGTAAAATAGATTGAATCATTAATAGCTAGCAGGGACATTTTACACAAACATGCACTGCATTTTTAACTGTGTTCATTACGCTTAAAATCTAGCTAATGTTCCACCGGGAATTAACCCTCCAATAAGTGGAATTTTAATGCCTCCAACGTCGAATTTAATTTGGTTGTTTGTACAAAAGACTTTTTAGTGTTTTCTTACAATGATTTCTGCTTTAGAATGCAAGATTCTGTTTACGCGGAGCTCATGTGAGTCGTATCGAAACAATAAAGTGCAAATTTTGGAAATTGTGTGTTCAGTGAGAAAATCGTAATTAAACAAGAACGTAGTTGCTTCGTTCCAGACTCTAATTAACTCTAAAATTACATTGTCGTCTCGCCAACATAAAATAAAATCGCACACCGAAGCAGTAATTACATTCAGAAATTTAGGAGATATTTTAGTCACTTTATTAGGAGCTTTATTGTCGCAGATGAACAATTCCACTTTAATAATAATGAACGCCACTGTCATATGCTTCCAGTAATCTCTGAATCACAACGATACAACTTAATGTCTCAGCAAAAGCTTTTCTTGTCTTCTTTAGATCTTCATCTCTTAACGTCCCTTCTTTTCATGCTTTAAGCTATTTACTTCTTGCGAATGAATTAAATAAAAGCGTGCATTGGGCGCCTCCTCATAATGCATTTAATTATACCGATTATTCAGAACGTGTTACCGGAGTACTATCTCGATTGCCGAGAACTCCATGTTTAAGTTACCGCAGCATCTCCATGGTGCTACTCTCATTAATTCCAGAATGTCACTGACATTGATTATCTCTGCCTACTCGCCGTCTGAGATTACTTAGATCCACAAACACTTATCAACTGGCACTATCTGATTATTGGGCATCGCTGAGTGTTAGGTATTGTTAAGAATACTTAACCGTGGACTGGGTCATATATAAACTTCCAAAAATGTTCTATATTTTTATAATCATTTTTTTTTTTCCTGAAAGAACAAAAATATATTTAAGATTTTAATAATATTATTTCGGAAAGATCTTGGTAAAACCTAATTAACTACATTAATTACTAGCTGCACAGTACACTGGATTACTAATATAAGTCATAATGGTATTCATAATCTTAAAATAAGAAACCTATTGTTAAAAAAAAAAAAAGACATACTGAGTCTGTACTAAATCAAAATTAATAAGAAAAGCACTGTTCTGGGCAGAGCTTCTGTAGCTCAGTCGGATTTCACAAAGACCTTGGTTGAAAAGACGTAACTTTGAATCTCCCATCTAGGATGCAAAGAACTTTTATCAAGGGCTTTTCAATTACCTGTTCTAACACGGAGACGGCATTTCCACAAACCGACCAGGAGAACAAACGTAATTCACATACAAGGATATATATTTGAGCATAAGACCAACCACTTAATCTTAAAACCATGTTTATGAAAACCAATTTGGGATGTCGTGAGGTTTAAGGATCTGTAAGCAGCATGGAATTTTGTTGCTCTTGTTGTTTTAGTATTCCGGAAGCTCAGTCGAGCAGAAGATTCTGAAGGGCGAGCTAGCTGCATTATTACACTTGCCACCGTTTAATCATTGTAGTTCTATATCAACGGAACACGAGCCATGCAAATTCTGATGCCATGCAAATTCCAATTGTCAGAGATCATCTATGATCATCGTTTTATAAATTCGGACTGCGCTTTACTTTGTACATCAAAATTTCGAATAACTTCTTTCTCAATGGTTCGTCCTATGAATAGATTTAAAGTAGTATCCAAATACGATGGATGCTAATTTAAATCTTCTGGAAAGAAAGATTAAAGGGTTTTTATCCATTATATTTTATAGGATTATTAACACGATTTTCCAACCAACTTCCCATTATCCCTTATGTTAGGCTCAATGGCTTGTCACGCTTAAGTAATTTGGATTGTTTGAAACTCTGATTATGCTCTGATCGTGTGGTTAATACTATCGGCATAATCGCATGTTTGTGAATTGCGTGCGTTCTAGCGTTTGTCTGTTTTGAAAGATGAAAATCCCGAGTTTCGGAATGGAAAAACACTTCCACCTCCATATTCAGACTAGCTAACTCATCGTCAGTTGAAAAGTCCTGATAAAGTTTCTTCTGGACATCGTCGAAAATCCGGGATCCTGAAATCTATAGATATGTAAAAACAGACTTAAGGATTTTAGTACACTGACCTCTACTCTTTCGATAAGATGCTGCTTTGAATTTGTTAAGATGTTCTTCAGTGCTCTGAAATACTTTGAAATGAGCTTGAAGATGGTTTTCGGTCTGATTTCGAAACGCATTCATTATTCAGAACCGAGTGCATATTATTGATTATCAACAGTCCAGTATTACATCCGAATATCTTCCCTTTTAAAGGAAAAAAATTATAAATACTTTTTAAAGCGATCTCGGGATCCTAAAACAGCCAATTTATCCTCTTTCCAAAAGCCAGCGAATGGTTTTTGGATAGTTCTTCAGGAAATGATTAAAATTATGGTTTGACTTCATCATAACTTGAGAATAACTCTTCAAAAGCTGGTAATAAAGTGAGATGCGCTGTTAGCACAAGTCTTAAGATACTTTTTCGCTTCTTCCATAAACTGAAAAGAGCTGCTTTAAAGGCTGTACTCTATTTACACTGTTTGAAAACTCATTACAAAGTTTTATGACAAGTACTTCGATGTCATATTAGGCCGCTCTCCGTACGCTATTAGAGGTAGATGTGACAACCCATCTCACTGCTTGAATGTCCTTTTCAGTCTGATTTGGCAGTCTCACACAAATACTTTTTTTTTTGTATCCGAAAGTGACACTTGCGTTGTCAACACAAAATCCTCTTAAACATCCGTTGTCAGTTTGAGAGGTGTGCAAGTTGGTGATAATAGCATTAGATGTTGATATATTAGTGTTCTCTCGGTCTTTGTAAAATGACAACAGTTTAGTCACGGTATGCTTTTTAAAGTAACCAGCTAGAATGCAAGTACATTTTTCATTTTCTTAGCGTTTAGAAGGACACAGTTGTTCCCTTTCACACTTCCAATAATGAATAAATCAATAGAAGCAAATAAGATGTCTACTGACTTGCCTGCAATAATACTCCTCCCACGCGATCCAATCCTGAATTCAAGCTTGTAAAACTGAAATTGTTTTTTTTTAAGTATCCGCTTGAATTTAGCTGTCAACACTATTATCAAGACAGTTTCTCTAAAAGTTACCGTTTGCTATCAAATGCGTTTGATAAAACTTTGCAAAAACTGACTCGACAACTTAAAAGTTATCGTATTCGTAAGATCTAGTATGTAATAATAATAATAATAATAATAATATATTAGATTCTGATTTGGGGAATAATGCTAAAATAAACCTCAAAGGAACGGATCATGTCACATTAAAGGAATAGTAAGATGTTAAATATTTATAAATTAAACGTTATTTAACAGTGTAACTTGAGATAGATAAAAGGTAGCATTCTTTTTCTAGATATGTACATCTGCTTACTTGTGTTCTTTTGATTTATCTCCTACAGTTCCACCTTTGAAAGGTAAGAAACCTACGATACATCAGTAGTATGAATAGAGACTAAAGTGAAATGTATATAAGAGCGAGGGGTGGGCTGGAAAAAGATGTCGTAAATATGCACATTTTTTTCCAGAGTTAATGAATTATTGAAAGAGGATAGCCAGTGTAAAGTGCACATTTTTATCAGTGTGCGTGATCCACTGTGGTGTTATTTTAAGGGAACGATCGCCTCTTTTTAGTTATATTTTACAATTTGAGGTACCAAATGGAGTTGTTACATAATAATAATTTCACTCTTAAAATTTTAGGAATTCCATCAAAATAGCTTTGAGGAAAAACATGTACCGTTTTAATATGTTATAGTTGATAATTATTCATATGCAAACCCCTAAAAATACAAAATTTTTATTAGTTTTTCAAGTAGCTTGTAATTCATCTTCTCCATATTTTAAGAAGGCGGGGGTAAACTGATTACGTTTTTTAAATACATTATTGTAACTTTGAGAAACGACTTCAAATAAAATCGATCACTTTTATCGTGCATTAAATGGAAATATAGTTTATTTATTGTCCAAGGCTCTAAATAAAAACATAATCTTTTAACTTTATTCAAAAGCCGTTCTCATCACGTTCTTGGTTCAGCTATCAAAAGTGAAACGTGTTAAATATACCTGACGCCCCTTTGCAACGCAGGCTATTTAAGATTACGCCGACCGTTTAACTTACACAAATATCAATTACAATGGATGTTTGCATTCCTTTCGTAAGCCCAAAGTAACACTGAAGACAGACTTCTTTCTGCATTCTCCATTCGCGTGTGTTTACATTGTTCGTTTTTTCTGTCCGATGTGCCAAGAAACACTCATAAGTTGACTGAAGTTAATTAGCCTTCATTAAATAATCATTTACATTTCCTAATTAGCCGTGTTAATTACTTAATTCTAATGAAGCCTTATTTCTAATCTTCTTTCTATTCGCACCCACAGGTCGCTGAAATCGAGATACGATTTGTGTAAGAAAGCTTTGTGATTATTTAGACGCTGATAATTTGCAAAAGAAAAAAATTGTATTTAATTTTTTTTCGTTCATATGCCACCACGCAATCAGAGAAGAGTGCTTATAATAAAAGGTTCAAAAGAGTTTTTAGCTTTTTTTTTATTTTTATTTTCAACAGCATTCAATCTCAATCGCGGGGGTTTATTTTTTCAAATATGCTGTAAGAATATATCCAAGTAAAAGCTAATTTTTCATTTCTTTTGCGAACTAACATTCAAGCTTTATGCACTAAGAAACCGGACGTCTCAATTTCAGATTTTATCTTTAAAATTAAAATTATTAAAACAGATTTCTTTGAAATGATAAAATAGTTTAGTCTACTGCTGTATATCCTGTTTGTTAATCAATTTCTTGAACTTTTATAGTTTTGATAATTATCATAATTATCCTAGAGAAAAACAGTTAATGGCAAAATTTTACAGAAGAAGATAAATTTCAGTTTTATATTGCTTCAAGTGAAACCATCGGAGAAGATTAAGATTTCATTCGAAAACACTAGTAATTTATCCCCCAATTTGGGTGAGCAATTTGTGAAAATTAACATACACACAGTGCTTAAAGAACAATTAATTGATCAGGAAACTCACAAGAGACAAAATGAATCCCTATGTGACTTGAAATATATTCGTAAGTTGTGAGAAGAGGTAAGTTAGAACAAACTTTCTATTTACAAACATGAAAAAAAAAAAAGCAAGCAACAAACTAATGTCTTCTTTCTCTCTCTTTCTGAATAAAAGATCAATGTGCACATTTTCAGCAGATACTAAATGAAGAATGTTGATGGAGGTGTCTCTTAGCCAGTACTTCCGTGTTTGTTCCTCAAGTTAGAAGAGTTAGGTGAATATTTTATACTTCACATGAATGTATATTCTTGTTTTCATCTATATTTTACTATAGAATAAACAAGGAACAAAATTTTGTTCTGGGGCTTTATGTATCCCATAGTACAGAACACCATGATGACGAGTATATTTAGCACATTAACAGTTATGAATCCCACGTATCGTAGGCATAATCCTAATGCTGAACGTATCTTCAGTTTTCTAATCTTCTATTACAGCGGACCATATCTGTCTATGGTATTCAGAAGTAGCCGGATCAGTGGCTTAGACAATGACATTCATCACGCCTTTATCCTGTTGGGTCAGTATCCGTGTCATCACGACAGCAATTCGCTGTAAATGAAGCTCATAACTTTTACAATGACTTCGAACTTCAATTCGCTCTCTACATAATTTTTGTCTTCTTCACTTCCTGGGTCAGTTCTATCAATACAGAACACTCCACTCAATCTTCTATAGTGAAATACAAAACATTCCAGTAGTGATCTGCACTTTCCATTGCCCAAATCAATGTAGTATCACACATACACACATGAAAAATAATTCACATTCAAAAGCTAAAAGCTGTCTTCTTTCAATTCTCTCCATTCTGAATATTAATTGCCATTTTTCATTGATTTATATGCCGACGCCATTCATTGCTTGCTCACCACAGTAACCGACACTCCTCAATTAAGAAACATCCAAGCTAAAAATAATCGGTATTTTCGACATCTACAACCTGATATTTCTTTATCTTTATCCTTATATTTCTATGCTTCGAGTGAGGAGGAGGATAGCTTAATCGATTTTTGTTTCGCAAAAACTCATTCCTATTTAACTTTTCTTAAAACAAAACCTCGCTATCTGATTTTAGATTCATACCCAAGTCATCAAGAAGTCAATGTTCTCTTTTGAAATAACAATAAACTCGAGCCTCTCCCAAATGCTTAATGTTTACAAATTTTAATCAGCCTACTTAGGAAATTTTGTTCCACATTTGTGAATGGGTGGCGTAAACCTGAAATTTTAGATTGTGATCAAAAGATAACGAAACGGATAATGAGTCTTCAATTACTGACTAGCCCCACTCGTTACGGCATAAGTGATTTTGAGACAGATACAACTTTCGGTGCATTTATTTTGGAAGCTTATATTGCCATTGTTCCGCTAGTAGCCATCCTTTGGCACTTCAAATGTGAATTTCTGACTCCCTTCCTTTGTCTTCTTCGTTTATTCTTGTTGCCGCTACCTTCTTAAGCTTCTGTAGTACAACCAGTAATGATATATGCTATTCCTTTAGGGGGGGGAGGGAGCCGGATTCGATTTACGAGAAACTATTCGTACCGTTTTCATACCAAATGATATGAAAACACCTGAAGATGTTTTGTA
The DNA here is from genome assembly GCF_054136105.1 of Typopeltis vanoorti. NCBI lineage: Eukaryota > Metazoa > Arthropoda > Arachnida > Uropygi > Thelyphonidae > Typopeltis > Typopeltis vanoorti. Next base: position 66,925,207 of record NC_143552.1, on the reverse strand, counting down.
TGTAGAGAGCAGTTATATGAATATGATGAAAATTCTTCAAGAACCAATAAATTAAATTTTATTGGTTAATTTAGCTTATATATTTGACTAGTAAACATAGCATGAATGTTGCGTTGAATATAATCGCTTTGTAAGTGAAAAGTAAAGTAAAATATATTTTTTTAGAAAAAAAAAAACTGTTAAATTAACCATTACAAAATGTATTTGAAAATGCGAAATTGGAAAAGCTTGGATATGATAAAGTGTTATATGCCAATAAGTGTTAGTCTGTTGGAATCAGCTTTGCTGGTTCAGACAGACAATAACAGAGTGGAAAAATACTAAAATATACCTTCTTCGTTTTAATTACTCACTAAATCAGTGATAGCGAACTCATGGAAAGCGTACAAATTTTTGATGACGCGCCATTCAGAGCATTCCAGAATTAAAAAAAACAAACAAAAAACAATAATAATAAATAAAAAAATTCAAACTTCCAAACATCACTCCAGCAATCCACCTTGAGTCCTGATCTGCTCACGCCTATTATCTCTACCAGGCATGCAGTGGCGTCACACCTTTCAGTAAGTAGCTGTATTCACGCAGTGGTGAGGCGTACTGACAAAATTGTCTCATTTTTTTTATGAAGGATTTTATTTTAATCCTTTATGAAAGCATATTTGAAATAACATATTTTATTTCATTCTTTCTGTAAAGTAAAACATGTATGATTAACATAATAATATACTTTCAAAATTCCGAGGGTCACGAGAGAGATTTTTTAATTTTTATTTTTTTAAAGATTTAGCCAATTTTGGTGCATACACTTAAAAAGGTTTGCCACCGCTTCACTAAGGTGATTTTCGAGAAAAAAAAAACTTCTCCAATGCCTTTCCATTTCCGAAATGCAAGTAGCAGTCTTTTAGTCCTAACTTTTTGAAATCGGCCAGTATGAGCTTTTACCTCTCGGCATCACAAATGGTCGAGTTAAAATTAGAAGCGAATATTCCCAACCTACTCCTGTGTGTGTTCTGTGGTCGATTTTTCCAAGTTTTCCCAATTAAAAATCCGAGTTTCTTCCAGGAGACAAAACCATATTTTCCTACTCCAAAGACTGACTCAATCTAGAATCGGATGAGAAACAGATAACTAGAATCGAATATATAATGGTCTTTCGTCTGGAGAACTAGCGTAATGGATGTTGTTACTGCACTACATAGAATTCCATAATTGGCTACATACATTACTATTTAGACACAACCGCAAAATTTAATGTTCATCTAGTGGCTGCTCCTATAATTATTAAACCAACAAAAGATCTCATGATATTATAAATAAAAACCAGGTGTATGAGTTCTATATCATTATTTACCGAAATTTGCATATCTCTTCATCAGCTATCCAACTTGATCTCCCTAGAAAATGTTAATTTAACTACGATATACAAGTGAAACTTTCCTCGTTCAGTGCTCTCCCCCCCCCCCTACGAACTCGCGTTCCAGATCTTCATACCGTTTGCTCACTCAAAAGTGACTCCATTAGGTTTTTATGATAATGAAAGTCTGATGCGGCCATCCGATTACCTTGACAAAATCTACTTTCATTCTGAGAAGGGAAACAAATGGTGCATCATTCATTATGTTTTGATTATCTTGGATATTGTAAGCTAAAATAGCATACAACCTTTTATGGCTTTTTAATTAAATGACTAGCTTTGCAGTTGCAACAGCAATTTTATGACCCTTGAAACTTTATCAAACGAAGGAGAAAATCAGAAATCTGATTTACTAGACAAGTGCAGAGATATCAGACACATATAGAAGCGAAAACAGACACGTAGCGAATTGAGTAAATATTTAAAGATAGAGGGTATTGGCTATGTGAAAAAAAAAGTAACCGGTAGAGGAAGGATAACATACCTGTTTTTTTGTAGAGAAGTGTCCTTCAAAATGACGATTACTGTCTACGAGCGTTAACGATAGAGATACGAAATTATGCAGCGAATGCACGGATTGTGGTTTCTACGGAATTATTAAAAAATATTCAAGAAGAACGAATATAAAGAATGCAGAAAGCAGCAAACATATCGGGGGGAGGAAACCCTTCAATGTAGAGCTCAATTTGTGACTATTGACAGACAGTGGATTTCTTTTATTTCGTTATTAATTCATCTTTAAGTTATCGATACTAAGAAGATTGTTTTATAAACATTTTGTGAAAGGATTCCAGTTTTTTAATACAATATTGCCTATAATTAAGGCATTCTAGAATAGTAGACTGAAGATTGCTTTCGGTTGCAGTTTAGACAAAATGACTGCCTCATCATGTTTCCGTTTCTGAAGACTTAAATTCGTATATCTAACAAGATTTTCAATTAGTGAGCAGCAAACTCTGCTGTTGCTCTAGGAAGACGACTTTTTAAGAACAGAAGGGATAAGAGATAAACGGCGTTATCATAAGATAATACATTTATTTAGCTACTATTTCATGCTGTCTCTTTTCAGTTCGTTTAACTTCGTCACCCATTATGAACAGATATCCTCTTCATACCCCGTTCTTTTATTATCCACCACTGACTTTTTCTGATGACTACAACGTTTTGTTCCGCATGTCACTAATAGGAAAGTTGTCTGTACGTTCCTTCCGTAAAAAGCTTCACTGTGACATAAGTAATCTATTTTCTCTTAACTACACGATACAGCGAAGTAAATTTGTCAGCAAAACGAACAGTGTGACAACAGTGTTCGCTGTACTGTACCTTTTGACGAAACCATCAAAACTTTCACGCACTGTTTGTATGCATACTTTTATTTTCCCAAGTTGGTAGCACAACAGAACACTACAACTTCGTAATAGTCGACCACCAATGGCTGCTACATACAGTACTATGACCATACATTATTATTATTATTACGTGACACCCCCCCAAGGCTCTTGAAGTTGTAGAATCATCATCTACACACACACACAACGCCATCTACCGCCCACCACCACTGATATATATATATATATATATATATATATATATATATATATATTGTTGAAATTAGGATTTACTCGGGATGTATACATTTATAAAAATAAATTTAACTGACTAGAACCCGAGAAAGTATAACAAAAACCTTTAATACATCACAACTAGTTTCATCGGTGATCCGACTTCTTCAGGTGAGAAATAAAAACATAAGACATAAAATAACACGGTAAAAAATGAACTTTACAGCTTAATAAAAAGCAGAATAATAACAGTCATATTTGAATAGGTGACCGCGTGCTACCGTTGGCATGAGTAGAATGTGTGCGACAGCTAATTTTTGAGCGCCAGTACTGGATTACTGCGCTATGGGAATCGGGTAAATTGTAGCTAAGATTATTGTTTAAATGTGAAGGGTCCAGAACTATTTCTTTTGATTCGATGATTCTTCTTTCGAATTCATCCTTGCAAATATATAAATTAGTAGTGCGTTCCCAATCAACTTGATGTGGCTGTTCTTCAAGGTTAGAGTTTGCCGAGGAAAGGACATGACTGGAAAGGGCGCTCGCTCGTGCTCTACTGTAGGAGATGTCACGTCCATGTTCCTCAAGACGAAGTGAAACAGATTTGTCTGTCTGGCCAAAATAAGGTCGACCACAGTTGCACAAAACTTTATAAACACCAGGAAAATGCAGATGGTTGTGTTTTGGTTTTGGTCGACTCAGAAAAGAACGAAGTTTTGGCAGCGTAGTATAGTCGGTCTTTATGTTGAATTTTTTCAGAATCTTAGCTAGTTTTGGGGTAAGAGTGCTGATAAAAGGCAACTGTATATGAGTGATAGGGTTGGAGTCATCTTCTTGTCGAGGATGTTGGCGTGGTCTCAAGCGTTTAGTGATGTTACGAGACGAATATCCATTATTTAAGAAGGTGTTTTTCAGGAAGTTAAGCTCTGTTTGAAGGTCTTCTTCTGTGGAAATGAGACATCTTGCTCGATGGGCGAGGGTGGAGATGATGCCCAGTTTCTGAGGTGGGAAGTGATGAGAAGAACCATGTAAATATCTATCAGTGTGGGTGGTTTTTCGAAAAATTGAAAATTTAAGACAGTCAGGAAATCTACTGATCTTTAGATCCAAGAAGGGGAGAACGCCGTTAACCTCTAGTTCAGATGTGAATTTAATGTTTTGATGTTGGTTATTTAAATGGTTTAGGAAGTTTTGCAGTTCCTCTAAACTCTGTCCCCAAATAAGGAAGACGTCATCGATGTAACGTAACCACAGTTTAGGTTTCAAAGTAGCTGAGGAAATAGCTTTCTCATCAAAATCTTCTAGAAAAAAATTAGCTAAGACTGGAGATAGAGGGCTGCCCAAAGCTAAACCGCTAGTTTGTTTGTATATTTTCTCTTCGTAGCAGAAATAGCCGGAATTGATGCAGTGAGTTAGAAGAGCGAACACTTTTTTAGAAACATTGTCCTTAAGAAGACTCAGAACTTCATCTGTAGGAACATTCGTAAACAATGATACGATGTCAAAACTCACCATTCTGTCCGAGTCTAAAAGATTCAAATTTTTTATTTTTGAGATGAAATCTTCAGAGTTTTTGATGAAGGAAGAAGAATTGCCAACTAAATGTTTTAAAGAAGCTGCAAGATATTTAGACAGATTGTATGTAGGTGAGTCAATCCCTTCCACAATAGGTCTTAAAGGGGTGTCAACCTTATGGATCTTAGGCAAGCCGTACAACCGAGGAATGAGGGGATGGAGAGAGCGGAGAGATAGTCTTGTATGTCTAGGAAGTTCAGAAGTTGATTTCAGAAGATTGTTTGTACGGTTATGAAGTTCTCTTGTGGGATCACTTTCTAGCATAGAATACGTATTAGAACTTAAAAAGTTGTTCATCTTACAACGGTAGTCAGCTTTGTCTAAGATTACAGTTGCATTCCCTTTATCAGCAGGTAGGATAATAATGTCATTGTTGTTACGAAGTTGGTGTATTGCTTTCCTTTCTGTCGGCGATAGATTATCTGTAGGACGACGACTGTTGTTAATGGTAAAGATGGCATCGATCCTAAGTAGATTCGCAGTTTGTTTTGGTAATTGTCCAGCTGCCTTCTCAACTTTCGTAAGAAAGAGTTCTTTAGGAATGAAGGTCGGAGAAGGAACGAAGTTAAGGCCCTTTGAGAGCACACTAAGTTCTGCAGGAGAAAGTGTGTGAGAGGATTTGTTAATCACAACATTTTTTAAATTTTGTGAGTTGATATTGGATTGGCGAGTTTGTTCCTGTTTGAGTTGGTTGAATTTTCTGATAAGAATTAATTTGTTGGAGAGTTGCGATCTAGAAGCACGGAGAGAGCTCGTGTTTTTAATATCAATCCAGAACCTGTTGTCTAAAGATGAGTTTAAGTTATTTTCTAAAGAATCTCTTTTGCGGAACAAAGAAGCTAATGTGGACTTGGTATCTGCGATTCTTTCATATAATAAATCAAGTTTAGCCTTGTGATAGATATTATGAGCACGTTTAGTGCGAATCAATTCTTTGAAATCTAAAAACTTTGGGATGACAGAGTGAAATTTGCATCTTTTCAGAAAAACTAACCTATTAATAAAAAGTCCAATTTTTACCAGAGTTTTTTCATAATCCTTGATAAGATGTACATTAACCTCGTCAGAAGGTAGATAAATATTGTTGAAATTAGGATTTACTCGGGATGTATACATTTATTGAAAGCTATTTATGAGAAAGCTATTTCCTCAGCTACTTTGAAACCTAAACTGTGGTTACGTTACATCGATGACGTCTTCCTTATTTGGGGACATAGTTTAGAGGAACTGCAAAACTTCCTAAACCATTTAAATAACCAACATCAAAACATTAAATTCACATCTGAACTAGAGGTTAACGGCGTTCTCCCCTTCTTGGATCTAAAGATCAGTAGATTTCCTGACTGTCTTAAATTTTCAATTTTTCGAAAAACCACCCACACTGATAGATATTTACATGGTTCTTCTCATCACTTCCCACCTCAGAAACTGGGCATCATCTCCACCCTCGCCCATCGAGCAAGATGTCTCATTTCCACAGAAGAAGACCTTCAAACAGAGCTTAACTTCCTGAAAAACACCTTCTTAAATAATGGATATTCGTCTCGTAACATCACTAAACGCTTGAGACCACGCCAACATCCTCGACAAGAAGATGACTCCAACCCTATCACTCATATACAGTTGCCTTTTATCAGCACTCTTACCCCAAAACTAGCTAAGATTCTGAAAAAATTCAACATAAAGACCGACTATACTACGCTGCCAAAACTTCGTTCTTTTCTGAGTCGACCAAAACCAAAACACAACCATCTGCATTTTCCTGGTGTTTATAAAGTTTTGTGCAACTGTGGTCGACCTTATTTTGGCCAGACAGACAAATCTGTTTCACTTCGTCTTGAGGAACATAGACGTGACATCTCCTACAGTAGAGCACGAGCGAGCGCCCTTTCCAGTCATGTCCTTTTCTCGGCAAACTCTAACCTTGAAGAACAGCCACATCAAGTTGATTGGGAACGCACTACTAATTTATATATTTGCAAGGATGAATTCGAAAGAAGAATCATCGAATCAAAAGAAATAGTTCTGGACCCTTCACATTTAAACAATAATCTTAGCTACAATTTACCCGATTCCCATAGCGCAGTAATCCAGTACTGGCGCTCAAAAATTAGCTGTCGCACACATTCTACTCATGCCAACGGTAGCACGCGGTCACCTATTCAAATATGACTGTTATTATTCTGCTTTTCATTAAGCTGTAAAGTTCATTTTTTACCGTGTTATTTTATGTCTTATGTTTTTATTTCTCACCTGAAGAAGTCGGATCACCGATGAAACTAGTTGTGATGTATTAAAGGTTTTTGTTATACTTTCTCGGGTTCTAGTCAGTTAAATTTATTTATATATATATATATATATATATATATATATATATATATATATATATATTGCCTGATAGTTCTAAAATTTCTGTCATAATCTAACCTAACCTAACCTAACCTACGACATAACGCAAGATTAGCGAGCTCCTCGTGCGGCTAACTGACCAAGCTGAAACTGATATATAATATCGCAACCAATTCAAGTATATTACATTGTCTTTGGGCGTCTAACTGTATAAACAATTACCATAAAGACACAATTTTCGCTCGAAGTTGACTAGTATATAGCCTCTAATGGGAGATTAAGCAGCCAAAACGCTTCTCTTGATAGAGCCAACTTCAGTTCCCCTCTCCGCCCCACCTTTGTGATTCTCTTAATGTGTTCGGGATATTGATTTCTAGAAAAACGTTTTATATAATAATGCACTCTTTGAGTAATAAATACACGCTTTGAATGTGAAACATGGTGATGTATTTTACTTCTATATGTAGAGGTGGATCAAGCTGGTGTCAGACCTGGCGGTCGCCAGGGACCCCGAGATCTGCGCCGGTCAACAATAAAATTATTTTGTATTTACACAGTATTGCTATTCAAACGAGCAATGTATAGTAAAAATAAATACTATAAAGATCGAACAGTTTCATCTTATGTTAGCAATGTAGAATGTACAGGGGTAACGCGTATAGTACACGTAAATCGGTCATCGCAGGCAGCCCTCTTCACCGCTTTTGGCTACAAGATTTTTACGAAGTTTAATTCGAAAGTTATCTGCCATTCAATCAATTTCAAACGAAGGAAACTATACTAACTCCGAACAAGCTTTTAGTAGTTTCTTTTAGTGCTGATTCGGTGACTAAGACACTAAAAAAAATCTTCGGTTAAAAAGAGTATAAACGACTAGGAAAAAAAAAGTTGAAATCCTTTCTTATAGTTCTTTCTAACGTAATGGAAGCTCTTATTCTTTGGCAGACCTACTAAAACTTGTCCCTGGACGATATCAGGATGGCTTAAGAAAACACGGGTGGCCTGCACACTTCTTGGAATATCCAGATTGCTGAAGGTGGAGGAGAGCGGGGAAGTGGGAGGGGGTGAAATAAAGAGAGAGAGGGGACTCAATATTGGGAACAGTTTGGTAACTTTACCTTGCCTTTCCGCTTTAATTTGGTTCCAATCAAAGCGATTTCGCTATTCTGGTGGGCGAAACGCTCTCTAATCGTCGTCAGTTGCACAGAAAAGGGATTACCGCGGCATTCTTTGTGGTATAATCGGCGGGTGCCGCTGGTAATCTGTACGACGGCAGCTCCTCCCCAGACCATTATGCCGAAGCAGTGCGAGATAGAGGCATCACTTGCCGAATAATTCTGCCTAATCCTATGATGAAAATTTCTCTCCCCGCACCATTCACCCCAAAAGGAACTTGTACTTTTGTAAGCCTATGCCGCCCACCCAAAACTGGGGGGAAAGGGGGAAGGAAGAACGGGAGAACTTATCTCCTCTTTCCAAACACTGACCATTTATTTTCGCAGATGGATGCTCTAATTGTCGACCGATTGCAAAGCTGTGCCCAGGAATTCCCTTACTTAGCAAGGCACCGACTGCAGGAGTCCTTCGCTGATAAAGAAGAATTGATTCACCCATTGACTACGTTCACTCTCTAAATAAGACCTCTTATAACTCCTAAACGCATAAAGCAGTTATATGCCAGCTTTACGCACTATCGCTTTATTGCTGGAGACCGTTCATTCATCCAGTTCCAGGCACCAGCTTCAAGAGCAGCCAAGCACGAGCGTCAACAATAAAAACTCTCCAACAAAGGACTATTCATAGTTACTGATGATAGGCCCCTCTACGTACTTGCACTTTAATCTCTAAAGAAAACTTTTTAATTTTCAATATCCGATATGAAAAAGGTTTACTTTTTTTATTAACTTTACGCCGAACTAAGTTTGTGTAAGAGATTGCAGATGACAATAGGCACATTTACAAACAATGTGGCGTTCGTTTAAAAAATTTGTCTGAAATTGCAGATAATTACCTGCGCGATTACCACACTCTTAATTGTCTCCCGTTAAGACTTGGGCAGAAAAAAAAAAAAAAAAATTCTTGGTATAGCTCTTGAACGACAATGATAAAAATTAAGCAAATAAAAATGTTTGAAGTTTGGAAAAAGGTAGCGGAAGAAAAATATATGCGTTTCTATAGTGGTGTTTTTATAGAAGATTCAGAAGATTTAATTAAAGAGCGATTATAAAATTAAAATTTAGTCTTTAGTTAAACGTGGTTTCGCACAGATAATAATTATCCACATTTAGTCTTAGAAGCGTACGAAATGTAGTTTTAGAATTTCGGACGAAGCAACTAAAAGGTATAAGGCCATTACTAATTGCTTGTTGAAACACCCCGATTTCTGGTAGAAATCCTTCCACCTACGAATGAGATCGACTAACACATCTCCAGCTGGGTCCTTAAAAAGGTTCTTCGGATCCCAGGCAAGATTCGAATCTAGGTCTTTCCATGATATCTTTTTCTTGGAATGACATAGTAAGGAGGCTCTAAGCCTACTAAATAGATAGTTGGTTAGCGTATGATGATGCAACGGCCATGCAGTCCATATACACAATATGACACCAATATAAAGGCTGCAATGTATTTTTGCCTGTCATGGCCAGTTTGTGGGAAAAAACCTGGGTTTCTGAATGGAAAAAATCCTGTCACCTCGATATGAGCCCGAGTAACTCACCTTCAGTTGAAAATCCATGATAAAGATTCTTTTCTTAGATAGGATTCGAACCCAGTTCTTTCCAAGAAACCGACCTAAGGAGGCTCCTTAGCACACCAGACGAGGTCATGTGATATTTTCATTATGCCTAGCGACAAGATTGTAAAGCAACTACATCTAAATCCGAGAATGTCTATAACTCACGTTCTCTGAATCAGGAACTGTTTATGAGATATTTACTCTCCATGCTATCGGTTATAAGCGTTCCGAGACTCGCATTGCAATAGCGCTCCACACGTCAACCCGTCCTATCCTCCATTCTCCAGTTCACATAGAAACCCTGCTTTGTTTGAAAGAGAATACTGTCCAATCATTAGGAAATATAGGCCAATGATCAGATATCGCCTTTCTGAACGTTACGTACCAGAAACAAGGCATTATATTGGAATGGGTTCCTCGTATTTCGCGTATATTAAAGGGAATTCAACAATTTGCTCTCCTGCTAAACAAAGCGGGAATTTAGCAGTTCGCTCGCCTGATAAACAAAGCTGACTGGATTCCAATCTTGCTTGGATGTTCAGTGCCAACAGTCTTTGACTTATGATAGTTTTTTTTTCCCGATTTGATAACTTAGTTGTCATGAATTTGGATATAACAATACCACATAACTTCACATTATGTCATACGTGTGTGCTTCAATAAATACCTTGTGTATATATTGTTAATAGTGCCACATGTTTAATGGTTCAAATTCTTCATACTTTTCTCTTTGCTGTATTTAGTTTTCAGTTTACAAATGAGTTCATAAAGAGAGAGTTTTTGACTGTTTCAATGTTAGGTTTAAATTAGGCACGCTTAACTAAAGTTGTCATTGATCAGTGCGTCATGACGCATGTGTTTCGTGTCAGTTTGTGTGCATGCAGAAGATAAAAACCCAGTTTTCCCTACTTTAAAAAAAAAGTATATATTAACTCTGTCAGATTAGTCAGAAAAAAAATCTTCGGAAGATAGTGGCCCAATTCGAACCCGGTTCCTTTCACCGAGATTTATGCGTTTCAAAATTGCGTTAATGAGATTCCTGCTTTAAAATACAAATTTTTAAGTAACATTTCTATTAACATATTTAACAATTTTAATATATCGTATGTTTTTTTTTTTGACTGTACAGAAAAATATGGCAGAGAAGTATAACGTTCCTAGCGTATTATTTGATAAAATCAATTTTAAAAAAATGAATTTTTCAACAATTTACTAATAATGTCCTTCGTAAGCTTGACAATTACATTTCGTCATTCTTCCAATGAACAGAATTAGTCGAAGAACAGAAATAATGCCTCATATAGTACCAGTTAAGTAACCAAAAAAAGAATAAACCGTTCATTTTCTCAAGTATATAGTTTAAATACAACAAGAGGGTAATCAAGAAATAAAAGTTAACTACAAATATTAATATTACAGTTTCTTATTTTGAATCCTTCAACTTGCAAAAAACATGGCTATTAAATGACTTCTTCAGTCCACAAAAGGTTGTAAACCTGTCGCACACCGTTGCGGCTAAGGATTATATAATCCAGAAACCTTGCGCTCAAAGACTAACCATGGGCCCTTCTCAAGCCACTTCAGGACTCCAATAAGCACGATGGTGGTCTCACACTGCAAGAGAAATTTCTTAATATTAAGAATCCTCGTAACCCAGTTAGAAGGACGAAGTGACACTCTTTCGGTTGGAAAGATTCCGGATCGAATCCAGTCTTGAACGGTAGGAACCTTTATGAAGGACTATGAGATAAGTGAAATGAAAGTCAGTTCACTGATCTTCTTTTAAAGTGGAAATGATAAGGGAACGATGAAGATTAACGTCCCCTATCCCGTAGAAGAAAAAAAAAAATCAAAACGAAGAATTATTTGGCAGTAGCAGACCGTGCTGCATGGAAGGGAAAAAGTACAAACAAGCTTACAGGATGCACCATAGGTATATATCTGACGGTTATTTTACTTTCTTAATAATAAACACATAAAAAGAGCATTAATATTATCTCAAGAATCATATAACAATCATGAAGATTCGCGTTGAACAAGTTTTTCAATATTTTGCACATTTTAATGTGCAAAATATTGAAAAAAATTCTTTTTTTCAATATTTTATCTACTGATCCGAGTATAATATTCAAAATTAACCACACGTTTGAAAATACTGAAGGAGAGTCAGTAAGTAAGTATATAATATCAACTGGCCATTTAAAGATTTTCATTCTATTCCACATCGTTTTAAACGCACTGATTTTTCTCTCTGTCTTATTACATCTTTGTCTTTCAGACAACAAAGGGTTTGTCTTACCACTAAGTGGATCCTGATGTTATCTTTCTCCAATAACCTCGCATTGTGAAGGGAATGTGTTTACACTGAACGAAGACAACCCATGTGCTGGAACTGTAATAATAGTATTAACTGCAAATACCTCTTGACACCCTTTGCCGTGGAATACACTGTGTCTGCTCGATTTGTAATCTTATCTGCTTTGTTAGCAACGTGCAGTGTTTGTTGTCTATGTCAACGATTACTTAAACAGATAAAAAGGAATCTGAATGAGTCACTCAATTAATTTTCAGCATATTTTGTCAAAAATTAGTAAAAATGCTTGTGCATAATATTCTCCGTTATTACAATATTGTTTTGCTTCTGAATTAACGGTACGGTTATTATTCAGTTTCATTTTCTTTAAGAGCCTCCATAGCTTATTCAGTAACGACAATGCTCTCCGGTTAGGAATACCTTAGTTCAAAATTCGTCTAAGCCGCGGAGAATGTCTATATGGGCTTTTCAGCTAAAGGTAAGGTAGCCAATTTCAAAAGGTATGAAAGGGTTTTTCATCCTGTAAAACAGAAATCCCATCATAGAATACAGAAAAGTTTAATAAGAGTTTTTGTAGTTCATTCTACATCAAGAATGTCCTTTGAATCTGGGTTCAAACCCCGTCTAGGACGAAAAGACCCTTTTAATCAGGAAGTTTCATGAAAAAGGAGAGAATTAGCGATCTGATACGAATATGGCAGGGTTTTTCACTTAGAGGCAAACAAGTCAGGCCATTGAGCCTAACACAAAAAAGGAAGAGGACATGAGGAAAAAGATGGGGGGGGGATTAAAAGAATTTTTAATAAAGAAACGCAGCTATTGCTGCCGGTGTTTGACTTAATATTTATACTCCCAGAACCACATTTATAAAAATCGGTGAGAGAATATCCATAAAATATAGAAAAGCATTTTAAATGAAGAATAATGAAATATGTATTTTGCACTAAGTAGGCAACGGACTTCGAGAGCCAGGAAACATCTAAGTTTCCTGATAATCGAAAGTGATGCCACGACGAACGACTTACAAAACTTATATAATTTTCGAAAGGAGTTGTCTTGCACTACTACTACTTCTTCAAGTGTCATCCCCTAGAAGGAGGTTGGCAACCATGTCACGAAACATTTTTCTTTCTTTTGCTGCTCTGGGACATTTATGGTAATTCAAGTAATTCCAGTCCAGTCCTTAATGTCTTCAAACCATATTCTCCTGGGTCTGCCTCTTCCTCCATCCAGTTTCCCTTCTAATATTAATTTCTGAATGCCTTCTTGTCTAGTTAGTTGTCCAAAATATTTAAGTTTTCGTTCTTTAATGATTTTCATTAATGTTCTTTTCATTTTTGCTTTCTTTAAAACATCTTCGTTTTTCATTTTCTCTGTCAATGATATTTTCAACATTCTTGTGATGGTTCACATTTCGAAAGCTTCTAATTTTTTCCCTGCTTCTTTATTTAGAGTCCAAGTTTCACAGTTGCTATATCTGGTCAAGCCTTCTCTACATTTTATTAATCTTTTTCTTGTGTCTATGTTAATGTCTCTGGATGTTAGAACAGTTTTCATATAAATAAAGGCTTTTCTTGCAATGTCTATTCTTCTTTCAATTTCTTTAAGGAAATTTCCTTCTTCGTAACATTTGTCCTAAATATATATAAAAGATTTAACCTGTTTAATTTTCTTTTGGTTAACACTTATACTTAGTTTCTCATTTATTGTTTGTTTGTTTTTTGATATGATCATGCACTTTGTTTTCTTCAGGTTAATAATTAATCCAATGTCTAAGCTTCTGTTGTAAATTTCTGTGACTAAGTTTTGAACATCATCTTCAGATTCAGCTATAAGGACCGTGCTATCTGCATACCTGAAGTTGATGAGTGTGTGTGTATTATGTAAATTCATAACTTACCGCTACGGCATTATTTCTGAACAACGTCTTTAGAAATTTCGTTGTGAAAACATGCGTTTGCAATGGTTCTGCATATTTATTATACTTTTAAAATGATTTAAATCAGAAAAAGTCACTTTCTTTTTCTTTTACTCGTAAAACTATAAAAACGCATTACTGTAGTAGTGTGCTTTTTACTTAATTTAATTTTAAGTAAAAATTAAATTAAGTAAATGCTGTACTAGGTTTGGTCTGTTCAAACTGTATCCGAATCGGATGCATATTTCGATGCCAGCAATCTTGATAAAGCTTAATATACTGTATATTGTTTCGTGGCGAAAATTTAATACGAGCATTTAATATGTTTCAAAATTAGCACAGCGGATAGTGAAAGATACGGTTTGCTGAAAACAGGAAACGAAAATCTCTGAATGGTTTCAATAATTTAAAAAGAGAGAGAGAGAGAAACTCATTAAAGTGATTTGCGCGTAAAGGATGAAACTTTCACAGACCTGTAGAATGCTATTTTAACTAAAGATTTTAATACGAAGAAAATCTCATCAAAGATCGAATCGAATCTGCGAACAGAGGCCAATATTTCTACGAAAAATGGAACTCCATAAGTATCGCATCCTCCATACTTTTAATATTCTCAGTGCTCAAAAATTTTAAAAGACTATAAATTTAATGATAATTAAATTAAAAGAAATTCGTCGAAGATATTTTTTGTATATCCTAAAAACGGATTTCGGTAAATGATAACGACGTATTACTGCAGATGAATATCTTTACTTCGAAGGAATCACACACACACACACACTCCTACTAAGTATCATAAATTAAATTAAGAGTAAATAATTTCTACATTCATGATAAATGTGACATGAAAGTTGTTCTTCTTCTTGTCGTCATCTGGTCGTTTTCTATTTTCTGATTTTGCAAACATAGGCTCATCTTTCTTTGTCTTTTATTTCGTTAATTAATTTCATATTGTTGTCCACTAAACTCTTTGCTCGTCTTCCTCAACCTTACCTGACATAGTTAGCTTTTCCAATGTTGCATCTTCTCGCATAATATATCTAAAATATATCAACTTCTATTCAGCAATCACTGTTGTCAAGGTGCATTTTGTCTATAGGTTCAATAAAACCTTAATAGTCATTTTTATTATCCATAATTCTTTGTGTCCATAATCGAAGGGAATCAATATTCTTGCTTTCTTCTTATCTTGATGATTCAGCTTTCAAATTCATTGGCGGGATCATTACTTTAACAATTCTTACTTTCCTGGCCTTCCTCATTTTTATCTTTTATATTTTTGTCAAGTTTAACATAACATTTATCACTATAGCCATCTTTCTTTTAATTGCATCTTCACATTGTGCATCATTTCGTAATATTTAAATTAAGCCTTTTTAAAAAAAAAAACTTTCCTGCTTAACTAACAGAATCAACCGCTGTGGATTTTGGTTTCTGGCATATGGATTGCGTCATCTGCATCTCAAATTATCTTTATTTAAACCCGTAATATTAATTCCTGCTAGGTCTTTATCTTATCCATCTATTCTCATAACATACTCATTATTGATGTTAAAAAGTGGACGGTAATATGTATTCCTGCTTCACCCCTTTCTCCTCTCTACAGATAAAGTAGAATAAAATCAAATGCATTTACACATGCACTGCAATATAGTAACCTCATTAGCAAAATTTCATTCAATTTATGTAAAACCTCAATCCCAGAGCTCCCATTTAGTTGTCATATCCAGATAAGACATGTTCAGATTAGTTGAAATGCTTTTTTTTTATCATTGGTTATTGAGATAAGTGAGAAGAACCACTTCGTGTAATTGTCGGTGGTCATCAAGCATCGTAGTTTTAATTTCCAATTAGCTTTATGCGGTTGATTTGACGATGAAATATAAATCGGAGTGGGGCAGAAAAATCTTTGTCGTTCGTCGCTTGTTACTGTTAAAAAGTTACGGGGGAAAATTAATGATTTTTCAACGAAATGTTCTTTCTAATATATATAAAGTGGACTTCTTAAAGCCTAACTTGAGATGCAATTTACGCTGACAGGGAATTAATGACAAGAACAACCACAAGAAATACATCGAGTAAGATGAAACGTCTCCGTAAAAAAACCTAACAACAACAACAACAAAAAACATGCCCCTAAGCTTCTTTTGAAAATTTATCATAAGACGTTCACTTAGGTAAGATTGAAATAAATTACGGTAATTTTTGTTAACGTAGAGAAATTAAATAAAAGGTAAATTAGACAGGCAGCCGCCTCATTCTTTCTCATCTGTGCAAACTTCGTCATACAACAATGTCATTCAAGCTCAAGAAGGTCACTGGAGATAGATTACGGCAGTTCGATACTTCGCAATATTAATATATCGCGTAAATAATAAATTCTAGATATTTCAACCTAATTTAGAAATTTAAATTTCTAAATTAGGTTGAAATTTTAAAATAAGTCTTATACATTTATTCATATCCTAAGGGTATCGATACTTATACATTATTATTTTGCCGTGGTACCCTCGAGGGGAACGAATCCTGAATTCTCCATATTTTAGATTTAGTCTTGATTCCTGCTATGGATAATGCAGGCGAGAGTGAGATAAAAAAAGTAATGCGAACATTACCTTATGTTTATGTAGTATAAATCAGAAATGTCTATTATATTAGTCTTCCTTTAGATAGACTGATTTATATATTAGTACCATCTGTTAAAACAATTTCAATGTTACCGATTAATTCATAAACAGTTGATAATAGATGTCTCTTTTAAATTAATTGAGTGTTTCTTATACGTCTGGAAATATTTTATTTATATTTATTACATATTTACAAACTAGCTTACTTAATCATCTTCACTCCACCTGGGAGCATCTTCCACCACTCTTTTCCACCGGACTCTGTTTTTTGCTTCTGCTTTTATTTGGTTCCAGTTTTTATTAATATTTGCTATTTCTTTCAGTGTTGTTCTTTTCCATGTTTCTCCTTCCCCGTCTTTTTTTTACCCTGTGGGTTCCAATCTAGAACCTGTTTTACTATTATTTTATCTTCTTTTCTCAACACATGCCCCAACCATTTCCTTTCGCATATCTGTTGCAACATGGGTTTCTGGTTTGTTCTCTGCCATAGTTCTTCGTTTGGTATTTGTTTTGGCCAATATATTCCCAGTATCATTCTTAAACACTTGTTTAGGAAGACCTGGACATTATTAACTATCTTTTTATTTAGCATCCACGTTTCTGATCAATACATTAGTATTGCCTTTACATTTGAGTTAAATATTCTCATTTTAGTTTTTATAGACAAGTTCTTGTTTTTCCAAATATTTCTAAGTTCGTTGAAAGTTGAATAAGTCAGCTTTTCCTTCTATTTATATCTTCAGTAGTCCCTCCTTTTATTGATACTATTAAACCAAGATATATAAGCTGTTCTATTATTTTATCTTCCTTAAGCGGTGTTTCTTCTATTGTTATTTCTTTATTTTGTTTTGTATTTATTTTCATCAACACTGTTTTATTTTTGTTTATCCTAAGACCAACTTTTTTGGCTGTTTCTACAAGTGTTATTGGTTATTTGTTCTATACGTTGGTGTTTCTGTGAAAGTAAGCAGATATCATCTGCAAAATCTAGATCATAGAGTTGGTTTTGAAGTAACCATTGTAATCCTGTATTTCCATGAGATACTTTTCTCATCACCCAGTCTAAGATAATTAAAAACATAGTATGGGTAAGTATACAACTTTGCCTTATTCCTGTCTTTGTTTTGAATGGTTCTGAGAGTATTTCCATGTATTATTTTAATTTCAAAATCTTCATAAATTTTTTAAATTATTCTTATTATTTTTTCTGGGAGTCCATAGTGTCTAAGTAGTTTCCATAGGGAAGATCAGTTTATACTGTCGAAAGCTTGTTCAAAATGGATAAAATTTAAATATAAGCTTGCCTAGCATTCCAATGATTGTTCTATAATAATTTTTAAAGTAGCAATGTGGTCAGTGCACATTCTTCTGGTTGTTTTTTATATTTCTCATTTGTTTTCTAATATTATCATTACTAGTATTTTACTTATAACACTCAGCAATGTTATGCCCCTCCAATTTTTGCATTCAGATAATTAGCCAAAAAAGGGAACCTAACTAGTAATCCGGTATTCCATTCCTTAGGACATTCTTCTTTCTGCCATATCTCATTTAGTAAGGAATAAGTTTGGGATTTGCTTTTAGTATATCGCCTGGTATGTTGTCTGCTCCTGGTGCTTCACCTGTTTTGATTTGAGTTATTGCTTTTGTAATTTCTATTTTTTTTATTTCGTTCAAAATTATATCCAACGATGCATTTTGTTCATTTAATTCTAGGCTCTGGTCGCCATCAGTTATTTCTTGAAATTTCTCTGAGAAGAATTCTACCCATCTATTTATCTGTTATTTTTCATTTAATAATAGTTTTCCTTCTTTATTGTATATGGGAACTATCCATTTATTTCTCTTTCCACTTAATGTCCTTGTTATATTATACAACTTTCTAGTGTCATTTATAAATGCAGCATCCTCTGCCTCTTGTGCTAGATTCTCTATGTATTTTCATTTATCATTTTTTCACTTCTTTGTATTTCTTTGTTAATTGCTCTATATATTTCTGCTTGTTCTTGTTCAATATGTTCGCCAGTCTGTAACAGCTTCTCTTTTATTCTATCTCTCCCCCTCTATTTTTAATTTAGTGTTTTCTGATATCCATTTTTTTTGTGTTAGTTCGAAATCCCAATCTTTTTTCTTATGAGCCTATTAGTATATCTTTAATCTTTGTCCATTTCTCGTCTATGTTATCTCCTCCTCTTTTTTCGAGTTTATCCCATTTATCCTGTAAAGTTGTTGTAAATTTATTTCTAATCGCTTTGTTTTTGAGTTTTTCAGTTCTGAACCTCTTCCTATTGTTCATTGTTTGTTTATTTTTTAAATAATTTTACTTTTATGGTAGCTGTTAGGTGAAAGTGATCTGAATATGCCTTGGCTCCTCTCTTTTAACTCTGACATCCAGGAGTGATTTCATCCAATTCCTTGTTAGAAGTATATGGTCTATCTGGTGCTAGTCATGTCCAGTTATGTATTTTTTATGTTGGAAGAGACTCCCTCCTATTACAAGCTGGTTGAACACACACAAATCTATAAGTAACTCTACATTTCATTTATTTCTCCTTCTACATACTTTTCCATAATTTCTTTATTAGTGTTATAAGTTCCGACCTTAGCATTAAAGTCTCCAATTATAAGTTGCACATCTTTTTTTATTTGTTGTTTCTATACTTCTCTGTAGCATGTTATAAAAATTATCCTTTTCTTCCTGGATTGCGTCGTTTTGTTGGTGCATATATAGCAGTTATTGTGATGTTTTGTTTGCCTGCTTTAAATACTCGTATAGCATTTATTATTCTTTCCGATATTGGGTTCCACTCCATTAGTGCACCATGAGCGTTCTTTGTCATCATTAGTGCAACTTCATTCGTATTTTGGTTCCCAGAGTAGATTAAGTAGTGGCCAGAGTTTAATTTTTTTTTCCAGTTCCTATCCATATTATTTCTAATCTGTATTTTTCTAGAACTCTCGAGACTTGGTATGTTTTCCCAGTTTCAAACATGGTTCTAACATTCCAACATCCCAGTCTAAGTCCGTGTTTTGATAAGGTGTCTGTCACTTTCTTTTGCACCTCTGCTTCCCCAGAAGGGCTTTCACAGAAATGCCTCGTACTTGTGGCAGTTCGTATTCTATTTTCTTCGTCCAGTATCACATTTTGGAAGGTTTCAGTTTTCATAGCAATTATATTTTCTTCTTCTGATACTGGGGTGCTAGCCCTGTGCTCAATCCTTCCCATTTATGCGGGCTTGGGACCGGCATGCCAAGTTTTCACTCAACATGGCTGGGTTCATATTTACAAAAGCTGGTCTCAAATCTATGTCCAGGTTAGTCATGTAGCTTGGGGGGGGGGGCGCACATACACACACACGAGAGCCAGCACGTTGGGCGAAACGAATGTAGCTGGAATAGAGCTGCATGTCCATGGCGCATGGAAAATTTCTAAAGCTGGAATAGATTCGAAAGCATTCCTGTCATTATAGGATTTCAAAATGCAAATTATCAGTAGCAAAACTAAAGCTTACAATTTTAAATTCCACTGAGAAGCATTTATTTATATTTATTATTTGTTTCCAGGTCATCTATATAATAGAATTTAACGCTAATTTTTAGTAGAATAACCAAATACACAATGGGGTTGGGGAGATATAAATACACTGTCCTCATAGCTTTAGCTGCTTCAGGCAGTAATTAAAATAATAATAATAAAATGAAGTTTTTTTTTTTTAAAAAATCCAACATTCCCAAAATACCGATAGCAACACTTCCTATACTTTTCTTTTGTCAGGTGTTCTTGACTAAATGGAATATAAAATACTATTTGTGTTATTTTTATTATGGACTATTTCTGCTAAATTTTGGACAAGGAGATTCAAGATTCTCCTTTCCTTTAACTGTTCACCATTATTACTAATATAAGTACCTATTTATATCTATTATATTCACACTGCAATTTGTTTGGTAATTAGCTCTCTATAAAACCTTGACTAGTAAAGCGTACCGTAATATACTGTATGTGTTATTTTTGCAAACTTTAGATTATACGTTCGAATCCCAATACGGAGTGAATATCTTTAGGATTTAAAAATGGTTTTCATTTTCCTGCAGAAAACCACGACCATGCTTACTGGAATCCTGCAGCGTGTTAGTAAACTGCCATGTTGATCTCGAGAACAGGATTCGCTTATCTAATCCTTAGCCGTAGGTTAGAATCTTGTCAAGGACGTAAAAGCTTTATGAGGCCTTTCCAATATGAATATTAATTAACCAGTCTAGTATGGGATGAAACGGTTTTTCATCCCACTAACAGACAAACCGGCCGGAGAACACAGGCAATTCACAGAGGAGTTAACCATGGATGTTTCAGCCGTAAATTCAACCAAATCAAATCTAACCCAACTGTCAGCCCACTGTAGTAATGTACTATAGATGTAGAACCTTTCGTGAACATATAGTTAGAAATCAAGCAAATGTGTATAAATAGGGGAACACTGCCGGCCTGGTTGGCCGAGTGGTTAGCGTATCCAGTCTCCATCCAGAAGGCTGCGGGCTCGAATCCCGCCGTGCGCATGGATGTTTGTAATTGTCTGTGAAAATACTAATGGTGGTTAGCGGTAGATGGCGTTGGTGGAGACAGAGAATTGTACAGCAGGTGCCCTGCCTCGATGATTCTTTGGACTCCCTGGAGGTGTCATGTAATAATAATAATTCTGAATAAAAAAATAGGGGAACATGGTTATGAATCTACACTATTGCAAGTATTAACTGATGATAAATTTATTAATTTACTTGAAAGAAAGTTTAAAGTTCCTAGCTATTCACAAGACACTTCCAGATATTAAGAAAAATGCCACGGTTGTCGCCAAACATAATAGTATTGTTTCTGGAAGATAATTTCACCTACTTGATAACAGAGTTCACCGGACATGACGCTATGCATATCAACTCAGATAAACATATACCTATTTTATATTACACGATTTATTTGACAAACTGGCCAAAAAACATGAAAATATCTCTATCACCGACTTTTTTTTATTTACCTTCCAAAGACGACGATACTTCTTTCACGATCACCATCTTAAATCTGCCAAATTTATAAATACAAACTGCTGGCGCTACTCGTTCCTTTGAACCGTATTTATGAGCATCTTCATGGTGGCGAAGTGAATGCTCCCGTCATCACTCAAGGGGCAGCACAGGAGAAGCAATTTACACACGTAGCAAACTGGCCTGTAGCTAGCCTGGTGTGCAAATTGCTTGTGTTTTCGTCTACTGTCATAATTTCAGGGATTTAAAACACGAGGTTTCGTGAGGAAAACTCCGAGACCTCCACATGAAGCTAGTTAATTAACACTTGGGAAGCGCTTATAAAAGTTTGTCTGTTGGAATCGAACCTAGGTTTGTTTTTAATCAAATAGTGCTGTTAAAGAGACAAATGATATCTTAGGCCGTAATATTTAAATCTCACTCACCCAGATGCAAGAAGTAGGTTTTAACAGCACTTAAGAATAATTAACTTTTTATACGTTTCGGAAACACAAATCAAACAAATTATGCAATAATTTGCTTGCTTTGTGGTTATAATTTACTAACTATCGTGCTGAATGAATGAAACATGAAACTTGGTATGTACATTTCCAAATGCAGTGTAATCTAACTGTAAAATAGTATATCTTTCAAATCACTTATCCCTTAGATATATTTATTGTTTATCACTTAGAGTTACTAACAAATATGCCAAGAAATTTACATAAACTTCCTTAAATTATGCAGCTTAATTGTTGCAGAACTGACTTTCCGTTCACCTCTGAGAATGTTCTTTCTCAAAGGTTACAGCGCTATTAACAAGAAACCCAATCAACGTAGTATTTCATCAACGCTTTCCTAATCCAAATTTGGTAGTAAGAGCGCTAAATACTAGCAGTGAGAATGCTTGTCATTACTATTGCCGATTATTATTGGTATTAACGGCTTTTGTCACTGCATGAAACACCACTGTACAACCATAAGGCTCATGAGACTGTACTTATCTGGGACCTTAGAGCACCAATGCAGCTATACGATTAATCAGCTATTTTTGCTTGCTTTCATACGTTTAGCATTAAAATATGCGTATTTCAAATTGTTTCGCCTACGCTTACATATGCCCTGCCTACTTTAAATGACAGTTCCATTACCAAAAAAAACAGCGAGAGTTACTTTCAGAATAAATTAGTTTTGTATCAACTTCAGTCATATATATCATTAATTATTCTACCATATCGAAATCGGTATTAGTATGATTTAACATTTGAATCTATGAATTGGTTTTCGTTCTGGCACTCTCGTTCCTCACTCCTAAAAAAAAAAAAATTTTTTTTAATTATTTTTTTTACTCGTTTTAATTTCGAAGTTGCGAACATGTTTTTATCAAACTCTCTCTCGTTCAAACAAGTGCGGATCCTCCACTTTCGCAGAATCAGGCATGCCACACGCACATACACATGTACAATCAGCTCAGTCAGGGAAAGCAGAAAATTGCTCCTCTCTGCTCCATGCTAAACGCTCAGGAGGAGTCCAGCGAGCCGTAAAGACACGCAGTACTCGTGCTCAAGACGCCTTAATCCAGAAGCGGTCAAATAAATTGATCGTCATTTCACACTAATGAGCTTCAAGAGGGGCGAAAACTTTGTGCGGAACGAATTCGGTTACGCCGCTTGCCGGTAAGGATTAGAATCCTAGTGTAGGACTTTCGGTGAGGTGGAAGCTTGTGATGAAGGGCCATCTTTCCCCCTCCTCTTCTTTCGCTAAAGGCGCCGTACTTTAGTCCGGCAAATAACGGCACTTCGACCTTTCCAGGTATCGATTAGTGATCGTGAAACCACTAGGTAATGGGTGTAAGAGAGGGAACTTAGAACTCCGAACAACCGGCTATTAGAGAGAAATGAACGACCGCTCTTGTACTTGGGAGATTGACAGCTCAGCGACCATCTGTTTAGTGAAGTGGCTTAGGGAACTCCCCCCCCCCCCCCCCACACACACACGCACGCACTTCGAATATGACATCAGTCATAATGGAGTGGGGGGAAAATGTTTGGAATTTCTTTAGAATGTATGCTATGGTTAATAAAGATCTCATACTATCTTTTGACTATCCAAATGAATGACTATCATGAATAAATAAGCCTTTTAGAAACGTAAAAGGATTCTTTATCCTGCATATACGCCAGATATTATTTCTTATATCGTAAGAAGGATTCACAGCCGTTATCATTTCCAGTATGACTAGGGTCATACATATGATACAATAAATCCTGTCGTATCTGAATGGCCAAGGGCGCTTCGCGTACTAGAGAAGATAAAAACAATCATCTTCAATCTATGCTCTTATGAATCGTCAAGACACTTCGTTCGCGTGTGTCTCTATGAGTGTATGAGAAGTCGCTCTTTTTATATACTATAATACACAGTGGTGGTTTGAGCGATGTGTCGTAAATATACCGAGTTCTGAACTTATCAAACGCCTATATAGATTGCTGAAAAGTGTTTATTTATTCATGCTTTTATTATAATAATAAAAACGAGTAATTATGCAGAAGCAGATATAATGCAGTGAAAGGTATATTGTATACTCAGATATTGTATCTACGCAAATATTTTATTATTATTGTTATTAATAATAGCAGAATCGATGAAGAAGAAGTTAACAAGTACTCGGAAAAACTGCCTGGAAACAAATGGCACTAGAGGATTCTGAAAATATTTTATACATCAGCAATACGCTCCAACTAGAAAAAAAAGCAACAAAAAATCAAAATACTACCAATATCTTTGATATTGGTTATATGCGGGATATTCTATGGAAACAACTAAAGAAATACCCAAATTACGCAGATTTAGAAACTGAATGCAAAAGAACACTGAACGGAATCACCTTACATGGTTAGCATGGTTAGCGTACTCGCTCTCCAACAACAGCTTGCTGGTTCGAATCCCGCTGCATTGCCTTTAAAGGGGAGATGAATTTCATCGCCAGTGTGAGACCATCTCCCTGCTTATTGGAGGCCTGAAGTGGCTTGAAAATAGTTCCATTTGGTCTCTAGAGCAGGATTTCAGGAACTTTGTAAAAATAAATAAAAATATATATAAAAAAATTGATAAAACTGGAAAAAAAAATCCTTACCCTACCCACGGTACAAATGTACTATAGGTTTACTAATAACGTTTCGTGGATGGGTGGGAACCACATTAAAAAAAGATAAGAAATACAAAAAAGAAAGTATGTAGAAATAAATAACAGCTGCTTAAAAAATATGAATTGTACTCAACAAAGCCACCGTCTTTGAAACTAAAAGGCATAGCTTCTAAAGAGGCCAAAGTTTCCAAACAGATAGCAGATTTTAACCAGCATATGCGAAATTTATCTTAGAACTACAACTGAAAAGGATTCCTTCATTCTTCCATCGGACTAGGAGTAAATCAGACACTGTGGTTTCCAGCAATAATAGAAGCGGAAAGATACTCAAGTTAAGTAAAATATTTGAAAGTGACATTATCCGAGAAGGTAAAGAACCATACTTAGCACACCTGTATATAAACAAGTGAAAAGAAATTCAGTCAGAATATAGATCCATAGCTACACTACCAATTGTCAACCGAATTATGGAGCAGAATGTTCTTTAAAAAAAACAAAAAAACTGCTGCTTATAGAGAAAAACTTCTCAGAAGCATAGTTCTAAATGGAAGATTTTACAGACATGCTGATAGTGGAATAGGTGAGTATCTGCAATGCTTCAGAAATGACTGCAAAACGAAAGCAAACCACACAAACAAACAACTAGTTCAGAAACCAACTGAACTAGTTGGTTGATAATATCCACCGATTAACCAGACACGTATACAAGAAACATCTTGTACTTCTCACTATTAAGCCTAGTTGCCTGTAGTGTTGTTTTCAATTTATTTTTGTGACAGCTATCGACGAAAGGATGTAAACCCATATTACATTAGAAGTGTGGGTGGTCTAAAGTTTTCTTGTATTTTTTTAATTAAGTTTTTGTATTTTTAATTCATTTTAACCTGGTCCGGATACCCTGCTCTAGAGACGAAATATGGAACTTTGTCAAGCCACTTCAGGACTCCAATAGGCAGGGAAGTGGTCTAGCACAGAGCGATTAATTCATCTATCACCTGAAGACAGACACAAACACCCAAATGATTCGGGATTCGAACAGGCAGCCTATTGGTTGAAGAGCGGATACGCAAACCACTTGGCCAACCTGATGGTCTAAATGGGTACTTTCTTTTGCCCATCTGTTAGTCTCCATTATTTTTTATATGATTTTTCCATTCTTTTTGTTTTCAAACCCATCAAAGCCTCCACATTAACCGAACCACATTATTTTTAATGTGACTATTATTATTTTTTAACTGTATTCTATCAAATGCTTTACTTAAATCTACAAGGGTTGCTTTCATCTGAGATTAAAGTTGCCAGTCTCATATGAAGGCAGTAGGGTTTTTTGCCCGGAAATTTAAGAGCTTCATCCCTCAAAACAAACAAACGGATCAGAAGAGCATGCGCAGTTAACAGAACTGGCCACATAACCTCTTGACATCTTCATATTTTTATTTTTTGCAGCATTATCGAATGTATTTACTAATATTTGTAAATGATTTTTCTGCCAATAAAGCGATATTACATCCTATTTTTTAATTTATATTTTTAATTTATAATCCACATTTTTATATTTTATTTCTTTTGTTCATCCATATCATGAAGTAAGAGGAGCTCGTACTTTGAGTGGCCTTGTCTAATTCCTTTGGCTATTTTAATTTCTTCTGTTTGTTTTTGTTTTCAGAAATTTTTACTATTATCATTTAACTGTATTCTATGAAATGCTTTACTTAAATCTATAAAATACATGTATAAAACGAAATGCATACATTGGTAAAACTGCCACTATCAACTCAGGTTAAACAATACTATAGCGGTATCTTGAAATTTATCCTGATTTAGATCTGAAACTAGAATAGCCAACTATCTATAAAGCAAATTATACAGGCTAAAAAAAAAAAAAAAAAACAAGTCCTAACTCATAAATACAAAAAACACTAATCTATAAGGATTATGCGAAAATGACCTTTATTCACAATGCAATGACTGAATTTAAGGCACTAACAACCGAACACTTATGGATTTACACGTTATGATGCATTATTTCGATGCTACCTACAGCATAGCTATGTATCAAACAAGGCCTCAAATACAACAAATAGCTATGAAAAGCTACCTGGAGCTTCTATATTTCAGGTAATTTAAAGAAACTACCAATCAAAAACAGAAAACAACCCCCCCCCCCCCGAAAGTACAGCATCCTTAAAGAGTATTTCAGTAACATAGCGTGAAAGAAAAAGAGAGAAACTTACTCTGTTTACGCTCCAGGATCTTAGGATAACATAGCATTGGTAGTATTAGGTTCTGCAGAATGCCACACGAGCAACAACTTATATTAAAGATCGTCAATATCAAAATAAGTGAAAAAAATTCCATTTGTTATATAACCATACTTACTGTATAAATAATATGTAAGCAGCACTTAGAATGTGCAAAACGAAATATTAAAATTTGAATGTAAATACAAATAGCTATGTATGTACGCATTCATGTACATATGTATATAATGTAAATAGTATATGAATAAGAAAGTTTTTCTTGATTGAAAATATTATCGCTACCAATCCCAATTGGTGTAGTGATAATACACCACACCATATTCATCCCGACAACTCATGGACCTTTTAAAAACCAGGAAACCAAATCTATGCACAAGATGGATGGCTTCAATCATACAGAATTACCCCATATCTACGGACACCAATTAGAAGACTATAACGGAGTTTTATTATTATTGTCATTATTAAACTATTATTATTAAAATTTTATTATTATTATTTTAGTGTTTCTACAGTTTATTATTTCTAGCCTTTATAAATATTTTAATTTTTCGAAGAGTATTTCGCAAAATGCGGACCTGGTTAATTCTGTTCGTCGATGCACACACAGCAAGTGGGTTTTGAGACTGGTTGGGTTGATTTCACTGAGATTCGGTATTTGGAGTACTCATTCGGATGATTTTCAGGAGAATAAAGGGATGTTGAAATTATACAGCGCAAGAACTCAGCTGGCTGGTTATAGTTTAAAACACGAAGAACTTTGCGACGGCTTTTAAATTGAAAGTGACTTAGTAGGTCAAATAAGGAGATGGAGTTTTTTCCCTCCTCTCCCAGAATCGTGGATTTTTCATCCTGCAAAGTGAACTAGACTAAGAATAACCTCATTCCTAATTTAAAACAGCCTAGAAGGATGAAAGAGGGAAAAAACGCGTCCATATTTAATAAAATGCGTTAACTTTTGACGTATTCGTCTAATTTTTACAAAAGTTGTCAATATTCGACAATAATCCGTTGAATAAGTTGAAACTATCAAGATATTTTTTCTGTAACTCAATTTTTAATGTCAAACCAATCTGAAATGATAATATATCCGATACTTTCTTTCTATTTTCAATATAATAATTCAATCCAATTCAGTGTCTGTTCATTTAGTCATTTTTTCTTATTTTCTCTGTTATCATTCCAATTTTTAATTGACAAAACAAGCAATAATATATATATTTATTTATTCTTTTGCTATGATTAGATCATTTTTATTGAAAAAACAAATGAAAATTATAGTCATATATATCAAAAGATTGCTGTTATTAGTCGCATGAAAATAATAGTTAAACTAATAAACCTGATATTTATTAATGCCCTAAATTTACCCGATTTAGCATATTCTGTAGCAAAATCAGAGAGAAATTATAGTGGAAAAGGAGTGAACTCTTTAGTTCAACAATTATATGCCCGAAATAGTATCATAAGCGTGCGGTATGTGTGGTATTGAAAAATATGTCTCTCATAGTCTAGTTCTTCGTTGTTGAAATATTTAATAAGAGGACCAGATTTCATGTAAAATAAATCCTTGATTTTTATTAGTATGGATGTGTAGCATTTCAGACACATCCTTAACACATTTTATTTTTTTTAGGGGAAGATATGATGGTTTAGATGGACGTCTGGAGACAGAAGAGACAGGTACGTGATGGGCGGCTACTTTTATTTCATTTCATGCCGTCTTAATATAGTTCGCCCACCCTTTGTAGGTCTCTGCTTGGCATCTTGCCAAGAATAGTCAATTCATGCTAAAGGGGAGAAAGAAATGAAGGACGTACGAATTGGTCGCCAACACGCGAAATCACGTGCTGTATAGGTAAAATTTTCGAACTGTTATACAAGCAACATAGTTAACTACAATAATCATAAAAGAGAAGTTAATTTTCCGACCAGTTATAATACACAACTCATCCCACAATACGGACTTATTACCCTATTTTCGGAATGGATTCTCATTTTTCTGACATGCGCAGAAGTGTCGAAGGATCTCTAATCGGTGGGCGAACTTATATTTTTGATACTTGATCAGTCACGAGTTGATATAAGGTGGAATTACTGATCCTTTGTAGTCTCGATTGCCAAGGTTTTTTTTTTTTTTTTTTTTGGAGAGGCTGTTCTAGTATATTTTTATAGTTACATGTTTATATTAATTTTGCGATAGTTTTATATGAAACCCGACAAAGTTAAGACTTAATAAAGAACAGCTTTGACAAGCTCAACATGGGGTGGAGGGATGCCAGTCGTCAAATTTCAAACAGATCTAAACATTCCCTCTGCAAATGATTCACAGTGAAAATAAATGTGACAGTTCGACAACGTTTTGTAAGGATCCCAAACACACAATATAAATAAATTCTGTTTAGTGAATACCGAGGAGTAACATGAGTACAACATAAGTACGCACGAACGGAGGGATAGAACGAAACCAAGAGAAGCATTTCCCAAAGGTACCTAAAAGCGGCTTTAGGTTGTTCAATTTTCGATAATGAATGAATGAATAACAACACAAGAATGCACTTACTAAATGCACCATTTTATAATTATCTCCGATCACTTCCATATTTTTGCAATGCATTTTCTGCCAAAACACTGTCCACATTTAGCAATTATTTCTTTAAGAAATGGTCTTTTATTGCAAAGTGCGAATCGCTTTATCACTTAAACATCTAGAACAGGGGTTCGCCAAAGTCATTTACCCGTCGACCCCTTCAAGCGTTTCTTGACTTTTTATCGACCCCCTATATTTTACTATTACGTAATTATAATAGGACAAGCAAAAAAAGACGCTTACGTGAGATTTTAGATTGTTTATTTTATAGTTACAGTGTTTATTGCATGTATAATATAGTATATATTATTATATTACTACTATCACTAGTAATATCACTGGTATTACTAGTGATATTAATAAACTACTGGTATTAATATGACTGGTATTATACCAGCGTTGCTCAACTCTTCAAAATAGAGAAGTTTAGTTCGTGAATGAATAACGATTGAATTATAATATGTATGTTGATGAATTTTAGAACATTAACGCTCACTTGTATGTCGATGCGCAAAAATGAGACTGGGATCGAATACTTGTAAGTATCAGTAAATAAGAACCACGCACGTGTTGCAATCTCGCTCCTACTGCGCCGGCCGGCAGGAACACCAACATCCGTTTATTGGTAAATACGTCATTTTGGCCTACTTGATTGGCCTCAGTAACTATTTTCATGACCTTACTCCATCTTACAGGTCTTATTCATGGACCTGTAAGATGGAGGTACTGATCCCACGATTCACTCTTAATTGCGTTGTCATTACCTCCATGTCTTTTGTCATGGAGGTAATCCAAGTTAACCGAATTAAATATTACCCATACAATGATGTCTTATATTTTTCTGTCGATCCCCAATCGACCCCTGAGCCCGAATCTACCCCTAACAATGTCATATCGACCCCCTTTGGCGACCACTGATCTAGAACTTCAATGTATATTTAGCTATTGGCTAAAAGGCCAACAGGATTTATTCGTATAAAATTATTTGACTGGTCAGTATGCTCTGATGACAGAAATAAATTTAAAAAATAATAATAAAACAGTCTCTGGACTGAATTTTCTTACTAATATTTACATTTGTTTCTCCAAAGTTCATTACTGACTGATAAAAATCGAACTTCAATATCTGTGATACGTTTCTCTTCAGAAATGGTCTGAATATCTAGGAACTTCGCAGCTAAGAAGAAAACTATTTGATTAGTAGATTTATTTAGCAGTTATTAAAACGAAAATCTAAGAAAGTAAGGGAAAGAATAATTTTTTAATAATAGGAATGATTTTCAGATTTTTTTTTCTATTGCTGATATGGTTGATTCAGCTGCTCAGAAAATCAGAATGATTTGAAGGTTCATACTTCAAGAATGAACAAATTTATGTTTTGGTGTAATCACTGTAAGAAACCCCCCCCCATCCCTAAAAAATCAGTTTATTTTTAATATGGAGCTAAAGAGTACATTTCAAATTCGATTTTTCTAATTACGTACATTGACAGGCACTTGATGCTGTACAGGCAACTAAATGTCAGCCTTTTAAGTAGCATAAGTTAAAGTAGATTCTGATGATAGATGCGGGAATGTAAAATTGCAATAGAGCACATACCTAAAGAAACAGCTAAAATTAACGTATTAAAACTCATCGTTTTATTTATATTTAGTTATTTGTTTATTGTTGTTTGCGATGGAATCACTTTGAGGAAACCCGATGATACTGTCGAGTGAATATGTGTAAAGAGCGCGTTAACGTCAACTTAATCATAATTATTTATTTCAATAATTCATTTCTGTAATTTCTTTCCTTTTTATTTTATTTTTTTTATTGCGCCACATCAAATATTGACATAGATGTATTGAATTTTTAATAGAAATCTCACCAATCAATATGTTGCAGAACTTTCAATTACACAAAGTGAATAGGCTTAAAGATTAAAAATAATACGAAAACTTACTAACATTTAAATTAAAGTACTGCATCTAGTAGCGGATCCATAGCTTACTTTGAAGTTGATCAGACATTGCTGTGTTGAGAATGGTAGTCTATCGTAAATAGGATATGCTGTCTTCGAAAATAATTCACTTAGTTACCATTAGAAATGTATGTAATTAATAATGCTGCTGATGAATTAGCTTATTTCTCTCTTATAATAAAATAAGCGATAGTATGAAGTACTATCGTTTATTTTATTGACCAAAACAGATATGTCGTTATACTTACTTGCTGCCGTAAAAGCAACAGGTTCTGTTTGCGTATATCAGGCGGCACAACAGTGCGTGCATACTTTGGTTATGAGCAGTATAATATCGTCACAGGTCATATGGTAGTGCCCAAGGTCTCTTACAGTTAATCATAAATAAATAACGATATACTGCACAGAAGAAAAGCTAGACTATCGATTTGTAGAGATCCTCCTGCCACTGATTTAATGAATAAAAGAATACTTATATAAAGGGAAGATTATATAAAATCCAAGTCGATATTCTAAGTGTTCTTCTCCGCAAAATGAGTGACACATGTCGGATTCATTTTGTCCGTTAGTAAGCGTACAAAGACTCTATATATAATAATCGTTATGGATCATTTTTCCAGCTGGTTATTAATATATCTTTAATTTTTCAGTTAAAGGTGAGTTAGCCGGTCTCATACGGGAGTGATAGGTGAAATCTGAGTTTCCTCCCAGAAACTTGGGTTTTTCATCCCACAAGCAGGCAAACCGGTCAAGTGAACACACGCAATTTATATACAAATTGATAGGGTTACTCTCCTTTCTCCTAGAACTACGGTTACGAAATCCAAGTATACTTGGAAAAACATGGGCACTTAAGTACCTGTTAGAGCCACTAATGATGACATTCAGAATACAGAAACAACAGCTCATTTATTTAAGGAAAGTAAAATAAAGAAAGCCTCTACTCTGATGTGATACTTCATATACTTATTACACAGCAACCTTTTAATATAAAATAATTGTTTCATGATGAGGTACACCTTTGATTGTATATATAAATCAAACCTTTGAGTGTATATATATTATAGTTATTCAGATATCCGAAGATATGGGCCTCTTGTAATGAATATACATTTCTTTTTTGATTCCACTCTATCAAATTATTTTTATATGCGATACATTTTAAAGTGGTTCGATGACACACTCTTCGCCAGAATCGTCAGATGCGGAAGTGATCAGTCGGTGGAGAATTTTTTAAACTTGGATTAACAATGGATCTATATGAAAAACTAATATATTTTTTACATTTTTTTTGTTTATTAATGTAAATACATTAATAGAGTTATATTTATAAATACATTTATATTTAGACTGAGATTTCAGTTTTTTCATTTCGGCACGTTGACCCCTAATATTTTTACTATATCAAGTGTAAGGCGTTTATTATCTGATTCCATTATAATAATTGATACTTCAAATATTAATAACTCCTAAAATTGCCTTTTCCTTTTAAAATACTGCTCTTTTGAGAATATGGTTTATTCTATTAAAATGTGTATTATTTAACTTTTAAAAGTGAACAGAAATAAAGAACACTGAAGCCACGGATTGGAACCACGGTATAATTAATGAATAAAATGGACGCAGAGAAATCAATCCATAAAATTGCGTGAGATAGGAACATGTAACCAAAATGTATTAAATCTATTTATCTAGTTTAGTGGTTTAAGATATTTACTGTTTTGCATTCCCTCCATTTATTTTACTATGTTTACATTCTATACAATACAACGTTTGGTTTACATGACAGGTAAATATAAACTTCTTCTTCCCTTCACGTATCAGGCATAGTGGCGTGTTGGTCACTGACCTCAAGTTCTGCAGGATGTTATTTCCACGAGGATGAAATACATTTATGAAATGTTCATTTAACATCTCAACTATATCCGCCTCAGTGGATATCATCCACTGAGGCGAATATAGACGGATATATTCCACCACAAGCGTGTTGGGGTGAAGATGTGCACACACATCTTCACCCCAACACGCCTTATAATTCATCGAAAAATCATAATTTCGATGAATTATGATTTTTCGATGATTTGTTGTTTTTCGATCAATTGTGGTTTCGATTAACTGCTCATTGGTGGATTGCTTTTTCGGGGAATTGCCTTTTCGATTAACTGTTGTTCGATAAACTGATTTTCGATGAATTGTCTTTCGATTAAATGTTTTTCGGTGAACTCTCCGGATATCGTTCTGTTATGGAGCTATCCTTAGCCCTTCTAAACCGTACCCGTCCCGAGGATGAGTTGGCTAACCTCCCAGTGTGTCTTCTGTCTGTAGATGCGTGTATTCACGGGGTCAGTTTGCCTGCTTGCGGGAGGGAAAACCCTAGAAAAACTGGGGAGAAAAACCCTGCTATCCACGCCCAAGACCGGCTAACTTGGCTATGTCTGAGAAAGATCCTTAAGCTCCTCACGTCGGCGACGGGAATCGAACCCAGGACACTCCTTTCCCAGGCATATGGTTGCGAAGCGCATAGCCACTCGGCTAACCGCGCGGTTAAATATAAACTTAATCTACCTAAACAACAGAGCACGTGGTGATGAAAACGTGCTAAAAATAATACAAGAAACCGAATGTGTAAAGTAAACCCACGAATCAACTCAATTTCATCGTGCTTATTTTAAGATAGTCCTCTCACCTATTTTTGAAAAAAAATAAAAAACACGGATGTACGATTAATAATTCTGTGCGTAGATACGCATAATACTATGTGCAATTACTTGCAACGGTTGCCATCATTTTAAAATATATAAAATTCGCGTAGTTTCCAATATTGATTCACGGAAGGTGCGCTGATATAATAATAACGACAAATTTACTCAAATAATAATAACTTTACTCGTGTGCATAAGGGGAAGCATTCACCCTAGTAAATTCCTTCTGCGCTCAGAAAATTCGGGACAGAAAGAATTTTAAAACCTACGTTCATATATTAAATACAAATAAAAGAACAGTTAGCGATATTGAACTCTTATTGCTTCCATAGAAACCAAACCGCTTTTTATAATCAGCGAGATTGTTTTTCTCCTTCAAATTCCATTTCCGTTAAAATCCCAAATCTCCCATCAATTTGCCTAGCACTCTAAGAGGAAGAAGCAGCAATTTCGTGTAATTCAACTGCTCTTTACGACTATTATATATAAAAAACTGCTGGATCAGCGTGACTCTGATGTCTCGAGTCCTGTTTTTTCTGCTTCGTTTTTCCCAGATGCAAGACCTGGTGGCTTTTTTCCTCTGAGTTAAACATAAAAATCAGTAAAGGTCTTCATTTAACATAATTACCCTTTTTAGGACTTTTTTTTTCGCATAGCAATCTCCTACATGCACTTAGGCTCAGTTCGCTCTCATAGTTCTCTTTAATTTTTCAGAAAGAGAGGCAGAAAGTACAAATGCACACTAACATAGCACCAGCAGCTATTTTAGTAAGCTTCTTTTAAATTTGGCTTAGTCGCAAATCACGAGATGCAGTTGTTGTTTGTTGTATTGGTAATACAAGTGTCCGAAAGGCATTAATCTTAAAGAGTGGTTCTGTTAATTTCTTTAAAATGTTCAGCATCATTTGTGAAAATATTTTGGTTTTGAGAGAGAGAGAGAGAGAGAATGCTTTTTTTTTTCCTGTTGTGTGATAATCTTATTATTTCAATCGGTTACAATAGAAGTATCAATGTCATGTATAGAAGCTATAGCAACATATAAAGTTTGTTCTAGTAGTTTGTCTAATGATATAGATTAGCGTTTTCCAGAATGCGGTCCTTAAAAAAATAAAATAAAATAAAAATACAAACAGAAAATATATACACATAGTTCGAGCCTATTGCTAAACTGATATAAAAAAAAAATCTTGTATTCAGCATGGTATTACAAATCCTTATTTACTTAAGCAAACTGCATATATATACAGTACACGTATACACGTATACCGAGAAAAAAAAAAAAACGGAATATGCTAATTAAAAAAAAATGTGGCAGTGATTCGAACGTGCAAAATTAGTTCAAATTTTGGAACTAAGCCTCTTGAACTGGTTATATGTTCAGTACATTGGACAGAATCACGCAACATAACACGCTCCATGATTAATCTATCACTGTTAATTGCTGTTTTCTCCGACTTGTTTGTCTGTTTTCGCTGAGTAAAACGTCCAGTATCTAGAAGGAAAGACGGGGGAACCAAGCTTTACAGTTTTTTTTTTAAAATTATATTTTTAACAAGGAAGCGATTTTTGAAGTTGGCTGTGCTCTAATATAATTGGCTATATAATTTTAATTATATTTTTAACAAGGAAGCGATCTTTGAAGTTGGCTATTATACGGTATACGATCTTGCAAAATCTGTTCGAACTCATTTTCTGTTTAACTGAAAATATAAATTGCTTTAATTACGAGAAAAGAAAAATTAAAACTTCATCGCTTGATCCAAGAAGTTAGGAGGGAGAAGAGAAGAAGAAAAACGAATTAGTCAGAAAATACGCTACAAATTATCAAATGCTTTTAGAAAAATGAAACATTACGGACTTTTCAACTGAAGGTGGATTAGAAACTTTTATATAGGTATGGTAAGTTTTTCCTCAAAATGTTTCAAACTTTTTCCTTGCAAAACAGATAAACTAATCAGAGAATCCACACACTGCGAGTAGAAGATTATGGAGGGAATATTAACTATCATTACCATAATTTGACAATTTTGCTAAACTATGGGAGTTTGTATTAGTTCTGATTTTATAATAAGTAGTGATTCGTTCAACAAAGAGAACGTTTAAGCAGACGAAAATTATTCCTACCCTATTAAAATACAGTAATACGATGGATATTCTTCAGCACATCTAGAGGTATGATTTCTTTTTCTATTTTTAAAACCGCGTATTCCTTCGAAAAAGCAAATAAAGTTTCCTAAATAATAATTTTTAAAAAACATAACTTTAATAAGCTGGAAAGTCGCACGCATTTGTGTTGTATTAAACACT
The DNA here is from genome assembly GCF_054136105.1 of Typopeltis vanoorti. Taxonomy (NCBI): domain Eukaryota; kingdom Metazoa; phylum Arthropoda; class Arachnida; order Uropygi; family Thelyphonidae; genus Typopeltis; species Typopeltis vanoorti. The sequence continues at coordinate 66,888,727 of NC_143552.1, read as the reverse complement.
AAAACATGAACAAATAAATAAAAATAAAAAATAAATCCGTCAGTTTTAAATTTCGCATTATCTTTAAAAAATTACATTTCAAAGTTTTTCTTTAAGGAAACATGATATTAATTTCTTTTATTGGAAAGATTTTTCCTTCCGAAAAGTCGGTTTTTTTTATTCCGCAAAATGAAATGAAGATATGTTGGAAAACTAAAGAACGGTGATTCAAAAAGAAAAATTTGCTCTTAATTTAGATATCGAAAGGAAAATAACAGAACTACCATTTTATACCCCTGGAGTCTCCGAAGCAGAAAAAAAAATTTTTTTTTAGTATGCAAAGAGCTGACCAACACTAGAGGATATCATCATGCTACATTTAATCCCCACCCCTTGCAAAAAAAAAAAGAGAGGAATAATTAAAACACTACTGGACACAATATATATCTTTAGCAAAATACACATTGAAGAAGAATTCAGAACTTAGATCCTCAGCCACTATCTAAAAATGAATACAGGTACAAAATGTACCTGTATCCATTTTTAGATAGTGGATGCAGGTACAAAATGATCAAGATATTGCAAATCTCTCGTTGATCATTTTGTACCTGCATCCACTATCTAAAAATGAATACAGGTACAAAATGTACCTGTATCCATTTTTAGATAGTGGATGCAGGTACAAAATGATCAACAAGATATTGCAAATCTCTCAGGAAAAGACAAATAAACAAGAATACAAGAGTAAAGTAGCTTTCACTCCACTATGCAGGATTCCAAGATTTTTACATCCTCGTCATCCATCCTTCAAGAAACCGGGGTGCTTATAAGATCTACTGTTCACAGAGCGTAAGTTATGTTGGCCAAATATTCAAATGGAAAGAAGACTATCTTATTCTACTAAAAATTAAAGTTACTAAACCAAGAATATTTTGCAGGTTAGGGGTCGTAAAGGTTGGTAAAAGATCAAAAGTAGAAAGACGATAAAGAGTGTCGGTTCCGAATGCACCATAGTTAGCAAAAATTGAATATAAATATATCTCACACTCATTAAGGATTGAACATCTATAGTACATTATTACAATGAGCGGGCTGAGACTTTTTTTTGTAAGCTTATGTTTTATATTTATATTTGCTTTTTTACATAAATCGGAAAATCTGCTCAAGAGACCAAACATGGAACTTCTTAAGTCACTCCCGGACTCCAATAAGCAGTCTCACACCGGGTGATGAAATTCATCTATCATCTCCCACCTAAAGATAATTACAAACATTCAAGACGGAATTCGAATCCACAGTCTTGTGGTTGAAAAGCGGGTACCCTAACTACTCGATTAGCAATTATGATCAATAAATTTTTAATAAGGAACCTCAACTTATACCACTGTTCAATCAAAAATATTATTACTGTGTAATGCATATAGATTATACGTTAAAATACATGAACTATTATGTAAAAAACGATTAAAAATGTTTTCCTGTCATTCATTTTTTTTCTCCGAAGTGAATATTCTCATAATACATTAAAATATTTACTGCTTGCTAAAATTGAAATTTTCTCAAAGACTTCGTGTTTTAATAAGAAATAGATTATATTTAAATATTTATAATGCTAAAGAATGCATGTTCAGCAATTAGTTGTGGATATTGTAAAAGAAAGACTGAACAAAACAACAGCACAACAAAAAAATGTTCCGAAGCTAATTATAGATTCATAACAAAGAGAGCTATGTTCATCTTTCCTTTCAAATTCCAAATAAATATTACATTTCTTCTCTTTATTTTCCTTACTTTAAACAAGGAATTTTCGTTTATTTCAATGGGAACAATACGAACTATGCTTAATTCGATAATAAGAAGTAGTTTAGTAGAGCAGGAATCTTAATCAATGTTTGAAATAGCTGTTTGGTGAGCGAGCAAGCGAGAGATGGGGGGAGAAAGGGGGGGAAGGAAGACAACGCACTTAAGCGATGACAACTAGGAAAATCATTTAGATAACAGCAGTCATAAGTTAATGAACATTTTCTGCCCACTGCTGACAGACCACTTGCCTAATACGATAGTGATAACACGGAGCTGTGACGATTTGGAGCAAGCCGACAGGGTGCATGGAATCATTGCCCACGCAACTCGTATCACTTCCGCGAATCACTGGGAGATAAGGTGCAGTCAAAACCCAGCCCTATTTCTACCTTGACCTAGTGAGTATAAATATAATAATGGTGCAGTTAATTCCACGAGAAAATTGCCACTGAGACCAGACGCTGATGACATCCCGTTGTATTTAATTACATTAAATCTCAGCGGATCACATTGCTCCATAGCGGCATGGTTTCAGGAGCGGTGAGTCATCTTCTCGGTTGTCGTGCAGAGCTTAATTCAACTTTACTTTGTAAACCCAGACTATCATTAGGCCAACTGGCTCGAGTCGAACATGGCAACCCCTTGGGGCTACCGGATGATGTCGACAATCGGGGAACAAGTGGACGCTATCGTATACAACGATCTTTTCTATTCCTGCAAACAGCCTATGTATCGTTACAACAGCGGACGTATTGTGATAAACAAAGGAAGCATCTCCGCACCAGAATTGCCATATCTCCTGTAACAGCGCTGTTGTAGTTGATAACACATTATACAAAGCGTTCGAAAAGTTTCACAATATAATTTATATTAACGTTCATTTAAAAATGCTTAGCGAAATTGAACAAATTCGTAACGCAATTCTCATGAATCCACTTTTAAAAAGCTATAAAATATGTTTGTTTAATAGCAGAGGAACATCGTTTGAAAAATTTCAAATTAGTTTTTTTTTTTTTGTCGCCTCAAACAGTATTATGCTAAATACAGCTGACTCATTCATATTCCTAGTTAATGACCGGGTTAATCCCGGGATTGGGCAAACTAGACATTAGCCAAGGGGAACAAATAAAAAAAAAAATGCATATTCATGAAATATTCGAAAATGGCTGCTTTTCATCACAAGTGACAGAAAATTTAGAATCGATTAGCGCCAATTCTGGTCAGCAATCTTGTTCTGATTGATAGATGCTTAATTGAAAAAAAAAAAGAATCTATATTTTAATAAAATTATTCTTTTACTAACGGTTTAGTAAAATAATTATATAAATGAATAAATAGAGAAGCAATTCAAGTAAATAACGTAGTGAGTGAAAAAAAAACTTTTTTTTTCGATTTAAGACTAGAGAGAAATATAATTTCTAAAATAAAAAGTAAAATCTAATTACTATTTTGGCATTTAAACTTATGTTATGGACTTTTCTTGAAATCCCTGATATGTACTCTCGCGTGGCTTACAATATATGATATACAAGTTTTTTTTTTTTAAATAACTTAAATGTTTAGAGTTTCGCAGTTCTTTTTCATGTTTTCGTAATACTATTGCTTAATGTTCAAGGGACAATATTTTATGAATCACAAATATACATACAGCACTAACCTTACGTCATATTACTTACAAAATAACCCAATAAAATAAAACATAACTCCTCTTGTCTTTCATCGCAAACGATCGCCAGCACTACACCAGATTCATACTTGAAGGAACTATAATTCATTTAAAAAAAGAGTTAAACTACTTTCAGAAGACAGATCGCATTGAACGCTGTGTATATACCAGTGGCATGCTGAAGGATCCAATAACTTCGAATCCCCCCCCCCCAAACACACACGTTGATTCTCTCTCTCTCTCTCTGCTAAAATAGAGACCAATACACTACTATATAATAAGGATTGGTATTATAATAGTAGAAAAAATGTAAAAAAAAAAAGCGAAGGTATCTACTATCAATGTCCGATTTTTCTAAAAAACGAAATCTTGCTTAAATATAAACTAGATTTCGTGCTTGGGTTGATTGGAGCACGTCTGTCTGTCCGTAAGTTAACCACTTGATAAGCAGCGTTGATCACTTGAAGCAAATAACGTTCAGTACGTCTCGTGTTGCCGCATACAAATCAAGTTGCACGGAATGTCCCTATGCTGCATTTCGCTAAGAATTATTGTTACGTTCCTAGGGAGAATTGCTGAAGAAACTGTATGCTCTTCAAGGTATAAAGCCAGTAATCGAAGCTTCTTAATACGAATTATAGTAATGGATTCAATTAAGTGAAACAACTGTCTGGGTAACGAATGGATCTCCATTAACTATAGATTGCCATTAGGACTCCATTTTGCCGGTGAATCGCTAGCAATTGATTCTCTTCACTTAAGGAATGCTGAAATGTTTGTGTGATTAATTGCATTTAAAGAAGAGTTAGTTGGTGGTATGATCAGCTGTGCGATTTGCCTCTAGCAACGTTTCTGAACAGGGAAATCCCAGAATATTGTTGTGTCGAATGGAATTTTATCGAAAACAGTCTCGTTTGAGAAGTTATAAGTTTTGTCATCAATTTTTTTAGATGTTAAGGGGGTTTACGTAAATCTATGAAATTAGAAAAACAGCTTTAACAGTAATCAGTTTTTTCCCCTTTATGATAACTCATGACACAAATGAAATAAGAACTAAGGCTCTCAATGAATAGCCCAACAAAACTATAATAAAACAGAATAAAAAAATACAAATTAAAATGGATCAATGACAACTAAGCACCATTCATAGATAGCTTTATCATACATTTTCCGACTCGTACGTAAACGACTGAAAACAAAATTGAAAACTCATTATGATCAGTAATCTAGGATCCGTACAAAATTGTCATCTCCAAAACCATGATATGATAGGGTAATAGTTAATACAGTTAACTATTCCTGTTTAAAGATCCTCCATAGCTCAGTCGGTATAGACGAAGCCCTTTGGTCGGAAAGGCCTGGGTTCGATTCCCGTCAGGGGTTTGAGGAACTGATCATCTTTCGACTGAAGATGAGTTAGCCGGTTTCATACGGAGATAGGGATTTTCGTTCCCCAGAACAGAGTAAACCGGCCCCATGAACACACGCATCTACAGACATGGGAGGCATAGGGCTAACCACCTGATCCTCGAGGCGGTCGCGTTTTCGAATCGTAATAGGCTATACCTAATACGAACGTAACGGGAAACTAGGCCTAATATACATACAAGGATAAGGAAGAGGAGGATTCCTGTTTAAAAGTGTTAATCTAACAGTTTAATAAACAAATAGTAACATATTTCATATTCAGGTTGTGCTTCACGCAATTACTTTCAAAATGAAATTATTGAACTTCTGTACTCAACTGGATTATTTTGCCATATTTTCAATAACGCAGGCTTCATACTTTTTTATGTATAGGACATTGGGACCGTCTTATAAAATGTATGTTAGAGAAAAGTTAACTATTTAACATTTAATTTAACATCAACTGTAGATTCATAAATGAACTATTAATAACTTTCTTCTCCAAGCTTAAGAAATCGTGTGAAATATTTTTTCCCCTGAAGAACAGGGATATAAGTGATAAATGAAGAAGAGGAAAAGTTAACGAATTTGAACAGTGGCTGTTCCTGTTGTCAGTCGCGTTTCAAAACGAGTTTAAAGGAAATAGAAAAAAAGTAAACAATATCATTGAAAGTCCTGCCAAAAGGAGGAGGTAGAAATTGAGCATCTCTAATAATAAATAAAGTGAACCAGCAAATGAGAGCTCATATTAATTACTCTAAGTAAGATGTTCTCGACAGAGCAGAAATTTGGAAATTATAGTAATATTTCCATCGTCTTGCTTGGAGATATTAGTCTTGTCATAGGACAGCAGAAAATCGTTTTTAAATAATTCTTGTTGGGGAAAAATCAGACAAAATTATCTTTTAATTATTTGAATTCGATTAGGATTATCCTTTTCCCACTGGAAAAATGAATGTAGAATATAGTGCTGCTAATCATAACATAATCTTAATTCCAGTGAGATATATTTAATATATGATAATCAATTGTTAGTAATAAGAACTACAAAGTAAGTCCGTGGCAAAACCTCATTAAACCATTTTTAGAATCTACGACGGTTCTTCGAAGCTCAAACTATTTTTTTTTTCACATGCATTGGAGAACTGTGATTAAATAGCGATGACTGTGTATGGGGAGTGGGGGACAGATAGCTAAGTGGTTAGTATACACGCTCTTCAACTAATAAGCTACAATTCGAACCCCGCGTGGTAATAGATGTTTGTGAATGTTCCTGGATGAGAGATGATTTCATCTCCCGGTGTGAAAACACCGCTTTTCTTATGAGAGACCTGAAGTAGCTTGAAAAAGTTCTGTTTAGTCTCCAGAGCAAGTTTTCCGGATCGTGTAAAAATTAAATAAAAAATTTCTTCAAAGTGACCACCAAAGTCACCCACGGTACTAATGTACTAAAGGTTTATATCCTTTCGTTAGCGGGAGTGAAACAATACATTAAAATTTTGTTTGTTCGTATCGAAAAGCAACCCTTACCAAGTCAAAGATAAAATTAACCAATTTTATAAAATAGCTTTTAATAGGGCACTACGAAAATCTGATGGCTTAATTTTTTGTAGTAGCTAACCTAAGAAGCAGCATATGTCATATTCCTAACAACACTCCTGAGTCTTCACAGAATGAAGCCCAAAGGAATAAGGAAAACGAGCCGGCCAAATCACACCTGCTCGTCTAATCCACCATTCAGTAAAGTGTTGATTCAAACATTCACGTTTGTATTAGGTGTTTATGGAAATGAGATATGCATGATATTAATGGTAGCCGAGATTTCCTTGCTTGTCATTATCTATGATTTGGAGAAGCAGAAAATATTATGACATGCACTAAGTTTGCCTTGAAAAAAAAAAAAAATGGGGGGTATAAATTTTTGTGATATCTGAAACATAAATGAGATATCTTTAAGTGTTACAAACGGTGCACGATTTCTTTTGTTTAGTCATGCCTCCACTTTGATGTATGTTATTGTCATCAGTGGAAATCGCACAATTCCACGGAGGCCTCATTTGCGATCAGTCAAACCATGATTGTGAAATTTCTTCCTATTATAATCAGTTACGGTTTGCAACTTTTGTGATAAAGTTTACACATGTCTTGAACACTCTTTGTTCCGATAACTAAGCTTCTGATTTGCGTGGAACATGGAAGAGCTCACGTTTTCAATCATTTACCTGCACAAATCATTTGGACGCTTTTCTTAATATGATTCATCTTAGTTTAAAACTTCTAATGAATGATATGATTATGGAAATGAGATGTAAACTTATAAATTAAATATGGTATTTAATTGCAAAGAGGATTTATCTCCTTCGATTATAACTTCATGTTTTGTAGACCGCACATAAAATCCTGGAAGCAAAGGATGACGCAATTTAATAAAGTAAAAATGATTCTTCGATAGCGATTTGGTTTTGCTTGGTTTAATCATTCCAAATAGATCATTGGAATAACCTACGGGGAATTATTAGAAAATTAGAATTAGCAATTCTAACAAATAAATAAATAATAATTCAAAATCAGAATTTTCGCCAAATGTCTTTTAGACTATTGCAATATACTGTAGTTCTGAACACAAGCAGACACACAAAAACGCGTTATTTTCCAAAACGCACCCCGACAACAATACAAAAGTAAAACAAAGTCTCGTGAGTTATCACGAGTCATGAATATGTATGCATAATAGTAGAATAATTTATTGATAGCCTGTCGATATGGGATCACATCATTTGAATCATTAAAGCGAGTCACGAGAAAAGCCGGAACTATTCCTGACAATAGCATGTTTTATTGCAGATAGAAGCACATAAATTAACCATTACAATATAATAAACCTTACCTGCCAAAGCACAGCTGCAATCCTATCGAACATAATGTTCTGGAACCTGCAAATCAGAGGTTAACTGATAAAAAAAAAAAAAAGAAAAAAAGTCGTTTGTTTATTTACGGCTATTGAGAAATAATAATACTGACTATACTCAAAATTCCTTTTATGGGAGTCAGCATAGCCGTCTGGGGCCCTTTTTAAATTAGATGTTATTGACTCTAATCACTAGACATCACACGGGGGTCCAAAATATGGAGTCCTATGAATTAAATATGCTACTAAAACCATTAGAATTGATCATTTATTAGTTTTATTATATATAAAAAATTTAATGCATTACATGTGCTTGAAAATTATACACCTCAATAACTTTCCCAGGACCCACTTCTAAATTCTTTGCGTTTACTGCAAAAATGTTTCATTGTATCCTAACAGAATAATGCAACCTCAGTGGAGATGATTCGTTTTTACTTGCGCGCAACTCTTCGTTCTTTTTCACGCAAAAAGCGGCAATACATTCCGAAACAAAAGAAATGTTCAGTTTAAAATTTAAATAAAATCACAAAAATTCATTCTTCATCTGTTGTGGTTCGATAAAGCTAATAGAGTTTCAATGTCGACCTCAGTGTTATCGTTTCTACTGAGACTCACTTCCATGTAGTTAAGAAAACGCTATTACAAAGTGTGTGATATTAGTATTGAGAAAACTGGTAATTACATCGAGTACCGAGGAATTGTAACGCTGCTATACAGTTGGCTTATAAGTAACAAACGGGCTCCAATAGAACGTCAAGACGGACCGTAAATAACAAGTATAGTCTCCCCACATGCACAAACACACAAGCATTGTCGCAATTTGCATATTGAATGCACAGTAAATCAACATGTAGCCGGATGCCTGTTTTGCATGTACATATTCCCCTGATCATACGCTGTGGTTCCGAAAAGCCACAGTCATAGACAAGCTACCGCATGCTCATGTTATCCCTCTTTTATGAACCTATAGTGCGTCTAGTGCACTTTATCATGAGTCAGAATAATAGCCAATCTTGGTATCGTAAATGGCAGAAGATGAGATGGAAGTCCTTCCGGCAAAAGAGATGCACAGTTATTTCAAAAATCTTTCTTTTATCACTGTCGTATTAGCTAGGAGATATTTACAGCGAACTGGGTGTACCGTGGAGGCACGAGCTTCCCCGTACAGACCTATTTTCTTATCCCATGTAGCGGCGCACTAAGGCTGTCAAGCTTTGTGGATATGCTTCCCTCAGTCTTTCAAGGGTAGTTATTTCTTAAAAGGCTGTGAGGGGGCTACTATAGTGCATCGATGCCTTCGTGCGGCATCACTGCATCCCGTTATTGCCCGCGGCTGTCTCTAAAGATTACAGGCAACAGGATAGGAATGAATTCGTTTGCGATTCCATTGTTTTCCCTGTCAGAATCTGTGTTCGCATAAAAGTTGCATGACGCTTGATAGAAGGCGCCCGTAACAACGGCGTTCGAAAATTCTGATCCATGATTATTGTCTCATTGCCACGTTCTCGCAAATCCCCCGTAAAATGGGAGCGAGCGTTAATAATTGATTACTGTTGATTCGAGGCGATACTCCAGATTGTAGCCCGCTCCATGATAAACGTTTTGCCTGTGACGTGTTATTACTCCGACCCCGGGATGCCTATATCTCTGCTTTAATATTTGATAACGCGCTAGGTCGGCGCTGCTAAGGAGACTCCTCTTCCACAGCACGACTGCAATAAAATCTTCAAGAACGGATTCTGTTGGCGCGTAGGGTGAAATTGCCTGCTCCGGCCGTAATTGAGAAATACGGCCCAAGACACCAAAGGTGACGACATCCGGACAGTTGAGCCCCACTTCATCACGAGTGATAATTCTCGACGGTATATGTACTTAAGTCCTTTATGATGCTCAGTCGACGAGGATTGCTGGGCTTCAGAAGTAGGATAGATGATCTCTGCCTGCGCCGGCCTGCTACAACAAAATGAAAACTTAAGGTTCCAACACCATACATGTTAACAGGTACTGTACGGAGGAAGTTCTCTATAAATGTAGTTATTTCGTATATGGAGATGGAAAGAAAGGAGTGCAGCAATGAGAGCACGAGTAGAACAAAGAATCAAAGAAAGAAAAACAGTATAAGATAACAGGGTTGTTCCCAAATCCAAATGAAATTGCACTGTTTTATTTTATTTATTTTTTATTTTAGATTTGTAGAGGGCATTTGTGGAAAAAATAACTACGTTTATTATCAAATATTTCCCAAAAGAAATTTATGTTGTAAATGACATTTATTTGTTTCTATATTATATTTCTTTAACCATAATTTCCACCATCTATGATTTCTTATATAGTTATGGATTTTTCAGAAGTATTCCATGTAGTAAGCGCAAATATTTGCTCCAGTGTTGGAAAATATATGAAGAACAGAGGTAAAAAGAATTGCATTGTTAAAAAAAAAAAGTAAAGAAAATAAAACTTACCAAGAGAAATGGGGAGGGACGAGAAACTGACAAGGTTAAAAAACAACAACAAAAAAAAAACTTGAAAATCATACGCAAAAGAAAGAAAAAGAAAAGAATTTTTCATATACATCAGTGATTCTTAACCTGAGCGGTAGCGCCCCCCCCTTGGGGGCGCTGTGAACGCTGAGGGTTATAAAACTACTAATACAATAATAAATTTGAGAAAAAATATAAAAGAAACTTGAGACTTAGTTTGTCGAACATTGAACCTGATATCGAAAACCTAGCAGAACCTCATCAGGCTCAGAGTAGCCATTAATGACTGGCTTATTAAATCCAGTAAGTTTACATTTTTTTAAGTAAAAATTAATTTGTATAAAAGTCACTAATTTTTAATTAACTATCAGTTCAAATATGTTGATGGTAATTTAGGTTTGGATAATAATATAATTATCTTATTGAGTCATTAACCTAGTGCAAAAATGAACAAGGGGCGCCAGACCATACAAATAGTTGAAAGGGGGCGCCAGGCAAAAAAAGGTTAAGAACCATTAATATACATGAGGTGAAAAACGAGGAATCTTTGAACTTCCTTAATGCCATACAATGGAATGCATTGCTCCTCTTTCTCCTCTAGGAATATATATATATATATATATATATTCCTAACTGTATAATTTTTAGCACTGTTTTTTTCTGATTGAATGGTTTCCTTCTCCTAACAGAGTCATGCTGCAGTAAGTCTGCCAAATTTTTTCAAGCAATCTAAATTAAACAAGAATAATATATAATAAAATATAATATAATAAATTGTTATATATATAATAATAAACTAAAGAAACAATGTTTCTTTAATATATTTAAGAGGTTCTCATTTCGTCCGAAATTTGTTGTGTGTACGCGCCGCACATAAAGCGAGCGAGAGAGAGGGAGAGAGAAATTGTTACTGGAAAGACGAACCCAACAGATATACAAATATATACCTGATTCAATACTTCTTATACTGTGGTGGTCTCACCACACAAATCCATGTCTTGTTCAATATTACCATGCGCCATTTCATGATGCAGATAGAACTATGACATGATTTAAGAAACATAATGCGAAAAAACTTGACTTGCCCGAACAAAGTTCTGATCTCGATCCACCTTAACACTTCTGGGACGAAGTGGAACGTGAGGTGAGAACTTGATCAATGCGTTCTACATTGATTGGTAATCTTTAATGAAAGAACAACTATCCAAACAAAATACCCGACTCATCTAAAACTGGTGGAGAGTGTGCCTAGCAGGTTGGAAAGTGCACTCAGACTTATTTGAGCATAATGTAGATCATGAATTTTGCGTCTGTGATAGTATATTAGATATCTCTTGGTGTGCCCTGTTATTTCTAAAGGGCAGCATATTATAAGGACTAACGTTGCATGGTGAAAATATGATCCAGTTTTGGTCTAATTTTCGAACAATTTTTTTTTTTTAATTTTAACATGCCTCAGCCATAAAATAAGTTTTAAACAAAGAACTTTAGAATTAAAAAAAATCGTGTGTATGAAGTTGTTTCGAAGAAACTTTACCTATTGGCTTACAGCTCAGGATTCAGACTACAGTCATTCAAGACAAGATCAAGAAAAGCATTTCTATCTTTGTTGTTTCGATTTTTATGCAGTATGGTTATTCATGGTATAATTTTATATGTTTATTAAACATTTATATCAAATATTAATATAATAAACAGTGGTGGGAGATAAAGATTAATACGAAAAATAATATCAATATAAATTTTAAAATGCATCTGAAATTCATGATTATTTGATTTATTTTTTATTACTATTAACTATTTTCTATTTCTCTGTGATTTCGCAGCATATTCATAACAGCTGAAGTTTTCATAGTGCCAATGATAGTGAAATACGAATTAGTAGTATGCCAATTATTCGTTTCTGATGTGAACCGAAGCTCATAGCACTGTGCAGTATTATTTATATATAGGTTCACAACTTATATAAATAATGCTGCATGGATTTCAATTATCATATGCTTGACCTGATTTTTTTTTTCAGGTAAAAAAAACTCTAGTAGTGGGATGAAAAGCTACATAATTTAGCCCGTTTGAAAAATTCTAGAAATCAGCGCTTGGAAAATAGACTATTCTCTTCTGCTTCAATTTCTGAATCAACTTCCCATTCCCACGTATTTACTAAAAACTACAGTTCAAGATATTCAAATACAAATTTTAGGAAGCATTATAAATCTTAAGCAGTTTATGTAGACAGTTTACAGAAAAATGTACCGTTATGGCGAGAAAGGCGAGATATGAAAAACATGCGAAACATTGAAGAAATATTGCACATATGAATATACAGATATGAATATAGTAATGCTGAATGAAAATACAATATAATTAAGAGACTGTAGATAAAAAAAAATCTTTGGAGTGCATTCTTGAACATACTTTCGATGCTGAAGATCTACATTTTTAATTAAGGATTTCAAAACCGTTCTATTATTTCTTAGATGGATCATCCCTTCAGAGGCCACTACTGAAGGATAATCACCGCCCACAAGCCTGTTCACACGGCATCTGCAACTACCGGAAACTACTGTCTTCAAAGAAAATCATTGCCCAAAAAAGTTATACGATCGTTATACAGTTTTTATGACTCGATTTATTGCAGATCGATTGAAAAAATCTTCATTTAATCCGCAATACCATCCTGAAATAGAGGGGAGGATTGCATATCAAGAGATTGCTGCGCTCTCATAATAAAATTTGACCGCTTTTATAAAAGTAACATTTAAACTATGTGCACCGTGGTCGAGAGTACAAAAGGATCATTCCACTGTTACTGAAAATTCCTTAAAAGCGATTCAGAAATTATTAAAATAACAAATACACATTGTTAAGCAATTAATAGTTTCGTTTATCCTTTAATAACTTCAGTAATATTAAAACAAGCCTTTATTTTATTATGTCACAAGTACTATTGCAAACAAATGCTTCTACAAGAACTAATTCATGGAGAAAATGAAATAAATATATGAAACACATACAAGAAAATTAATTTCAACTAGTTTAGTGTGTGTGTGTGTGTATATATATATATATATATATATATATATCCTTCTTCATGTCCGAATACACGACGACAGGTGTTTATAAAAAGAACAGAACTTCCCATTGAATATACTTGGTAGTGGAACCTTGATAGGTCCGGTACTGGGTGTATTCAATAGATAAAAAAAAAGACACCGGTTTTTTTTAAAAAGCACAGCCTCCAAGATTTCATTCTTGCCATTATAAGTAAATCTATATCAAACAGTGCTATACTGTGATACAATGTGATCAATCTATTGATGTGAGATGACCGATTTCAAATTCCTGATATGCATGTCGATTTTCGATTGGGACTTGCTGAAACACATCAGGTCCCTGTCCAATCCTGTACTTTATTAAATATGAGAACGGAATTAGATATCTCAATGCAAAAGAAGAAAAAAAAAAAGATTATTTCGCTGTTCGACATCTGTTATTCGCACACATGAAGAATCCAATCAATATCCCCGGGAGTGGAAAAAGAACACAATTCCAAATACTAGATATTTCCTAGCATGATTTAATTAAACTGCGTAGATATCTTTTAATCCGATACGATCTCTGTTCTCTGATCCGTATTTATTTATTAGTAATACATCAGAAAGGTTTGTTGTTTCAAATAATGGAAAATTTGTGCCGGTATTCACCGCAGCAATCGAAAAAAAAAAAAAGATTTTTCAACAAGAAAAGAAAGAAATCTCCAAAAAGAGTTCCTACACTTTACTGAATGCACCATTACGTACGAAGAAATGGTTTCCAGACAATATCAGCATTTCAGGTTAAAAGATGCGCTTATTTACTTCACAAATTTGTTTGGAATAATAATAATACGAAAATATTATGGGGCTTTAAAATTCAGACAGATATTGTGTCAAATAGTGAAGGCGTTCAAGGAGAGATCTGATAGGCATAGGTATGAGTGACGAAAATGAGACATTCCTCGATGAATCCTTGGGCGTGGCAACAGCAAGGAAAAGTAAAGTATAGAGATCTGGAAGATGAAATTCAACGACTTTGGAGCAAAAGAACAACAACAGTTTCAACTGTCATAGGAACAATTCAAACGTCATTTATGAAACACCTGGAAAAGTTAAAAACTGCCAGATATAGCACAATATCTCAACCCAATTAAAATGCACTATTATGGATGCTACACATTATTACTTTTTTTGTACTAACTGTGAACTTTATTAACTGAATGTAAATTAATAATAATAATGTATTTATACTTGTTAATTTCTGAAAATACCTATTGAATATGATGGTGGACAATACGCTTGCCGTTTGACACATTCCTCCCCCCCCTTTTTTTATAATTGCGATTACTTAATATTGACTTTTAAGAACCTGGGGATTAGAATTCATATTTCATCCACCTATTTAGGCTAGCCTTAATAACTTAACAATTTCGAGAACATATCATTTTTAAAAAAAACACTATGCCATTTTAATCAATCATAATTAAGGATATACATTCTGTATATGTAGTTTAATCTGCATTCATACTATTCAGGCTCACCATAAAATAGATAAAAAAAAAAACAAAAAAACACTTAACCAATTACCTGTCTCTTGTTTATTTTGCTAGTTTTAGCTCCAATTTTCTTGATATTTCTATATCCTGTTATTTATGTGTCTGAGTACTATGATCTTAATCTTTCCCCCTCATATTTCATTTTCTACGTTTTGCATTCTGTCAGTTTTTCATAATTTTTGTTTGTCATTTAAATTTCCTTCAAATTTAGTCTTCTTGAGTATCTGACCATCATGGAAATATGTTTTCACCCATTTCAAGATCTCGAAATTGTTTTCAAATAGTGATGAGCTACCTATTTTTTTTTCCCAGCTATTCTCTTTTATTAAACCTCCCTTCATAGAAAGTGTATGATGTCAGGCTCGAACAAATAGGATGACGTCAAGCTGTTGTTTTGGTATTACATCCAAAGCAACTCAAACTATGATGTCTGTATAGCATGTCTGTTAACTGTAAAAAAAAAGTCCTTATCAAGGCTCTTCGTCACGAAGCGCCTTCGTCTCTCTGTAACTACAGAAATTGCATTTACTAAGCAATTTCACACTAATTACTTATGTAATTATTGTGACTTGAATTTTATTAAACTGTTGTAACTTATTAATTATTAACATTAATTAATAATAGATAACATTAATTAAACAAAGTTAAACCAGAATAATAAAAAAAAGCTATCATCACACGTAAAAAATAAAAGGGGAAAATTTTTCGTTTCAAACATGCCACTGACAGGCTTTTTAAAGAGGGGGAAAAAACTACTTAAAATATACAATAAAAATGTATATTTTAAATAATTTGCTGAAAGTGAATTTAATTCAGTGGAAAAATGTAAATACCAAAGAAAAGAATGATAAGTGGGAAAAATAACAGTATGATCAACAATAAGTGAAACTCAAGAAATTCCCCCCCCCCGCGCTCAAAAAAAAAAATGCCACGATCACTTTGCAGTCATGAACTCTAATTATAAAATTTTTTTTTTTTGCCAAAATCAATCGAAGATGTTAGTAAAAAAATAATTTGTCTTAGAAAGTTATATTCATAGCTATAGTTTATATAGCTACGAATATAAGTGCATACGAAGAATTAAGTATCTGAAAGAGAGAGAGAGAGAGAGAGAGAATTTATGTTTATTAATTGTATTATCTATAAGAAAATTAAAACTACATCCTCTAAATGTATGCATAAATAACCTGATAAAATACTATACTGAAGCGTTTCTAATGGATCAAAAAGTACAGCGAGGTATAGAATTTTAAAAAAAAAACACATTGCGACTAGGACACATTAAAAATCAACTGGATCGGCCCTTAACACCTGAAGATATAAATTTCATTAATTAACAAAGATTATGTTGGAATGTGCTACTACTACTAATAATAATAATTGTTACATTTTTCATACTATCACATGGTAAAAACGAATTATAATAAAGAAATGCATTCTAAAGAACTGTACATTTTTTTAATTAATGCAAATGAACAATTTTTAGTTTTACATTACGCAAATAACATTCTTCCTATTATTTCAAGAACTAATGAGAAAACTTTTAGACTTCGCACCGGTCCAAGGCTAACAGTCTGAAATTATCCTATCCGCCGCCAAATCGTGTTTCAGAGATGAAAATCAGCATCTCTCTCCTCTGTATCCAAAAGTTGTTTGATTCATTTGAGAAAAATATTATTTACCAATATTACTACATATGCAGATCATAATAAAAGTATTTTACAAAACAGCATGATCGTTTTAATGTGTAAGACATTCTAAGCGATCCGTTTACAGATCCCGATTTAACCCCTAAACGTGAAGATATCATTGGACCATGCCTTCATATACTTGTCAAGAATTTATCCACTTAACGTCAAACTAGTTACATCGGTCTTATTCATGACTGAGGTTTTCCTACTGATATCTGGACGCTACGGCTCTTTCTCTCTCTCAAAAGATTGAGAGAGAGAGCTTTCGCTTATCACTAGGCATATCTTTGCTTCACCTCAAATGAGCTATTGAAATTTTGCGATGCAGTTCAATGTCAAAAGCTACATAAATTAAAAGCAAAATTTACAGTATAATAAGAAGGCAATCAATCGTAAAATGATACTAAAATGTTTATATAATTATATTAAAGTATTTAACATCTTGCTTATTTAAACTGCCTCAAATAGCTTGTTTAAATGTAGCAAAAACTACTCTCTTTACTGTTTCTGGCCTTATCACCTGAGCTAAAATTTCAAATGAGATCTTTCAGTATCCAATAAAATACGAACATACAGTTTTCAATTATAGTGTTTTGTGTCCTAAAAGTTAAGGTGTTTAGTTGCTGACATTTTGGCTTGCTCAGTGAAGACAGACGGCAAAGACTGCTTTTCTTTAGAGACTTTTTTTTCTATTCATCAGTTACTGGTTGATCTTCATGAAGTAAAGAAGGTAGGTTCCGTGTTAATATATCTTAATATATGTATATAAATTCATACTACAATACTGAAGGGATTTAAACAGCAAAAAAAGAAAAGAGAGAAGAGTTTGTGAGCTATTTTGTAACACAACAGTTTTTTTCCACACTTTCTATGATTACCAACAAACTAATTTATTTTGATATTCTAAAATTTACTGCTCTCCAAGGATTCTGATATTCAATGATTTTTTTTAACATTAAGTTTCAACAATTAATAGTTTGTCACTATATTTAGCCTTTGGTGTTAAGACACTGTCCCATTAAAAAAAAGGAGGTTACTTTATATGAAAAGCGCACATACATACATACACGCAAATAAAAAATATCATTTACTACATCGTATCCTCTTATTGGAGTGTTTGCTATTCTACTAGGGCATGCATTATTCATATGTTCACATCAAACCAGAACTACAGACATTAAGTTGGTTACACGTTGAATAATGTTGGACACTCCAGTCTACTAAGACGTGCCTTAAAAAAAACGTACAAATGATTTAAGAAAGTAATGAAATTTAAGCCGCCACTATACATAAAAGTGATGTATAGTGATGACTAACAATTATGACTTCACTCCGAAAGGCACAAACAAAAAATGCGTACTGTTCATAATCAGACGAGCAAAAGTTTATAATTACTGACAAAATAAATGACTCAGGTTGCAAAGAAAGGCCCAGTGTATGAGAGACTAAGTTCACGTGAGGCTGAAGCTTCGGAGTGAAGAATAACATGGTAGTGACAGTTGTTTTTGCTCACTTAATACTTTTATCCTGCCCAGTGGCAACAAAGCAGCTCGGCTGATGTCACATCTTAATTCGTCTATTAATTTACCACGTTCTTCAGTGATATTTGCAACGCTGTTGGCAACTGGGCTGTCTAGGTTTTTGCAGGACATAATTCCTTTCTGACCATCCTTTTGTCATACCTTGGCGAAGCGGTGTGTATCTTACAAATGAAGCTAATAGCGACAACAAGAAGCGGAAATAAATTATTTTGGCCACAGCAGTTGAGTGTCAGCTAATTTTCTACCTTGCGTTACCTTTTTAGTCTGCTTTGTACAAGAACTACAGTTGAACAGTGCTAATTTTTTGTTGTTAGTGTACTTTACTTAGGTTTTTCCTGTGTTATGTTATTTGTTACTGGTTCAAATAAGCCTAATAATGAGAAGTCTTCGTAGAATTTTACTCAGCATATAACTTTTAAGTAACCTCTGTGATACGATAAATCTTATAAGGGTTTTTCACCTGAAGAGAAGTTGCCCAATCTCATATGGTCTGCCCCATGGTCTGCAGTGATTGACTATTGAGCCTAATACGGGAATTTTTTTTTTTATCTCGTCTGTCATCTTCCCGTAAGGAAAGATGAGGCAGGATAAAAAATATTCGGCTACAAATTTATTTTGTGAATGGCTACCAATTGTTAGCCATATGACTCTCGTAGTCAGTATTCTTTTCAAGTGGGAACAATAAAGAAATAAAAATTTATTTAAGAAAATATTTACAACTGATATATTCATTCCCTTTTGGTATTGCAAAATCAATAAAAGTAAAGTATTTCCCCCTCTGTATATTTGGACATTTATGCGAACCAAAGTTTTTTTAATGTTTCTTCCTATCTTCATTTAAAGCTAGCATGTTCCGTACGGAATGCAAATTTGTAGTCTCACTCTACTCTACTATAATAATTTTCTGTCCCACTAAGTGGTTTAAAAAGACTGACATTGCTGCTCCCTCAGATTCGGTTATCAGCCTATTAAAAGAAAGCAGATGACGTCCAGATTAACAAACCATTTTTATTATTTTTTTTTTCTCTCTGATACTAAACTTTTGATAATCTGTTCAGTGACATTTTACTTGAAACGTCGAAATGATAGTAATCAGCTATTACGTATATACAGTAATAATTAATTATCATAATTTCCACGATCCCAAAATTCTGCCAAACATCCCATTTTGGTAACAATGGATAGCACTGTTTAATAAAAATTTCTCACCACATCTATGTAAGTGACTGTATTTCAATGATTATTGTAGTAAACGTTAGTTGGAGGAATTGCTAGTTGTCCGTCTGTCTTTAAGGTAGGCCATCCTACTGTTAGGAAGCTCCTCGATAACACTGCTATCACTTCATCACTTAGTTATGATGATATTTGTAGAAAAGAGCGACTAGTAAGGGAAGACGTTGAATGTTTAGCAAGTACAGTATTGCTTGTGCTTGCGGCTATTTTAACTTCATGCTTCAATACGTTTGCATACATCCATGTTGATTATTTGGAAGGTTGGTTGGATGAATTTACGATTTAGGCTGTTTCCTTCTTAGCTAAAGCAGAAAAAAATACAGATACTTGTCATTCGGACATAGCACTTATAAAAGTGAGCTAGTGACAAGTTCTTGATTTTTGACTTCAGTTTTGAGTTCCACTGCTCTAAGGCATAAGAACAATTTAAATATCAACAGTCTCAGAGTCTTCAAAGTGTATTTACCACTTACTGCTGATTTAAGAGATGGAAGTAAATTTCTTAGTTGGCATAGTAGATAATATCCCATTCTCCAAATACAGGCTGCGGGTTCGATCTCACAATAAGCATGGCTGTTTGTGAATATCTTTAAGCGGTTTTCATCGTAGGGTGGTGGTCATCGACTAGGACTTGTTGCAAATCTAATTAGTTGAAAAGACCACGTTTCTTCTTCTTTAGTTCGCGGTTTTATCTCCCTTAGCTCACACACAATACCAATTGACTGCAGGCTTACGATATTTCGTGGATAGGATTCGCATAAAAGTAATTCTTTTTGAAGACGGATGTGTTTATAATTTTTGTGCAATACAACTATAAGAAAAACTACAGTAACATTTAGAAATATGCTTGACGGCTAGCCGCTATCGAATATTTCTGCGATAAGCATGAAGCTTTCCAAAAATTCAATGATTTAAGTATTTGACTTATATTTGTGTAATCTCGTATACGCAAGGTACTATACTAAAATAGGCTTAAAAGCTGAAATTTTGGTTCCAATACAAATAATATTTTTAATTATGCTGGTTGCCAAATACTTCTGGAACTCTTTTTCATATTCTGCTTACAAGACAATGAACTACAAAAATTATTTGGATAATTAGTTCATGCAACCTTAAAAAGTGAACTATCTACATGTAGAAACATAAAATCCTCAAATTAATCTAAGTCAAATTAAAATCCTAGCAGACTGTGAGATCACAGCTCGGCTTATTGGAGGTCTGAAGTGGCTTGAAAAAGTTCCATGTTTGGTCTGTAGAGCAAGATTTCCGGACTATAAAAATAAATAAAAAAACTCACAAATAAATATATAATTTATTAAAATTGGGGAAGAAAATCCTTAGCCACCCACGATACAAATGTACTACAGGTTTACTAATAGCATTTCGTGGGTGGGAACCATATTTTAAAAAAAAAAAAAAAGGAAAGGGGTTTAGTATAATCAGTTCGATGTCGACTTGCACATTCACACAGAAATCAAACTCTGTAGGGATGTTTGCCATTACAGAAACTTTATCTATATAATTGTATATGTTAAGAAATAACATATACAGAAAAATTTACTATCATGTAGACTGATTTACGTTGTAGTCGGAACTTCCTGGTGGTTCTTAAGGCAAACAAATAAATTTTTCACAAATCTTTTGAGCACTTAGCAACAAGCAGTTACAATAAACTGCCTAACGAAATAAAGTCTGTAACATCGGGATACACTTTTAGAAAAATTTGAGAGACTACCTCATGGGACTAAATAATGTTAGTTTTATTTTAAACGCATGTTATGGGAAATTAATCTAAACGTTATATATTTTGCTTAATTTATATGCTGTGTGTAGACTTGTGCCCTGACAGATGCAGTCATTTAATTTTTCTGACTGTATCGCCTACTTTGTATTTTTATAGTAACCAGTATGGCTATGACCCTTGGTTACACACACCGTACAGTTCCTTGGAATCTATTTTCATTTTCTGTTTCTTTATTCCTAAGTCTTTTCCTTTACTATCAATCTCTACATTACCACTTGGAAAATAATTGTAGGATATATTTATAACATATGTAGTGTTACTTTTTACTATCTATTATTATCACTTGTATTGTTCTAGATGCTTGTTGCATCTGTTCTATTATTTTTTCATTTGTACTACTTCTTCAGTGTTAATAAATTTCAATTTTCACTATTTGAGATAAATGCATATAGTCTATAAAAATTAAGCAACTGGCGAGATCACGATTTTACTGGTATGCTGTGCAATTAGAAATATTGAATCACATTTATATCTAGATATCCCTTCTCTTTTACTGGAAGTTTATACTTAAGACTAAAATACTACTGAAAATTTTCTGTCTGGTCTGGTGTTAAAGCAGAGCATGTAAAGAAACATAAATAATAATACAAATGTTCTCCAAAACGGAACACTAATAATAAACGTAGATAAATTAATATAATTTTAATTATCTTTTGTAAATGGAATGATTTCCTTTCATCGATACGGATGGTAGGGGCAGTCATGCTACTATACTAGGGAAGTGACTATGAGCAAGGTGGTTTCCCGTTGCCTTCCTTGCTTTTGTAAATACTTAACAGAAAATTAAGAACGTAAAGGATACTTGACAAGAAAACAAAATACAGCATAGAAGCATAAATAAGTGTGTTAGCCACATGTTAAGAAAAACAGTATATTATTAACGACATCACGATAACAATGAGAGATGCTCTCCCTAATTACCTATGATGCCTGCTAACTGCAGTGTGATTCGGGCAATCACGGCATTAAATGGCGATTTTTTATTTTTTTTTTTCATTTTTAAAGTCAAACACTAGTGTGGATTTATAAATTGTGCGCGGGTTGAAAGAAAAGTGGAACAAAATAATGCGACTGATAGACGAGAAGAAAAATCGGAAGACACAACAAACAAATACGTCATTTGGGGGAGGGGGGGGGAAGAGGAGATATACTGAAAACACGAATTCCACGTTGCTATTTGTACTCTTATACAGTGATACCATTTAGCTGCATTTGAAACCGGTCATGTTAGCTTCGAGGATAGTCTGCACTCTCCAACCCATACAGGCAGTGGGTTCGAATCCTGTTATGGCACAGACAGTTATAAATAGCAGATGAATTTCAATGACTGATATGACATTATCATACTGCAATAGAGGCTTGTAGTATTCTTGAAAAAGTTCCATATTCGGTTTTTTCAGCAGAGATGCATTGTACTAATTCTAATGTACTGTAGGCTTATATATATATAGATATATATATATATATATATATATATATATATATATATATATATATATATATATATATAGCGACTGTACTTCGGAATGTTCTACGCTAACATCTAACTCTGGTTTCTCGAGATCCGTAGCAAACATGTGAATCCCCCCCCCCCAAAAAAAACATTCCTATGTAAAAAAGGAGTCGAATATTGAGGAAGCATAAAGTTGGCTACTATTTAGTAGTAGCTACTGAACTGGCACTTTTTTAATAACTGGTGTTATTGCCTCAAGTGTATGTACTGTTCGAATTTCAGAGGAGAAGTAACATTCTCAAAAAAAATAATAATATTAAATAAATAATAATAAATAATAATAATAAAACCATAAGTAAATAAAGAACCATTTTGGCTATTTTTTTACGAATGGTAGTTTTTTTTTTTTTTTTGATGAAATGTTACTTATTTTTAGAGGAAATGAATAAAATAATCGAAATTGGTTCAATGATGAGACCAGTGGAAGTATCTGCAGCATTTTACATTCTTCTCCCTCCTTTATAATTCCACCTTTCATTTTGATCCAGCTCTGCAGAAACTGTCACCTGATGATTTCTACACAAGACACAACTATATTTCAGATTTGGTCAAAATCAATTGAAAGGCATGAACTGTAAAGGTCTGCGTAGAAAAGAAAAACAGAAAAAAATAAATACAACGCTTATCTTTTTAGATAGTTTTAATATACTCTTTTTTTTTTCAACAGGATTTAACGCTTCAAATTTAAATGCTGCAGTTTGTACCCTGCTGAATACTTCTGCCAAATAAAAGTAGCGAACCGATAATATCTCATTTTACAGCAGGTCAAACTTGGGCCTTAATTATTCTTGTAATAAAATTATTCCTTATTGTAATAAGGCCTTAAGCTAAAGATCGCAGAGTCATTAAATTATTTTAATACCTCTTGAGGTATTAAAATATACAAAACAGTTTGAAAGACAGTGCACGTTTAAAATTGTTATACAGATTTACTCGTAGCATCTTTTTCCTCACCTTTTCCAATTTGGCTAAAAAGACTTGTTGCAAAAGGAGTTCTAGCCCCCCCCCCCCCCACACACACACCACCATTCAAGAAACTCGGTTTTATTCAAGTTAGGCAAAATCGGTCCGAGGACAACATTCCCACTTCTCTATTCCCCAAGCAAAAACAGAGTGACTACTTTTAAGTTATTACTAGCACGAATCCAGGAGGATCAAATCACTTTAAAATAAAAAAAAAAAAAAATGAAGAGATCTGATAATCTTAATAGATTTGAGTGATACCAAAATATTTATCGATTCGCACAGTTTTTGTCGTAACGACTCCCATAGAGAGATAAACATATTCTTCTTCTTCTTTTTGAGTGTCATCTCCTATCGGAGGTCGGCGACCACTTTGGCAAATTTTGAGAGACCTCAGCCATTCTGAATGGTCTTCTAGAGCTCATGTCAGTCCAATCTGATGCCTACCAGCCCAAGATCTTCTTCATCTTCCTTATGAGTGACCGAGTGACGAAGATATGCAGTTCTTTTTATGGTATCTAAAAGTCATGTGATTTCCCCATTTGTTCCAGTAATTTCTAATTGAACGTTTTTGCTATCCATGGGATTTTTAACATGCGTCTGTATAACCACATCTCAAAGGCTTCAATTTTTTTTTTTTTTTTTTTTTTTGTTTATTTGTATCGATGTTGTCCTTCAAGGTTTCTACATCATACAGTAGTACAGACCATACATGGCATTTAACCATGCGTACTCGAAGCTCTAAATTTAAATTGCGGTAACACAGTGTTGTTGATTTCTTCAGGAGAAATTTTTTTTTTTCTTGCCATTTCATTTCTAACTTTTATTTCCATTTCTGGGTTGCATTCTTCATTTAACCAGCATCCGAGATATTTATGTCTCGGATGCTGATATAGATAAACATATAAAAAAAAACATAAAACCATAAAAGGTTACATATAAACTTCATAAAATTTGCAACAGTAGCGAAATTGTTTTCGTGCGGTTGTTTTCTTTTCCCAACTTGTCTCCCTCACTTTCTATATTTCTGACGACTTCTAATAAGTAATTCGTTATGATGTGTTTGTCCGAAGATGTCAAGCAAATCAGGAATAAGACTTCAGTTTGTTCAATAACTATAGTCGTTTGTCTTCTAAGAATCATACAACGGAAATGGATTACTTTAATATTCTATAACTGTTGACTTAAAGCAATGTATGCAGAAAGAGAAACACTCTGCGAAATGGTCTCGAGCTCCGAAATAAAAATATAGCCTCCAACTTGTTGGTTACTTCGTAGCTTATACCAATTATAAATGACGTCACACGAGCTACGACTCGCAATACGGGAGACACCGCTCCGCGTTACTCTATCTACGCACCGCCTCTGATTACATCCCTCCAGCTTGTGCATGTTCTCTATCTGTAATCAGCCACTTCTCATATCCGCTGAGAAAGCAGAAACCCCGCCTGTAGTTCCGCCCCACAGCTACAATGCAGCCGATTAAACACTATCCTGCAGTGGTGTTATTATTAATAGATTAAACCTATTCATTTACCAATCATTAAAGTTTCAAGTAACCTCTCAGTAAACCCCGCACACACCACACGCAGCCAGCACGATTGCGGAGTGTGCCAGGCAGAGATCGGATGTTGACCGAAGAACTATGACAAACCACTCTGCCAGTGGACAGTGTCCCCAGTCGGCCGAGTATAATGTTGTCGGCAAACATATTACAACCTCGAGAATGGTCGTCAATCATAGATTAGATTGACTGCTGCGTCTCGACACTGCCGCGGGAAGACGCCGGTTATCCCTCTAAGTAAAGGCAGAGCAAACGGTGAGGACAACTCTGAAACCATCTGTGCAAGCCTACCATTACAGGCCAACTTGCTTAAGTGGTCGTACTATAAGATAAATGCCATTTTCCGCAACAGCAAACAACAACGGGGCTCAAATATTCCGTTCCTCGAGGAGATCGCTTGCCCATAGAATGAAGCTTTTTTTTTTTTTTTGAGACTACCGAAAGGAAGCTTTTAAATAGAAAAAGAGGGAAATATGCTAAAGCATGATATTATCCAAACGAAAAGCAATCTCTTCCCTCCCCCTCCTATTTGCCTCCATTGTTGAAAAAAATATGCCGATTATAAATTCCAAAAAACAAGCTGCATTCTAGTCAACCTAAATTCACTTAATTTTAAACCTGCATTTTATTTTCTCCGATATACCTAGAATTTACATAAAAAATTAAATAACTACTTATGAAAAAAATCACCAAAACTGAAAGATCTCGACTGGCAGAATATTGTTGAGTCATGCAGTAATACTGGGATAGTGAAGTCAAGGGCTATTCAATGTGATAAAAATATAATGAATAAAATAGCAAGAATTGTGTAGTTGAATTAGTAAACGTGTGATTTGCTTAATAATTTTACGTCGATATGTTTATTTGCATTCCCGTAGAAAGTAAAATGAAGCCTTTCAAATTTCGACTATACTAGAAGTCGAGGTGGTGTAAGTATTGCTGCAGAGTTTTTTTATTTTTTCATGATCTAATACCTATTTTGTACAAATCAAGCCGTAACGAGGGCGTGGCGAAAGAGGTGCCCGCCACGGGCGCAAAACTTAAAAAATGTAAAAAATAAAAATAAATAAATAGATATAAAAGTCCGCTATTTTATATTGTATTTTTTAAATTTCAGCAATACGCCGCTTTTTTTCAAAAATGTTTCAAAATTTTTTGGGTTAGTGGGCACAAGTTAGACACTTGCGTTGGGTTAGGGGAGCTCAAGTTAGACACTTGCCACAGGAGCTTCATACTCTCGTTACTGTACAGAAACATTACCATGTAAGCGCTGAGCAAAATAAAAAAAAGGTAACAAAAACAGCTATTTGCCATTATATCGAAGTGGAGGGTTGACACGTTTGGAGTATCAGAATGTCTTCCGATTTACTACACCTTGATGTCAACACTATTATTTTTTTGAAAAAAATAAAATTAAAATATTGATTTTCAAGAAAATGCATCCAAAGATTACCCAAACTAATATAAAATGAGCGATAACTCGACAAGGTCTAACTGTGATGAAGTTATAGAGAATTTAACTTTATACTCTATGAATATAACGTAGTTAAATTCATAGAGTAAATTCATTTTAAATTCAATTTAATTAAAATCACATTTAACCAAGTGAAATCCCATATGAAAAGTGAAGCGCACAGATGTGTTACATTTAGTGGCGGTAACAATTCTGCATATTAATAAGCGAGATTTGCACGCGAGATTGGCGAGTACCTGTAATCGCTTTGTTATCATACGCCAATCAAAGTGCGACTCGCTACTATATTCGCCGTACGAGCATCGTGTGAAGTTATTATAGAGACAGCGTAGAATGTCATAGGTGAATGGATTCCGCAGGAAAATGGAAGCGCACAGATGTTAGATAAACTAAGAGAACCTTTTTAAAGAGTCTCCGTAGCTCAGTCAGTTTCGACGAAGACCTTTTGCTGAAAAGGCCTAAGTTCGAATTCCATCCAGGACTCAAAGAAACCCTATAACGGATTAAAAAAAAAAAAAAAAAACTGAGGGTCAGATAGTCTCATACGGCGGCTACCAAGTGTGTTTTTTCCCGAGAACTCCGGGTTTTCGTCCCGCAACCAAGCAAACCGTACGGGGAGACCGCTGTAACAATTTGTACATACAAATTATGATAGGATAATAATGTTTAAGATAAAATAGTCTAGATAATACAGAGGGTGGCCAGTTAATACAGAGGATTATTATTATTTATAGAATCTTTTATGCAAAATATACAGTACACATACACTAAGGCTATCAAAAGTACTTCATATCCTTTTTTAAAATTTTATTTATTTTTGACTCATATCTAACTCATCGCTTGTTGAATCGGCTAACAATACGTCTCGTATTTAGTATTTATCGGTAGAGTCCAATGACTTTATTCACGGAGAAAAGTTTATTTCTATATAGGTATAGAAAGATGGAGATCGTCGCCATTCGTTCATTACTTTAGGATAATTTTGATTTTAATACAATTTTACTGTGAGTGACAGTGAAAACTTTATTCACATAAAGATACTGGCTGAATCACGTTTCAAAGTAGCAGAACATGTAATAAATTGTTGGATTATGCGAATACATTTTTCCGTTGCTCCCTTAAACATCAGTCTAAGGAGAATTGGTAACCTTTAGATCTAAACTCTAGAAATGGCAATTATTACAATTTCTCTCTCATGCTTAGGAGACATCTTATCCTTCCGTATAGACAAGTCAGAGCGATTTCGAATATGACAATGGCCAACGGTAATTTCAGTGATCAATGATGAGTCCACGTTATACAAGATTGGAAGAATTCATAACAAGTAATTTATTGAAACAAACAACAAAAAAAAAAATCCTATTATATCTAAAGAACTAACGAGTTTCAGAGCAACTGTAGTGGTAGAGATAATTTCCTTCGAAAATGAACAACACTCCAGATGGCACCTCAGTGGTGGTATATACTTCTGGACAGTAATATAGAGGAGTGCTATCTAGGTCTGCTTCCCCCTCCCCAGAAAAGAGGGGGGATCTATTATTTAGATATATGTTAGAACATATATCTAAAGTCAATCTCAGACATTCTAAAAGTCGCATTTTTTTTTAAATAGAAGTACTACATTTCAATATTTGCCACTGCGACATTACTGCTTCACTTGTAACAATAGATGCTACACCAGCTTATAGCGCTCAATGTTAGCATGACAATGAGTTAGTAATTTATTAATACTGGATATACTGTATGAACAGATATTACACGCCAGTTGTTAGTTAACAGCGTCATGAACTTACTTGAAAGGATAAACATATTGTTGAGATATTAATAGTGTGTATAACTAAGAGTAGGGTAAAAGAGCAAATTTTCCTTATTAATGCTAATTTAATATTCTAATGTAATGTTCAATAAATTGGCAGCAATCCCAACTTCTTAAATTCTTCTGTGCTGAAGAGGTGGCTCTCGAATCCCCTACAATGAAGTAAGGTAATTACCAAAAGTTATTATTTGCGTATATTCCATTAGTATAAATTAAAATTGATTTCTCTGAAAAATATATCAAAGATTTTAAACTATTTTATATTTATAAAATAGTTTTCGTATCAATTCATAACATATAATAAATAACTTCAAGTCAAAAGAAACGCATCAACGCCATTTGTCTAGGAAAAAAAAAAAACTATGGGATTCCCGCTTACGAAACATTAATACCATGAGTGTGCTAGGAATTTTTTTATTTATATTAATTTTATACTTTTTTGTATACTTTTGGTATGATTTTTTTGTTGTTACTCTAGAGACCAAACATGAAACTGTTTCAAGCCATTTCAGGCCTCGAACAAGCGCGGTGGTAGTCTCTTCGGCTGATGAAATTCATTTCCCACCTAAAGAAGACAATCACAAACATCCATACCCACGGGGGGGGGGAGAGATTCGAACCCGAAGCATATCCCCTCTTCAGCCTGTTGGTTGGAGAGAGAATACGCTACCACCTTCAACTAAAGGCGTATTTTCCCCCGAGATTTTTGTTCCCTTCTGCAGACCAAACAAATCGTTCAAGGGAAGTGCAAATGATAGATTATGGAAATAGAATTAACCCCCTCTACCACTGACAATTTATGTTTACTAAAGTTACGTTTATTTGCCGTAACATGCTCTTCGTAACAAACCATTACCTTGCAAATTGATAACCACACATTTTATAGGAGTTAAAATCATTACATTAATAGATTCACCTTTTTTTTTTTAACCAATTTTCGTTTTCATTAACTAAGAACAAAGGAAATAAATGACAAAATTGGCATTAGTTAAAAGTTCAGACCATATCAAAAACGAAAACTGTCCGGAAGAATTTCCATATGAGGAATAAAGTAAACAAGCATATGTACACGCACACCTTCAAGAAGCAAACCAGTTCTCTTAAAAAATTTATCCATGAGAACGATTCTTTGTTAGACGGGGTGGGTGGGTGGGTGGGTGGGTGGGTGGGTGGGGGAGATACCAGTAGATCCTGTTAAGCTGTTTTCTCAACGTTTTCTTTCTTATTCAGTAAATATTTTCTTCCTCTCTTTAACATACACTACTTAAGTGTATGTCAGAAAAAAGGATTGCGCCCTATTAAATTCGTTTTGTTCATCCGTCCATGAAGACGGAGATGCATATAATAACAGCACTCTATGCTCAGTTGATTTTAGTGAAATTTGTTATCCGAGGATCTTTGCTCAAATCTATCGAGTCACACATTATTTCGAAACCATATACAAAACAATACGCTGCCATACCAGAAGACAGCCTTCCCATTGTAGAAAAATGGACGTGCTGCATAATGTGCAACTTTTGACGCATACAGGAGATCAGCATTTCAGAACAGTGTTTCAGAAGGGGTAGGGATGATGAGTGTAATTCGTTTGGGGAGAATACGTCATTAATTGATACTGCAGAGAAATGAAGTATTCCAAAGTCTATATTTGACAACGTTCCGATAAGAAAGTCCACAGGTGACATCGTTCCAAAGACACGACTATGGAACTGACGTTCCTTGCGCAGGCTAGTTACCTAATCTCGCTTTCAAACGATAGAGAATGTCTGGAGATGAGAACAGCCACATAAAATTCCATTAAGTATTTGCATCACATGTAAAGATGCATGACATAAATCTTCACGGAAGAGTTGCAGCCTACAGCCCAATGCCCACAAATTCTGTCGGTGGAAACAGAAATCGGTTCTGTGAAGAAATATGAGGAATAAAGGTACTTTTAACCTGAGTGTTTGTGCTAACAATGAAGTTTCGGGGTCACAACGAAAGGAATGCTAAGTTCACTGGTTCAAGTAAAGGGCAAAACAATATTTTGGACAACTGTGTGCATTTTAGTCTGTGGCAATTTATAGTACTGTATCTTACACCTTCCAATCAGCAACGTGTGTACACACACACACACACACACACACACACGCGCGCACACACACACACACACACACACACACACACACACACACACACACACACACACACACACACACACACACACACACACAGAGAGAGAGAGAGAGAGAGAGAGAGAGAGATGTATCTACACACAAATAAATAAATATTAATGAAACAAGTATATCACCTTTGACCTCACAGCCCCCCTCTCCCCCCAAATGTACACATAAATGAGACGACGGAGCAAAGCAAAAACCGGATGTCTACCGATTAAAAAAAAAAAAAATGCCACTTACGCCATCTGGAAAATAAAAAAAAAAGGTCTTATTTAAAGCGTGTTGTGCACGCTTGCTTCCTCGGCGCACAGAAACAAACCTTATGAAGAACACACGAAATTAACAGAAATGATATGCTAGCTTTATAGCCTTGATTACGAGTAATTATAAGCCACAGATACACGCAACAGACATAACAGAAGGATCTTTTCCCTAACAATCTCTCCCAATATGTAACATATGGGGTTTTGTACATGTGATAGCAAACCGCTGGAGTTATGGAGAATTACCATTTATCAAGCATAGAAATTTGAACAGAATAGAAAAGAATTCTTCCTCACATATTTTTTATTACAGCATAAGATATGAACATATCTCCAATATTAAAATTCGTCGGCTCTCGAGGTGAAAATGTATCATATTATTCTGCAAAGATTCCACAATATTCGAAACTACAGGAGAGAGCGTAGATCCTTTGTAACAGGTAGCGACCGATTGTTAAAGAAAATAATAAAGAATGCTTACCTCCTCATTTTATCACATGTTCTCTTCTGTGCCACGACCGATGAAGACAATATGAACAGAAACTTGGAAATTTAGAGAACATTTTTTTTCACTACATTGTAATTTATTTCAAAGCATTGTAATATCTTTTCAGTACATGCGCGTTAATATCCACGAAACTGTTCAATCAGAACGGAATACATATTCGATAGTAATCTAAATATTACAGTTCGAGTTCAAATGGCTGTTACTCAAGACAGGACGATGTGTTTAATCTTGAAATATTGCTATATTGCTGTGGCTTTATTTATGAATTATTGTTGTTTTTTTTTAATTAAAGCTGTCTGACTTTTATGAAAAATATTCGGTGAGTATGCTGAACGTACACTCTCAAATATAAATCATATTTTACTCGCATTACGATGAACATAAGCTACGATGATGTTTTTAAAATGAATACTAGTTGGTACCCTTTGAGAGGCAAATCAACTCACTGTCGTGGTAGCAACATCCTTTTCAGCACCTAGATATTTAGAGAATTTAATGAAAATTTACAGCCTCCGGCTCAGAAGATGAAACTCAGCCTGATATAAAAAACTGCAGCAAATGATTTAAATTAAAGCACATCCTTTATAAGCACATGACTTGTAAGGCATGTGCTTTACAAGTCATGACATGCAATAAAAATAGAAAGTGAGAGAGAGAGAGAGAGATCAGTTAAAACAGGAACATCGAATTAAAACTAGTTCTAGTTTAGTTTTGCCCATAAGTCAAGTTACATGAAAGTTCAAGCCTCTCAGAACAGACAGATGTTTCGATCTGTACAGCTCAAGTTGTCCTATCTATCTGAGACACAATGAAATAAATATTTACATAGGAATTGACCATGAGTTAGATTAACATGATATGTATTATATATATATATATATATATATATATATATATATATAACGAAAATCATATTCATATGAAATATAATGCTATATAAGAATTTAAACGAGAGAGAGGAGAAACAGGAAGCTATACCAACAGCAAGATATTGATATTGGTCTTCGCCTGCGATATATGCAGATGCGCACTCTCTCTCTAGTAGGCCGTTCTCCATCGTCTACTAAAGAAAGTATCCTCAATGAAATAGCCATTAAAACTTTCTTCTGTCCACATTAAAAGTTCTCCAGGAAAGCGATATCGCAGGCACACATTGATTTCTCTATCACACTTGCACAGTTCCCTAGAGTTTAAATCGACTGGGAAAATTCACAAAAACTACACCCAATTTTCAAATCAATAGTGAGATTAATGCATCGCCTATAGCTTACAAGGTTAACGCGGCGTCTCCTTAGCATCGAAGTGTAGCATAACCCCTAAGTTAAGGCAGATATCTTCTAGAAATTTTTTATCCCTCTACCAGCCTGCTCTTGAGAATGGAAAATTAGATTTTTGTGCTTCCACACTCTTCCTGTCCATCTCTAACTGAGAACTATGCGCTAACGTTTCTTTTATTTCTCTTGAGTTTCAATGGTAATCTAATTAAACTCAGTTGCTTTTCTAGAAAAGAGACTTTAATGGAACCATTCGTTCTCCCAGATGATGATATTAGCTCTCAGATAGTGCCATATGCCTCCAATAAAGTTATTCCCGACAATAATATGGAAAGAAAGCGAGAAGACAAAAAAACATATGGTCAAGTAACTCCCTTTGGACTTCGAAAGCTGATGTAATCTAAAGAAAAGTAACCTAAATCTTCTTGCCAAAAGATAGCTGTAGTCTACATCGCCGGGATATTAAAGTTAGAAGCAATAGCACATTTCTTTCTTCTAATTTCCATTACTATTTTTGTGTTCTTCGTTTTTAATTTATTTCAAGTGTGCTCTTTGTGCACTTTAATATAACAGAAATTGTAAGAATGAATCAAGTCAGAATGAATATATATATATATATATATATATATGGTCAGCTCTAAGCAGGAACAGAAGGACCACCTATTTCGAGCGACTAATTTTTCATGTAGTAATTAATGAAGAATTTATACAAGTGCATATAAAACAATTACGGTTTTCTTTGTTTTACAACTATTTAAGTAATATTTAACTTGTTCGTAAGCATCTGTAGCTGAATGACTAACGAAGATCCCCTTCGACTGAAAAAAACCTGAGGTCAAATCCCGTCTAGGATGTGTAAAACCTTTATAAGGAATTTTCAGCTGAAGATAGTTGGGCTTTATTCGGACGAAAGAATTTTCCATCCATCCATCAGGGATTTCGATCGCTCATGAAAGACAAACCGGTCAGTGAACACACGTAATTTACTTTGCAGATAGCATTAACCGCTCTACCGTAGTATTTATTAGGTTTCAGTGAAGCCAACTTATTTGGATGTGGGCAAGCCATTAAGCTTAAAACGCGTTGAAAAAGATAATATTAACAAACCTGCTATGATTTTTTTTTTTTTTTTTTTTTGCTGAGTATCGACATGAAAATTTCGGACTTGATTTTCTTATTCCTGAAATCATACAGAAGAAAATATAATTAATAGCGTATCCGCTCTCCAGCCAAAAGGTTGCGGGTTCTAATCCCGCCATGGGCATGGAAGTTTCTGATTGTCTGTGAAAAAATAACAATTATTATTATTAATTGCAACCATACACTGCAGACATTTAGTCCATCAAACGTCCGAATTTTTTCAAGGTACATATAAAATAAATACATAGCAAAGAGCAAGAGCATCATACTGATTACTGTGGGTCACGTGATTCCTCAGCAGCGTCGCGTCCTGCGCACAATGGTGGTTTTCCGTCACTACTTTGGGAATGTGCTACACTTACATGGAATAACCTTTAATGTAGTGCTCTTGCTCTACCTTTGAAGGTAAAATCCATCATCACGGTTCAGACAGTTAGGATGTCAGAACTGGAATATTGGATCAACTGTTTTCTGATACAAAGACTTGCCAGTTTAACGTGCGTGTGGTGTGTGTGTGTGGGGGGGGGGGAGGTTGATCGTCCTGAACTTATAACCAATAAATTTAAATTAATTGTTTTCATTTGCCTGTGTAATTTAACGTCAGGAATGCCCACGGTGTATAATTAATCACAACAATCACTGAATCATACGACAGTTAACAATTCGATGAAGCGCGAAATCTTCTTCCTTCCATAAACAATAAAAATAAAATAAACCTACTTTATCACACGTTTTCTTAAATAACGAATCCTGTATTACGAGTCAGTTTTCCTTTTATTCCTATTTTAAAATTCCCACACGATGATATTCAGGCATATTTCGCCTGGAAAAAATAAACAGGATATTTATCATAGCTATAAACATATGTCTAAGTCAAATCTGAATGAGCACAATGTACAGTATTTCTGTTATTGGATGTAGGATATGAGCAGGACCACGTTTGCAGATGATTCTGTAAGTCTTGCAAATTACTATTTAAAATTTTCAAGATACAGTTATTTTACTAGACAAGGAAAAAATCAGAAATTATCAATTAAAAAACTAGAGTTATACAGATCTAAACGCTAAGGAAAACTTAAGTTTACAAAGAGAATTACGGAGAGAAAAAAAACTGCTTGTCTTAACGTATATTATTATATATTATTATACAGCTATAGAGAAAACTTATCTATAGCTGTATAATAATACATCTGTTATATATCATGTGAAAAACAGAAAATCATAGATGTCAAAGATTGACTTTTTTGGGTAGAAAGATTTAGGAGTTGCACCCATAAGAAATCTGAAAGAAATATAAAATCGCATACTCTTTAGGTAGCAAACCACGTAAGTATATCTCACACCGGTGATAGAATATCGGAATGAGACTACGCCACTTTGCTTACAGGAGCTCGAACTGCCACTTTCCTCTTGAAAAAGTACCATCTTTGATCTCTAGAAGAGAGCTTTCGTGTGATCTAACCCTTAGTTCACTCGTGCTACAATTTTCAACGCTTTCGTGGGTGGAATTGTCATAAAATCATTACAAAATGACTGACAGACATCGCAGGCAATGTAGATAGGATTAACTATCTTCACATAACTTTAATTAGGTTTCTACGAAGCAGTAACAAGAACAATCGATTTATTTCAGGCGATATTAAATAAGTCGTATTCTTTTTCAACCTGCTATCCTTTGTAGACTGAAACACTGACAAAATGAAAAAAAGAGGAATAGAACAATGTGGAAAATAAAAGAGAAAACGTCCACACCTCTAAGACAAACAGTTCTTGTATTATAAATGAATAAACCAATAGATAAACTATAACTATCTCGGGGGCAGGGGCAGAAAGACCATGGGCGGAAAAATCAGTGGTAGAAGATCAGATAATATACATGGAAAACTCTTTATATACAGACAAATTTGATCCATTATACAAGGCGGACAAGCAAAACAAAACAAAAAAAGTACACAAACACTGTCTTTAATATATGAGATTTAGACTGTTTATCAATTTTTTTTTCTCTTACATGTATAAATGGATGAGTTACAAAGAATTTCAGAATCATATTCATTCTTAAAACTAAACAGTTGCTGAATCTGAAAGTCTGACAGGACTATTTTAATTTTCAAAATCATTACTGTTATGCGCTATTACTATTATTAGCATGTAGTGAAAATCAACAGGTAAGTTAACTAAATACATAAAATGTAATAACGTTTTATGTATCAAACAGATTTCAGCATGTAGACGACGTCACGCCACTCTACAGCAGCAGCCCGTGTCGAAAATTGTGAATGGTATGAAGTTGAATTTAAGTGTAGATAGAGACTGTACAGTAATAAGTTCGCATTAAATGCTTCGTAAATGATGAATTTTGGTTACAATTTTAGCAGCTTACTATTTTGCGATTTTGTGTATAAAAACAGTGATATTTAGGAGGTGTGAACAACTGCACATTGAGTCAAGAAGAAGACGAATCAAAACGAGAACGGGGATTATATCGACGGTCGCCTTATTTTTTACAAGGCGATGAGAACAATTTTGTCAAAAGAGACCAAAAACTTAACTATTACTGCAAATTCTACAAAGAGTTCTGTGGATTTTGCAGATTTTGGCGAACTATTTAGAATACACGAAAACTGATGCTATGATGCGATTACTGTACTTGTATTGTCTGCCATTTGTGTGTATTCTACAGTTGATTTGCAGGCAATGTAAAAAAAAAACAGGTTCTGAGATGATAATCTGTCATATTTCCGCACGAAACCGACTCACTCATCTTTAGTTGAAAAGTTCTAATAAATATTTCCAAGTTCTAAACGGGGATTCGAACCCAAGTTTTTTTTTTTTTTTTGAACCGCCTTCGCTTTTTCTCATTTGTTTTCCACGAACTCTGATGTTGATCTCATATAATATGATAAAGCTGGCATGACTTCCTTTGATTACTTTACCGTTAATTTATGATCACATATATCAAGCAAGGGATAAACACCGCACAATACCGTTAAGAATCTCATCTATCTTCCATTAAAGTGTTGTCTAGCCTAAATGTTCTTTCATGGCCAAGTAACTTGTCTTCTTATATAACTAATTTATGCTGTCTTGAATAAGATTCGAACCCAGGTCTTCCTAATAAAAGCTTAGCGACTCCACTACGATTTGGTATATATTGTTACGAAATTGAAATTTACGTGTCGAGGCCCAGATTAATAATTCACTCATGAAACTTTGTACCTGTTATACGATATTCTTTCGTATAAATTTCGAGATGTGTGTACATAATTTTGAGACACTAAAGGACTTCAACTGGTTTGCAGGTAATGTTAAGATGTTATGTCAAAATGGAAGTTGTTTCAGAATTAATTTTCAAGATGGAATGCAGTTGATCGTCTTGTACATTATTATTTCCAAAAACAACTCTCTTAATACTAATCACAGGGAACATTATACTAAATTAATACCCATCGCTCGCTCGCACGCACGCACGCACGCACACACACACACCGAGGGAAATAGGCAGGACCGCACGATGAGTTTCCTACCAACTCTCTCAGCATTTGAGATTCGTTATCTTCATCATCAGTCGTGAGCATTCAATCTGCTTGCACTGTGAACTGTTACCCATGAATATGTTCCTCTTGCATAAACTTCATTTTACTCCGTCCAGCGAGAAGCTTGTCCCTCTACACTGCCTCACGTTTGTCTGCGCACCACTTGTACTGCTGGATGAGTGGTTTTTCACATTTCCCATGGGTACAGTTATAGCGCCACACACAAAGTTGTGCGCTGATGACGTTTTTTTTTGCCCAACCACGACAGTTTCTATTCCCCCCCCCACACACACATACACACACATTCGAG
Source organism: Typopeltis vanoorti (assembly GCF_054136105.1). Lineage (NCBI taxonomy): Eukaryota > Metazoa > Arthropoda > Arachnida > Uropygi > Thelyphonidae > Typopeltis > Typopeltis vanoorti. The sequence continues at coordinate 66,851,098 of NC_143552.1, read as the reverse complement.
TTCTAGTAACATTCTTGTTGTGGTAATCAACCCAGCATAACAAACCAAGTTAATTAAATCTCCTAATTTAATGAAAATACGCATTCAGTAATACAACAGAAAATTATATTTTTTTCTAATATGCATCCCAGCCACGAAATGTTGGAATCTATATTACATTTAGTATGGTAGGCTAACGATTAGATAATTCGGAAATCTAGTTCTAGAGACCAAATATAGAACCTTTTTTTTTTCAAGCCATTGCACACCTCTAATAAGTAGAGCGTGCCTCGTATCGGAAGCTGTACCACCTAAAGATATTCACAAAATAACAGCGCCACAGGACTCAAACCAACAGTCTGTTGGCTGAATAGTGGAGACTCTACACAATCGGCTAACCAGGCCAGCAATTAGTTAGCTGTAAATGATTTGATTACATTCCAGTATCAAACTGCTCGTGTCAATAAAATTTGAAAAGAAAAGCAGAGGTCCATCTAATAGCCTATTCATTAGCCTTCAGGATTTATAGGATTTAAAATCATACAATATGTTTAATGTTTATGTTTCTGTACTCGATCTGCTTGTAGTAACACAGATAAGTGGTTAGCAGATGTCTGGTCTTGATGAGAAGAGCGAACCACATTCTAATTTTACAGCTTCCTCTCATGATGACTAAAACCTGTACAACTTGCCAAGTACATCTCTTTGGAAACTGTTTTAAAATTTAAGAACATCGTATGCAGTGCTTTTAAAGTATCGTAACTTGTAAGCTATATTTGTTCTGAAGTGCAGTGGATTTCTGCGGTGTCATAGGCATCTTGCTTCTTTGAAGGACAAGAAGCATTAAAGACGATCCACGAATTGGTAAACCATCGACAGCTACGGATGACACTTGTACAAAACATGTGAAGTAGTCACAAATGAAGCAAACATCAACCATCTCTTTCTCTAATAGCAGAATAGCAGGCAGCTCTAAAGAAGACCGCAGAGGAATGCTGTTTATGAGGCTGAAAGTGAACAGTTTTTGAACAGAACTGCCACTAAAGACGATAAAACAATAGGATACGAGACTTTGAATGAGAACTGAAAGTCAATCCTCACAGTAGAACATCCAACATCCTCTCATCCAAATGGCTTACCACAAGAATGAAGCGACAGAGTGCGACTGTCGCAACAGCATACTATAGGAAGTTTTTGTAAACATTCTGTGCGCGAAACGTACAAGAATGATTAGTCCACCAATTAGGGAGATCACGGCTGGCATATATATCGCAGAAAATATGCAAATTATTCTCCAGCGATAAGACAACTTATTGAAGAAGTATCCAATATGCAATCGGGGAACACACGATATCGGTCACTGGAACCATTGTACGATGAAAGAAAGACTGGATACATCTCGAAAGTTAGTTTCGATACTAAGAAAACTCAACGTGAAACTTACATTTTGCTCTCCGTAAGCTCACCTTATTCATCTGATCTGTCAAGTATCCCAAGTATGCAAAAGAAAAGACTGCAACTAAAACATGTCATAACCTCACACACAGAAATCCATATAACTTAGAGTAGAACGAAATGAGTGATGTGGAAGACAAAATGATAAATGCACCTGGTTATTCCTGACATGTATTGTACTATTATACATAATATGCACAAAATACAAATAATTTTCTAGTTCACAACATATAGGGGAAAAAAATCAGTTCAAAGAACTAATTAATTGTGTATACGTACAATGAAGATAAGATGGAAAGCTTCGGTTTGAGAATGGAATTATGGTTGAAAGAACCAAGGCCAAGGAACTAAAGACTGGCCAACTCACTGAAGGTGAGTTGGTCAATCTCACAAGCTTCTGCTTAAAGCAGAAATCTTGTAGGACTCGACTGATTTATTGTTGTTTGGAAATACCACCAGAGTAACTAAAGCTGTGGAGGATACTGTATTGCGCATCTGTTAACTGCGTGTGTTCTGTGGCCAGTTTGCTTTTGCGAGATGAAAAACCGAGTTTCCAACTGACTGAAAGTGAGCTGACCAGTCTCATAAGGCGGTAGTAAAGTTTTACTTCTGAAACTCGGGTTTTTTTCGTCTAGAAAAAGCGAACTGGCCAGAGAACACACGTAATTAACAGATGTGCAATACACTATCCTCCTATAGTTTGGTAATTCCAAACAACAACAATAACTCAGTCGAGCGCTATACGGTTTCAACTTTAAGCAAAGCAGTCCTCATCACCCCCATCAGTTCGGTAACTTTTAATGTTTCTACATTAATATAAACGCTCGTAATTTAACGAATTCTACTGCAATCTTGACAGAACATGTCTCCCTACACACGTATTTTTCGAATGGTATATTTTATACTTTTATTATCGTTTTCTTTATCGTTTTTATGAAATTTAAAATAAAAATGTTCAAATATAAGTTTAGCAAAAACTGATAACATTAAAGTGGAATTTGAAATCAGTCCGAACTTATACCATTTGTCATAAGGCTCAAACACTTTAATGCGTATATGTGTAATGTTTGTATGTGTACAATACGACGATAGCAATGCGATTTTTTTTTTAAAGTTCTAGTCTGAATTCTCTGCATTACTTTGAATGAGGGCGTAAAATTTATTAAGTATTATACAGTGGTCTTATTTTTACTGCCATTTATCATATCGGCGACACCAAGCTAATCTCTTCAGTGCCCACCATAATAATATTCAAAATCAATTGTAACAGCCGATGCTAACCTAAGAATAACCCATTCGAATTTTAATAAAGTGTGTGGGTGTGAGGGTTACAAATAAAAGCAGAGGAATGTTCTCAAGTAGTGTTCATCCAATTACTTTTGTTCGGCATGCACACATAAGTGTGGATGCCCATGCGCGCGAGCGCGCCCCTTTAAGCCTTTTTTAAAGAACTAAAACGGTTTATCGAATGTTCGTATCTAGAGGTGTCTGTTTTACTCTACCGCCATCTATTGACGGAGAAAATAGTTATTTAGGAACGGAGTATTCTTATTATGGATCAAGATTCTTCGGTCCAGATAATATTTCAAACAATCATTGAAAAAAAAAAAAAAAAAGCGCGTGATTGAAATATAATTAAAGTAATACGTAATTACTTAAATATGGAGAAATAAAATTTTACGGAAATTACAATACATAATATGAAAAACGTCCAGAAGGTCTAATCGAGATGACTGGAGTAGAGTTAATTTTAAAAAAATGAAGCAGAAAAACGAAAAATATATAGCAACAATAAGGAATATTCTCGTTAGAATTATTTTCTTTAAATGAGAATATGCGAGATATCTGATTGCTACATGATTTATCTTCGTAATAACTTACTTCCAATATAGAGGTATTAATTTACTTATTTCCTGTTAGGTTTATCGAATTACACGAGTGCAAATTAAAAACTATATTTAGAAAATGCTCAGGGAAGAAACATGCTGGATTTTGTCCAAGGGATTTTTTAAATAAATTTCTTAATTAGTAAAGAAATTTATTGAGAAAGTGTTAAGATATTAATTACAAATAAAGGGTGAGAAAAGTTATCATCTATTGTTTATCCAATTACTTTTGATCTGTGTGTGTGTCTGTGGACCGTCTGAACCACCGAAACTGATAGGCGGGGAATGACCTCAGCACTTTCTGTTGCTTCTGTGTAGTAATTTCGTTTCATTCCAGAGCATAGGATTAGTATTGTTTTATGTTCAGCAAGGACAGTTTCTTTTCTGTTTTTTTTTTTTTTTTTCTTTTCTAGTTCATTATAAGACTCATTCCGAAATGAGTTCTGGGATGGATCAGCTTGTTTGCCTGAAGTAGGCCAAATTACAAGGAAATTGATATAATCCAGGCAGCAATGTACTTTACCTTTTGAAGAAGGTAACAAAGCTGACTTGGTTGATAGGATTAGACATCGGACAGATATCGTATGCACTTCATCTCTTCTTGTGGAATTAGTGTTATACAGGGTGTCCCAAAATTCACACAAGATTTAAATTTAGCGCCATTTGTGCGGTAAAATGTTGCCAAAGAGGAAAAAAAAGACAGCGTGACAGCTGACAGTTCAGGGGTATTAAAATTGGAGCGCTACACGAAAGAACAACGCATTTTTATTGTTGAGCAATATTTTAAAAATAATGAAGGTTTGGCAGCTACAGTTCGCAATTTTCGTACAAACTATGGTCGGAATAGTGATTTAACTTCATCAACTGTGAAAAGATTAATTAAAAAATTCAAGGAAACTGGATCAATTAGTGATCTTATACACTCTGGCCGTCCTTCAACAAGTCGTTCAACAGAAAACATCGAAGCAGTTCGTGAGAGTGTTGCTGAGAGTCCAGGAACATCAATTCGGCACCGTGGTCTTGAATTGGGCATTTCGAGAAGCTCTCTACAGCGTATTCTCACGAAAGATTTGCATCTTTATGTTTACAAAGTTCAACTGACTCAAGAACTGAAGCCTACTGACCACACACAGCGAAGAGAGTTCGTTGAATGGATTATGGAACAACAACAAGTGGATGCTTATTTTCATCTTCAGCGATGAGACTCATTTTCATCTTGATGGCTTCGTTAATGGACAAAATTGTCGCATTTGGAGTTCAGAAAATCCACGAGTGATTGTTGAGAAACAAATGCATCCACAACGTGTCACTGTTTGGTGCGGATTTTGGGCTGGAGGCATCATCGGTCCATTCTTCTTCGAAAATGCGCCTGGTAAGGCAATAACAGTTAATGGTGCTCGCTATCGCGACATGATAAATCCAGTTTTTTGTGCCTAAATTGCAAGATATGGATGTGGACGACATGTGGTTTCAACAAGACGGTGCCACATGCCATATAGCCCAAGAAACAATTCAATTACTGCATGAGTCATTTCCTGGTAGTGTAATTTCCCGTTTTGGTGATCAGAATTGGCCGCCCAGATCATGTGACTTAACGCCGTTGGACTTTTTTCTTTGGAGTTTTTTGAAGTCTAAGGTTTATGCCAACAAGCCCACGACCACCCACGCCTTGAAGGAGAAAATTGAGCGCTGTATCAACGAAATTCAGCCACATTTATCATTTCGACATGGAAAATTTCGACAAAAGAGTGCGTATGTACCAGCAAAGCCGTGGACGCCATTTACCCGATATGCTATTCCATGCATAACCCTATACACTATATTTATGAATCAATAAGAAATTACAATTTTTAATTAAAAACCTGTGTTTTCTATCAAAATTACTTCTTGCGTGAATTTTGAGACACCCTGTATAACACTAATTTTTCCCAATGATTTCCAGGTTATATCACTAACAGAGGCTTGTTGAATGGTAGAAATTTTTTGAAAGACTCAGATGAGAAAAAAGATTCTGCGGACTTTTGACAGCAGACATTTAATAATACACACCTGTATCAGATCCGAAGAGTATAATATACCCTTCCCTCTCGCGACGGCACGCGTAAAGATTTGTACAATTCCCTATGAGCTTACGCTAGTTTTGGATTTCCCATTACTATTCACTTTCTGACAATGACGATGGTTTAAGATACTAAACCAAAATATCTGGGTAAATAATTATCTTCTTCTTCTTCTTCTTCTGCAGCTTCTCCCACTTAAGTGGGGTCACTGTTTGTTATGAGTCTCCTCCACACCTTCCTGTCTTGGGCTGTCACCACATCCAAGTTCTTCATCTTCAAGTCCTCTTCTACCAGCTCCCTCCATCTCTTCTTTGGCCGCCCACGCTTCCGCCTTCCTTGCACATCCATCTGCATGACCCTTCTTCCCACATATTCGTCCTCCCTCCTCATCACATGACCAAACCATCTCAACCTTGCCTCCTGTATTTTCGCTCCTAAGTTCGTAACTTTCACTGCTCCCCTGACATAGTCATTTCTCAGATGATCCTTTCTGGTCACACCGCACATCCACTTAAGCATTCTCATCTCTGCTACTTCCATCCTGCTGATGTTATTTTTCCTCAGGGCCACAGTTTCTATAGCATATGTCATAGCTGGCCTCACTACTGTCCTATAAATTTTGCCTTTCAGATTGATCGGCACCCTCTTATCGCATAACACTCCAGCCATCTCCCTCCAGTTCCTCCAACCTGCTTGTATCCTGCATCCCACTTCCTTCTCACCTCCTCCATCTTCTTCCACTGTCGAACCTAAGTATCTAAAGTCTCTCACCTTCCTGATGACATTTCCTTCCAGCTCCAGGTCTGTCTCCTGGCCACCGCCCACTGCGCAACACATATACTCTGTCTTACTTCTGCTCAGTCTCATACCTCTCTCTTCCAGTACTTTTCTCCATCTTTCCAGTTTAGTTTCCGCTTCTTCTCTTGAATCTACACACAGCAAGATGTAATCTGCATACAACATTGTCCAAAGTGCATCTTCTCTCACCTCCTCTGCTACCACCTCCATCACAATATTAAACAGAAACGGACTTAATGCTGACCCTTGATGCAAGCCAACTGTTACTTGAAAACTTTCTGTCTGTCCCAAACAGGTCCGAACACTTGTCTTCACATTTCTGTACATTTCCAGCACCAACCTGACATATTTCTCCGGCACCTTCTTCTTCCTCAGACACCTCCAGACTTCTTGCCTTGGCACTCTATCGTATGCTTTCTCCAGATCAATAAATACCAGATGTAGCTCCCTTTGTTTCTCTCGATATTTTTCCATCATCTGTCGTAACCCAAAGATAGCATCTGTTGTTGATCTACCAGGCATGAAGCCAAATTGTTCCTTTGCAATCTCCACCTCCTCCCTCAATCTACCATCAAGAACCCTTTCTAGGATCTTCATTGTGTGGGACATCAACTTTATTCCTCTGTAATTTTTACAGTCTTGTGCATCCCCTTTACCCTTGTAGATGGGAACAAGAGTACTCTCCCTCCATTCCTCGGGTATATTTTCCTGTTGGCAAACTTTCATGAACAGGTCCCACAGCAGGTCAATTCCCTCTTCCCCCAGTGCCTTCCATGCCTCCACTGGAATTCTGTCGGGGCCCACCGCTTTTCCATTCCTCATCCTCTTCATGGCCTCTGTCACTTCCATTCTACTGATGTTCTGCACCATCCCCTCAGAAGGCTGCCCATCTCCTCTGTGAGTCCTTGCATTTTCCTCATTCAGAAGTCCCTCAAAGTATATTTTCCATCTGTTTCTTATGTCCACGTCCCTCCATAATGATCTTCCTTCAGCGTCTTTGATCTGCCTCACATGTAAGATGTCCTTAGCTGCTTTATTTCTACATTTCGCTAGTTGGTAAATTTTTCTCTGTTCTTCCTTTGTTTCTAATTGATCATACAGATCTTGATATGCCATGGCCTTCGCCTGTGCCACAACTCTCTTGACTTCTTGCTTTCTCTCTTTGTACACCTCTCTGTCCTCTTCCACTCTTGACTCATCCCACTTCTGCTTGGCCTTCCTCTTAGCTGTCACTGCCACTTGTACATCATTATTCCACTACCAACCCTCCTTCTGCTCTCTAATCTTTCCAGATGTCTCACCAAGCACCTCGATTGCACAGCTCAGGATTACTTTTGAATTATGTTTCCACCAATCTTGTACACTTTCCAGTCCATCCGAAATCCTCTCTAACACTCTCTCCCTAAAACGATTCCTCACACTCTCTTCTTTTAAGCGAAACCACTTAATTGTCTTCATCCCATGGCAACCAGAAGTTCTTATCTTCGATCTTAATTTAAAGTCTGTGCACAGCAGTCGGTGTTGTTGTGCTTCTTGATCTGTTGGAATTACCTTACAATTTGTCACAACCTTAAGATGTTTTCTTCTAGTAAAAATGTAGTCAATTTGTGAGCTGTTGTTACCACTTCTAAATGTTATCAAATGTTCTTCCCTCTTGAAGAAAAACGAGTTCACAATTGCCAGATCAAACGCTACTGCAAAGTCCACAACCCTCTCTCCTTCCTGATTCATCATTCCCACTCCGTGACCACCATGCACCCTTTCACAGTCTCTATTCTGTCTTCTTATGTGCCCGTTCAAGTCTCCTCCGACAATCACCATCTCATTTTCTTCCAATTCCCTCATCTAACACGTTCCAGAACTCATCTTTTCCCTCTGCTGTACAACCAACTTGCGGGGCATATACACATAATACGACCACCCGCTCTTCTCCAAGACCCAATTTCATTCGCATGATCCTGTCGTTCCTTCTACCCACGTCCAGTACTTCACCCTTCATTCTGCCACACACCACAATTCCTACACCATTTCTTCCCTCGTTATTCGCTCCAGAGTAGAACAATTTATATCCATCTCCCAGTTCCTTTGCCTTTCCCCTTTCCACCTTGTCTCCTGCACACATAAAATGTCCAACTTCCTCTTCCTCATCATGTCTGCCACCTCTCTTCCCCTTCCAGTCATGCTTCCAACATTCAGTGTTCCCACTCGCAACATCCTCTCCACCTGCTGGGCTCGCTTCTTTAACCGCACCCGCCCTTGATGCGGTAGCCCTCGTCCACTTCTCACAGCTGTAGGGCGATGTGGCTGCGCGTCGCTTAAGGGGTACGCCCTAGCCCTTATATCATTTTCTCTTCGACTCATAATCATAGTTTGAGTTGGCACTGAAGTTTTACGACCGGATGCCCTTCCTGATATCAACCCTCGCATTTATCCGGGCTTGGGACCGGCAGCTATTGAGGCCAGCTTGCCTCCTTCGGTGGCTGCATAAGACGAAATGACTTAGCAAGATAGGAAAGACTCACCCCTAGCCCTCGAATACTCTAATAGCATCAGGGGGAAGGAGCAAGGAGAGGAGAAAGAAGCAAAGAAAGAAGAGGAGGGACCAGTCTACAGAATAATATAACAGATATATATTACATGAAGTAAGGCATGGTCCAGCATCAGGTACCTTGGGTTTGCCATGCCCGTACTCACTAAAGTGAGCCCTTGAGGATTGGGTAAATAATTATAATTTATTAAATATTTGTTTAATATATTATATAAAATATTATTACTCAAGCCAGCATTATATAAGATGGCGTTCAAACCAATCTCACGTACAGATATGAGAAGTAAAATAAAACAGTTGATGAAAAACTGGATGAAGGTTGTGAAGAGATCGACACAATGGCAAAATCATTAAAAATTAAGATGAAAAGTAACTATTATTAGCAGTGAAGTATTGTGGTCACTTAAACAGAAGAGGATAGGAAAGATTAGCAAAATAAGTGCAAAAATGGTAGGGGGGAAAATGATCGTGTACATATCATTTCTGGAAGAAAGCTGTTGATTAGAAACTGGTAATATGGTGTTATCTATTTATAGTATTCCTGTATGCAATCGACTGAGGGTATAAGCCAGAAAACGATGTCATTTTTTTTTTTACTAAAACAAGAATGGAAATGATCAAAAACATTTATATTATAGTTCTTATATGGTTTTACGATGGCACTATGATTTAGATTTCCACCTGTAAGTAAAACAAAAGCGATTGCAACGTTTAAAGATGCCAAATAGTAATTTTCATCAAAATGTGTCGCACAAGTGAGGCCGAGTAAAGTGTATGTAAACAAATGAATGAGATGGACAAAGGAAGCTTATAGATTTTATGCATTGAAACACTTAAAATACGTGGAATCTTAAAATTATACTAATAAAACTATTTTAAAATCTGTATTATTGACGGGTCCGCGCGCTTAGCCTAGTGGCTATGCGCTTCACAACCACATGCCTGGGGAAGGAGTGTCCTAGGTTCGATTCTCGTCGGTGACGTGAGGAGCTTAAGGATCTGCCATAGCCAAGTGAGCCGGTCTTGGGCGTGGACAGCAGGGTTCCCCCTCCCCCAGTTTATGTGGGATTAATACGCCAGTAACCCTTCATTAGGTCAGCCCGTCCTAGATGGATGAGAAGGAGAGAATAGGAGGATTTCTGACGGACTTTCTATACCCCAAATCTATTAAGAATTATACAGTTTAATATTATATATATCGTGTGTGTGCGCGCTCGCACACACACTTCATTATTTGATCATAAAAGTATCGGTTATCGCTTGGCTGTCACGTGACTGCATACAAGAAGAGAGATTCCATTTTCCATATACCTTTATTGCTGTTTAATTTTAATTTCCAACTGAAATACACATCAGCATCATGATACAATCTACATGAATTAAAATATCTGCAGCTTAATCAGTCTTAAATATTATTTCAATTGGGTTTACCTGTAGCCTTAGTATTATAATTTAAAGCCATCCTTTTATAACATAATTGTGCTTTACGAAACTTTTTTTTTTCTAAATTTGCATGCTATTTGCATGTCATAATTGCTAACTTTCAAGACAGAAAAATTGGGACATTATTCGCTTTGAAAAGTCGCTATTTATAAACCAAATTCCGGATGTGTATACCCTAGATGTTAACATTATTACAAACTTTCTATCGACAAATTAGTCTGTTATCTGTCAGGACTACAATAGAAGCAGTTTTTTTTTTTTTTTTTTTTAAGGAATCAAACACCTGTTTTGCTAACTTGTCTCCTTTCCCAATCTATTTTGATCACATCACCTAAGGTTAGCTCTGTTCACACATTCTTAAATGCTAACTACGTCAAATTTCTTCCTAATATCTTCATTTTTGATATGATTCTTCTAATGATGTCAGCTCGGTCAAATCTGAATTGCATCATCTTTGAATACTCTTTTTATCATCTTCTCCAGCTGCCTTTCCACATTTCAGATTTTTAATGGCTTTTCCTACCTCAAGTATTAACAAGTACTCCTAATTGAATTCCTCTAATTCCTCTTGAATATTTTCTACTACGTTCTGTCATTACTTGTTTCATTTAAAAATCTTTCGAAGTAATCAGTCCAACCATCCAAGATAACTTTGTCTTCAGTTTTCATGTCAAGTTCTGTCATCTACGATTCCTTTTTTACAATACTCTTTTCTCCATTTCTAAGCTTTTTCAATAGCCTTTAGAATATTTTGCAACCTCCCTACTATTTATCTTTTATATTCTTACCCAAGTCTTCCCATTACTTCAAAGAATACAGAGCAAATATGTATCATCGCACATGGGCGTTAGTTTACTTCAGAGAGTGCTAATAAGTTTCCAAGATTTGGTTCGTGTTTTCGAACCCTTTCATTTTTTCTTGAATCATATTTGTATATTGCAGCCTACAATTAATTTATGAGAGTTACTCGACTTTTTTTAAAACTTTCTTACACACTTTTATTTTGAATATGACATTTATTTTTATCTTACTCAAAAGTGAACGGTAATCACATATATATATATATATAAGGATGTAGACCTTCCGGTATATGAATATGTAAGAGCTCGTATAAGGCATAAAACTGGAATAAGATGATAACACGTGACGTTTCATCCTAATTGCACAGAATTTCTTCACGTGTAAACGCACAAACTAGTAAATAAACAGTAAGGACTTACAAAAGTGACAACTAATGTGAACAACACTAGTTGATTAAGTTACATAAGAAATCTTATATAATTAGGATGAAGCGTCGTGTTGTTATTAAAATAATTTTCACCATCTTTTACACACACACACACACACACACACACACACACACACACACACACACACACACACAGTATAATATATATTAGGGAGGGGTAGACTCATTAATTTTCCGGACACTTCTTTGCAAACTACTAAATCCATTAACAGGCACGAAATTTTAAATTGCTATAACTGCCAAAATAAATCCGCTATATTAATTTTGGAATTAAGTGATAATACTATCGGTTATGGAGAATAATTTGTAAAGCTACTTCTCTTAAGTATGTAGCAATCCTTACAAAAAAAAAAAAAAAACTGAAGAGAGGAACCAAAAATCGTCAATTTCGCACAGACGCTTGGAGATTTCCTTAAAATAATAAACATTCTGAAACGCCTTTCAAACTACCAGTGAACAAATAATGAGAACTTCTAATAAAAGGCGAATATATAACCGCTTGGATTCACGTCAGAGAAACTGGATACCCTCTGTGTGGACGAGGTGTCTAAGAGGCACTCACTTCCTCCAGAATGTTTTCCCGCTCTTTCCTCTCTACTATGAAAATGCCAACATGACAGTAAACCAAAATAGTGTGACCGCAGTTAAAATAAAAAAATCACCCCCCCCCTAAAAATTTCCGAATGAAATTTAAAAACTAAAAAGATCTCACAAAAATGTCTTCCACAGTCCCTTCATCAGTGGTATAAATATAGATGTTGATGATGTGTACGCTCACCGGCAGATATTCAAACCTGATCTGCTTTTTGACCGAATCTCAAATCTCTTCCAAAACAACCACAGCCAATTTTAACTGCTCAAACTGCATCCTGTATAATTCCTTCCGCCACAAGAGTGGTGCTTTTGTGTGATCCGATATTCTTCGCTAGAGGATGCGTAATTTGGGAACCCATCTTTTTGACCTTTGGTGGCTTAAGATTTCCTTGCCTTATGTATATAATTCATCTACTCTCTCTACCATTCCTCCCAATTCTGAAAATCATTCTGATCTCTTTGACATCCTATCCTTGAGGCTTGGTTTCCTGCAAATTAAATTCGTTAGCAGCGACGCCATCCTCCTTGGTGAATTTAATGTATGCAACCCTAACTGGCTCCTTCACTTATGCTATCCCGCTGATCAAGATGGAAGAGAAGCGGATATTTCTGTAAGCAACAATCTAAAGCAAATTGCTCATCTCCTAGCAAAAATTCCTGACAATTCTCTCCACTCACCCAACATTCTGGAATTTTCCTTGAGGAGTTCTCCTTCCAGGTACACTGCCGATGTGGGCCCCTCCTCTTGGTAACATCCCGATCTCATGCACGTTTCATATCTAGTGGAATACCAAGCGGGAAGATCTCAGAGAGTCGACTTTCCCTTTACTTAATCAGACTACTGTTTTTGTTCTCCAAATCCAAAAATTCGTTTTGATCTTGTTACAGAAATTATTCATCTTGCATTGAAAGACTTCATCACTCTGTTCAAAATTCCAAAAATGCAAGCCATAGTTTTCCAAAAAAATGTGCCAGGGCGGTCTTAGAAAACACAAAACAGCTTTTTACAGCCTAGACTAAGTCCGTAACTCTTGCAAAACATCGCTAATAGGGCTAAGTCTGACTTTAAAAGGACGAAATATAAAAAAACTTTCCAACCTATGCCAATGGCTCATGCTTTCAGATCCCTCACAAAAGCTACTGGGCTCATGTCCATCAGTACTCAACTCTTTCTCATCCAGATGGGATGAGTATAACATCCCAAGATAACGCTGCCTTCCAGGCATCATTGTTCTCATTCATCTCCTGTTTAGGTGACCCCTTCTTTATCAAAAACATTATATGGCATGCCTCCTGTGACTTTCCGCCAGAAAGACAACAAAAAGAATCTTGAACAATCTGGATTCCGAAAAAAAAAAAAAAAAGGCTTCTAGTCCTGATAAAATCTGACCAATTGTGCTCAAAAGATGTGCTTTTCAACTAACTCTTGTTTTGTATCATCTCTTGATGCCATACTCTAAAAGCACAGAAGAAAGCTCATAAGGTCTTGAAACAAACAATAAGCAAACAAAGGTTTGCACGTTAAATATCTTCATGACCAGACGACTTGTATATGGATGTTGTTCACATTAGTTGTCTAATGTATCCCAATGCACAGCACACTTCCTTTCGGACGGTATATTGTTATCTATTATAGAAAGGATCACTACCCACACCGGTATCGACCTTTACTGAGGTCTCATCAGTGGAAACTAGACCCGTGGAAAACTAAATCAGTGCAAAAGTCATATTTACCATAAATGAAGCAAAATATTATATTATCATATTAAAATACTCTGCAGAGATAGCTGATATACAAACAACCTAGTCATGAAGATACTTCATGAATAAACATTTGTTTAATTACGCTGGGTAAAGGATTAAAATAAGAATATCCTTTCTTTGCTCTCAGTTTGTGGTATGAGTTGTTATGGTAATTACATTCAACTGAAGATTTTTATATCACTCTCACACAAAGAGGCCAAAAAGTCTATAGCATTGCTTTAAGTAACCTCTACCAAAAGAAACGGTTTATAGCCTAGAAAAGGAAAAGTCCTCTTATACATGATATATCATGAACATGTATTACAAAAACTATTACAAAAAAGGAAAGAAAAAAAAGAAAGAAAGAAAAAAGGAAATATATTGAATATCCCGGACGATAGTCTGGATTTCTGACATATAATAGAATAATTTTGAGGAAACTATACCTGTCCCCCCCCCCCATGCACATATCAGGAAATTTATTATGATGATACCTGAGTTGATGTTTATCAAGTGGCCATTCTCCCCTCTCTCCATCTCCCTTTATGTCAAGCACTACCTATATACGTGGTAACAACCTTTGCGTCTTAAATCGTTCTGTTTATTTATTTCATATTTGCAATATTAGGAGGAGAAGTAATGTCTCATGAGTTACATAAAAATATATATAAATACCATGAAGATAAATGTTCGTTTATTTGTATTGCCGAATGTTAATCCCAAGCAGTACATAAATATGATACAGAGCAACAAACTAATGACCAATTTTCCACCGTAAAAGGTTTTTTATATATGTATAAAACATCTATCCTTATTAATCTGAATTAAATTAGGGATATGTTCAGAAGTTTATTTTTAAATACATCATTACTCAGAGCAAGTTAACAATCCAATTTCGCAAAACTATCAGGGAAACCTTACAAATTAGTTTGTAATAACATCGGTTTATGAAATTATAATGGGAGTCACATTGCATTCCTCCTTAATAATGAATTAACGTAAATAAGTAATGCCTATTAAGTACAGAAGGTAGCTTTGTTCCGCATCCTTTTACAATTAGCATAAAATATAAAGTTTCTTTCTAGAGAAACAGAAAATTCGTCGATATGATTGCGTCATAAATTTCAAGTAAAGCGAATCACCAATGCATAATAATAAGAAAGTAAACCGACGGTTGTAAGGTAAAAAGACATAAGAGATTAAACGCAACTAAACGACAGAAAAATATTAAACCCTCTAGTTTTGTTCTTTTATTAATTTTGGAAAATCTTAATATTTAAATGGAATACTTAAATATTATAAATACTTAATTGTAGTTTTTAAAGCGTGGTAAAAGTATTAACGAACCGTTATAGACATAATAGAAATATTCAAACGTCTTTCCTAAAGGAATAACCGATATGAGTTCTGGCGATCAGGAAAATCGAGTAGGGAGGAGCGAGAGTGATACCTCTGGGAGCGAAGTTTCCGTACGAGAGAGAAATCAAAGTAAAGTATTCATTTATAATTAATATTATTGTCTATAATTATTCAATTGGCTACTATTTAGTATCGTGTATTGTGAAAAGAGTTTACAACTTGCATTCAATGTGGTTATGTACGATTTGAAATGAGGAAGATGAAATTCTACACTTCATGATCGTAAACGTTTGCTGCCATATTTCTCTTTGGGATGAAGAGATGTCAGTAAAATTTTAAAAGAATGAATACGACGGTAAGGGATGATTGAATGTGCTTTGTTGACAGCTGCTATAACAGGCCACTGAGTTAACAGTTAAGGGGACGATAACATGCATGTCGATATTTTTGGAGTACTGAATTTTGTACACTGAGCTATACGTGAAAGAAAATAGGCTGTTGTGCGAGTTTATTGTCATTCTGTTCAGTGTAGATTACAAAAATTCATGATGCATATTCCGGTAGGATAAACGTCATTTTTTGTTATAAATAAACTTAGTAAAGGCATATAAATAGGATTGCGAAGCCAAAGTACTTCACCGATCAGAGGGTTTGGACAGGCAATAAAGGCTGAATGGGAAATAAAAAAAAAGACTAGTCCGGTAGGGAATATAATACTTATTTTTGGCTTAATAGATGTTAGCGTTAAGGATGATTTTGTTGTCTGTTTGATTTACTAATATTTTTTTTAAATTTAATTAAATTTAATTTATTTTTGAGGAGACATTCTAATGTTTTTTAAGGTGATTTTGGCTACTTATCATTTTTTCCCTATAATGTGACTGCTTATTTGAATCACTGGCTTTTTTTGAATGACCGGCCATAGAGAGTGTATTTAGTACGGATAAGATTCATATCCTCATCAGTCCATTAAAAACCATGGCACTCGTATTACGGTGAAAAAGATATTATACATGATACTCAGGTGTGGCATACTATTCATTCAGAGTTACTGATTGACATGGGCAAGGGATGTGATCTGACGGACTTTGGCAGTATCCAGGAAACTACCAATACTATAGGCTGTTTGCAGAGTGCTGTAGTTAAGGTGTTTTAATAGTGAAAGGATACTGGGTAGAGTGGTGAGCGTCCACGCCTCATTGATGATAGAGGCGAATGCATATTGTCGTTCCTTGTGTCGTTCCATAGACGAAAAACTGCAGAACAGCTGACCATGGATTTTGACGAGAGGACGAATGCCGGTGTTTCCCTGACTACAAATCCAAAGTGCCCTTCCTCCAGATGGGACTCCGAAGTAAGTTAAGGTGCCCATGCTTAAGCCTAATATCGACGACTACCTCTACAGTTTGCATTCGCTGGACCAATGAAGACTGAAAAAAAAAATGAAGTTGCCTTTTCGGATGAATCTGATTTTCAGCTATGCTGCGTGAGTGGTCAGTGAAGAGTTAGACGAAAACCAGGAGGAATTGTCCCCATATCATGGTCTAGCAGAAACAGGTAAGAGGCAACCTTATGGTATGGTTTTTCTGGGAATTTCTTAAAGCCCTGATACCTGTAGATCATAACATGAATGCTGCAAAGTACTTATCCATTGGGACTGATTCCTTAATGGTGATTGTCTCACTAGATGACAGCTGTGTATCATGGTTCGCCGAACACGACAGCGATGTCCAGGTTACCCTGGAAGCTGAATTAATTATTTCAGAATAGAATTAATTAATATACATTAATTAATAACATTGATAAATAAATATCTCACACACACACACACACACACACACATATATATATGTGTGTGTGTGTCTCTCTCTCTCTCTCTCTCTCTCTCTCTCTATATATATATATATATATATATATATATATATAGAGAGAGAGAGAGAGAGAGAGAGAGATTTAATTTTTTTTCCCAATTAAGTAAGATATTCATATAAGTTGATGATGGATTTTCCGATGACAAGACGAAATAGAGCTTGCTTGGAGAACCTGTTTAAGGAAACAGTAATCCAAATTCTTTATTTTTTCTCATATTTTTCATGTAATGCTATTGTCTTGGTGTGCAATTTGTTCTATGTGAAGTCTGAACTAGCTTTAATTTTTAACTGGTCAATGACAGATACTAGCGTGATGAATGACACCTAAAACCAGTGCAATATTTACTCAGACTACGAATTTTGGTTTTGAAGAGAGTAAGAATAAGGGTATGGTAATAAGTACTTAGACCCAGGGTAGGACGTGGATATTTATCAGCTTGAGGCAAACATCAGCTTGTACAGAGAAATGTCTAGTAAAAGGCTCCGGGGTGTGAAAGCTGACCCCGCTTAAAGAAAAAAAAAGTACCTAGATTTTTGAATACCAACGCAACCTGGGACGTGACAATACACCTGAAAGCGTTTAATAAATCACGTCAATTCAGCTGCAACTGATTTTCAATCTATGTGGTAAACATAGCTTTGGTAATTTGATAATATGTTTGATAATTTGATATCTGGAGTGGCGCCTCTGCGGCCTAGTCATTGTCCACGATGCCCTTTGGAAAGACCCGGGTTTGAATCCCATCTAGAATGCGAAGAACCTTTATAAGTGATTTTCAGCTAATTGTGAGTTAACCAGTCTCACAAGGAAGTGGAGGTTAGTTTTTTTTTTCGCGAATAAACAGACAAACGGGGCAGAAAAATACACGCCAATAACGAACATTGGCCGTGATTCCAAATAGCAACAACAACTCATCCGATAGGGCGATCTGCTACTGTTTATTGCTTTCGATTCGGTTTAAAAAAAAAAAAAATCAAAAGTCTGACAAATGCCATACGGATCTATATGTTTAGAAAATATCGAGAATGCTGCGTTTCAGTTATCAAAATTGGTTCTTAAAAGTTATTTACCATCGGAAACATCACAGACTGCCAAATGATTTTATGATATAACTGTAGCAGATCTCATAATGTAATTTTAACTAAGTGCACTCCATAGTATTTTCTTTTCCATTCACGTGCGAGAATTAAAATCATTTAAACGATAAGTTTTTTTTAATATCTATAACCCCAGAATAGATTTTCTTCACACAGTTTTCATGATTTGCTGACCCCAGCAACACGGCAAATACGATCCTACTGAGACCAACAGTGACAATAAATTTCACTGATAAAATCTCTGTTGCGTTAGGGAGATTATCAAGGGCAACTGGGAGTTTTCGTGCAGCTATGACAAGTTACTTTACTGAGTGAATGAAACAAACTAACACTTATTTCTTTCTATACTATATATAATATAAAGGCCATTTTCTGCCTAAAATATTACTATTACTACTTTGCACATTCATGGGGGTCTCAGGATTTACCTCTAAAGCCTACTTCAATCCACCCATTAAACAGGAATGTACTTTGCAGACTAAAAGTTCCATGCGTAATACTCCGATTTTTAAACCAAACATTGACTTAATGAAATACATTTTCAGGCTGTCAACACTTTGCCTTATCGTCACTGCTGTCCAATGTTTGGGTAAATCTTGTCAGCAAGCCTTTTTGTTGTTGTGTTTGATAAGTCAGATCATTTTAACAGAAGTGACGACTTTTTTTGGGGGGGCGATGTCCTCCCTCCTTTACGAAGTATGGGGGGGGATTCGTTTCAGGAGTGTACCGGGTGGGGGAAGTACTTGCCATCCATATTTTTCCAATAAGATCAGATATAATATCATGCAAAATATGCGATATCCAAGTTTCTTCCTTGTTATGTAATCTTATTTCGCTGATCTAGAACGCCAGACACAGAAAAAGTGCACGAAGTTCTTATTCAGATTCGGGATATCGCGGTTTTCAGAACTTTTGAACTTATCATCGTATTTCTGTCTTTTAAGTATCCTCTCAGACTGGCTACCTGTTCACTACAATTTGAAAACCTGAATTTTTCAGGTTTTCAAATTATAAAAGCAAGTAACTGCTGTTGACTAAGTACGAGGCTGGTTGACTTACTTTCAATTGAAATTACAACTGTTATTTACATTACTACGAGATGCGAATTCCTAATCTTTTCCAACCGAAAGGCACATATTGCAACGTTCTTCGACTGTTCTGCAAAAACTCTCACCTTTCTACGTCAAACATTTTCTAATAAATTTTTGTTCGTTTGCACATGTTTGCATTCAGTCAAACTCATTTTCGCTTATTTCTCCCCCCCTCATATTATAATAGGAAAGCACATAGGTGCAAGAAAATATGCAAACAAGGGACTTTTTACAGTTTTTACACGTACAGGCAAGAATGTATGTGTCGAACAATCAGTCCAAAAATAACGAAATATGTTGAATAGTCTATTTCGATAAATTTTCATATATGTATTACCGTCCTTGTGACATTAATAAAACTTCTCAGAATGTATTTAATAAAATACTCTTTCAGCAATATATTTCATAAAGTATATAGCAATATTTTATATAACACGTGATCGGCACTGCTTAACAAATTCAGCAATAAGCTTTCTTCCCATATACGTAGCTCTCATAATATAAGATTGCATTAAAAAAAATCGAATATGAATATCAGACACGAAATAAATACCAGTAATATTACAGAAGTTATAAATGACCTAATCCGTAACACAGGTAAATTAAGATTAAAATAATAAAATAATTAACCCAACTGAAAGGGCATATCCTTCTGAGCAACCTTTGCTACCCGAGAGAGAGCAGCCAAAGTTGTACAGTGCGTTAAATTGCAAATGTCGGCGAAACAAATTATAAATCGATTCTTCTTTTTTTTTTTAATTTTTTACAATAATAATAGTGAATTTTTGAAACTTAAATTTACATATATGCCTATGTAGTTCCTAGTAAATTCCATGATCTATATCGGCAAAAGAAAAACTGCTACAGATCTAATTGCAGATAGTGACGAGAAGAGCTATTATTCTTAAGCTTTTTTCCCGGTTCGGAATCGAACCTGAAAAAAAAATCTGAGCGTTTTTGTGTTTTTTCCTCGCCAAGTTCGAATTTTTACCCCCACAACTCGGAAAAATTCACATATAACTGCAACTATTTTTATAAAATAATATCAGTTAGAATTAGAAGCGCAATATGGTGGCAGTTCCTTATCATACTCTCATCAATTGTAATTCCAAAAGTTAGGAATTAAAAAGATCTCCGCCTATGATGCGTTTCTTGAACACATGAAATGAAAGGAGCATGATAAGTTGGTTTGAAATGTTTGAAACTGGGGATGAATACTCACCAGCAGCTGCTCATGTTTTTACACGTACAGACGAGACTGGAGGAATGATGGCGGTTAGTTCGGTGGCGAAGCAACATCAAAATAAATATAAAAATACAGTATTTATGAGAAAGTTATCGCAAGGAATCTTTGTGTGTGTGTGTGAGAGAGAGAGAGAGATCGATCATCTATTAAGAGGAGGAGGATTTCTCTACTGGACTGCATCAATGTGCAGTAGAGAAATCTGCAACCTTGCATATCAGAGTAGAAATCTGTAATTAAATGCTACTTTTCGACACATGGTGCAATTAAAAATGAAAAAAAAAGGATAACGAAGTAAATAGACTAGTTTACAATTAAAGTGATACCTGTTAAATATTAATAATATTTTCCACAGAATTTATGAACTGCTTCTGGCGAATTAGTAGGACATTAAATTCACCGATTTATGTTACAGATTTTTCCGTATCGTTAAGTAATTATTAATTAGGTTGTCTCAAGCTGCATATATATATATTTTTTGTTCTTATACTGTATGCAGCTATTTCTTATATAAATAAATAGCAATATACAGTCTTAATTATTGCAATAAAAATATATGTTTTCATAACTCAGAGTATTCAGGAATGGTGACGTTTTTGCTGTTATGTTTTTGCTATACATAGCCAACATTTTTCAGTGTACCTTTTCCCCATCTCCAGATATAATTATTATGCGTTATTTAGACATCGTTTCCTTAATTCAAACTAGCTAAACGAAGAATCCAGCATTGTCCAGATCAAAACTCCCAATGGAAAGAAACTTTTAAATAAACAGATTTTAGAATTATCGAATTAAGTCTTCTCTAAACTTCTCCCTAGTCCAATTTTGATTATATAATATTTGAAATAGAAGTTCACATGGTATACTTGAAAGAAGTCCATTCTACAGATTTTTATTATTGCAGATTTAAATTAACAGACGAATTCATCAAAAGGATGGTCTTTGCAAAGGATCTCAATTAATTTCACTATACATATTGTACACAAAAAACTTTCGTGGATGGAAGCCACAAAAAATAAAAATATAAATGTGCACAATGAACATTGCTTTCGTTGCGTAGTTGAACATTTGTACCCTTCGACTGAAAAAGACCTGGGTTTGATTCTCGTGATGAGGATTCATCATATGGACTTTTTCAAATGAACAGTTAGCCGATCTCATGCGAAGGCAGCAGGTTTGTTTCTTTCTTTTTCATGTATTTTTATTTATTTTTTTAAGGTAGTTCGGAAACTCTGACTAAGATACCAAACATGGAACTTTTTCAAGACAGTTCAAGCCTCCGAATAAGTCAGGAAGTGGGGACAATAAAATTCATCTTCCACCAAAAAACACTCACAGACATCTATTCCAAGACAGGATTCATATCTGCAGCTTGTTGGTTGGAGAACGTCTCGTAGAAATAAGTTGCTTATATATATCAGCCGTTAAATGTTTAAGTATATACACATGCTGGCCTGAATTAGAATCCTTTATACAGATGTATGTAAATGTCACTTACGTACATTTACAAATGGAGAGAAACTTTTAAATAAACAGATTCTAGAATTCAAATCTATTTGCCATATCTTAACCACTGCAAAAATCTTGGTCACGTGAAAAAGCTATGAAAAATCTTGATCACGTGCGTCACCATGTGTTTTAGGCAATTATTTAAGAATGTCGCTGCTGGTCAGTAATTGTCTGGTGTAGATGACAATGAGAAAAACAAAGGATCTTTCGCAGTTCGATAAAGGACTAATTTTGGATGCTCGCGTGACTGAAACCACCATTTTGAAAATAGCACAGATTGTTGGTTTCTCAAAAGGCGAGATATCCTGGGTGTTTAATCAATGGAAAAAACCTACATTGCTTGTAGGTCCTCCCCCCTCCCTCTCTCTCTTACTTGAAACAAATCAGAGAGGGATGAAAATGAAAAAGAAGTTCCTAGGATGGAAGTTTGCTGAGGAAACCTTTGTGCAGATTTGATGTTTTGGAAAAATGGAGAGAAAATTACAGTGTCTCTTCAGAAATGGATGAAAAAAAATCAGAATATCTTCTGTTCAGCAGTTGTGTTTGAGCCCATAGTGACTATAACTAATGGGCCAGGAAGCTTATTGGTATTAGAGAAGTTAGTTTTTATGGATATATGTCTATTTTGGAGAGAATATACAGTAGCCGAAGGCAACTGATCAATAGTTTGATATGATACATTATGCTATGAGGTCAATTAAATTCATTTTAAATGTGTCCGTGGTACAGTTGGAAGAACGTTGGGGCAAGGCATCCTTCGATTGGAAAAGTCTTTTCCAATCGAAGGAAATGGCTCCCTTTCCACGGGTTTTTCTTCCCTCATCCAGGCAAATTCATCCACACAAATTAATAGACAAAATACAATTAGTGGATGTAGATGGAGCAGTGTAAGATAGTGGATGATGATGTAGTGTAGTGCGGATGGCGTAACGTGAATGGTGGATTATATAATGTGTAAGTGGTGTAGAGTGCCTTCCCCGTGATAAGTCCTTGGGTTCAGTGGAGGGTTAACGTAATAATAATAAT
This sequence comes from Typopeltis vanoorti, assembly GCF_054136105.1. Lineage (NCBI taxonomy): Eukaryota > Metazoa > Arthropoda > Arachnida > Uropygi > Thelyphonidae > Typopeltis > Typopeltis vanoorti. The sequence goes on along the minus strand of NC_143552.1, from coordinate 66,828,146 downwards.
TTACTTACAACAGAACCCTGTAGGATTCTAGAATTACTCCTCCTCAGAGATACAGTTCATATATACATCACATACTATCTATAAGAGAACCGGTTTTCTATCCAATCAACTAAACGATTATCCAAACCTATTTGCCGTATCTTAACCACTGTAGAAATGCAAACAGGTCTGTAATATGAAACATTGGTTTTGCTTCCACTTTTATGCAATGAAACAATTTTGTCCTCGTTCCATTCATTAGGAATCGTTCGGACCCAAGACTCATTAAACAACCAAGTCGATGGAAATACCAATTAATTAACCCATTATTTCAAAAGTGGCGAAAATCTATTCAATCCAACCACTTCATTTATATCAAGATTATTTAAAGACCTCCACTTGATTCACCTTCAAGGGACTGAGTTGAGGTATTCATCCCTCGACTTCCAGCTTCATTGGAACAATATCTTTTCAGTCACAATGAAAAATCTTAATAAAATTATCGCTGAATAGTTCCATTCTGCCTTTGTTACTTTTACACGATCTCGATTAATCAGTGTTATTCTAGTTTGTTTCACTGGTCTCCTTTCATACTCTAACTTTGTCTTTTCTTTGTTATACTTAGTCTTCCAGCGTGCACTTTATAGTTTCATTGTAAATCACTTCTTCCAAGTCATATTTCCTATATCATCTATTCTGTATTTTTTATGTGGCTCCCGCCAACGAAAGGTTTTTATGTAACCTATAGTACATTTCTATCGTGGATGAGCTAAGGATTTTTTCTCTACTTATTTGTATTAAGTTTAATTTCTTTGTATTATTATGTATTTTTACATAGTCCAGAAACCCTATTCTAGAGTTGAAACATAGAACTTTTTCAAGCCGTTTCAGCCCTGCAGTAAGGAAGAGTGGGGGGGGGGGAGATGTCACACCAGGCGATGAAATTCCTATCCTGTCTATTCTTCCTAAAAAATTGTGAGGAGGGGGCGTGGTACTAATGATGATGTTGGATGACTTGAATTCGAATCCAGTTAGTGTTGAGACCTATGACTGTTTCACTTCTGGAGCGAGTTTGAAGCCATTTAGTGTCAGGTGGAGGTTAATATGGTTCAAATACATAGTAGGGGTGTTGCTACAGACCTAGTGGTAGAATGTGCTAGTGAAGAAGAAAAGCATCACCAAATAAAGACGATGGGTGGAGTAATCATGATGGGGGAACTTTACTTATCTAAACACTGATTGGGTAGCAGTACAATCTAATGGAAGAATGAAACTGAGTTTACTGAGCTGTTGCGAGACAACTCCCTCAATCAGCACGTGACAGAGGGAACTCGAGATAAAAGAGTGTAAGATTTCATTTTAGTGTCATAGGGGAATATCAGCTAAAGACGTGACTATTCTGCCTCCGGTTGGGGACAGTGACCATGCAGTACTCACTTGGGAAGTGACTAAGTTTCTTGAATGTTCCATTCAGAAAAAGGTTATATGCTGAACTACAAAGCAGAAAATTGTGACCAACTAAGGAATATGCTGGATTCTGCGCCATGATAACAGTTGTTCGATGGTAAAGATATCAACAGTACATAGAAAATGATATAAAAATACTTAAATGATGCAATATTAGAATGTGTCGGAAAATAGCTGCGAGTTCAATGTTAGTTAATGTAAAGTCATGCACTTCGGGCAGATTAGATATCCAATGTCATATTATGTTGGTTTAATTATGCTGGAAGAAACTGATAAAGCTAGGGATCTTGGAGTTTTAGTATATAGGAAGTTGAAGTTCAAGGGTCATGTAGCAAAGATTGCGAATACAACTCACAGGATAATTGCAATGCTGAAACGAACTTTGACATGTAAAGATAAGAATGGCAATTTTCATCTTTACAAGGCCTTGATAAGACCTCACTTGGACTATTGTTCGCAGGTCTGGTCTCCTTGTTTTCTTGGTGATTCTGATGGTGGAGAGAGAGAGAGAGAGAGCGCGCAAAGGAGAGTGCTACAAATTATATAAAATACTTACATGATGAAATATCAGGAAGTGTCCCTAGAGTTCTAAGAATAAAGTAGGAGTGAAATGGATGTGTAATTTTATCCAGCAAAGATTCGTAAAAAGGATGATGTGGAAGGAATACCGTTGATGTCCGTTATGAAAGTTATAAGCAGCAGGCCAGAAGTATTGAACGAAAAGCTGTCTGCGCATGAAAAGAAAGTGGTTCTGCAAGCTAAACACAACTCCAAAGAATTCTATCGTTATGCTGCAAGTAAAAGACATAATGGATACGAAAGAATAACTTTTCTAAATGCAGATGGAAGGAGAGTTACAGATGCAGAAGAGGCTGTTCAACTAATGAGTGCCTATTTTGTTAAAAGCTATCAATCTGGTGTACACAACATTTCGCCCACTGCTGCCTCTTCACTAAATGAAGAAACTCAGGTGTATGAGGAGGTGGAGGTATTACTGCTGTTGCACAAACTGAATAAGAATTCAGAAATAGGGACTGATGGGATATCAGCACGGATGCTAAAAGAGTGGTCAGCTTAACTGGCCATTCCTTTGAGAAGGCTATATATAATTTGAATCTCAGAGTGGAAAGAGTATATTGTAATCCCATTGTACAAGGGTGGTGCAAGGATTAATGTATCTAACTATTAGAATCTCTGAAGTGGTGGTGAAATATTGGAAAAGTTGGTTAGCGCTCGCATTCACAAGTGAATCTCTACATTGCAATGAACAGTATGGGTTTGCTAAGGAAGGTCATGTTTTAGCAACTTGCTCACATTCTATTATAACATTACCGTTGAGTTTGATAAGGGGAATGGGTATATCATGACACTTTTAGATTTTTTCTAAGGTTTTTAAGAAAATACAGCAGGGTGGACTGCTGCATAAATTGGAGAAAATGGGTTTGGATTATAAAATATTAGTGTGGATAAGAGGATGGCTGATTGAAGATATCAAAAAGTTGTATATGGAGGAGAGGATGAATCTGCAAGATTCAAGGTAACTAGTGGTGTGCCTCAAGGATCAGTTTTTGGTTCATTGTTATTCAATCTGTACATTAATAGCATTCGAAAGGATTTGACATACGACATACATCTATTTGTTGTTGATGCAAAAATAGAGTAATCAGGAGTGCTGCTGATATGCAATACTTGCAGAATAAGTCGAATAGGCTGGAATTGTGGGCGTGGGAAAATGATGTCACTTCAACGTTAGTCTTGCATTTCGGTCAGATTAGATATCCAATGTCATGTTATATTGGTTTAATTATGCCAGAAGAAACTGATAAAGCTAGGGAATTTGGAGTTTTAGTAGATAGGAACTTGAAATTCAAGGGCAATTTAGCAAATATTGTAAATACAACTCACAGGATAATTGCAATGCTGAAACGAACTTTGACATGTAAAGATAAGAATGTCATTTTTACTCTTTACAATCATACAGTTGAAGTCATACAGGATTTCAACTGAAATCTTGTATGACTTTTCAGCTGATGGAATTTTTCATTTTATGGAAGATGGGGAAAGGACATCCTTGGAAACTGAGAACGATTGCCGCCAAGAAAGTGGTAAGAGCTAGATTTTTCTTTAAGACTGGTGCGCGATTGAAATGGATTGCCATTGGATGTCGTGCATAAGCTTGGATAAAGTGTTAAGCAATAATATAATTTCTTGGCAAGAATAATAACATAAAAACACAGACATTGAATATTAGCAATAATAATAACAATAATGAGAGTTATATAACTATATCCATAGAAATAATCGCATAAAACGTCTTAGGCCACAAGAAAGAAAACAAAAACTTCTTTAATCAAACGCGATTATTGATTAGCAGTAGAAGAGATTCATAATAAAATAAAAAATAGAATAACCTAACGATTTATTGAAAACAACAAACACATCCTACCTTCGTCCCCACCTGAGCTAACTATATACGAAATAGAGGTACCTCGAAAAAGCTTAAATTTTGCTCTCTCTCTCTCCCAGAGTTTTTTTCCCCTAGAAAAGAATAATTATTTAGCCACAAACCAAACTAGAACATCACGCCAACAAAAGGTATTTTTTTTCTCAAAAAAAAAACCGGTATCACATAATTCCAAAACTTAATCTCTCCCCATGCCTTTCACAAAAACTAGAACATAAAAGGAAAAATAGAAATAACCCTAATATTATTATATTAGGGTTATTTCTTTTCTGTAATATTTCTAATATTACAGAAAAGTAGATAAAAGGTGATATTATAATCGATTATGCACTGTTATAATCGATGACCATAATAATAATTGGATCGTTAATGATACTAATCCTTATAAAATAATTACAAAAACTCCCATTATAAAACAAATCAAAAAAAAAACAAAAAACGTTTAGATCAACTAAAATAATGATAATAATAATTAAATAAATAAATCCCATACGCCCCACTCATACAAACACACATAACAGTCAACTTTACAAAAATTATCTGAATAAAACCATTACTAAAATTCGAAATTTATGGTTAAAGATACCAACGAACTTTTAGGCACATTAATCAAACTACCTTATCACCTGACAATATCTTTTCTTTAGCTACCTCTTCTCTATATGTCGAAGTCAGTGTGTATCCGAAACCCATTATATCGTCCCCCCCCCACACACACACATATTGCTTATAAATGACCAAAACCTAACAGAACGAACAAAATTATCCCCCTTTGAAGAGACAGAGATTCACAAATCAAAGTAATAACCTCAGCTAACTTTAAATAAAGCCACAATATTTACGAATAGATCTTTTCCGCCTTCCCATGGGCCAGAACATTTAGTGGTCAACTGAAGGAACGTTTTCTCGATCATATGGAATCACAGTTCTTATTTCAACCCTCCCCCCTTTACTTCTCTCTTTCTCCATTGTCATTTCTTGTTATGGTGGATAATGTCCTATGCAGAGGTAACAAGAATGCTGTTAAAAAACAAACAAACAACAAAAAAAAAAAAATTCGTTCTTTGAAACCATTTAGCCACAGATTACAATTCTCTATAGAACATGAAGAAGATAAATCTATAAACTTCTTAAATTTGACCCTGACTAGATCTGATCATCACAACTACGCTAGAATTTACCACAGACTCACTAACATTCTAAATCATTTGCATTTTTTCTTGAATCAGACCTGTGCTTTTACCTCATAAATCTCGAAACAACTTCCAAACACCATCGGTATAATATAATATTGCATACTGATATAAATATTTATAACTTAAAAAAAATTGCTCGTGATAAAATGGAGGTGTTATATAATAGTATTATTAATAATAATAAAACTTACTTTATCAGAACACATAATAATGACTACTTTAATCCAACATATTTGTTAACAAAATCACCACAAAACATATCCAAACATCCACACAACGATAAGTATGCCACCTATCATTAAATTCATCGTTTTATAAATTTCAAAAAGTAGAAAAGCAATCTTCCAATCACACAATAGGGTAGTAATACATAAATGATTCGTTCATAAGTGACTTACGTGTAATAACCGTATTCGAATTATAACAGGCTTATTGAGAAAAAGGTTACAAAAATTTTCATGGAAAAAGCACAAGATTTCTAATGCACACGAAACTATCGACGCTTCTTTTTTTTCTTTTTCTAAATTAGTCTACTATTTGTCAGTAATTCAGTATTGTCAGATATATAATTCAAATGAAATATATATTGATCTTTAACTGACTATGATTTATAAACATCTAATATCAACAAATTTCTCCTACGAGGCTGTCCGGCTTCTTCAGGGCTTACACGGTAAGAGAGGGAAAAAAAAAAAAAAAACTCAAAGTGGACAGTACAGAGAAAATGGAGTAACACTATCGTATAAATTAAACATTAAAACAGAATGCGTAACATTACATGCATGGAGCGTGTTGTGTTAGTCACTGTTATGAGAGTACGTTCTGTAGTTTTGAGCGAAATTAAATTCTGGCAGACTGAGTGATCTTATTAATGTTTTCCATATGTCAGCTATTATCATTCCTTGGTTTCTGTTAAGATTTTCTCCGGAAAACGAAGGACTACAACGGCTTCCTTGAAATTTCTACAACGGAAATCTTCTTCTAGGTAAGGCACGGACCTGCTATCAATCAATGGTATAGTTAGTAATCGCGAAATGATGGGCTAGACCTCAGTTGTCTGTCCTGTTGTTATTAACATCTCCTATATGTTCTTTTTTTTTCGTATTTCGAGGCTTCTCGACGTCTGACCTATAGTTTAGACCACAAGCACATGGGTTTTTTTTCACTCCAGAGTGTTTGAAAAAATCATTAATATCTTTTGGCGATCTCAAAACGTGACGAACAGTCTTGACCGGCTTGAACGCAACTGTGATGTTGAAAGGTTTAAAAAGTTTTGCGTTCTTTTTGGACACTGTACCTGCATAAGGAATAACTATGGATGAACTGTATTGAGTGATGGTGTGTTGTGGTGTTGCTGGGGGATTTCTATGAAGAATCTTGTTGATTAAATTCCTTGGATAGTCATTTTTTATTAATGTCTCTGATATATGAGTAAGTTCATCATAGAGTTCTTTTTCTTTTCTGAGATGATGTTCGTGGCTCTATTTTTGAGCATGTGCATTATGATGAACTTCTGGGAAATGGTAGTTGATTATCTTTTTCCAGTTCCAAAGTGAATTGTATTTTTTGATGAAAAGAATTAATTTTGGTTAAAAAGTCCAAAAGAGCTGTTTTTGTGTCCCTCCAAATTATGAAGACATCGTCTACATACCTCCGCCTCACTAAAGGTTTTGAGCCTAATTTTGAGAGGATGTCTGTTTCTAGCTTTTCCATGAACAGATCTGCACAGGGCGGCGAAAGGGGACTGCCCATAGTTAAGCAATTTAGTTGTTCATATATTGTTTCATTCCATTTAAAATACTTAGATTTAAGGCAATGACGAAAAAGGTGCGCCATATCTTCATGAAAGATTGTATAAGATACTGATAACTTCTTCTACTACGATGTTGGCAACATTTAAAGAACAAATCCACTCAAGCAGAGCGAAAGGAATATATACTAAGGCATCCCTGGCCCTACTACGTGAAAGAATACAACACGTTAGATTTGAACTTAACAGAATAGATCTTTCGTGCTTCCGACTTTTCGAAGTTATTTTTAATTACATAGAGAGCAACGTATGAACACTTCTAGATAAAATGATTTACAACAGTTTCAACAAAGCTTTTCTAATTAGTAAAAAACCTCAAATCAAAAAATTCAACACGCTATATGAAAAGTATTACAACTCCGGACCGAGCCTCAATGATGAAAAAGTGATATTTAACCTTTCGGACCATATATTGACAAAAACCAGAAACTGAAATACTTAAGAAAGTATTCAATTTCGCCATCGCCCCAGATCATATTCCTAAGGTCGACATCATTAGCAACATAGAGAAAGTACTCTCATCCTTTCCAGAAACAACGAGAAATGATCTGAGATTAAAAAGTGCTATTATCCTTACAACTTCAAAGCCACCTAACCTAAACATAACACCTCAAGAAAAAAGTGCTCTCTCAAACTTGAAAAAGGATAAACAATTCTGCAATCTTCGCTATCTTAAAAGCAGAAAGGTAATGCCACAGTCATTTTAAACACTAAGGACCACATAGCGAAGATTGCAGAATTACTATCAGATTCATCGACGCATCACATATTAGAGCCGGATCCAACATGGAAAAACCACAAGAACACTAATAACTTATTACTGAACATGACTAACTGGTCAGTAGACTTGCAACGGGATCTGAAGTCACTACACCCATTGGCGTCACAATTGCATGGAGCCCCGAAAGTTTACAAGTGGAATTCCGCTACTCCCAATTGTTGATGGAAGAAATGCTCCTATATGTTTATTGTCCAAACACTTCTCCAGCCTCCTAAAATGACATATCAGAAAATCGGACACTCACATTAAGAATTCAAAGCACTTTACTGAAAAATTGAAAAACATCACGATCTTAAAGACAGACATTCTCGCTAGCTTGGACGTGATATGTTTATTTACCAACATCCCAGTAGAAGAAGTTATCAGTATCCTATACAATCTTTTCCATGAAGATACAGCTCACCGTTTTCGTCATTGCCTTAAATCTAATTATTTTAAATGGAATGAAACGATATATAAGCAACTAAATAGCTTAACTATTGGCAGTCCCCTTTCGCCAACCTGTGCAGATCTGTTCATGGAAAAGCTAGAAACAGACATGCTCTCAAAAATTGACTTAAAACCTTTAGTGTGATGGAGGTATATAGACGATGTCTTCATAATTTGGAGGAACACCAAAACAGCTCTTTTGGACTTTTTAACCAAAATTAATTCTTTTTGTCAAAAAATACAATTCACTTTGGAACTGGAAAAAGATAATCAACTACCATTTTTGGATAACCTGATCAAGAAACTAGCAGACGGACATATCAAACTAACAGTCTACTGCAAACTAACAAATATTGGACGCTACCTTCATTTCAAATTAACTCACCATATTTCCCAGAAGTTCAGCATAATGCATATACTCAAAAATAGAGCCACGAACATCATCTCAGAAGAAAAAGAACTCTATGATAAACTTACTCTTATATCAGAGACATTAATAAAAAATGGCTATCCAAGGAATTTAATCAACACGATTCTTCATAGCAACCCCCCACAACTACAACAACATACCATCACTCAATACAGTTCATCCATAGTTATTCCTTATGCGGTACAGTGTCCGAAAAGATCGCAAAACCTTTTAAACCTTTCAACATCAGAGTTGCGTTGAAACCGGTCAAGACTGTCCGTCACGTTTTAAGATCGCCAAAAGACATTAATGCTTTTTTCAAACAGGCTGGAGTGTACAACATCCCATATGCTTGTGGTCTAAACTATATAGGACAGACGCCGAGAAGCCTCGAAATCCGAAAAAAAAAGAATATATAAGGGATGTTAATAACAACAGAACAGGTAACTCAGTTCTAGTCCATCATTTCACGTCTCGAAATGATGGGCTAGACCGCGTTCTGTTTTAATGTTTAATTTATAAGATCGTGTTACTCCATTTTCTCTGTACTAGCCACTTGTAGTTTTTTTTTTCTCTTACATTAGAAGAAGCCGGACAACCCCGTCAATGAAACTTGTTTTTATTAGTTGTTTATAAATCATGGTCTGTTTGGATCACCAAATATAATCTAAACAATGAACAATTGTCAGATATATTTCGTTCTCCTAAGGCTCTTCCCCCTGTATACATTCAGTTGGCTCTGCACCAATCCAGTTTTTCGTATTGTCTGTCTATTTCCATACGCAGTTGCCATCATCGCTAAAAACTATTACTAAATAGCTGAAATATTTTACTTATTCTATAGATTCTCCATTCAGTATGGAGTTGATACTGTTCATTTTCCTGCTTATTTTTATAATTTCTGTTTTTTTTTATTGCTGATTTTTCATGCCAAATGTGTGAATGAAGTTATTTAATTTAGTTATCGAATCCTTAAGATCAATATTGGATTTATTTAAGAATTTAATGTTAAAGCATGACGAGTTAAGATCAGCATAATCAATTTTGATATCAGTTTAATGTCACTTTCCTTCATGTGATTTATAAAAACAATAAACAACAGTGGAGATAGTGTGCACCCTTGTCTTACCTGATTTTACATCAAACCATCTTTCAGCACCTCCTTCAAATCAAAATGTCGATTTACACCTCAAATATAGACTGTGTATTGCTTGTAATAATGTCCCGTCTATCTCATAATTGAATTGAACAACTTTCCTCTTAGCACCTGGTGATTATATGTCTTTTCCAGATTTATCAAATTGACACAAATCCTTGTTATATCCTCATGACTTCTCAACTATTTTTCTTGAAGTAGCTACCTTTGAACCCAGCTTATTATTCTTCAAGATTCTCTTTCATAATTTTTCTTAGCATCATCCCAAACATTCTTGAATAAATCTTACCTGAAATACTTATTACGGAAATTCCTTTGTAATTCTCGTATTCAGTTTTATTTACTTTTTATATATGGATTTTGAGAGCTCCACTCTAATCATTCGAAATTCGATTTTCTGATAGGCGTTTAGGATTTTCATGATTTTTTTCTACCTTTAATGTATACTCTGGACAGTGTTCCTCTTGAATATTTTCTATGACTATCCTCTTACTTCTTGTTTCATTTAAGTCTTTAAAAGTAATTACTCCAGAAATCTAGATTATCTTCACTTTTCATGTCATCTTGATTTTCTTTGATTCCTTTTTGCGGTTCTTCATCCATTTCTAAGCTTTTTCAGTAACCTACAGAATATTTTGCCACCTTTCGGATATGCTATCTTCTTAGAAAGTCTTCCTATGATTTTTTTAGCTACTTTTACGCATTGTTTCACTTTGTCATTTTTTCTTTATATCCCAGAACGCATTACTTGAGAGGAACTTTTGATATGCTTTCTTTTCCATGACTGCCTTTCTAATTTCCTAAGAACACCTCTGAGTTTTGCTTTTTTTTATCTTGAAAACAAATTTGCCACACGCCTCACTGGCTGAATCGATATTTTCTTTAGATTATGTTAGTGATTCCTAACTGGTGGGCCGCAGAAAATTTTTAGAACGTGTCTAGTTTTTAAAATTTTGAAATCTCTTAAAATAATTATTTTTTGTCCTTTATTTTACTTTGTTTCAAACGTATCGTTTTGTATTAGTATAATCTGAATTATGCAGTTTAATGCAGTAGTTTCTTTTGTGGTGGCGCCACAGGTCGACTTTTCGCTGCTTGCAACACTGCAAGTCGTGACACCTGTCTAGATGTCACGACTTGCAGTGTCTGATAGAAGTGACTCCCTGAAGTTTTAAACAATACTAGCACGAATGCATAGAGCTCAACATTGGTTAACTGCTACTTAAGTGCAATTACTTTTCGAAACTTTCAGTGCTGTAATACTGATTTGTTATTTCTTAAAATTTACCCGTTATAAAATGAGCAAACAAAGAACATTATTTGATTTCCTAAATTAAATAAATTTCCAAAAGTTTTTACAGTAATATTTAAGTAAAGTTGATTTGTGTTTTCGGATTTTTTTTTTTTTTGTCATTATAATCAGTAAGTAAAACCACTATTTCTTAAAAAGTTCAATTATTATTATGTTACTCCAAACTAGGGGGCGCTAAAATATTTTGGGATACTTAGGGGACCGCGACTACTAAAAAGTTAAAAACCACTGGATTATGTCACCAATTTTCTGAAGATCAGCACTTGCTTTTAAACGCTTTTATTATTTCTTGAGCCTACAGTTCATTCTGAAAGCAGCTTTATTTTGATAAATAAATAGATGTAAATCCATCAACACTTTTATTTCCCAGAAAGAGTGTAGGTAAGTCTTTTATCGGAACCATCTTTTGGAGACAAATGGGCAGCCATTCTCCAACTCTTAGTCAATCACAGATACCTGGATCAAGGCTATCAATGACTTTAATTGTCAGGAAAGGCAGAAAACTATCTCTCTATCTCATGGTCCCTAACACTATATTGTTGTCCTAAAGAATATCAGTTGTACGGTCCATATTCTTGAATTATGGGATTAAAAACACGAATCCGTGGGGGGAAAAATCTACCTTCCCATGCCAGAAATCTGCCAAATTGGAAACTAGTTCAGAAAGATTTAAAAAGTTTCCTCTAATCAGAGACTAGAACTAAACTTGCAACAGTCGCTCTTTGGAAAGCTCAACTCTGTGGATGTAAGAGTAATTTCTATCGTGCTACACGTGTCCACGTTTGATATTGATCATTTAAAAAACTTTTATGCATAATTTTCTTTTCAGTATGAAATTTAATTTTATCTGATCAATATAGAAATTTAATTTATTGAGATGCTCACTTGGAACTTAGAAAGATATTCAGTTCAAGGTATCAAAATACTCTGATGTCAATGCGATAAATTACATCTGATATGCATACTTTGCTAATTTTGAATAATAATAATTACTTAAATACTTGATAACTAAAATAGACACGAATCAGTTAAGGATAGGCTAGTTAATTAATAATAATAATAATAATTTTTTATTGATCTCTCAAATATTTACATATTTAAAATAATCATCTTGAGTAACATTCAATATATTATTTAACAAGGTTCAGCAGTAAGCGCTGCATATATACTTCATTTTCTACAAAGATGAGATTTCAATAATAATGATGATAACATAATTTTTTCTTTTTTTATAAATAATAATCATAGTAATAATTTACAGTTATATAATTCGCAGTTGCACAACTTAAATAATATTACATGTTACGGTTTTCACTTTTTTTTTTCTTCGAAGTTTGAGAAAGTGATTATACACAGTACACATATACAATTGAAATATTATATTTTCTATTTCGCACAAACATACTAATTGAGAAAGAAGAGAAAGAATGATTATACATACAAATTTCTGCATTTGCTTATAATGATTACTTGTAGATGAGTGAGGCAAGTTAATTCCACCTACTTCGAAGCTTGGGGTTAGCTTTTATGAAGAGAGTGGGATTTAGCCTTCACTATTTGTGTTGTTGCTACTGTTTATGTATGGGATGTAGGCATTGGATGCTAGTGATTTGTGATGTGTATATTAGTGTTAATGGTTTCTTAACTTTGTTGGTATATTTTCCAGAGTTCGTTTTTTAATGTTCTGTAGTTATCTACGTGTTTTAACTTTCTTGGTAGGTTGTTGAGTTGCGTGGGTATCTGATGTGATCTCACAAAAGAACCGTATGAGTTGTTGAAGGGTGTAGGGATGTAGAGGGTTGTCGTAGGTCGTGTTATACGATATGTGTCTCTGTTGTTTCGATAGGTGATGTTGAAGTAATTCCTTGTTAATGTCAATAATAATAATAATAATAATAATAATAATAAATGTATTATTACTATTTTTTATTTATTTATTTATTTTATTGATTTCTAAAATATTGAATGATCTTGTCTTTTCTACACTGGATTTAAATTAAATTTTTAATAATACTTTTCTGTCTCTGTATTATGTATTTACAACACATGTTCTTCTAATATTCACAATTCACATCGTAGATTATACAGAATTTTTGTATAATAAAAAAAAAATAATAAATCAGCTAACGGCTTTTTATTCCCTTATAGGGAGTAGGCGAGGACGTTTTATCCCTATCTAACTTATGGAGACTGGGTGGGCAGTTGAATCTCCACTGGTAGCCAATCAGAGATAGCTGGCCCAAGGCTATCACTAATTAAGCGACACCCACAGTGAAGAGGTGACTCAACAAGTACCGCCATCTCGTGGTCCCTAATACAATATATTTAATGTCTGAAATAGTGTGGGTTCTACGGTCGATTTTCTTGAGTTTACGGGAAGAAAAAACCGGAGTTTCTGGGAGAAAAAAACCGGCCTGCCAGTGCCAGAGATCAACTAACTGGGGAACCGGTCGAAAAAAGGCTTAGAAAAATGTCCTGTAGTCACTGACTAGATTCCAAGTCTTCCTTCGTGCGGTCAAGCGTTGTGGTATGCAAACGCCACACCCACTGAGCTACACAATAGTAATAGTAATAATAATATATACATTTTTTTACAATGTTTATTATCATACAGAGTATTTACGTATATATACATGAGACATTTTCAGTACAAGGATATTCAGTACAAAATGCAGTACTTAATTATTTATAAATATAATTATACATTTATTCAAAAACTAATTAAATATTTATCCTCCGTATTTACATATGGACTGCCATAAATAAATGTGTATACAATTCACTATACACTGCAGTAATACAACTCACAGTACATTAATAATAATAATAATGGAATAATTTTATATTAATATGCATAATTTGTTCATTTTGTCTTTTGTGTTTGTTTTTCAATATTTTTTTTATAGATTCTGTATTTAATAGAGATATTTTACTTCTCTACAAAATTTCAGTATACAAGTTACTGAGTACATTCTTTATGATATAATTTGTTTGTGTCGAATTTCTTCTTTCTTCCTAGAAGCTTTTGCAGAGCTTATCTGAGGAAGATAATAGATGGCGATGGTTTCATGGTTTTGTTTCAATACCCGTCGCGAATGATAAAACTGATATTCCCAGAATATCAGTTTTATCATTTTATTTTGCAACGATTGTAATCTGTTAAGTTTGTAGTCTGCGCAGAATGCGTATAATGTAATTGCGTATCTTAAAATGTTTTCGCATAATGATTTATAGATTAGCATTTTTATGTGTCCGAGCAATGTCATTTAATCGTTACAGTAGACTTCTATTATCCTGAATTTGCTGGGTAGGTAGTTTGCATGGCTATTCCAACTATGATCAGCATCGAAGTGAAGTCCGAGATAACGTGTTGTTTTCGCCTGTGTGATAGTTGTGGTTTTAGGAATCAGCGCTTTGTGTAGAGGAGGTTCGATGTCAGATAGTGAAATATTTAATTTCTATAGGTAGGGTCTGAACACTGCCGAATTAAACCATGTGGAGGCTCCTAGGCAGTCGAAATTTCCGGGTTCTTGCCTCTCAAATTATCTTCGAATACGCGCGCTCAAATGGCATAACATTGAACCAAGTAGTGTGCACACCGGCCGCTAGATGGAGATGACTATCCATGCTGTACATTACACGTACGTAGTTGCACGGAAATTATTTACTAACTGACTGCTGACAGAAAATGAGCTTTTAAGAGACAAACTGTAATGTGAACCTGATGTCTATGGTTTATGTACTTAAGTTGTAAATAGGTACATTACATTAATACAGTATTTTCTCTATAGTCTTTAATGTAAAGTTTTCGTTTCTTTGAGTTGATTCATTTTTTCTATCTTTTGGAAACAATTTAAAAAGCTTGATTGTAATTTTCTTTTAAGATCAAATCAATATTATTTTGATCCGTTGTTGCGGGGCTTCTAAACGGCGTGGGCCCATAGGCGCCGGCGCCTACTTTGTCTTATTGGTAATTCGGAACTGGGTTGGAGGTTTTTGAATATCATTAGGTTTTTTAATGTTTCCCCAGCAATGCTTGTTTAAAAACAAACATTGCTGGGTTCGGTAATCATTATTACCGAGTTATACAGACCATTCTAGCAGCAAGTAAAATAATAATAATAATAATAATAATAATAATAATAATAATAATAATAATAATAATAATAATAATAATAATAATAATAATAATAATAATAAAGGCCGACAACAACGATCCTAACTGACAAGCAACTCCCAACTTCAATCTATATATCTAAACAATGGACCCCCATAATTTAAAACTCTTCTATACCAGACAAGGAAAACAAAAACAGAAAAAAATACAATCTTCTGTGAACTAAGGATTCACAGATATTTATGAGATAGAATCGAAACACTCGAGTTTATATAATTGCAAGAGAATCCTACCTAAGCAGTCTACCAATGTAGTACATTAACTTTCAGATCCTTAAGAGCAAGATTCAAAATTATATCTAAAAACTATAGCATGGAGATCTCAAATCTGGGAGAACATATCCAGTCAGAAAATATAATATAAATTTCAAAGTCTTTGTTTCTTTGCAGAAATGGACCAATAAACTACACTTCCACAAATTCCGACCATGAATAATACTGTTATATCAATTGTATATTATAATGATATTAATTAGAATCTGTTCTTTAGTCACATGAAAGAAAATGTAGGATTATTGCTTAAATTTTACATTATATATATATGTAATTTATCTGAATCATAATAAAGTGTTAAACAATTATTATTATTCTTATGTGACACCTCAAGACTGGAGTCCAAGACTAATCGCAGAGGACACTACATACTATATATGTACTTCACAATCTACTACTTGCACATTGTACCAACTACCGCCCACTAATTGAACTTTTATCTGTTAACTGAGTGTGCTCTCTGACCGGTTTGCCTGTATGCGGGAAGAAAAGCTTTCTTTCATTATTGAAACTCGGAGTTTCGGTTGCATGGTTGTATCGCTGGTCCCGTTTTTATAGTTTTAATGTGGTTCTAACTCCTGTTTTTAATTTAAAAGTGTCATAAAGTAACTCTACTTGTCACGCTGAAGACAGTGACATATAATTCATCGAAATCGGCCAAGTGGAATCCAAAATCTGAGTGTGCTAAAAATTGAAGCGTACAACGCGGTTGCTAAGGAGTATAGAACAAAGGACGTCGCCATCTTTGCAGCTGTCCAAAGAAAGAAAGGTGAGTCATGAAGTGCAACAAGTGTCAGAAGGAATTACCGTCCGACGGATGTCATATAACCTGCAGGAAATGCCATAGGAATCTTCACTTTACATGTTCCAAACTTTCAGAAACAACCTGGCAACGCAAATCCAATGCCAAACGAGAAGAATGGAAGTGCCTAAACTGTAGAGAGAACAAAGAAACGCCACCACCCACTACGCAACTGATTACGCCGGAGGCAAAATCGGACGATCAACTGGGCAGACAACAAAACACCGGTGAGGCTTATAATTTGAGTTCCGTAAATTTATTACTAGAAAAAGGTTTAGAAAATATAAAAGCCAGCTTGGTAGATCTTGTCCAAGAACTATTTGATAAACACAATAAAGAAATAACAAAAAAAAATAGCGAATATGAAGAGTTTGTTCAATTTAATAATTCAAAATCGAAGAAGTCTTACAAACGGTAAAAGACATTAACACCAGCATTAACTGACAGGCAGCACAAATTGATAAAAGACACATCGGAACTCCGTCAAGAATTTAATTCCCTGAAACTACAATACGAAGTTTTAAACCAACAACAACATAAAGAAGACCTTCTCATAAACGGTCTTCCAGAAACCGAATCCACAGAAAATCTCAGAGAGTAGTTTTAAAGTTAGGCCATGCAATTGACATCCCCCTACAGCACAATGATATTCAGATCATAAATCGGTTTCCCAGGAAGACCAGAAAACAACGCTCGCCACGACCCCCACCAGTCATAGTTCGTCTGACAAGCAAGGCTACAAGAGATAATCTCATAAAAGCCAGCAGACTGAAAAAACCAGTAGTCAAGGATTTAAATGCCAATCTTTCTATCTGAGTATTTAACACCTTTCAATCAGAATCTTTTGAACCAAGCAAGAAAAGAAAAAACAGAAAAAAAAATCAATTTTTATGGATCAAAGACGGCAAAATATTCTTGAGAAAGTCACAGACTTCAAAGTCTATACAAATAAAAAGCTCGGAAGATATAGACAGGTTGCCAGAGTGAAACAAAAGACTCCAACGAAGTTCAATAAGAAGATCTCAACACAACAAAAATGAATATGAACCATCATATAGATGTAATTACACCAGAATATATCAGTAATTGTACTTTCGAATCGCTTGATGCATGGAAACAACACACAGTACAAGCGAGAGGTCTCTCAATCTTGCATATTAACATCAGAAGCATCCGAAAACATTGGTTATTATTACAGGCTTATCTGAGGAATTACACTGATATTATTGATATATTGATTCTTACAGAAGTGTCTATAACTAATGACGAAGCGACTGCTTTCCAAATTCCAGGCTTCCAACAACATAGATCATGCCGAAAAACGAGGGGGTGGAATATTAATATTTATCAAACAAAAATTAATAGCAAAAGAAACGGCCTATCAGTTTGAGCATGCTGAAACCCTTTGCCTCGAAATCACTAATACCACCAATAGACAGCATCCCATAATATTAAATGCTATTTACAGGCCACCAAACCTAAACATGATAAAATTCTAGCACGAACTCAATTGCTGGCTTCTAAGCCAAGAAATATGGTCAACCGAATACCTAATGATAATTGGCGACATAAACATAAATATTGCAAACGAAAACCAGAACAACACTGTACAATACCTAGACATGCTATCCATGTATAATCTAATACCAACAATAACATCATGTACGAGAGAAGAAATATTCGGAAATACTATCACTGCCGCCTGTCTAGATCATATAAACGTCCGAGCACCACCAAACAGTTAGACTGCATCAGTTACAAAGTGCAAAGTAGCAGACCATTACTTCACCACTCTAAACCTACACCAAGACAATATCCATGCAATGTCCCACAGAAGAAAAGCGACAGAAAACAATAATAGACGAAGAAGTAGTCAACCACGAAATAAGAAGAATAGACTGGAAACACCTGGCATCAGATTCAGCAGATATCTTATACAACAACATTAAACTCACACTGGAGGAAATATATAAGAAAGCTACAAAGAAAGTCAGAATTCGTTCAAAAACAACACAAAATCCTTGGATAACACAAAACACAAAACTTAATCCTAGAAATACACAAAGGACGCTTTATGGAAAGAATTAAAGCGATATCCAAATAACACAGCTTTAAAAACGGAATATAAGATAACAAGGAATCGCCTTACAATACAAATCAGAAATGCAAAAAGCAGCTACTACATAGACAAACTAACCTCTGCACAAAACAACATGAAACAAACCTGGCATCTGATCAATGAGATGCTGTATTTTGTTCCCAACACCACTGCCTCCGAAACCATAAAACACAGCTTCATGAAAGGCGCTAAACCTATCCAACAACTAGCAAATGACTTTAACCAATACTTTGCAGACTTCATCCAATAACTGCACAGAAATATTCCCCCAGTCCCAAAACGAGACCTCCCACTTGGACCACAATCAAAACAGACATTATGGTTCCCAACCATAAAAGAAGCAGAACTTCTCTCTGCAATACATCAAATCAAACCAAACAAAGGCCCAGGAATTGATGGTATCAGACCTAAAGATATAAAGCAACATGCAACTAGTTTAAGTCCTATCCTACTAAAATTAATAAATAAAATATTTAAAACAGGACAGATACCAAGTATGCTAAAGACCGCCATAATCACACCCATATACAAGCATGGAAAAAGAAATTTAATCAGCAATTACAGACCCATAACAACATTACCAATTATCAATCAAATTATGGAGCGGATCATACTAAAGAAACTCAAAGCATACACTGAAATCTTTCATATTATCCCCAAAACACAATATGGTTTCAGAAAAATAAGGGAACAACATCTCTCTTGGAAGACTTTACAGACGTAATTAATACCGCCTTAGACAAAAACAAAATTGCCATGGTAGTCTTTATTGATCTAACTAAAGCACTCGATACACTTACACATCAAACCTTGTTAGCAAAGCTGAAGCATGTTGGAATAGACGGGCCTCTTCACAGGTGGTTTACAAACTACCTTCAAAATAGAAAGCATATCACACGTATCGGGTCAAACTGAAGCAGAGAGCTACCAGTAAACTGTGGAATACCACAGGGAGCTGTACTCTCCCCAACTCTATTCAACATTTACACGCACGATATTAATCAGCTACCATTCAAAGGTAAGATATTCCAATACGCAGACGATACAGCAATAATATTTATACATAATAACGAAACATAGCCCAAACAAATATGCAACATGACATAAATCTGATCATAGACTGGCTCAAGAAAAACTCCATACACCTAAACTCAGAAAACACAAAATTAATGATATTCAGAAATCCACTGTCTCGACCAGTTGATAACAAATATATAACCATCCAACATCCACTTTCCAACATAAAAAATACACAGAACAGCAAAACCACTACAATCACTCAGGTTAAAACAATATGATACCTTGGAATTTACTTCGATGCAGATATGAACTGGAATAGCCACATAAACCATCTACAAAACAAACTCCGAACAATAAGTGGAAAACTGTACAAGTTAAACGACATAGTTCCCATACGCCTAAAAACACTAATATACAAAGCACTATGCCAAAATATACTAAGATACGCTATAACAACGTATGCTTTCTGTACACCCTACAAATTGAATAGGTTAATGTCGCTGCTGTACAAAATGATAAAACTGATCTTTTGGGAACAAAGAGAAAATAACGACCTTATATACATTGCAATGTCAGAACACAAAATACTAACAGCGAAACATTTATGTCACTATGCAGCTTTGCTAAAACATTATTTTGATGCCAACTACAGCACAGTCAGAAATGCATACCGTATAACAAGACCTCAGACAACTAATTATATCACATATAAATACAAAAATCACTACGGAAAGGCTACGCGAAACTTCTACATCCCAGACATGATAAACAAATTACGTTTTGAATACAGAAACCTTACAAACTACAATAGCCTGAAAAGAGCTCTAAGGACATACTATGAACAAGAACCACGCACCCAAAATACCATACAAACTTAATGAAACACAATAAACTCGTTCAGGCTTCCAGTTCAGCGACGCATCAATACATTCCAAGTTGTGTGTGCGTGCGTGCGTGCGTGCGTGCGTGCGTGCGTGTGTGTGTGTGTGTGTGTGTGTGTGTGTGTGTGTGTGTGTGTGTGTGTGTGTGTGTGTGTGTGTGTGTGTGTGTGTGTGTGTGTGTGTGTGTGTGTGTGCGTGCGTGCGTGCGCGTGTACGTGTGTGTGTGTGTGCGTGCGTGCATGGTGAATTTCTCAATCATAGATTTCGTAGCTTCCCAACACAGCAAAAAAAAACAAAACAATAAATAATAACTAACTGGAGTCATCCTCAGATAAACTTATATAGAAGCTTCGAGGATGAAAGCAGAGAAATTATTATTAATATTATTATTGTTATTATTACAACTTCGAAAAATTCATGGAATATAACAACAACATTAAGCAAACATGGGCAACACTCAACGAATTAATAACCCGAAAAAAGAAAACTTCAACACAAGATTTTATTGCAAAAAGCTTCAGTCAGGACACAAACCAAAAGGAACTTGCAGACTCATTCAACCATGCTTTCACAAACAACATCACAGAACTCAAAAAAGACAAACTACTAACGATCAACAAAAAACTACCAACACAAAGTCAACAAAAAACCATGTATTTTCCACCTATAACAAAACAAGAACTGAAAGAAGCAATCCTACAACTAAAACCAAAGACCACTCCAGGAATAGACAAAATAAGACTCACAGACCTTATAACACATTTTGAACAAATAAATCGAATGCTTTTGAAACTCGTGAACATAATATTCGACACAGGCATTATTCCACAACAACTAAAAACTGCAGTAATTACGCCAATATACAAACACGGCAAAAGAAACGATACTCAGAACTACAGACCAATAGCTACACTACCAGTCATCTCAAAAATTCTAGAAAAAATAACACACACCAGACTACAGAACTATTTACAGAAGTACAACATCATCTCACAAAACCAATATGGATTTCAGAAAACAAAAAGCACCGTTACTTTATTAGAAACTTTATTACAAAAACAAGTACGCCGTCCTCATACTGCTGTACCTAACCAAAGCATTTGACACACTTGAACATGACATACTACTCACCAAACTATACTCAATAGGTATAAGAGGAACACTGCATACATGGTTCAAGAACTTCCTCTCAAACAGAACACAAGTAACAAAAATAGGTACATGTCACAGTCGGAGTATTGTTACACCCTGATATCTTAAGAATATAGAATTCTCAGCTATCATGGTGTAACATGAAGAATAAATAAAATAAATTAAAAACCCTGCATAAAAGATAATAGTTGAATTAATTAAAAGAAAAAGAAAGATTCTTGCATCCAATAAAATATATAAAAAATAAAGGTGTTTGTTAAACTAATTAAAAAGAAAGAATATATTAATATTGTGATATGATTTAAAAGAGAAAATTTAACTAAATAAGACAGAAAAGGATTAGTCATAAGAGATGGTATGTGAGAGGCTAGAGATTAAAATATTAAGTGAATTCATAGAAAAAATTTGGAAAGGGGATTAAGTTAGAGGCTAGCGGAAGAAAAACAACAGACTATCGCTCAGGGCCGATTTCCGGATTGAGACATCGTTTGGCTCGCCGACTAAAGGACGTTTGGCAGAAAAACACCACTCTAATTGGTCGGTGAAGTAAAATCAAGAAGGGGCGGAGAAAAGAAGTTAAAAAAGGTGCCGTTAGGAGAGCAGGTATAAAAGGGTTGGAAATCCCCCCCCCCGAAAGGGGATTTTTGGTTTTGGTTTTGGTTCTGTTCCAGAGAAGTTCTCTACGGGCTCCATGGCATAGGTTGGGGTTATATCTCAGTCGTCACAACATGGAAACAAAAGTGAGCGGGATTTCGATTCCGGATTTCCTGTGTAAGAAGTGAAGACTGCCATAGAGTCAAAGAAAAGGAAACATATTCTTTGTGTTTCAACTTCAGTGACAACCACTAGAAAGGGAAAGCTGTAAAGATATCGATATCCACGTCGCGAGTTGCACAACCGTCACATAGATGATTCAAAGTGTGTCCTGAATTACGAAAGTTTAAGACCGTGTAAGCATAGTTCAATTCCAAAAGGAACGTAGGAGTAGCAGATTATCGGAGACGTTATACCAAGCTAGTTCAATCAGAAAAAGGTAAAGGCCCATATGAAAAACTCAAGAAAGAAAGGTACTGTAAAATATATCTCATGTTAACTAAAATATGTCTGTAATAGGTATCATTATTCTAATACGGAACTGTTGAAGTGACCAAGGAAAATTTATACTAGGACTTTAGTATCTGACAGAATTAAGCTGGCTAGTGTTAATGTTATATGAATAATTAAGTGTCCTGAGAATTTTGCATGTCTATTGTAATGTATAAAAAAGTTTAAATGTCATAGTTATGTGTTGGTGCAGTAAATGGTTTAGTTAATCTACTTAAGTTTGGATAGTTGAATAGTGTGAATTAAGTAATTACGTGTCCTGAGAAATTTTGCATGTCTATTATAATGTACAGGAAAGTTAAATGTCATAGTTATGTGTTAGTGTAGTAAAAGGTTTAGTTAATCTACTTAAGTTTGAATAGTTAAATAGTGTGAATTAATCTTATTTGTCCATGTCAAATGAATTTATGTGTTGAATGTGTATGGCGACATGATCGTAATACCCATTATTGGATCACAGCCTAATTACTTGTAATAAGTTAAAGTTAGTTTGTAAGTATTTAGTTTAGCATTGAATTGAGTAATAACAAAAATTGAATTGTACCATGTTAAAGTTTTTAATAAACCTTTTGTCCAATGATAAAACAGTAGTCTGAAATTGATGTCCGATGCACCACTTGAAAAATTACGAACCTAATCACGCGGGAAATTAATGTGTTAAGAAACGAGATAAAGTGTCACGACTGCAACATTGTTTCACTTTCAGACATATTTTAGTTCTTTCTCCTTTTTTGTATATAATATCTCAAACTAAATATCCCAAAAGGTGCAGTATAAATACAAATATTAGGGGTACTAAGGGGAGAAATAACTTAAGTATTAGTAAAAATGTTGGTGATATCTCATGCGTAGATAATAGTTGAACATAGATAAAGGGGAAATAACTAGATAGAATAAAAATAATAAAATGGGACACAACAGTATACAAGTAAAACACGGGATATCTCAAGGTGCCATATTATCACCCACTCTATTCAACATATACATTAACGATGGTCATAACATACCCATAAGAAGTCAAATATTTCAATACGCAGATGACACTGCACTACTAGCAATCCACACAGACATTAACACAGCTCTCTGCAAAGCACAACTAGACTTAAACGAAATCACAACATACTTCCACCAAAACGCAATTCTAATCAACGGCACCAAAACACAGATGTTGATAATACAGAACCCAAGAATCATACGCCCTACATCACTATCGATACATTGTCATCACACATACTGCTGCATCAACAGCAAAAACACCTGCCAATGTTCCGAAATCAAACCTGTAACACACGCAAAATACCTCGGTCTCTATATAGATTCCCACCTTAAATGGACAAAACATATAGAATACCTACACACTAAACTCCGGATCATCGCAGCAAAATTCTTCCAAGTTAAAGGTATTATTCCACTCAACATAAAAAAACTCCTATATCACGGTATCTGCGAATCCCTACTCAGATACGGAATAACAGTCTATGCAAATACATCAAATAGCCACCTAACAAAATTAGAAACACTACACAGGAAAATCGTGTCAACAGTGATCTGGACACCTTACATGCAACAACCAATATCCGACAAGCACATGGCGATACACAAAATTCTGAGCATTAAAAACCTGAAACACTACATGATATTAACAAGGAATTATTTCAACATCACCTACCGAACAACAGAGACACATATCGTATAACACGACCTACAACAACTCTCTACATCCCCACACCCTTCATTAACTCATACGGTTCTTTTGTGAGATCACATCAGATACCCACGCAACTCAACAACATACCAAGAAAGTTAAAACACGTAGATAACTACAGAACATTAAAAAACGAACTCTGGAAAATATACCAACAAAGTTAAGAAACCATTAACACTAATATACACATCGCAAATCACTAGCATCCAATGCCTACATTCCATACATAAACAGTAGCAACAACACAAATAGTGAAGGCTAAACCCCACTCTCTTCATAAAAGCTAACCCAAGCTTCGAAGTAGGTGGGATTAACTTGCCTCACTCATCTACAAGTAATCCTTATAAAGCAGATGCAGAAATTTGTATGAATAATCACTCTTTCTCAAACTTTAAAAATAAAAAATATATATAAATAAAAATGAATGAGAAATAATAATTGTAATTATTACTATTATTAATTGTTATTATTGCAAATGAGAAATAATAAAATTTTAAAACAATTTTAATTAATAATTAAAAACATCTGTAATAATCATCATTATGAATATTATAATAATATACGTTATAAACAGTTATTGTTATTATTATTTAAAAAAACTTTATGTACGAGAAAGTATTTGTTATGCATAACTGTGTTCATATAATGTATGTAATTTATCTGAAAAAAAAAATGTAATGTTTATATTTTTCTTAATTTCTATAATTTTATAATGTAATTATTATATGTATGCAAGACATAATAAAGTGTTAAAAATTATTATTATTATTATTATTATTATTATTATTATTAATTTTTATTGGTTGCAAGATAAAATGATAAAACTGATATTCTGGGAACAACCCACTCTTATGCAGGAAGCATGGACAAAACACAAAATATTTAAGGTGAAACACTTATGCCACTACACAGTCATGCTAAAACACTACTACAGCCCAACATATAGAGTAACCAGAACAACATATCAAATAACAAGACCACAGTCAACAAACTACATAACTTATAAGTACAACAATCACCACGGCAAAGCCACCCGAAACTTCTACGTACCTGACATGATAAACAAACTGCCGTTCGACACAGAAACCTAGGAACATACAGAGAGCTGAAACAGGCACTATATAAATATTATAGCGAGAATGAAAATTAGAGCAATTCCTGTTTCTCTCTCCCCCACCACACATACACACACACACAAACCTACGACAACCCCCCCCTCAAAAAACTACCACTACAAGAACACAAAGAAACAAACACACCATGTCTAAATCCAACCCTATTTGCACACACACAAAAAAAGTTAAACTGTAATAGCAGACGAAGTCTTTCAAGCACGTACCAACAAACAGTAAAATCAACACCTGACTTGTGACCACTATAGGAACACAACCATGAAACCACCACCCTCTGTCATCTATTATCTTCCTCAGATAAGCTCTGCTAAGCTTCGAGGAAGAAAATGACTAGCTTGCAAGTATCTGTTATACACACTTGTAATGCGTTATAAATATTACATACATATAATTACTACAGCAACTATGTATGCAATTCATCTGAGACATAAAAAAAAAATTCTGTATAATCCTTATTGTAAATACTGTAAATATTATTATTGTATGTAACTTATACTGAGACATAATAAAATGTAAAAAAAAAAATATTATTATTATTATTATTATTCTGTATACTCTGTATTCAAAAATTCTGTATAGTCTTTATTGTTAATATTAGAAGAACATGTGTTGTAAATAGATAATATAGAAGCAAAAAAGTATTATTAAAAATTTTAATTGAAATCCAATGTAGAAAATGCAGAACTTAGTGCTGAATTCTGTAAAATTATAAGTTGCAATGTCACTCAAGATGTTTATTGTATATGTAAATATTTTAGCAATCAATAAAAAAAAAAATTATTATTATTTGTGACACCTCCAAGGAGTCCGAAGACTCATCGCGGGAGGACACCTACTGTACAACTCTCCATCTCCACTACCATACCGAACCTCTACTACCAATCACCTACATCAACGCCATCTGCTGCTCACAACCACCACCACCACAGCTAGTATTTTTGTCTGTAAATTGCGTGTGTTCTAAAGGGTCGATTTGTCTGTATGCGGGATGAAAAACCCGAGTTTCCGGGAGAAAAAACCCTGCTACCTCCGTAGTTCTCATCCAAGATGTATAACATGTAAACCAAAGTATGTAATATATGTATTATATGTAAACAAATGTATGTAATATATCATATGTAAACAAATGTAAGTAATGTATCATATGTAAACAAATGTAAGTAATGTATCATATGTAAGCAAATGTATGTAATGTATGTAATAACTAATAAATCACTCTCTATTGCATAACAAAAGTATGCGATAGAGTGATTGTATCCATTGATATTGTATATATAGAGTGTAAAATTGCAAAGAACATCTGTAAAAATCATCATTATGAATATTATAATAATATATGTTGTAAACAGGTATTGTTATTATTATTATTTTAAAAAAAACTTTATGTACGAGAAAGTATTTGTTATGCATAATTGTCTTCATATAATGTATGTAATTTATCTGAGAAATAATAAAAAAATTAATAAAAATAAATCTTTATGCGAAAGGACGAAAATATTCATTCATCTAATCACTTGTGCTCCGATCTGACCAGTCTCCCAGTGTAGTGCATTTTCTCTCACACTAATATGGCTACAATAAATCCCGGGGAATATATTCAACAGGAAAATGCTGTGCTGTATTCGAATCTTTAAATAATTGAATAGATAAAGATTTTAATACAGCACAGCATTAGACCTCACCATCTTACACACAAACATAAGAAGCATAAAAAAATACTAGCTTAGACTATCAACCCTGCTTAACAATCTTCTGACACATATCGATGTTCTAATCATGACCGAAGTTTCTATAGGTAATACAGAAGTATCTGTGTATAACATCAACAATTACAAATGTTACACATTATGTAGACCACAAAAGAGGAAGCAGCATAATCGCATTTGTTAAAGAAATGTACAGTCTGACCGAAACCATAACCACTTTCGAACATGCAGAAACATTACATTTAGAAATCATGACTAACTACAACCACAAATACATGATAAACACAATATACAGAGCCCCATATAGAAAACCTCTCAATTTCCCCACTTTCCCACAAGAATTAGAAACATGGCTAAATGAGATCAACAATTACACAACAGATAGACTTATCCTAACAGGTGATATTAATATTAACATCCTTGACTGCGGCTCTCTCCAACCACTAACACATATCTTGACATTAAGGCAGTACAACATAAACCTGACTATAAGCTTCCCTACAAGAAGAAATTCTGACCGACTCACTATCACAATCATGCATGGACCACATAAACATACGGGCTCCTATTAACACATATACGTCATCCGTAATCACAATTAAATTAGCTGACCACTATTTTATCGCAACTTCATTCCACAAAACGACCGTTACATGCTATATAACCTCAGCCGATTAACCGTACTCTACTATCATTACAAAGTATCGCTGATAACCTTATAAAAGACAAAAACTGGAACAAACTACTTACTACAAATGATCCAATAACTTCATATGACATCCTCAAAGTTCTGCTTACAGAAATATACAGAAAGACAACAAAACACCGAAGAAACAGGAGACACGCATTAAATAATCCATGGCTACATCCTTAACAGCATTGCAATAAAAGGCAGTCTATGGAAGAGAGTAAAAAAAGTCACCTAGCAACAGTCACTTACAAACATTGTACAAAAACACAAGAACCGACTAACAACTAAAATTAGGAGCGCAAAAACACACTATTACTTTCAGAAATTCGCGGAATACAGTGCCAATATGAAAGAAACATGGGCTACACTTAATGAGCTATTCACCGGAAAAAAATGAAAACTTCCCTACAAGATTTTATCACCAAAATCTTCTCATGAGAACAACCAGAAGGAACTCGCAGAATCATTTAACTACGCCTTCACAACCATCATAAAACTCAAAAATCATACTTCACCTATTATGCCCAACACAAAAATATTAACCCAAGTTCAACAACCAACCTTGTCCTTTCCTCCTGTATCTAAATTGGAACTGAACGATGCTTTCTCACAATTAAAGCAAAAGACGAATCCTGACTTACATAATCAGACAAAATCAGAATCACAGACCTCCTAACACATTTTGAACAACTAAATCCTGTACTTCTCAAACTTCTGAACAAGATATTCGACACTGGCACTATTCCCAAACAACTAAAATTCGCGATGGTTACTATCTAGAAACATGGAAAAAGGAATGACGTTCGCAACTATAGACCAATAGCTAACTTGCCTGTCATCTCTAAACTTCTTCAAAAAGTGATACGCACAGGACTACAAAACTACTTACATTATTACAGCATAATCTCACAAGAGCAGTATGATTTCCAGAAAACCAAAAGCACGACCATGTTATTAGAGGACATTACAAATGAACTAAATAAAGCTCTTGATAAAAACAAATTTGCTATCTTCATACTCCTTGATCTTACCACAGCCTTTGATATACCTGACCATGAAATACTGCTAATCAAACTTTACTCGGCCGAAATAAGAGGAATATTGGCTGCATGGTTTAGAAAGTACCTCATATACAGAACGCAAATCACGAAAATTGGCACATATCACAGCCGGGAAATACAAATACAGCACAGAGTACCTCAAGAAGTAATATTACTCACACTGTTCAACATATACATAAATGACATTCAAAACTTGGCATACAAAGTGAAATATATCAATACGCAGACAACACAGTACTACTGACAGTACACAGACATTAGCACTGCACTCTCCAAAGCACATCATGACCTAAACAAAATAACTGGCTACTTCTATCACAAATCAATTATAGTAAACAACACTAAAATGCAAATTCTAATATTAAAGAACCCAAGAATTACGTATCCTGGGTGTTTAATCACACATACCAGAGCATTAACCATACCAGTGTTCCAAAATCACACCCGTAACACACGCTAAATACCTCGGCTTGTACATTGAAAACCACCTTAAATGAGCTAAACATATAGAATACCTTCATAACAAACTACGCAGTATTTACAGCAAAGCTCTTCCACATAAATGATATTATGACAACCAACATAAACAAAACAAACACATATGTCAAGGATTGTGAAACAATACTGTCTACGCAAACGCAGCAAACGATCACTTATAAAATTTAGAAAAATTTCGCTGAAGAATCATTTCAACGGTGCTTTGGAGACCCAATACACGCCAGGAAATAACCAAACCCTAATTGCAAAACTACCGCGGTGCTCCGCGAGTCGGAGCACCCCGACTGCGATGCAGTCGAAACTCTGAGAAGCGAACGCGGCGACGCCGCATTCGTTGCATTCGGCGATCGAACGAGCCTGTGTAGCTCAGTGGATGTGGCGTTTGCCAAACATGGCGCTTGGCCGCACGAAGGAAGACTTGGTTTCGAGTCTAGTCGGCGACTAGAGGAAATTTTTCTAAGCCTTTTTTTGGCCGGTTCCCGAGTTAGTCGATCTCTGGCACGGGCAAGCAGGTTTTTCCTCCCGGAAACTCGGGTTTTTCGTCCTGTAAACTCCAGAAAATGGACCGTAGAACCCACATTATTTCAGACATTAAATATATTGTGTTAGGGTTAGGGACCACGAGATGGCGGCACATTTCAGCCGTCTCTCTTCACTGAGTACCGCTTAATTAGTGATAGCCTTGGGCCATCTATCTCTGATTGGTACCAGTGGAGATTGAACTGCCCACTCAGTCTCCAAAAAGTTAGATAGGGCTAAATGGCCTCGCCTACTCCCCGTATACGGGAATAAAAAGGCGTTAGCTGATTTTTTTTTTTAATTGCAAAACACAGAATCCTGAGTAAAAAGAATCTAAGACACTATGTGCTGTTACTAAGCCACTATTTCAACAACGCATACTGTAATAACAAAGAAAATATAGCATGACCAGTCTAAACACAATCCTCTACACAATCAGGCGTTATAACAATTTTATGGAGCCTCCGTGAGGGAGGATCTTATATCCACATTACTGAACAATGTACCGTATAAGGTAAACCATCTAAACAGTTATAGAACATGAAAAGCCGAAGTAGGAAATTGTATAAGCACACTTAGAACTGCAATAGATACTATACATTTCACATAAAACATATCAACCACAGTAACAAAAGCTAATAAAAAGAAAAAAATTTAGTTACTTGTTAATCCCACTGGCTTCAGAAAAGCTAACTCAAACTTCAAAGTCAGTGGATTACTCCACCTCATTATCCTTTTACTGTGAATATTAGCATCTAAATAATTTTAAGAAATATATGAAATTTTCCGTTCCTTGCATCATATTACCCTATTATGCATGTAATCTAATCTAAAATTATTATTGTTGGAGCGAAGTGGAGGGAACTTCTTTTCATTAATATATCATTCCATTTCTTTACTTTACGTAAGACACACAAACCCATTCTCAAATATATTTAATTATTCAAATAATGTTCTTAGTCTTTTGTAAACCTTATTTTAAAAGACACAAGAAAACGAAGTATTTATTGCATAAACCATATTTGAATTAATACTAATATTAAAATTACTAAATGTAATGTAATAATATCATTATGTAAAAATATGACTATTACTATATATAATGAAATAATCTTATTATGTAATATATCAATATTACTATGCATAATGTAATAATATTACTATGTAATATATGAAAATATGATGTGTAAAATATTAAAATTACTAAAAAAAGAATGTAAATAATAAATCTATGTTGTATAGTATGTTTATACGAAATAGGAAACAATTTAATTGTACATGTGCAAATTTTGTTGACCGCACGAAGGAAGTCTATTTCGAATCTAGTCGTCGAATAGAGGAAATTGTTCTAAGCCCTTTTTCGACGGTTCCCGAAATAGTTGATCTCTGGCACGGGTAAGGGAGTTTTTTCTCCCATAAACTCAAGAAAATTTACCATACAACCCGTATTATTTCAGACATTAAGTACATTGTGTTAGGGTTAGGGACCACGAGATGACGGCACTTGTTGAGCCGTCTCTCTTCACTGCGTGCCACTTAATTAGTGATAGCCTTGGGCCAGCTATCTCTGATTGGCTGCCAGTGGAGATTGAACTGCACACCCACTTTCCTAAAGTTAGATAGGGCTAAATGGCCTCACCTACTCCCAATATACGGGAATAAAAAGGAGTTAGCTGATTTTTTTTGTTTTGAAAAAAAATTATTATTATTATCATTATGACACCTCAAGACTGGAGTACAAGACTAATCACAGAGGTCACTTTACACAACTTATGTACTATGCAACCTACTACCTGCACATTGAGCCGACTACCACCCACTAATTAAATTTCTATCTGTTAACTGATTGTGCTTTCTGACCGATGTGCCTGTATGTGAGATAAAGAGCTTCGCTTCATTACTGAAACTCAGAGTTTCATTATTTATTTAATTATTATTAATATAGGAGGGTGCTGTGTAGGCATACGAACGAGAGCACTGTAATATCGCTGTTCCTGTTTTTATAGTTTTAAAGTGGTTCTAACTCCTGTTTTTAATTTAAAAGTGTCGCAAAGTAATTCAACTTGTCTAGCTGAAGACAGTGATATATAATTCACTGAAATCAGCTCAGTAGAATCCAAATTTTAAGTGCTGAAAATTGAACAGAGTTTGCTGTGATCACCATCCTTACAGTTGCACTACAGTTACTCAAGGAAGGAAAGGTGAGCCATAAAGTGCAGAAGTGCCTGAAGGATTTATTATCCGACAGAAATCACATAACCTGTAGGAAATATCTCAGGAATCTCCACTTTACATGCTCCGGCATCTCAGAAACAACATGGCAACGAAAATGCAATGCGAAACGAGAGGAATGGAACTGCCTATACTGCAGGGAAAACAAAGAAATGCTGCCACTCACGACACAGCCAGCCGATTACATCGGAAGCAGAATCAAAGGATGAACCGAACAGGCAAAAAATACAGGTAAGTTTTATAATTTGAATTCTGTAAATTTATTATTAGAAAAAAAAGATTAGAAACTATAAAAGCTTAGCAGATCTTACCCAAGAACTATTTGATAAACAGAATGCACAAATAACAAAAAAAAATGCGAATATGAGGATTTTGGTAAATATAATAATTCAACAGTGGAAGAAGTTTTGCAAAACGGTAAAAGAATTTAAAATCAGTATTAACCTACTAACTGAGCGGCATTACTAACATTTAGCTGGGTGGGCTAAATAGAATGGGGGATAGGACAGCTCCTTGCAGTATCCCCGAAGGTTACTGGTACCTACTTGCTGTACACTGATCCTATACGTGTGATCCTGTTTTTCATGTATACTTTAAACCACTGGAGTAGACGACCTTCGATTCCGATATATGTTAGTTTCGTAAACAAGGTTTTGTGTGTTAGTGTGTGTCAAATACTTTTGTTAGGTCAATGAATATGACTAATGTTATTCTGTTTTTATCCAATGCAGCGTTTATTAGGTCTGTGAAATCTTCCAGGAGTGTTGCTGTTCCATTATTTTTTTGAAAGCTATGTTATATTTTTGGGTATGATTTGAAAATTTTCAACATATGTGGAGAGTTTGCAATGCACGATGCGCTCCTTGATTTGGTTGATTACAGACAAAGTGGCGATGGGTCTGCAATTACTTATAATGTTTCTTTTTCCATTTTTGTGTATGGGTGTGATTAATGCTGTCTTTAGTATTTCAGGTATGTGTCCCGTTTCGAAGATTTTATTTAACAGTTTTTGTATAACTCGACATAAGTTGGTTGAATGTTTCTTGATGTCTTTTGGTCTGATTCCCTCTATCTCTGGTCCTTTGTTAGGGTTAATTTGTTGAATTGCCAGTGATAGTTCTTTTGTTACTGTGGGGAACCACATCGACTGGGTTGCTCGTGGACCTAGTGGAGAATGTTCGTTTTGTGAGGAAAGGTTGTTTCTTATATGTTTGGAAAGAGTTCACGAATTGCTGATTAAAGTTGTTTACCAACTGTTTGAGGGATTTGGAGTGGCAAGCAAAGCCGTGTTTTATTGTTTCTGAGGCAGTGGTTCTGTATATATTGTCCAGCATTTCATTAATCAAGTGGTAGGTTTCCTTTACGTCGTTCTGAGCTGTTGTTAATTTGTTGCTGTAGTAGTTTCTTTTTGCCATTCTAATCTGTGTTGTTAGGAGATTCCATTTTCTTTTGTATTCAGCTTTTAAAGCGATATTGTTTGACGATTTCTTAAGTTGTTTCCATAGGGCATCTTTTCTTTGTATGTCTGTTAATATGTTGTCTGTTATCTATGGATTCTGTTTTATTAAATGCAAGTTTAAGATTACTATATACAGCTTCAGCAGAGTCTAAAGATGATATCTACATCCCATCTGTTTTCTGATTTAGTCATTTACTATTGTTTCGTTTAGAATGCTATAATACTGTTTTGTAGTCTCGGTGAGTTTTATGGGTTCTGGTTCGGTGTGTAACTATAATGCTGTGAAATAATGGTCTGCAGTTTGCATGTTATGATGGCTGCTGTGTGACTATTTGGAGGGGCTCATATATGTGTATGGTTAATACAGGATGAGGTTGTTGTATTTCCGACTATCCCTTCTCATGTATACGACTGTATGGATGTGGTTATGTTTTATGCTGATAAGAGGTCTAGGTATTGTTCTGTGTTGTTATTTATGTTCCTAATGTTTATATTCATGTCTCATTAATATCAAGTATTCTGAGGCGCCTTCTCTCATGGCTGAAAGCCATCTTTTTCTTGTTTGATGTTTTTAATTTCGATGCATATGTTTTCTGCGTATTCTAGTTTATAGTTTATTTCTGTTACTTCTAGTTTATGTTTGGTAAACATTATTATACCACCTCCTTGTTTAGTTTGTCTGTAGTGTTTGTGTTGTTGGAAGTGTGGCAATAATAATAAATAAATAAATCAGCTAACACCTTTTATTCCCTTATAGGGAGTACGTGAGGCCTTCATACCCTATCTAGCTTTTGGAGACTGAGTAGGCAGTTCAATCTCCACCGGTAGCCAATCAGAGACAGCTGGCCCATGTCTATCACTAATTATAGCAGCCACCGATGAAGTGACTGGCAAACAAGTTCTGCCATCTCTTGGTACCTAACCCTAACAAAATATGTCACTGTCTGAAATAATGTGGGTACTACGGTCGTTCTTTTGAGTTTACAGGACGAAAAACCCGAGTTTCCGGGAGGAGAAACCCGTTTGCCCGTGCCAGAGATCGACTAACTCGGGAACCGGTCGAAGAAAGGCTTATAAAAAGTTCATCCAGTCGGTGACTAGACTTGAACTCAAGTCAAACTTCGAGCGACCAAGCACAGAGGACGCAAGCGCTACTTCCACTGAGCTACACAGGTACTACTACTACTAGTAATAATTTTTTTTATTGATCTCTCAAATATTTACATATATACAATGATCATCTTGAGTAACATTCATTATATTATTTTATAAGGTTCTTCACTAAGTGCTACATATAATGAAATTTCAATAATAATGATGATAACATTTTTTTTAATACAATTTAAAATAACACTCACAGTAACAATTTACAATTATATAGTTCAGAGTTACACAAGTTATATAATATTACATGTAGTTTACTATTTTTTGTCCCCAAAACTTGAGAAAGATGATTATACAAGCATTTACACATGTGCAATTAAAACATTATATTTCCTGTTTCTCACAAACATACAATGTGAATTCATTATTTACATATTTTTTAATAATAAGAATAATTTATTATATTATTTTTTCATGTTTCATAGTAATATTATATTAATGATATTATCACATATAGCTCAGTGGAAGTGGCGCTTGCGTCCTCTGCGCTTGGTCGCTTGAAGTCAGACTTAAGTTCAAGTCTAGTCTCCGACTGGAGGAACCTTTTCTAACCCTTTCTTCGACCGATTCCCGAGTTAGTCGATCTCTGGCACGGGCAAGCGGGTTTTTCCTCCCGGAAACTCGGGTTTTTCATCCCGTAAACTCAAGAAAATCGACCGTAGTACCCACATTATGTCAGACAGTAACATATCTTGTTAGGGTTAGGTACCAAGAGATGGGAGCACTTGTTTGCCAGCCTCTTCATCTGTGGCTGCTATAATTAGTGATAGACATGGGCCAGCTATCTCTGATTGGCTACCGGTGGAGATTGAACTGCCCACTCAGTCTCCAAAAGCTAGATAGGGTTAAAAGGACTCGCCTACTCACTATAAGGGAATAAAAGGCGTTAACTGATTTATTTATATTTTATCAGATAATAATCAGTATCTTCTTTATTGTTTATGTAATTTACTGACTACTTTGTTGCATTTCTTCATTTGATTATAATTTTAATTAATATTATAAGTTAATCCCACCTACTTCGAAGCTTGGGTTAGCTTTTATGAAGAGAGTGGGATTCAACCTTCATAATTTATGTTGTTGTTACTGTTTATGCATGGGCTATAGGATGCTGGTGATTTATGATGTTTATATTAGTGTTAATGGTTTCTTAACTTTGTTGATGACAGAGCCTGTGTAACTCAGTGGATGTGGCATTTGCAACCACGGCGCTTGGCCGCTCGAAGGAAGACTTGGTTTCGAGTCTAGTCGGCGACTGGAGGAAATCTTTCTAAGCCTTTTTTCGACCGGTTCCCGAGTTAGTCGACCTCTGGCACGGGCAAGCAGGTTTTTTCTCCCGGAAACTCGGGTTTTTCGTCCTGTAAACTCAAGAAAATCGACCGTAGAACCCACATTATTTCAGACATTAAATATATTGTGTTAGGATTAGGGACCACGTGATGGCGGCACATTTCAGCCGTCTCTCTTCACTGAGTACCGCTTAATTAGTGATAGCCTTGGGCCATCTATCTCTGATTGGTACCAGTGGAGATTGAACTGCTCACTCAGTCTCCAAAAAGTTAGATAGGGCTAAATGGCCTCGCCTACTCCCCGTATACGGGAATAAAAAAGGCGTTAGCTGATTTTTTTTTTAACTTTGTTGATATATTTTCCAGAGTTTGTTTTTTAATGTTCTGTAGTTATCTATGTGTTTTAAATTTCTTGTAGGTTGTTGAGTTGCGTGGGTATCTGATGTGATCTCACAGAAGAACCGCCTGAGTTGTTGATGGGTGTAGGGATGTAGAGAGTTGTTGTAGGTCCTGTTATACGATATGTGTCTCTGTTGTTTCGATATGTGATGTTGAAGTAATTCCTTGTTTATGTCATGTAGTGTTTCAGATTTTTAATGCTCAGGATTCTATGTGTCGCCATGTGCTGGTCAGATATTAGTTGTTGGGTGTTAGGTGTGCAAATCACTCTTGACACAATTTTTATGGGTAATGTTTCTAATTTTGTTAGGTGTCTGTTTGATGTCTTGCATAGACTGTTATACCGTATCTGAGTAGGGATTCACAGATATCTTGATATAAGATTTTTTTTTTATGTTGGGGGAATAATGTCTTTTACTTGGAAGAATTTTGCTGCGATGATCTGGAATTTGGTATTATTATTATTATTATTATTATTATTCCTGATACCTCCAAGGAGTCCGAAGACTCATCGCGGGAGGATCTCTACAACTGTCTCTACACCTAACCGCTACTACGAATCATCTCCATCAACGCCATCTACCGCCCACCTCCAACACCACCACAACTAGTAATTTTTGTCTGTAAATTGCGTGTGTTCTGAAGGGCCGATTTGTATGTATGCGGGATGAAAAACCCGAGTTTCCGGGAGAAAAAATCCTGCTACCTCCGTATGAGATCGGCTAACTCACCTTCGAATTGAAATCGACCAGATAAAGATTCCTCCCGTCGCGACGAGAATCGAACTTAGGCCTATTCCAATCGAAGGGCGCAATGTACCGTCGTTCTTCCAATTGCGCTACGGAGGTATGTAGGTATTCTGTATGTTTTGTCCATTTAAGATGGCAATCCATATAGAGACAGGTATTTTGCGTGTGTTACACGTTTGATTTCGGGAAATTTGCAGGTATTTTTGTTGTTAATGCAGCGGTATGTGTGACGCTGTATGATAGTGGTGTGTGGCGCATGATTCTGGGGTTGTGTATTATCAACATCCCTATTTTGGTGCCGTTGATTAGAATTGCGTTTTGGTGGAAGTATCTTGTGATTTCATTTAGGTCTTCTTGTGCTTTGCAGAGAGCTGTGTTGATGTCTGTGTGGATTACTGGTAGTGCAGTGTCATCTGCATACTGAAATATTTAACTTCTTATGGCCATGTTCTGAACGTCATTAATGTATATGTTGAATAGTGTGGGTGATAATATGGCGCCTTGAGGAACACCCAGGGCCGGATTTAGACTTGCTGAGGCCCTAAGCTATACAAAACCCAGAGGCCCCTAGTGTTTAAATTACATAAGCTGGTCTCAGAAAAATTTAAAAGATATACGCTTTTTAATATATGAAAATATATTGTCTTTTAATTTTTATTAAAGAAATAATAAAGTATGCGTTTACAAAATCACAGAAATAATTATATAATTAAAGATTTTTAAAAACGACAAATAAGGCTCATAGAACAGAAAATTTTAAATTAAAATAGGAAAATAAAAAGTAAAAAGTAAATTAATATAACAACATAATTGGTTGTATATACAAAATTAATCTTTTATTCAGGTGAAAATTTGACATAGACCTCACATAAAATTGGGTACCCAAAATTCCAAATAATACAGATAAATATTGTTATATACCTATCCCTATATATGCATTGTATATTCTTTAACTATATTGCCTTTGTATCTTTATCTAATCTTGTTGTGTTATGTATACCCTACACACTCATACAAATTTCCCTTTCTTTAAACAAGCTTAAATCAGGCCGCTCTTAAATTTAGTCACATGTAATTTAACTTATGATTAGGATTTTGTCCAATTATTGGACGCTGCCATTAAACATATCCTCTGAGATAGTTCACCTGATAAATATTGACAAATTTATTTTTTAACTGCGACAGCCAATACTGAGGATAGACTCTTATCCAAGGTGGCTCTCTCAGAGTAATACACAGTAATAAACTTCCAACAATAAATAAATTAATTCCTGTTCTCTTTATCTTAGCATGAAGTCGTGGCTCTAAATAACAATTATACTTGTGGGTCCCTCCCGCTAGGTTCGATGGTAATTTAATGAGTGGCTATATGAATTCATATAACAAGCTGGACTCAGGCAAATGCTATGAAACATATTTATTAAATCAAAAAATTATACATGAGAAAATATAAATGCATGGTTAACTATATCATGTTGCTAGCAAGATCTCAATTTCAATATTAACATTACAATACAAGAACAAATTACTTGGAGCACTTCTATATATATTTTAACAAACTTCTAGCATAAGTAGCCTATCTTTTATCACTCACGTGGTCACTAATTATATCTCACAACATATCACAATCATCTCTTATACAAATCCCTTCTATGGAGACATTTATTAAATAGGGACAGGTCAATGCCAAAATAGGGATAGTTCCTAAAGTTCTTTATAATATGTCCATTACACATATATCCTAATGATTTCACACACAAATCTTCAACTGGAAATCAGAATATGACAATCTGCATTACCGTTCCTGGAATTACTTTCAGTTCTTTCTTCAGCCTTGTCTGGACATCAAAGCTCCTTTAAGGTTTACAATTCTCCGGGTCACATAAGATAGCTGCACGGCCAGGTTCTTACGAGTTGGAAAGGCGATGTGCCGCATGCCGCTCAGGACTTTCACCAGTATCGCAGGCACACACCTGGATTACCGTTGCACGATATAGCATAGCTATCCTAGTCTGAGGAAATAGCTAGCCCTAACTCGCACGCTACGGCAGACGACTCATATTTTCTATGGCCAGCCTAGAATCTTCTCTGCTGGCGGAGACCGAGAACCAACGTCCACGAGGTCAGGAAACAGGAACCAAAAAGCCTCGTGTGGAGCTGGATTGGCGTTTATATTGCCCGCTTCAATCTCAGAGATTCGCGCATTTTACCACGTTGTTTATCGCGCTACGTGCACTCTTCCACGTGTGCGTGGTGTGTTTTCCTAGAAAGCATTCTGGCTTCCTTTTCGAATAACTTCACTTTCCCTCCGGTCATATGTTTTTCTGGACGGCTAAAGTGTGACCCTTGGACCTTAGCTTATATACTTTGCTTTCTTATACTACATGAAATGGGATACTTTACATAAATTAACACCTTAAATAAATTTACTATTAGACTTCCTGCAAAACAGGTAAAGTCTCATATATTATTCATATTAATTATTTCTTCACTTCTATCTTTCTGTTATTCATATATATGTACACGGCGTTCATTATCAAAACACGACATTCTCTACCTACAATCAAGATTAGTTGTTCCTGAATTATTTAATGTTATATCCCACTTATATTTAGATTATTTAGGACACAACAATATATATGTATAATAAATTAATATTGAAAATATGGAGTGGATAAATTGTTATAATACAACGATATTTAATAGAAATAATTATATTATTTAATCCTCTAAAAGGCTCTAAGATATAACTTAAAACATTTTATTTCTTGCTTTCCCAAAAGCAAAATCATTAATTATGTTATCAAAAGATATACTACGTAACCTATCGCTTTCTACACACATGATGCTAAGTGCACTCAATATTTCTTGAGACATAGTTGCTCTCAGTTCATTTTTTATTCTCTTTAGCTGTGAAAATGATCTTTCTCCTGAACAATTTGTTACCATTAAACACAGGAATAGTTGTAATATTGCTCCCACATTAAGGAAAACTAACTCAATCTTGTCTTGAAAGATGATTTGATACAAATCTTTGTGTTGAAAATGTTCTTTTTCAGGATAATTCTGCTTGATATACTTATGGAAGTGCCTCAGTTCACTCGTGAGATTAATATCAATATCGTGTGGATACTCTTTTATTAACGTATCTACTGCTTTTCGTAGCTGTACCTCTGAAACTTCTAAATCAACTAAAAATTAAAATTTATTTGCAACATAATTGTAGACTGTTGCTTTTCTCGTTAAATTTGCCTCAAGGATGTCTATGATATGAATGCAGGATTTCACTCGAAATTTGTCTCTTGGAGAAAGCTGTTCATTAGCATCAGGTGCAGTTCCATCATTGGCTTGTTTATTTCTCATCCTCTTTCTTTTTACTGTAGACTTATATTCTACACGAGGCTATCTAGATCTAACTTCTTCTTCAAAATCATCAAAATTTTCTCGAATGTTTTAAACATAGTGAGAAAGTGATTTGTACAGATTTGCACATGTGGTGAGTGCAATATTTAGATCCTGAAGAGCCATACTGGTTTTATGAAACTCTGGCAACAAATTCTTCCATAAATGTAGCATAAAAACAAACTCTAGTTCCTCCATTTTTTCCAGAAGAGTACCAGCTTCTAGTCTTGTAGTTCCCTTTTCATAAATGTGACTTAGAGCATATATGATGGGCTTATAACTCACATTTATGGCAGACACTGCTTTGACATTTGCTTCCCACCTAGTGTCAGACAGTCTTTTTAGTACTTTGGTATCTGAGTCTGTGTTTCAAGAAAGATAGCATCACAGCGACCTCTTTGTAGAAGATGAAAAGAAAGTGTATATTTCTGGAACAACAGCAAAAAAGTTTACTGCATCTAAACAGCAATCTACAGCAGCACAGCCGAGAAGATTTAGTGAATGACCGGCACACGGAATATATATAGCATGCTTGTTTAACTCAAGGATTTTTTGTTGCATTCCCTTGTATTTGCCAGCCATATTCGCTGCATTATCATATGATTGTCCTCGGCATTTGCTGAAATCAACTTTGCAGTGCTTACTTAGATAATCTACCACCATACCTGCCATACATTCACCACTGTGATTTTCCAACTCTAGGAAAGTCAGAAAACGTTCAACAGTTAAACCATCACCAGGTGATACATACCTTACTATAACAGTTAGTTGATCCACATGGGAAAGATCTGGCGTAGAGTCCACAGACAAACTGAAGTAACCAGCCTTTCTCAGATCATCCAAAATTGATTTTCTTACTTTTCTATTCTATTCATCACATACTGTCTTTGACAAATATGAAGGAGACCCAGATCCTCTGTTTTCATGTTGTTTTATGTGATTGGAAAGAAATGGATCAAACTTAGCAATCAATTCTAACAAACCAAGGTAGTTGCCATTATTTCGCGATTCAAAAGGTTTCATTGTCTCCCCTAAAAGCCACACCATATTCTGCTAATGTGC
The DNA here is from genome assembly GCF_054136105.1 of Typopeltis vanoorti. Lineage (NCBI taxonomy): Eukaryota > Metazoa > Arthropoda > Arachnida > Uropygi > Thelyphonidae > Typopeltis > Typopeltis vanoorti. The sequence continues at coordinate 66,786,547 of NC_143552.1, read as the reverse complement.
ATATCACTACAACAACACGCTCAAGCACATTCCTCCAAATAAATCTGTTCTTCTTTTATTTGTTTTGCTAGAGGTTTGACCACGCTTCCTTGTCAAGTATCTAAGCAAAGCTTTTCTATGATCTTCAGATGTTCATGACTTTGAATTGCAATGGGATTTCGCCAGTCAAAAATCCATCAGAAGCTAGTGCTGTAGTTGATGTTGAAAAACAGTTTGCAGACAAAGCAATAAATACAACCTGTTGTTGGTGAGTACACAAGCCATTCCCGAATACGTCACCATTAACCTTCCTATTCTGAAATCCATAGATTTTCTTTTACAGTATATAATAATAATAATAATAATAATAATAATAATAATAATAATAATAATAATAATAATAATAATAATTATTATTATTATTATTATTATTATTATTATTTCTCTTAGTAATACTTGCTTTCGCTTTCGAATCTAGTCAGCGACTAGAGGAAATTTTTCTAAGCCTTTTTTTGACCGGTTCCGAGTTAGTCGATCTCTGGCACGGGCAAGCGGGTTTTTCCTCCCGGAAACTCGGATTTTTCGTCCCGTAATCTCAAGAAAATTGACCCACATTATTTCAGATATTAAATATGTTGTGTTAGGGTTAGGGACCACGAGATGGCTGCACATGTTGAGCCATCTCTCTTCACTGTGTACTGCTTAATTAGTGATAGCCTTGGGCCATCTATCTCTGATTGGGTACCAGTGGAGATTGAACTGCCCACTCAGTCTCCAAAAGTTAGATAGGACTAAATGGCCCCTCGCCTACTCCCCGGATACGGGAATAAAAAGGCGTAGCTGATTTTTTTTCCTCTTAGTAATACTAGCACCAACTTATTTCAGATACCCATGTCTTTTTTAAATGCAGAGAGAATAATTAAAAATAAGAAACTGCACTTGGACTACTCATCACCTGATTGAAAATATTCAAACGTTTGTCGTCTTAAATGCATCGAAATATTTCTACTCTTTATTTTCTTGTAAGAAACTGAACTTGGACTGTACTACATCACCTGATTGAAAATATTCAAATACTTGCTTCATTTGTCGTCTTAAATGCATCGAAATATTTCTACCCTTTATCTTCCTGGGATTGTAAAAATTGTTTTTTATATAAATATGTATTTGCCTGACGAGTGATAGGCGGCGCTCTCATTCAATAGCGCATTCGTGTATATTTTAGCTTTTGTCAAGTAGTTTGTTTGTAGATGTTATTTATTGTTTGTTTATATATGTATTTATGCGTGAGTTGCTAGTCTATTATGGATGTTTGTGTAGAAGGGTTTGTATCTTATATGTGTATAAATCTTATATTTATTTTACAACCATATTATTGTATCTGTAGTGCGTATGCATATAGCAAATTATTTTGTTAAACAAAATAATTTGACGAATTTCTTCCCCCCCCTCAAAAATATGAAATTTTTGAGTAGATTAGTTCGTTTTATTCAAAATAAATTTTTATTATGTAATTGCAAGAGTTCATCGCTGATATTAAAATGTCGATATTTGTGACGATCGTGTTATAAATTTTATAATGCGTTTATATATATAATATGTGTGTGTGTGATTTTCTAATGGTGACATAAATCATCGCCCACGTTTATAGTTTGGGAATCCAATAAATATCTATATTTTTTTTATTAATTCACAGATCTCACAGTCAGAATTGTAGGATCAGTGAAATTTAAAAAGAACTTCTTGCAATATATATATAAAGTTATCACTTTATATATATTGCAAGAATGAAACAGCTATGGAGGGAATTTAAAGAAAGGGGTGACCTGCAGGCACATGAACGGTATAAAGGGCAGGCCAGAAGGGTAACGAGTGTGGTAAAAACAGCAAAAGCCGATTATGAAAGGAAACTAGCTATGCAAGCAAAAGAGAATCCCAAACAGTTCTTTCAATATGCTGCAAGCAAGAAAAAAACTGTACATGGCAAAATGATTTTAAGGAATGACGATGGTAAAGAGTTCACTGAACCAGTTGATATAGTGGAGTTACTGAGCATGCCCTTTGCAAAAGTATATCATCCAAGTGGTGACGTTGAAAAAATGAAGGAACCATTAGTTTATACGGGAATTGTGATGAATGAAGTGGAGGTGAATAGTCTATTACAGAACCTTAATGTGAATGCATCTGTGGGATTGGATGGTATACCGGCATGGGTCTTGCATGAAGCGGCTAAGGAATTATCAGTGCCCTTGACCATGTTGTTTAATCTGAGTCTCGGGTCTGGCTTAGTCCCGAAGGCGTGGAAAGAGGGGAAAATAGTTTCACTGCATAAAGGAAGATCCAAGACTATGGTTGCAAATTACCGACCGATCAGCATATCAGGAGTCGTTGTCAAGGTCTTGGAGAAAGTAGTCAAGGGAAAAATACAGGAATGGATTGATGAAAATGAGATACTGTACAGAGGTCAGCATGGCTTTGTGAAGGGTAGATCATGCCTCAGTAACTTGCTCAAGTTTTATAACAAGGTGACGGCTGAACTGGATAAGGGAAATGGGTTTACAGTGATACTGCTGGACCTGGCAAAGGCGTTTGACAGGATACCACATGGAATGCTAATCCGTAAACTACAACATATGGGAATGGATATAGGGTTGGTGAGATGGATAGCTGGGTGGTTGATGGAGAGATACCAGAGAGTGGTTTATTCAGGAGTAGAGTCCAAAAGACGGCCTGTGACTAGTGGTGTGCCACAGGGTTCTGTTCTTGGACCACTGCTGTTTAATCTGTTCATTAACGATATAGGGAAGGGTCTAAGTGGGACAGTTCATTTGTTCGCTGATGATGCAAAGTTGGGTAGGGCGATAGTGAATGAAGAAGATGTCAAAATCTTGCAAGATGACTTAGATCGATTGGAGTTCTGGACTAAGGAGAATGGATGTCTATTTAATGTGACAAAATGTAAGGTTATGCATTTCGGAGTGAAAAGAATAGCAGCAGTATACCACATTGGTGGAACTGTACTCCAAGAGATTGATGAGGCCAGGGACTTGGGAGTGTTGGTGGATAGGGAGATGAAGTTTAGGGGGCACATTGCGAAAGTAGCTAAATCAGCTCATCAACTCACTTGGTTGTTGAAAAATACCTTGACGAGCAGAGACAAGCAAGTTATTGTACCTCTGTACCAAGCCCTGATAAGACCTCATCTCGACTACTGTGCCCGGATTTGGTCACCTCGGTTCCTTCTTGATGGGGAGGAGGTGGAGAGGATCCAGAGGCGAGTGACTAAGATGATAGCAGGTCTATGGATTGAACCATATGAGAACAGGTTGATGATTTGTGGGTTGCAGAAACTAGTTGATAGGCGGAAAAGGGGAGATATGATTGAGACATTCAAATTGCTAAAAGGATTCTATAGGATTAATTCAGAGGATATTTTTGAGATCAGGACTGGTGGTGGGAGAACTAGGGGACACCCATGGAAGCTGGGCAAGAGCGTGGTTAGCATGGGTGTTAGAGCTGGGTTCTTTACTTTTAGAGTGGTAAATGAGTGGAATAAGCTGCCAGAGTCTGTTGTGGGTGCCATGACAGTGAGCGAGTTCAAGGCAAGGTATGATAGATACTGTGAGAATGTTGAACAGTTGTGTGAACATAATGTTTAGGGCCTCCCTCGATGAGTCTAAGGACTCCCTGGAGTAGCCTGTAGTAATAATAATAATATATTGCAACCTCCATATAGTCAAATACCTTTTTTAGAGAGGATCACCTGACTTGTTCTCTGCTCATTAACCTGATCTGTAAAGAAACTTAAACCCACAAAATGTCTTTTTGCTAATTGCATGTATTCTCAGACTTGTATGTATGTTTTATAGGATGAAAAATGTTTCAGGAATGACCTTCCACTACCATATGAGACCTTTAGTCACCTTCATTTGGGAACAACAACATATAAAAGTTCTTTGCATTTTGATAATATTTGAACATAATGACATGTGCCATTTTTCTAAATTCAGTTCAAAAGAGTTTATACATATGTATGCTATACCTATTATTTCAATAAGGAATTCAAAGTAGTCAGTTCTAGGTAACTTCATTTAAATTCTCTTTGATGATTTAAGATAATGTTACTAAAGTAATAAAATGCAGAATTGGCATGAGCTTCACAGAAAAATAAATAAATAAATATTTTACATAGTTAGGTCCTGGATAATTTCTACATGTAAAATGGCATGTGCAGAGGCAGTTAATCTGTGTACTGATCTTGGCAGAACAGTCAGTATTAGTGACTCCAATAGAGACAGAGATGTCTCATATGCGAGCTGCTGCACATTTGGAGATCTCACTTTGACTTTTGAAATAGCTCTTTTAGTCAGAATCTTTTTATTTATGTTTTGTTTTTCTGTTGTACTATATCTCCAGTTATATGGGAAGAGGTGCATTAATAAATACTTCGGTATTGTTTCATATTCTGGCAGTAAAGTTGACTTGCACATTTATTTTTTTAATATGTTTAGTTGGTTGATAACTTTACATTAGTCTTAGTTAAAGAGTGATGAGGCACATATGAAGAAATACGAAGCTGTAGTTGGTGGGGGGAGACATCAACAGGTGCTGTTATCATTTACCACAGCTTTTTGTGTTCTATCAGGCCAGACTGCGTTTAGAATCTGCGGTGGCATTCAGAAATCAACCAAATGTAAATAAATTCAAATGCATAAAACTTCCTAAAATTTGGGAAAAACTGTAGTTGTCAGAGTCCCACTTTACATCCTAAGGCCACCTACAAACACTCAGATACACCTAGACCACCTACAAACACCTAGATAAGACTTTAGAGTCGCTATGTGTTTCATTTAGTATTGTGTTATCTTTGTGTGTGTGTGAGTTATCTGTAATCCCCGAAGCTGTCTCAGTGACTGAGATGAAATATTAGAAGCATTAAAATTAGTTTTTAATCCTTTGCTAGCTATAAATATTCCATTAAACTTTCATCTTTCAATCTTTCATCTCAGGAGGAGGTCCCCCAACTGCTATTCTCCCACCCACCCATTTTCCCCACATACTCTTGTTGGGCTTAACCACATGCTTAACACACCATTATTATTATTATTATTCAGTGAGGGAGGGACCACCTACAAACACCTAGATAAGACTTTAGAGTCGCTATGTGTTTCATTTAGTATTGTGTTATCTTTGTGTGTGTGTGAGTTATCTGTAATCCCCGAAGCTGTCTCAGTGACTGAGATGAAATATTAGAAGCATTAAAATTAGTTTTTAATCCTTTGCTAGCTATAAATATTCCATTAAACTTTCATCTTTCAATCTTTCATCTCAGGAGGAGGTCCCCCAACTGCTATTCTCCCACCCACCCATTTTCCCCACATACTCTTGTTGGGCTTAACCACATGCTTAACACACCATTATTATTATTATTATTCAGTGAGGGAGCCAGTTTCTGCTCCATTTGAAGGAACAGCAGTGTTGCATGAGACCAAATCCAATGGTAATATGTCTGTCAGAGGCTTTCTGATCTGCAGGTGAATAATCCTACTGCTGCTTACTCTGCCAGGTCGTGCCTGTAAGGAAACTAGTATGCAGTGGATACTGGCCAAGGTTGCACTTGGACTAGATTCTGGGCACTTCTTGTGTGTGAGTTGTCTTTCACCTCAGCTGCATGTCCCTACTCACTCTGTTTCCTGAATCAACTCTAACAAAAAAGACCGTCATATAGATATTAATGTTTTAACTAAGGATATGAAAAACTCCCATTAAAAATAAAAAAATATTAAAATATATAAAAAATACAAGAAAAAAATTGAAAAAAAAAACATGCTTCTAATAAAAAAACAACAACAACCACTTCCATGTTTATTTAACTTTCATTTGAAGCATCACTATAAACATCAATGATATACACCACCACTTAGATATCAAAACCTCATCTCCTTTTCTTAACAGAACCCCAATTGATATCCTCTATGACCACCCACCTCAACTGTCCCAACTACACCTTGCATGATGCATTCTGCAAAAAAGGGAAGAATGTATGCTTTGTGAAATCTAATATCCCTTATCAAAGGCTATCTAACCTGGAATTTCTGCTTTTCAATCTGCTCTGACTTAAGATTTTCTTATCTTACTTTATAGCCTTCATTTACTGCCTTTACTACTCCCCTAATTCTGACAACCATGCTACCCTTTTTGACTACTTTTCACTCAAAACATGCAAACTAATTATCCAAAGTGTGAGATGGTCTTCCTAGGGCAGTGGTTCTCAACCTTTTGAGAGACCATGGCCCAGTAAATTCTTTTTTTTATAAGATGAAGATTTGGTCCCAACAAATTTACTTGTAAATACCTTTCCAATTTTTTTTTTAAAGTTCATACATTAAACTAACATAAGTATTAATAATTAATTACGGCATAATCATAAAAAGTATTAGTACACTTATGTATACAGTGTGGCATGTTGACAAATATAAAATTACACTTAAATTAGTTATCAATAACTGGACTAATGAGATCTTGTAGCATATTGCAGTTTCCTCAGGCCAACATCATTAAATTTGTGCTGATTTTCATTAGCATATCCCATTGTGATCACCAAAAATTTATAATATGCAATGTTAAATTGATTTTAATGATGTTGGTTTGAAAAAAAGGGGAGCTTAAGGGTCAAAGCTGTATAACTGAGAGGAGACCTCCACAAATTTATTGCTTAAACCAAAATAAAAAATGATGGTACAACATAACAAAATTTCATGCCAGCTGGGGCGTCGCCCGGTTAAACAAGGCCCCCGTTGTTTTCGCCAGGGAACCAGGGCGAACAGCGTAAAGTCAGCTACTGGAACAGATCTGAAAGCACACCCCAACTCAACATCACCAGAGTTAAAGATCGGTACTATCAACATAAGAAGCCTGAATAGCAAGAAATGGAGCTAGCTGAGGAATTAGATAAGTACCAGATCGACATAATAGGGGAGACTGAAACAAAAAAGACAAAAACTGGTGAGATCTTTCTGAGCAATAAATACAAAAAGTTATATTCAGGCAATGACAATGAAGGAAAAGAAGGGGTAGCCATAATATTCAACACCAACTACGAGGCTAATCTTCTTGAATGGCAGGCAGTCTCAAGTAGAGTGATGTGGGCAAATATCAGAATGGGGAACTGGACAATGAGACTTATTTGTGCCTATGGTCCCACAGAAGGCTCTACTAAGGTAGAAGTGGAGGAATTTTTTGAGATTCTACTGACACAATGAAAAAGGAAAAGTTGGTCCTTGTTGAGGATCTAAATAGCAGAGTAGGAAGTGATTGTCAGACATACAAAAATGTTTGGGAAAATTTGAAGAAAAGAGCAAAGCTAATAATAATGGCAAATACCTGTTGGATTTCTGCTCAGGACATGGACTGGTTATTACTAACACCATGTTCCAACATAAAAACGTGCACAAATTCACATGGAGAGAAGAGGTAAGGAATAAGAAAAGTCTCATTGACCATGTTATTGTTGATAGTGATGTTTTCTCCGTGGTGCACGACAGAGTGTACAGAGGATTCGAAATTGGAAGCAATCATTATTTAGTCTTGAGCAGGATAAAATTGAATTTCATATCAAAAAGAATGACGTAAGAAAAAGTTTTAAAGTGAATAAAAGTTCAGCAGCTCTCAGATGTGAACTGGAGACTAAAATACACAAACATTATTGAAGAAAAAATGAAAGAGTTTGAGAACAAGAACCAAATCTTGGAGATTCAGTGGCAAACCTTGAAGAAAACCCTGATTGATTCAGCCAGAGAGGCACGTGGTGAGGTTGTCTGCAAGGATAGAAAAATCAGAACTCCATGGTGGACAGAGGAAGGAAAAGAAGAAAGCATATCAAAAGTTCCTGTCAAATAAGTCAGCTTATTCTCTTAGAGAATACAGAGACAAATGTAAGAAAGCTAAATACTGTGTAAAACTAGCTAAACAAAAGTCATGGGAGGACTTTGGCAAGAACATAGAAAATAAATATCAAGAAGGTGGTAAGATATTCTGGAGGTTGTTGAAGAAGCTTAGAAATGGAGAAAAGAATGCTGTAAAAGGAGTTAGAGATGATAAAAGTGACACGGAAACAATGAAGTATGGAGTAATTACTTTGAAAAATTGCTAAATGAAACAAGCAATGATAGCACAGTGGTAAAAAAACACTCAACAGGCATACAGTCAGAAATACATATCCATACTTGAAGTAGAAAAAGCCATCAAAGGCTTGAAATGTGGAAAGGCAGCAGGAGTAGATGATATTCGACCAGAAATGCTGAAGTATGGTGGTATAAAAGTCTTACAGTGGCTGCACTGCATAGTTCAGAAGGCCTGGTTAGAGGGACAAATTCCTAATGATTGGAGTAGAGCTCTAATAGTATCCATATATAAAAAAGGGAAATAAAATTGAATGTGTGAATTACAGAGTTATTTCCCTACTGAGTGTTCCTGGCAAGATTTATGCTAGTATAATTGAGAAACGGTTGAGAAGAATTGTGGAAGAAAAGCTTGGTGAAGAACAAGCTGGATTCAGGCCAAATAGAGGCTGTCAGGATCAGATCTTCACTTTACGACAATTAGTTGAGAAAGCATGGAAATGTAACAAAGATTTTATTTAAGTATTCTATATTTAAACTTTGTCGATCTGGAAAAGGCATACGACAAGGTGCCAAGAGAGAAGCTATTCAATACACTACAGTTATGTGGTGTCAATGGGCGATAATATCAAGCAATACTTGGTCTTTATTTGAGTTGCAAGTCAGCAGTTAGAACTGAAGGAAGTACAGGAAGATGGTTTAATGTTAAATCTGGTGTGAGATAAGGATGTACATTATCCCTTCTGTTATTCATTATCTATATGGATCACATTATGAAGGAAAGTGGTATTAAACATGATATCAGAATTCAAGATGTTAATGTCAGCTCCTTGCTTTATGCGGATGATGTTATTCTTCTAAATAAATCCGCTACAAGTTTGCAAGATTCTCTGACTAAATTGAATAACTTTTGTAATAGATATGGTACGAAGGTCAGCAATAAATAGACAAAGACAATGAAAATTGGTAGAATCATTGAAAATGTCACTTGTGTGGTTTGAATGGGGAACCTGTGAAGCAGGTAAAACATTTCAGCTACTTAGGCATGATTTTTTAGTGAAGATGGTAAATTAAATATGGAAATAGACAACAGAATCAACAAAGCTGGTATGATAGGAAGTCAATTGAATAAATTCATATGGAATAAGAGAGAGTATAGTCAGAACACTAAATTAGCTGTATCCAAGACAGTATTCAAACCAGTTTTAACTTATGAATCTGAGAGCTGGGTCAGAAGTAAAACACTTGACCAAAGACTAGAGACCGCAGATATGAGAGTCCTGAGAAAGAATAGAGGTGTGAACAGATGGCATCAATGGCAATATCATATTAAAAACGAGGATGTTAGGAAAGAATTTGACATTGTCAGCATCCAGGAATGCGTTAGCAGAGCTAATCTCAGATGGTATAACAAAACGAGTGTTCTGTGCCAGGTTGTCAGGAAAACGATCCAGAGGAAGACCAAGATATAGGTGGATTGATATGGTACAAAGTGCCTTAGACAATAGAAATATAAGATCTGATAATGTTGGAGTCTTGACAAGTAACAGACTGATTTGGAGGAAAATTGTAGATAGGAAGTTAGGAATGATGTAAATTTTTCATGTACTATCATATCCTGTACACCTCTTGAGGGTACATGTCAGGAATTTGATGATGATGGTTTGAAAAAAACAAATGGTAGTGAGAAAAATATTTTATGCATTGTAACTCGCCATAGAAGTCAGCTGAGCAGAGGAAGTAGCAGAAAGATGTCAACTTGTTGGTGAAATGCCTATTATCACATACACACGCCCAATATTTATATATTCAAGTATGTAATTTAATAAATAAAAATATACGAATCTCTCAATTCTAAACATTAGTTCCAACACTAATTAATATTTTGAATTTAAAAACACAGCAATTATAAGTTATAGAAAAAGTTAAACTTAGTTTCTTTTATTACAACTGAGTTTTCAAAGGTTTCAGTTAGGCTAGTGAGATCTTCATTGCTGTTTTCTGTCCATTAGCTTATTAATTCTGGGATGAATTGAAGTGATAGCCAAACAAAGACAATGAGTGGCAGGCAGTTCCTCTGTTTCGTTTAAAGCACAGTCATGGCAGGAAATGCAGTTTCAAAAAGATATGTGGTGGAAAAACAAAGAAATCTTATTGCTATTTTATGTAAATTTGGATATTCGATTTTTCATTCTTATCCAGAATTTCAAATTACTTTTAGAATTTGTAAGTATACAGAATAAGTATACAGGTAACCCTCGCAGTACTTATGCAATGCGGTTTCAATATAACCCTTGTTCATCATGGTAACCCTTTATTTATCTTTTCATATATTTTTCACTGTGCGACTTAAAAATCAAATTTTATCTTCATTAAAATTGTGTCTGCCTGTATCACACATGTAGTTATAAGTAGCGAATTTATATTAGGGATAATACCCTTTAGCACACATGTACTTTTTGTGTAGTGTCAATTGTTTAACATATAAAATGTTTATTGTTGAAAATTGTCTTTGTTTCCTGCCAGGAAAGTGCATTAAAAATCATAATTGTGTTACTCACAAGCTAAGCACTTTATTTTCTATTTGGGTAAGAAGAATTACTGTGCTCAGGTCTGGTAACCTGGGTTTCTTGGGAATGAGGAGGCAGTGGAGAAGATTCAGAGGTGAGTGACCAAGATGGTGACTCACCTCTGAATCTTGGTCATTCAGAGGTGAGTGGAATGCTCCCTATGAGGATAGATTGAGGGAGTTGCAAAATTTGCAAAAGTTGTTTGATAGGTGAAAAAAGGGGCATTATGGTAGAAACATTTAATTTACTTAAAAGTTTTTATAGGAAAACAGTTCTGGAGAATACAGGCAATTGATGTGCATAATATAAATAGGATTACCCATCCTATTAGAGCATCAAATCTCACACATATAATATATATATATATATATATATATATTTGACTCTCTCTCACCCATGAAAGATTGCACACTTGTAATGCATTTATTAGAAATGTAGGCAGGTCATTGAATCTAATATTTGAGCTGCCTATATATGATATAGGCACCTGAAATGTTTCTTGCACTATGCTAGCATCATCACTGCAATTTTTTAAAACTTTCACATCACACTTTGATGTTTCATTAATAATAACTTCCTGTATAGTTATTTGCATTTATAATATTGATAAGATATGCAGTATAGGGTTTCATTTTATTACTTTGCTTTATTGCTTTCATGACAAACAAAAAAGTGAAAAAATAATCCTGTTAAGAGAGACTTCGCTAGGCTGGCATGTAGTATATTTTAACCTTGGGAATAACTTTAGTCCTCATCTTCCTTTGGGGGGACACCCTTCAAGTATTAATATTATTTTTAAGCCTTCATTTATGAAGTCATTAGACCTATTATAGGCAGTGCATTCATTCTGCACAGTCAGTTATCATGTCTGAAATCTTTCACTGTTGGTGTACTCACAAAAATTAGCTGACTGGAAGCTTTGGGCTTTGCTCGGTGTATAAGTTTGGTTCATACTTAGAAATCATCCTTGCTGAGGCATCATTTAGTTAAACTAGATCCCAACTGTTTTGATCAGAAACAAGCAAAAACAAAACGTTGACAGCATCAGTTTTTCTAAGCCATAAGATCAAAATGTGAGATTCTTGTAAATAATGTAAAAGTGATTTATTTCAGTAGTGAGTCAGGAAAAGGAATGGTTTAACTTTAGCATTTAACACTAAACATATAGATGAACTTCTTGAATGGAAGACAATTTCAAGTAGAATGCAGCGAAACTTTGAGAGAATTTCCAAATAGAAAATTTGGTAAGTGTTATATACCTAATGGTTCCACTGAAAGAGCATTACTATAAAAATTGGAAATCACTGCCGTCAGTGCTTTGATAGTGCTGCTTTTTCAGATGTTGTATTATTTCAAGAGGTTTTATTCTTTCAATGTTTGATATACAATGTTGACAATCCATTTATTTTTGCTCATCATTATGCTACTAATTACACTGCTTTCTAATCTCTTAATAATTTCAAGTTTATTACTAAGCTATAATACTTTATTTATTGTTAGAGGGATGCTTATTACATTATGAAGTTTGTTTGAGGCTAAAAAAAAACAAGTTGTATATATTTTGTATATAACATACAAAAAATGTGAATTAATAAGAGATGCTATCCTTTACAGCATTGTACACAAAACTGGTCTGTAGTGAATGGTGAGTCACCACTATTACTGGCTATACATTACTGGTGCATTGTATGGCAGATTCTGAAAAATGTTATTTCTGTATACAGAATAGCTTTTCTTTATATTGAAATAACTATTGGGACAGCACCATATTTCAGAGAAACCTCAATTGCATGTGTCTCAATAAGACATGGACTCCCATTTGGCTCTTTACTTTCCGCCATTCTTTAATTAGCACAATCACCTGTTTGGGTGTGGGCCAGAACATGGTGAATTTAATGGTTTAGCTCACATGTAGTATTCTAGTTTGTCTCAGAGGTGTTCTGTTTGCTTGTGAAGTGTGCAAGCCTGACTATATAAGTTAAATTTTTCCACTCCTTCTCTGCAGTATTACCTTATTACCTGCAATGTGATACTATGCATTGAAAAAGATGTGGAGTCTGTTTTTCATAAAAGTGCCACAATGAAGTACTGCAACTTCCAGAATTTGTATATCTATTTATTCTTTCAAATAGTACATCAGGAGAAGCAGCTGAAGATCATTATACCTCTGCTACCAAACTTTACAGCTGAGATAATGCATTAGAATATAGTGTTCCCATGCCTCCACCATAACCACACTTCATCTGAATGGAAAAGAGCTGGTGTTATTTCTTGCTCCATACCAGTCTTCCAGTAGCATACAAAACAGTGCTTTTTCTGCTTTGTAGTGTATGCTGTTGATTTTCATGGTTGGTGATTGGTTTATGCTTAGCTGCCTTCCTATAGAAACTTAAAATGTGCAACTCTTTGCATAGTATATTCCTGCTTTCCATCCAGCTTCATAGACTTGGAACTTCTGGTTATTCATTTAATATCAGATTGCCAAAATTTCCATACACTTATATATTGTAACCTTTAGAGATGTGCATGCGCTACTAATTTAATTTTTTAATGCTACTCCTATTACGAGACTTAACAAGGTTCATCGCTGAGAACAATGATTCATAAGAACACATAGATGTAAAAATGGATAGTAATGCTGTTGCAAGGGTTTTTAAACATACAAAGTTTCTGGAATAGTATTCCAAGTCCTTAGTACCTCATTTTCCACACTTTTCTTTGTTACTCCCTCTCTGATCACTCCTTTTCAATATTTTTGAAGTCAACTCTGAGGTCAACATATTTCTGCCTCCAAATTGAGCTACTTTAAAAATCAATTAACTGCATTTCAAAATCATCCATATTTACACACGAAAACATTGCAAGTTTAATTCATCCAGTTTTATAGTGTCTGGAACCTTAATGTATTTTGCAGTCTCTTCTAATTCTCTGAAAACAAATCTTAGAGAGAACTGCTCAACAGTTGACACAATGACATTTAAAAATAGCTTTTGAAGACATTGCGGTCTGTTTTGTCATCCTTTGGGAGATCATTGACGTATTTCTTTAGGTTTGGAAAATATTTAAATCTCTCACTGTCTACATCCCTCATAAAAACTCCTATTTCATTTCAAATACCTTTTTTGTGTCATCAAGAGTCTTACCAGAGCCTTGTAGTTTAAGGTTCAAGTAATTTAAATGTTTGCAAAAAAAAAAAAAAAAAAAAAAACAGTTTACAAACCTGCACAATGTCATTCATTACTTTATAAGACATTTGTTGATTAGTCAAAAAGAGATTTATCTCATCCAGGCATTCAACAAATCGTTTCAGAACAAGATCTCGACTAAGCCAGTGAACATTGTTGTACATTATTAGTCCTTTGTATACACTGATTCTACCTCATTCAATAAATTCTGAAATTGTCTTTTATTCAAAGTACGTGCAGAAATGTAATTAACAACTTTGGTTGCTGTTTGCATCACTTCAAGTTCTTTAGGCCAACTTTTGCACATAAAGTCTCCTCATGTATGAGGAGACTTTATGTGCAAAGTCTCCTCATGTATGATGCAATGAAAACTTATCAGTGGATGACCAACATGTTTGCAAACAAATTTACAAATCCTGCTTCCTTACTAATCATGCTAGGTGCACCATCTGTTGTGACGTGACAGATACCACTTTTGAAATATCAATTTGCCGAATAGATAATTCGTTCATAACTGCTTTACATATTTCAACTCCAGTGTTACAAGGTTAATCATCTCTTCATATACTTCGTCAACACCCAACAAAATTGAGCAAAGATTGCTAGCCTAACTCATGATGTAATGTCTGTGCTCCCATTAACACAAATAGAAAAGAACTTGTGCAAAGCCAAATCTATTGTTAATTGTTCTGTTATATTCCTTTCCAACTTAAGTATCCTATCCTTAACTCATTTTCTTTTATTGCATTTTTATTTGGTATCGCTCTACTTAATAAAATTGTATTCTATTAAATTAAAATATACAACTCAGCGAAGATGTTGGATATGCATTTAATTATTTTTAAGATGAGCCCTGGGTTGCATGCCGGAAAGAAGTCGTTGGCGTGCCTTGTTTGGCATGCATGCCAAGGGTTCCCCACCCCTACCCTATGTTAAGTTACTAGCATGACAATAGGTATCCTAGTGGCGGGGCTGCCACCTTAAGGCAACTAGGCTTGCTTTTTTTTAGTAAGTAGTGGAAACTACAGTTTGAGAGGAAAGAATCTCCCTCGAACTGCTTTAATAGCACTGCGGGAAGGAGTAAGAAGTAAGAGTAGAGGAAGGAAGAGTAGAAGACCAGTCTACAGATATGATATACCAAGTGTATATCGTAGGAAGTAAGATCGGGTCTATCTCAGGTTTGCCATGCCTGTACTCACTAATGTGAGCCCCTCGGAGAATTATTATTAATAATAAAATAATAGGTCAGATAAATACCAGTGGTGTACCAAAGACATTGGTACATCATTGCTTGGAAATTTCAGCCTACAATAGGTGGCTTGCAACAAAACTCCAACTTCATGCTTAGCCTACATTGAAAAATATTGAAATCTGAATTTGAAAGACCAGCAGAAAGAACATCTCCTTCTATCCAAATGGCAGTTATACCTTCTCTTGGAAACTGTTACAATATTTAATGACCTCCTGGCATCATTCCTTTCCAGTTTCTGAATGAATAACAAGGCAGACCATCTAGGTATTAGACATCAAGGTATTCTTGTCTCACTGGCATCTCTCCAATTTTACAATTGGAGAGATGCCAGTTGAGACAAGAATACCTTGAAAAAAGTTGAAAAAGTTGCACCTCTAGAACTATCGGCTCCTATATCATCTGTGCAATCTTGTATACTCAGCTGGCATTTAGCAGAAACAAGCATATATCCAATGTGTTTTTAAAAAAAAAAGGAGGTGGGGGGGGGGAAAAGTTTGTCATCAAACTGCTAACTAGTTGCCATCCTCTGTCCTTTCCCAAATAATGGACAGAGTCCATTATTTGGGAAAGGACAGAGTATGGACAGTATGTATGTCATCAAGGCACACCAGTCTGGATTTCACCATTCTAGATCCTCTCAGCTTACATCACCTACCACTGAACTCATGTCATGGAAGAGTTTGGAGAAATGTGCTGCCGTGCTCTCTCTCTCTCTCTCATTTTTCACTGCATATTGAGTGGATACTCTCCTCCTTTTTGAACTTTTCTACCAGTGCAAGAATGTCACAGGACTATTCTCTTGTCTACCTGCTTTCATTGACCAGTTATCCTATTGTGTCATTTCTGGCTAAATCAGTGAGAGAAAACTGCATAATTTTTGATTTTAATATTTTGTCATCCTGTCCTTAAGAAGGAAGATTTTTTTTTTTTCATCCTATTATTAATGATCATTTTTATTCAGTACATTACACAATTTTCACAGGGTTTGGAGGATTTAAAAGTTATCACAGTTTATTTCCAAATTGTCCAATTTCAGTTTTTTTTTTAAACTACTATTTTAACACTCAAGGTGTTTACTCTGACATATTTGCAGAGTAAACTTTCAGACACTGATTTTATTATTATTAGGAGGCCACTTGCTTCAGGTGTTCAAGGTGTTCTTTTTTCCACATTTTAACCTATCCTAGTTGAATCCACAAGTCTCTCTCTCGTATTTCATTTATATTGTCTAGTGCAGTATGTATGCCTCAAATCACTTTGAATGAAGCATTAGTTCTATGGAAAAAAAAATTGCCTGAAGTTTATAGAAAATTAAAAACCGACTTTGAAGCTAACAAAAAAAAAGTTGTGGAGAACCAAATAAAATTTTTTTTATGACAGATACTCTTAGTAGAGTATCTGTCATAAAATCTGTATGACAGATACTCTATAAAGCAAAATCAGTCCTATTCTTTTATTTTCATCCTAGACAACCTTTTTTGAAATGCAAATTTTGCTGCATCTTTCAGCATATATGGTACATCCACTTATCAAGACATTTAAGACTTCTTGAGGGTGTGAGGTAAACAAATTACATGTCATTAGCATTAATATAAAATTAGAATAAAACACATGCCAATAACTTAGCATGTGGACAATGTAATTTCATATCCCCAACATCTGAGACTCAGTACTATATGTACCCCATGTAATTGTATGCTAATATATACTTTTTTTTTTCTTTTTAAGCATTCATTTATTTTTTTACTGTCCCATTGGCACACCACAATTTTTTTAAGGAACTGTGTGAATGTACTAAGTATGCTGAAAGATAATAAAACAAAAATAATTGTAGTTTTTCTTCATTTTCAAAAGGGTGAAGGAATGAAAAATGAAGAATTATCTGTCATTAAAATTTGAATTTTTATACAGTTTTCACAACTTTTTTTGGCTTCAAAGTCAGTTTTAATTTTTTGCACAACTCATAGAAGAAATGCTTCATTCAAAATTATTTTGAGCATACATATGAATAAAATACACAAAAAATCACACGATTCAATCTAGGGCCTACAGGGTAGATTAAAATATGGGGGAAAGAACACTCCAAACACCTGAATCAGGTGGCCTACAGCAGTGCTTCCCAAACTTCTGGATGTCAGGGGCCCCTTTGGAAAAATTAAAATATTTCACGCCCCCCCTCGAAACAAAATCGTAATATAGACATATATTATTATAATATTTATTATATTTATATTCAATACAAAACATACACAGCGAATATTGCAAAAATCAAATGCAAATATTACATTTTTAGCATCTTAGATACACATCTGACATGGCACATTGTCTTATATTTTTATATAGATAGATATATTGTTATTGTACATTTGCAGTACAAGCACATGAAACGTAAAACGATTAGTAATAGAAAGAATTAAAAACATAAAAGAAGTTTAATAACAACTTAATGTGATGGATGTGTTTCAATACTGCTCCACCAATATCAGATGAAATATTTGAAACTGCAATTCTTAGATTTCTGCTTTGAAATGAAACATATGAATAAGCATATATTTACTAATATTCATTAAATGCTGAAATACGCAGGAAGCAAAATTTGTGAACCCGCACCAGTGTGTGATTTTTTTCCATTAAAATATAAAAATTAACAAAAAAGAAATAATAAATATTAAATATGTTTCTTTTAAGATAAAAAAATCTACTTAGTCTTAAAAGATTTTAAATTTGTTTTTATTATTTCATGGCCCATCCCCCCCTCCCCTCAACAAAACCTATGGCTCCTAAGAGGGGCCACGGCCCACAGGTTGGGGAGCACTGGCCTACAGCATTAAAATGGCAGTAAAAAAAAAAATCTTAATTTAACTTTAATTTAATAGGATTCTAAGAAAAATCTTTAAAAAAAAAAAGTAATTTATCATCTCAAGAATAGGCAGAGAACTCACTTTCATCAAAGTACATAATCATACAGCTTCAGTTTAATTTTTAATTCAATTTCACATGATATGGCCCTATTCTCAGTTTTACTGATGATAATATATTGTTAATTCTATTCATTTGACAAACCA
Organism: Typopeltis vanoorti; assembly: GCF_054136105.1. NCBI lineage: Eukaryota > Metazoa > Arthropoda > Arachnida > Uropygi > Thelyphonidae > Typopeltis > Typopeltis vanoorti. Next base: position 66,768,376 of record NC_143552.1, on the reverse strand, counting down.
TGCTGTGCTCAAACACACCACACTTCAAGTTATTTTACATGGTGGAAATTGCTATCCTTAGCATGGTGGAAATCATTGAAAGGAGTCATTACTGATAAATCATTGCTGATCAAAAGGAAACCTTTTGTAATGTTACCAAATGCAGTGATCAAATATTTGGTAAATTCTGAAGGCACCCAAAATTGTAATATACATCTTATAATTCAAAGAGACAACTAGTGCAAGAAATATTTAAAAGTCCATATATTTTTTATCAAACTAATTTTTAAATTATCATTGTTTGAAAAATATGTATTGATTGTTATCAGTGGTTTGTCTAGCACAGAAGTTATAATGCATTTTTCTATTAAAAGAAGTTGCTTGTTGCAAGAATTGACTTTCCATGCATACAGAAAATAACTCTTGCAGTCCTTCACATTTCATTTTTTTTAAAAATGATCTCTGAATTATCGAACTCTCAGTTAACCAATTATTGATTGTTAAATGATTCCAAAAAAAAGCACATATTGTTAATCATATCCTTACAACAAATATTCTCAAATGCAGTTGGGTAATGGAGATCACTTCTGGTAGATAGGCTTATACATTGGTCATGCATAACGATTATTTTTCAGGAAATAACAATGCATACTAAAATATTAATTATAAAAACTTGAATTAATACTTTCCTATATTTCAGCAACATTACATTTCCATCATCAGGGGTCACAAAAAAAAAAAACAATATGTGCATGCAGACAGTAACACTGGGCAAATCAAATGAGGCTAAAGAAAGGCAACCAAAGTCTGGCCTAGAGTCCTAAATCCCCCGTGCCCCCGCCCAAGTGAGCTAAATTGGATAGTCTTGGACATTGGGCTGAAGATCTTAGGATGAATACTTCCCAAATTTGGGACAGTCTCATGCACTCAAATTTATTGAAGTTTGGAAAGATTTTCACAACTAGGGCAGATTTGAGGAATAGCTTTTCATATTTGTATTTGCTGTGGTGTAATAGAGTGGCCTTCTTCCACCATATCCTGTGGTGGGTGTCCAAAGCAGGGTTAGCAAATCCTGAGTGGCTGTATTGGGGAAACTAGATATTGTCCTTGTGTTCAGAAATTGTGATAGTGGCCATAGGACAGTTTTGAACTGCAAGGGACCTAGTAGACACCTAGTGGGTCTAGGGCAGCATTTCCCAGATTTTTCCTACGATGGAACACTTCACAAATCCTGAAATTTTCACGGAACGCCTTGGTTATTTTGTAATGTATTAATAATAAATTAATTATTAATATTGTAATGTGTTAATAATTAATACATTACAATATTAATAATTAATTATGACATTATCATAAAGAGTATTATTACACTTATAAGGTGTGACATGTTGACAAATATAAAATTACATTTAAATCAGTTATCAATCACTGGACTAATGAAATCTTGTAGCATATTGTAGTTTCCTCAGGCCAACATCATTAACTTAATTTGTGCCGATTTTCATTGACATATCCCATTCTGATCACCAAAAATTTATAATATTATTATAAGTATTTATGAGTGAATGCAGACTTTTTTTCCTGTGTGCTGGTAGTTTTCCGTTATTTGTACATCCTGGAGATCGCTTTGTAGGCTGGAGGTGGATGAATCACTATTTGTTGCATCACAAACACCTTCAGTAGGAGATTTCTTAACACCAAAATTAAACAGTCCCTTGCCTCTTATTCATATTAAAATTTAAATCTGTAGGCCTATTACTTTTAAAAAAAATCACAGTATTACAGTTTCGAAACAAGCACTTTCACCCTAAAATATGAAATAGTAATACTAGTAATACAAGTATTACTATTTCAGTATTACTAGATTTGAGAACCGATACAGACTACCTTGATCTTCAATTTCAGTAGAAAAATTTTCTCTATACATCCTTGCTGATTGGTCACTAACATTTGCAACACAGATGTTATTTCGTTCAGTTTTAAGAACAGAGGATATGCCACCCATTGTTGTAATCGGCTTGCAGGCAATTTTTATGACCGGTCATAAACAGCGGTATACCCTTTCCCAAGTTACTTCCACGTTTAAAAATACACGGCTTGGTCACTGACATCACAGAACACTTATTCACTTTCTGCGGAACACAATTTGGGAAACCCTGGTCTAGGGAATGGAATTCCCTAGACCCACCAGGTCTAGGTCCACCCTTCCATATATCTAGGGCACATCTGAAAAACTGACAAAAATCCTAAGGAAATACAACCTTACAACCACTTACAGATTACATAAGAAATTGGTATCTCTTATCTGCTCCACCAAAGTCCAGCCACATTCCCTAGACCCACCAGGTCTCTTGCAGTTGCAAACTGTCCTACTAAGGCCAACAGACAAGACAGCCAATATCAGAATTTCCGAACACAAGGACTATATCCAGTTCCATCAACACTGCCACTCAGGACTTGTTCACCAAGACTCCAAGCATCCAAGACTACTCAATTTAGCTCACTAGGGGATGTTGGTTAGGGCTCTAGGCCCGACCCTGTTGCCTTTCTTCAGCCTCATTTGCCCAGTGTTATTGCCTGCATGCACATATCATTGATTTTTGTGACTTTTTCGAAATATAAGAAAGTATTAAAGTTTTTATTATTATTATTCAGACCTCCATGGAGTCAAGAGACTCATCGTGGGAGGTCCTTCCTAGGAAACACAAAGTCTATCATACCACTCCTTGAACTCATTGACCATTCTTGCTCTCACCACTATCAGGCAATGCATTCCATGATTCACCCATCCTCCACGCAAAGAAACCACTTCTCATCCTGTTGCTCACAGCTTCCTTTTGTAACTTCTAAGGATGGCTCCCTTGTTATCGCTCCTTCCTGCTGTTCCACCAAGTAAAATAACTCCCCAGTGTCAACCATGTAACTGCTTCTCAACAGTTTAAAATCTTGATCATATCACCTCTCCTTCTATCCACCAAACTCTGCAGTCCACATTCCCTCAGCCTCTTCATAACTAACATTGTACAGTCCTGAAACCTTGTTATCTGCCTCTATACTCTTTTCACAGTTGATTTATCCCCTTCAAATCCTGGGGACCAAATTTGAGAACAATAGTCTAAGTGTGGTCTGATCAGGGTCTTATACAACGGAATGATAACTCTTTTATCTGCAGGTCAGCATCCTTCTCAGTATTGCAGCAATCATCTGGGTTACCTTCACCAGCTTTTGCATTATGCTCCCTGAATTTCAGCTTTCTATCAAACATCACTCCCAGATCTCTTGTCTCCCTTACTTCCTCCAGTACAGTTCCTCCAATCAAGTATGCAGCCTCCCATTGATGTATCCCAAACTTCAAGACTTTACATTTTGCTGCATTAAACCGACATTCCCATTGAATAAACCTGTCTGGTTTATTCAAATCCTCTTGCAGGACTGCCACACCTGCACTATTACTAATAACCCTTCCCAGCTTGACATCATCTGCAAACAACTGAATATCCACTTACAATCCATTGACAATGTCATTGATATAAAGGTTAAACAATATAGGTCACAGTACTGAGCCCTGTGGAACCCCACTTGTAACCTTCTGCCTCCTCGATATTGCCCCACCATACACAACTCTCTGATACCTATCAGACAGCCAATCCTGAACCCAGTTGACTAACCTGACATCAAAACCCATGTGCTGCAACTTAAATATCAGCTTATCATGTGGCACCATGTCAAATGCCTTTGCAAAATCCAAAAAAAGGCAGTAGTTTTTATAATTAATATTTTAGTATTTGTTATTTCCTAAAAATAATAGTTATGTAATGGAGATCATGTATATTAAAGATAAATTGTACTTCAGATTTTACTTTTTTTTTTAATGAATTGTTAATGGAATATTCAGTATGCAAATTTTTTCAGTGAATGTGAATATTACTTTGTATTTTATGATTTTCAGAATCATATCAGTTTGTGTTCATTTGGTATACAAAAAAGGCTGTACTGAGCACAAGTACAGCCCCTGGTTTAGTATTTATAAGACAACATAGTTTCTATTCTCAGTCAGCAGTTAGAATAGAAAGAGGTAAAGAAAAAAATTGCTTTGTTAATTTTAGTGTAAGTCATGATGCTATTATTGTCATATATGTGACAATTGAAACTTTCATGTCACACTTTTCAAAACTATGCGATATGCTGCAGACTGAGTAGAATAAGAAAAGAACATCATATTGCATGGGAAAATGCTCCTCAATCATTAGTGCTCCTGAAAACAGGTAATCACCACTGGAGTAGGTCACATGGATCACCCATTGAACTAATAGTACATATTCTCTGGACTCATTAATGGCTGTTTGCAGGATACTTATAGTTGAGTAATACCTTAAGAAAGGTGTCATGAAATTTAGCTCTTTATGGTTCTGTGTAAATGAAATTTAGGACTTAAATCTACAAGCATTCACAATTACTTTTGAACTTAAAGTAATTAACAAGTCTTTTATGAAGGCAGGGACTTGTCCAGATATGGCTAAAGAACTTACAAAATTGACAAATAATACAGATTGACAGCACATTGATTAACAGTTTCTTTCAGGACATGTTAGCCACATTACTAAACATAACAGGTATGTGCATTTTATCTTAACATTATCAAAGCATGGTTGCAAAGTCAAATTCAGAATGGACGATGTTATTGAAATTATAAGGATGCAAAGTGCAAGCTGTTAATCATCTCCATTAGCAGGTAGCAAATTCTAGTATGCCAGTCTGAACAACTGAATTAGCTTCCAGGCATGTAGAGTTGGTGTAGGTTGCTTTCTAGTGTACTCCTCCTCAGATTGAAAAAGATGTTATTTTATAAGTGTGTGTATTTTTGTATTTGATATGTTTGGTATAGCATCAGATTGTATAAGTATTGAATCGTTGTTTTTAAGCCTAAAGTAAAAATGTTATGTATTTGCTTAGTGGATTTGCATAGCAGTTAAATCACATTATTAATTAGTTTTTATGAGTAGATATGAAAATAGAAGCAAAGTTGTTTTTAAAATGGAATAATCATTAGACCAATAAGTTAACTGTATTATTACTTAACTGTATAAGTTAACTGTATTATATATAAATATTGAATAAATGTTTGTGATTGGCATTAATTGGCAAGACAGCAATGACAATCATATTTTGTCAAATGTGAAGAAAAACCAGATTCACTATATACTAAAGAAGTTGTTAGTAATGTGACTGAAGATATCAGTGAGATAAGACAAATGGTTTCCTTATCATTGCAGCCTCAGAATGCTGATATTCAACCTTTACATGAATTGTCAGTTTATGATGAACTTGGGTTGCCTTCATTGCTGCCTGCTGCTTGGCTGTGTGTTAAGGTTGTGGAAGAGTCAACATTTGGTAGTGGAAAATTCAAGATTTAGTCCACTGCTTCCTGCCCAACACTACCTGGCCTTCTCTTGGTGACTTGTGCCAGAAACTTGCATGCCAAGAGGTGTGGTTCTACCAGGAATGGAAGAAAGGTAACAGAAAAGAGAAAATTTATTCTCTATTCTATTTTGTATGGTGATAACATCAAATGCACTGAATTCACTGTTCTTAAATATACAGAAACCAAGTGTGTTAGCATCATCTAATAAGAAAAGTAATCAGCTTGGTCAGACAAGAGTTTTGCTTGGTAGCAAGATTACTAGGACAACATCAGGCAATTCAAGGATTTTAGTAAACATGCACAAAGTTCAACCAGTGGACTGTGAAGTGGCTTTAAAAAAATGTATGAGATTAAGGAAGGTGTGTGATGTATATGAGAAATTAAACTTATTGACGAGATAATACACAAAAACATAAGGCAAAATATGCATGAAAGTGAGAATGATTCCTTAATGAGTAAAGAACAGAAATGTGGAACCAAGATTTTAAAAGAAATTTGGTGCACTCTGGTGCTGACTGCAGACAGCACAAAGTTAGATTCAGGATAAGGGATTCTTTGGGAATTGGAAAGGAAAGAATGAATTTGGTAGCGATTTATAGATGGGAGATGAAAAAGCTGGAGGAAAAAGTTAAGAACTAGGGGATTTGATGATTTAGAGTGTAAAAAGGAAAGATGTCTTTAAAGAATGCTTGCTGGGAGGATTGTGTGACTAGAGCTATAAAGTAGGGTGATAATGTAGATAAAATGATTGTGATAGTTGGGACAAATAATTTGAGATTCAGTGTAAATCATGAGGCAAGGGATTTGAGGGAGATGTTAGAGACTGTTGGATTAAAGAGTAAGAGTGCTAAGATAGTAATGTGCTGCCTGGATACGATAGTGGAGAATTGAGAAGGGCATTGATTATGAATGAAATGGTAGCTAGGATGTGTAGGAAGAGAGGGTTTGATTATGTGGATGTATGGAAAATGTGGAAGGTTCGCAACCTTCCTAACCATATCGCCAACAACATCAGACTGGATGTAATTGGTGTTCTCACTAAAGCCAAACCTCCAAAAACCAACTTATCCAAAGACGAATATACAGCCCTACAAGAAATGAAGAATGACAGAAAAATAGTAATCACCAAAGCGGATAAGGGAAATGCCACTGTGGTGCTAAATCAAAAGGACTATAAAGGTAAGCTTAATGCTTTAGTACTAGACCATACCACTTACCTCCCTATTGAATATAATCCTACCAGCTCTCAGATTAGAACTCTCCACAGACTCCTTAAGAAAGTCACTTCTTGTCCTGTGGAAGTCACTAACAAACTAAAACCTTACAACTCTAGACCCCCCGATTATATGGACTCCCAAAAATACATAAACAAAATGTGCCATTACGTCCCATGGTGGATGGCATTGATTCCCCCACATATAAATTAGCCAGACATTTAGCCAAAACGCTCGCACACTATACTGGCAACACACCATCACACATAAACTCAGCCCACTTTAAAACCAGTATAGAAAACCTCTCACTCTAACACACTGACATAATGGTCAGTTTTGATGTCTCCTCCCTATTCACTAATGTCCCACTCAAAGAAACCCTAGAGCTCATCCAAGCCAAATTTCCTCCTGATATCCCAGCCCTATTTCAGTTCACAATGAACTCAGGCTATTTCGTGTGGTAAGGAAAATTCTACAAACAGATAGAGGGAACAGCCATGGGTTTACCACTTTCCCCACCCTTGGCCAATTTCTTTATGGAGACCTTTGAAGAGAAAACCTTAAACTTCGCCCCACAAAAACCCACTATTTGGCTTCGTTACGTGGTTGATGTGTTTGCTATTTGGCCACATGGCTCAGACTCACTCCACTCCTTCGTAACACTTAAACAACCAACACCTCAGAGTCCAGTTCCTCTTAGAAAAAGAGGAAACCAACACTCTCCCCTTCCTAGACACTTTAATCACCCGCCAGCTTGATGGATCTTTGGTTTTCTCTGTTTACAGAAAACCCACCCATACTGGCAGATACATTCACCAGCAATCCCACCATCCCTCCTCTCAACAATATGGGGTTATAAAAACACTATATAACGGCAAAATTAATCTGCTCAGATGACAAGGCCCTAACTACACTAAACCACATCCACAACACTTTCTTAGCCAATGGCTATAACCCCAAAAAAATCCAAAAAATACCAAAACCAGTAAACCACAAACCCCCCCCCCCCTCCACAATAAAGATTACACCAAATCTATCACCATCCCCTACATCCAGGGCACCTCTGAGAAAATAACCAGTATCCTCAGAAAATATGACCTTACTTCTTGTTATAGACCATAGAAAAAGTTGGCATCCCTTATCCACTCTACCAAAGACCAACCACCTCCCCTAGACCTACCTGGTGTATACCAGGTCCCTTGCAGCTGCAAATTGTCCTATTTTGGCCAAACAGGCAGAACAACAAATATCAGAATTTCAGAACACAAAGACTACATCCGGTTTCACCAGTACAGCCGCTCTGGGCTGGCAGACCATGCCTTAGATACCCACCATAGAATTCATTAGAAGAAAACAAAAATAATACACCGCAGCAAGTTTAAATACTAAAGATTATTCAAAGAATCTTCAGCAGCTCTAAAAAACGTTCCTAACCTCAACAAATTTGGGTGCATGAAACTACCCCAAATTTGGGAGACCTACATTTTGAGAACTTCAGCCCAACTGCCAAGATAACCAAATTAGCCCGCCAGAGGGCACCATTAGGACTTTAGGAACAGTATTAGTTTCCTGCTTTCTTCCTCATTTGCTTTTGTTAGTGCCTGCGTGCACATACTATATCTTTATGTTCCTGAAGATGGCAGTGTGACGTTGCCGAAATATAGAAGTTATTTATTAAAGGTATCTTTAATTAATATACTTTATAGGCGTTATTTCCGTAAACTAATTACCAGTTATGTATGACCAACGTATAAGCCTTGCTACTAGAAAAGTGGATGTGTGGAATGAGTTGATTGAGAAAAAAGAATTATATGTCGACGATGTACTGCATTTAAATAAGTATGGGAGTAAGTATTTACAAAAATTACTGTTTAATGAAAACGTGCGGGTATCATATCAGGAAAATACTGCATTTAAATAAGTATGGGAGTAAGTATTTACAAAAATTACTGTTTAATGAAAATGTGCGGGTATCATATCAGGGAAATGGAAGTTATTAGGATAGAAGGGAATGAGGATGGTTTTTAGAAATAACACTGATGGGAGGGGGGGTGAAATGATGGGAAAAAATAAAAATTATAGGGATAATAATCTCCTCTGCTTTTACATCAGTGCCAGAAGTATGAAGAATAAGAAGAGTTAGTAGCATTGGTTCTTTATAGTTCAGCCTCAGATAATAGGTATAATGGAAACATGGTTGACTGATAATGATATCATGATTAGAATTGAAGTTAATGGGTATAGTATTTTTAGAGAAGACAGAAATAATTAAAAAAAAAAAAAAGAAAGAAGGGGCTGTGTTACTGATGATAGCAAATTAGTTATATCCATTTAAGTTTTAGGAACTAGGGGATAATAGTGAGGAATTTTGGAAGCATTTGGTGTGAAATAAATATTACTGGAGAGATATTTAGTTGGGGTCTGTTACAGACCTGGAAATAATGAATGAGGTGAGAAAAAAAAAAGTTTAGGCATAGTTTAGCTAGTGAAGAAATCATTATATAATGAGGGATTTGAAATATAAACTGGAAAGAAGAAATAACTTATGAGAAAGGAAAGAGAATTTCTTGTTCTTAAGGGATCTCTATCTCATGCAATTGATGATGGAGGGAACTTGTAGGCAAAATATATTTGATTTAAATAATGGATAACGTAATTGAAAACAACATATGAACATTTTCACCAGTTAGTGACAGTGATCATATAGGCCTGAACTGGGAGGTGCAAAGGCATGCCAAACTATAGGATAGGAAATTATAGAAGTCTCAGAAAAAAGCTTGAAAGAGTTCTAATGGAAAAGGAACTTGAAGGAAAAGAGATGGATATGGTGTGGGCATTAAGTATTTAATGATGGCAATAACATGTGTGCCTAAATCAAAAGTGGTTTAATAGAATAGGTGTTAATGGATGAATAGGGAAATTAAGTAGAAATTGGTGAAGAAAAGATTATGGAAAAAATATATACTTGGAAGAAATGAACAGTTATATGAAGCTATAAAGTGCAAGCAAGAAGAGCAACAAGCATAACAAGAAGGAAGAAATTAGATTCATAGGAGACTAGCGAAGCACGCTAAGAAAAATCCTTGTAAGTTTTTCCATTATGCAACTAACAAGAAAAAGAATGATTATTGGAGGATAACTTTGCAGGATTGAGATAAGGAAGAAGTTATAGTAGAGCTGCTGTTCAGTTTTTTATTTTTTTATTCTTATGGCAAAAACAGCTACAGGTCAATGTTCAGACCAGAAAGCCAATCCAGGGCCTCATCTGTACCTTATGGATGTCCTGGAGGCCACCACCATGAAATTGACACCTTGGGCAGTCATTTGCAATATGAGTGATTGTCTGGACCACAGGGGAACAGTCACAATAAGGGTGGTCTGATAGTCTCCATTTATGCTGTAGGTAGCCACATCTGCCTTGGTTAGTTCTGATCCTGTTGATGATGACCAAATCTTTTTAGGAAGGGCAAAACCAGGCTGCAGAGCACATGGATCTTCAACCAGGAAACCATTTGTTGGACCAGTGTTCTCTCCACATGTCAGGTGTTGATGGTAAGGCGGCTGAAGATAGTTCGTGCATGGACCAGAAAGGGTTTCGTGATTTTAGGCAAATACAATACCTACTCCTCCCCTGCACCAGACTCTCATAAATACAATATTTATGAGAGTCTGGTGCAGGGGAGGAGTAGGTTGCTCATTACTTTATTAAATACTTTAATCAAGGCTTATTTTCTCCATGTATTTGGTGGAGCAATGTTAGATAGGACAGGCAGCCAGGAGAGAGGGGTGCTTTTCAGTGTCCCACTAATTGTGCGCATGGTAGAATTTAGCTGGGTGTCTATGATGTTAGTGAGACAGGAGCAAGCACAGTATTCTGCCGCAGAGAATGCAAGGGCTAGAGCAGGCGACCTTAACACACCATCACCACAACCCCAGGTTGCTCCAGCAAGCCATGAGGTGATATTATTTCTCCTTTTAACTTTGTTAGACAGGTTGGTGATGTGCCTTTTATAGGTTAGGCTTCTGTCCAGGCTCACTCCAAGGTATTTCGGGTGAGGCTCATGTTCTACCATTTTCTTGCAGAAAGAGAGGTTGAGATGTTAATTTGCCTCTGCATTTTTCAGGTGGAATGCTGTGGACACAATTTTTGTTGGATTTGGCTTCAGTTACTGCCGCTTGAAATACACCTCCAGGATGTTCAGGTCTGTGTTCAAGGTTGTTTCCAGGTTGGCAAAGGAGGTATAGTTCGCCCACCAATTAGAGATTCTTCGATACTTCTGTGCATCTCAGAAAAAGGAGAATCCATTCCGATAATAGGATAATCAGTCCGTATAGTGGGATGAGTAGTTTATTATTACTGGTCAGGAAAATTAACTTCTCTTTTATGATTATTGTAGTTAACTATGTTGCTTGTATAACAGTTGGAAAATTTTACCTATAAAGCACGTGATTTCGCGTGTTGACGACCAATTCGGACGTCCTTCATTTCTTTCTCCCCTTCAGTATGAATCGACTATTCTTGGAAAGACGCGAAGCAGGGACTTACAAACAGTGGGCAAACTATAGACTGGTGTAGGATAGCAAGATCATCAGCGTGTGTGTGTGTGTGTATATATATATATATATATATTTGCTTGAGCTTGTATGTGGTAAGTCAGACATGTGGATGTTAAATAGTAAAGGGGGATAACACAGAGCCCTGTGGAAGACCATTGTGGAGGAATCTGGGCCTGCTCTTTTTTCCACCAATATGGATCCAGGTCTTTTTATTGGAGAGAATGGATTCAAAAAGCTGCTGTTCAGTGATCATTTTGTTAGGGTTTTTCATACTGGTGGTAATGATGCTATTCTGAGGAAGCAGGAAGTTAAAAAATTAACACTTGAACTCAGTTCCTCAAAGGTGAATGAGGCAGAAGTCTATAATTGTTTTTAAGTCATCTTGATGTGAATAAGGCTATTGGACTAGATGGGATTTCACCATGTGTTGTGAAAGAATGGGCAAGGGAACTAACACTTCCATTGGCTTGATGGTGTCAGTTTTTTATCCCAATGGAACAATCTTGCTCTTTTTCCACTCATTAGGGATTGTTTGTTGCATAAAGGTGGATGCAAAACAGGCAAACAACAAATTACAATAACCACAGTAATTAACTTTAATGAAAGTACAGATATTTTGTAATGAAAATAACAGGTACATTATAATCACAGTGTGCAGAAATAAGCAAATCAAAGAACAGGATACCAGGTACATACAGCAATTGGTTTACCAATTAAAAACAATTTCCACGAGCTAGAAATTAATATTAACGAATAATATTAAAACTATTTTTGATGTTTACATAAAAATGATATTGAGAATCTCCCACACACTTTTTTGGGGAAGAGAGAAACTTTTTTCTCTCTTCCCCAAAAAACTTTCTTTGAAAAGGCATTCATATTTAAAACTACTTATATGGATAAGATGAGCTTCATCCCACCAGATACTGTTTAGTGTCAACACTATGTGCCAAACCAAACTTTTGAGGTTTCAAGTATTCAATGTACTAATGATATTATTTAAATTATATTATTATACATTGATGATATTATTTATAAATGATATTATTTACATTATGGAAAATACCTAAGAATAGCGATCTGAACTTCTCCACCTTTGCAACGAGCTGCCCGGTATTGTACTACGTACTAGGATCACTTGCATTTGCTAACGCTAGTGTCGCCGATACTTTATAGTTTACTATATTCGGCAAGAAACTCTCTGATTCCAATCTTTGAGTTTCTTATTTGGTTTTAAAACTATATGGGATTTAATATCCCCTTAATTTAACTAATGATATTATTATTATTATTATGAACAACTCCAAGGAGTCCTTGGACTCATCGAGGGAGGCCTTAAACATCATGTCAAGAACAACTATGCAACATCCACATGGTATCTATCATACTTTGCCTTGAACTTATTCACAGTCATGGCACCCACAACAAACTCTGGCAGCTTATTCCACTCATTCACCATTCTCCAAATAAACAACCTAGTTCTAACACCCTTGCTAACCACACTTTGCCCAGTTTCCATGGATGGCTCCTAGTCCTCCCACCACCAGTCCTGTTCTGAAAAATATCCTCTGAATTAATCTTATAGAAACCCTTCAGTAATTTGAATGTCTCAATCATATCACCCCTTTTCTGCCTATCAACCAATTTCTGCAACCCACAAATCTTCAGCTTGTTCTCATAAGGTTCATTCCATAGACCTGCTATCATCTTGGTCACTCGTCTCTGGATCCTCTCCACCTACTCCCCATCAAGAAGAAACCCTAGCTTCCAGATTTGGGCGCAGTAGTCAAGATGGGGTCTTATCAAGGCTCGATACAGAAGAACAATAAATTGCTTGTCTCTGCTCATCAAAGTATTCTTCAGTAACTAAGTAACTAACTGTACTCCAGGAGATTGACGAGGCCAGGGATTTGGGAGTGTTGGTGGATAAGGAGTTGAAGTACAGTTCTACCAATGTGGTATACTGCTGCTAATCTTTTCACCCCAAAATGCATAACCTTACACTTTGCCACATTAAATTGACATCCATTCTCCATACTATCTAAATCATCTTGCAAAATTTTGACATCATGTGCATTCACTATTGCTCTACCCAACTTTGCATCATCAGCAAACAAACGAACAATTCCTCTCAGATCCTTTCCTATATTAATGTTCATTAATTCTTTTTTCCACAGAATAGCCTGTCTGCCCAAAGTATGTTATTCACAAGGAATCTGGTAACACCAGCTAATGATAGAGGTGACAGGTTGTCTTTTGTAGATGGCAATATGAGAAATTTTGTTGATAGGAAAATATATAGGAATAAGATGATACTTCTTCAAAATTCTACCTATAGGTTGAGATACGAGAAACATAAGGAATTAGAACCGTGCAGTCTGTTGATGAATCATTAAGTGGTAGAACATATGAATCAGTTATCTGCTAGATTTCACGAGGGTTGTAACCACTTAATTCCATTCAAGTTTTGATAGTGAGAAGTTCTTGTTGTAAGCTTGAGGAAGAAGAATACACATATTGTATGCCCACAGTTCATAGAACCAGGGCTGGCAGATTGCGAAGAATAGTCAATTCATGCTGAAGGAAAGAAAGAAATAAAGGATGTATGAATTTGTCACCAACACACGAAATCACGTGCTTTATATGTAAAATTTTCCAACTGTTATACAAGCAAAGTAGTTACTACTTTAAAAACTACAATGTTCATAAAAGTTAATTTTCCAATGTGTAATAATAAACAACTTATCCCACAAGATGGATTGATTATCCTATTATCTGAACAGATTCTCCTTTTTCTTACCTTCGCAGCACTGTCAAAGGGTCTCACATCTGTGGCCGTACAGTATGTGCTATATTAATTAGAGACTTGATAACAATTTTTTGAGGGGTGTTGATGAGCAGACTTTTGATGAATGTATAGCCAGTAAAGGTAGGTTTTCAATAAACACTATTTGACAAAATACTAGAGGCTGTTCCAGTAAGGGTGTCCAAGAATGGTAACTACCCAATATTCTTTTTCCATGATGCATTGAATGCATGGTTGAAGGCTATTGAGTTCATTTAGTAAGTTCATTTTCATTGACATAATGAAACTGAAGAGAGGCGTTGGGGATGAATGGAGGAAAACAAGGTATCTTCCAGATGGTTCAAAAAATAGTTTGCCAAAGGTGGAGACAGAGGTCTACCCATGGTAGTGCCTTCAACTCTATAGATCTTGTTTTTCCAGCTGATATATCCTGGTTGTATCACAAATTCAGAAATTTTCACATCAGGAGGGAAATCATCATATAGTAAACTGATAATCAGATAACAAAATGTTATTAAATAAAGAAACCGTGTCAAAGACAACTAACATATTCAACTCTTGTATTTGAATGTTTTTGATTTTTTCGAGAAAATGTGCTTGATAAATGATCTGGATTGTCCAATATATAGTTGTGAATGAAATGTAAATATAAATGTGAAAGGAATTTAACAATTCTATACGAGGGGTCTGAAAAGTTCTTGGCCTCGACACTATCGGCATGATTTTTTTTTCTAAGTCGGTACATCTGTCATAAGCATCCATGTGAAATTGCAATTCATTCTATCACGTAGTTTGTTTTATAAGCTGTCTGAAGCAAAAGTGATGTCTGTATCCCTTGAAATGGATACAATTGAGTATTGTGTGGTTATAAAATTCTTTGTAAAAGAAGGTTTTACACCAAAAGAAATTGATTTGAAGTTCATAAAAGTTTGTGGGCTCTTTTCTGCTTTGTTTTTCGACAATTAAGAAAAGGGCTTCCGAGTTTAAACATGGCCATACCAGCCTTGAAGATGATCCATGTGAAGGACGTCCAAAAAGTGTAACAACACCAGAAATCATTGATCAAGTGCACGATATAGTATTGGATGACCGGCGAGTCAAAGTGCGTGAAATTGCTGAGACTATAGGCATTTCAAAAGAACATGTTGGATATATTTTGCATGAAGAATTGCAAATAAAAAAGCTTTGCGCAGGATGGGTGCCACGCTTGCTCACAGCCGATCAAAAATGCACTCGCATGAAAATCTCTGAACAGTACTTGGAGAAATTTAACAAGAATAAAACTGATTTTGTGTGTCAATTTATTACTATGGATGAGACTTGGATTCACCGTTACATACCAGAATCCAAACAGCAGTCAAAACAGTGGACAAAAACCGGTTGTTCAGTGCCAAATAAGACAGTTGGTTCCATCAGCAAGAAAGGTCATGGCATTGGTGTTTTGGAATGCTAAAGGCATTTTGTTTATTAATTATCTTGAAAAGGGTAAAACAATAACCGAGGAATATTATTCCGATCTTTTAACCAGACTAGACAAAAAATTTCGCGAGAAAAGCCCCGGTTTGCAGAAGAAAAAAAAATCATCTTTTATTAGGACAATTCACCTGCCCACAAAGGTGTTTTGGCAATGATAAAATCAAAGGATCTGCACTATGAATTGTTAGAACATCCACCCTATTTCCCAGATTTGGCTCTCTCTCTCTCTGGCTTCTGTCTCTTCCCAAAACTAAAACTCTTCTTCGCTGGTCAGTGTTTTTCTTTGAATCAAGAGGTGATTGCAGCTGTAGAGAGGTATTTTGCAGATCTCACTGAGAACCACTACAGGATGGGATAATAGCACTGGAGCATCGCTGGAATAAATGTATTAGTCTTAAGGAAGATTATATTGAAAAATGAAAATAATTTGGAAATTATAAATTCGTTTTTTTTATTGTTAGGCTGAGAACTTTTCAGACCACCCTTGTAGGTGGGAGAGTCAGTACAATTCATAATGGGTCTTACTGAACAACTTTCTTTGTGAATTTTTGGGAGACCATATAAATGAGGAGTCCTTCCAAAATGGATGCATGACTTATACAAAGTATTTTGATCTCGGCTAACAACTTCATCAAGAAGCTTATTTAATCTGTGTTTTTGTAAGATACTGCTACCTATCTTCCTCTCATAGTAAGCCTTATCCATTATCACTACAACTTTTCCTTTATCGACTTTTGAAAAAATATGATTCTTTTGTCTTAATGAAAGTAGCACACAGATTTCAGTACTAGATAAATTACATGGAGGTAATTTACATCTAAAGAGTAAAGCAGCAACTACAAAGCATAGTTTATTAGTATCTTTGTTTGAGAGTCCCAACAGATTGGGCTTGATTTTGATCACAAGAGTATATCATCCAGGTGGCGACATTGAAAATATGAAGGAACTAGTTTACGTGAAGCGGCTAAAGAATTATCAGTGCCCTTGATAATGTTGTTTAATCGGAGTCTCGGATCTGGTTTAGTCCCGAAGGTGTGGAAAGAGGGGAAAATAGTTCCACTGCATAAAGGAGGATCCAAGACTACTGTTGCAAATTACTGACCGATCAGCATATCAGGAGTCGTTGTCAAGGTCTTGGAGAAAGTAGTCAAGGGAAAAATACAAGAATGGATTGATGAAAATGAGATACTATACGGGGGACAGCATGGCTTTGTGAAGGGTAGATCATGCCTCAGTAACTTGTTCAAGTTTTATTACACAGTGACGGCTGAACTGGATAAGGGTAATGGGTTTACAGTGATAGTGCTGGACCTGACTAAGGCATTTGAAAGGATACCACATGGAATTCTAATCCGTAAACTGCAACATATCTGAATGTGGGAATAGATATAGGGTTGGTGAGATGGATAGGAGGGTGGTTGATGGAGAGATACCAGAGAGTGGTTTATTCAGGAGTTGTGTCCAAAAGATGGCTTGTGACTAGTGGTGTGCTGCAGGGTTCTGTTCATGGACCACTGCTGTTTAATTTGTTCATTAACGATATAGGGAAGGACCTAAGAAGAACAGTTCATTTGTTCGCTGATGATGCAAAGTTGGGTAGAGCAATAGTGAATGCAGAAGATGTTAAAATCTTGCAGGATGATTTGGATAGATTGGAGGTCTGGGCTAAGGAGAATGGATGTCTATTTAATGTGACAAAATGTAAGGTTATGCATTTCGGAGTGAAAAGATTAGCAGCAGTATACCACATTGGTGGAACTGTACTCCAGGAGATTGATGAGGACAGGCACTTGGGAGTGTTGGTGGATAGGGAGATGAAGTTTAGGGGGCACATTGTAAAATTGGCTAAATCAGCTCATCAACTCAGTTGGTTGTTGAAAAATACTTTGACGAGCAGAGACAAGCAAGTTATTGTTCCTCTGTACTGAGTCTTGATAAGACCACATCTCGACTATTGTGCACAGATTTGGTCACCTAGGTTTCTTCTTAATGGGGAGGAGGTGGAGAGGATCCAGAGGCGAGTGACCAAGATGATAGCAGGTCTATGGAATGAACCTTATGAGTACAGGTTGAAGATTTGTGGGTTGCAGAAATTGGTTGATAGGCGGAAAAGGGGAGATATGATTGAGACATTCAAATTGCTAAAGGGTTTCTATAGGATTTATTCAGAGGATATTTTTGAGATCAGGACTGGTGGTGGGAGAACTAGGGGACACCTATGGAAGCTGGGCAAGAGTGTGGTAAGCAGGGGTGTTAGAGCTGGGTTCTTTACTTTTAGAGTGGTGAATGAGTGGAATAAACTGCCAGAGTCTGTTGTGGGTGCTATGACAGTGAGTGAGTTCAAGGCAAGGTATGGTAGATACTGTGAGAATGTCGTATAGTTGTATGGACATGATGTTTAGGGTCTCCCTCGATGAGTAAGGACTCCCTGGGGTAGTCCTTTATGTAAAAAACCAAGATATGGAATGAATTTAAGTACCGCAGCACATGTCTGTGCATCTTTTGATTGGTAAAGACCAGAGTTCAGCTCTTGTTTGTGAAAAATCTCTATATGGGCTTTTTCATGTTATGGTGAGTTAGCCTTTGTTATGTATAGATACAGCTCCCCTGCTTCCCCAGAAACTGTCTCATCTTGTATACAGTCAAATCAATATGATGACACATACAGTTCACAGCAAAAATACTATTAGTGAGTGTTCAAGTATAGTCTGTAGACAGTGGGTTGTATCGAGTAGAATGCCCTCCTATCATGAGTACTTAGACTTCATACAGGTGCCACATAATCAGTGCTACTTAATGAACTTTGATCATATTGTTTTTTGACATTAAAATTGTTTTATTTTTTATTTAATTTTTTTGTTTTAATAATTAGAGAGAATCATAAGTAGCATTGATTAAATTTTATCATATGAACAAGCAGAAATTGCTATTTCAATATATTCAGATATACACTTTGTATACTTAAAGGTGTTTATTGGCTTTTGCTTACATATATATATATATATATATATATATATATATATATATATATATGCAAAAATTCCAGACTTAGAGGGTTGGGGTGATTAAAAGAAATAACTCAGGTTTATAACCATCTGTTTATAGACATTATTATATTTATTTTGAAGTAGTGAAATATAATGAAATTAGTATAGTGAAATGTAAAAGACACAGCCTGAGAAAATTCAAGTTTTGTTCTTTCTATTTAGTGAGAGGAAAAAAGAATGGCAGTACTTTAAACATGTAAATGCTGAATTCATGAGTTTCAGAACATCAGTAAGTGGTAGATGAGTATCATTGTCCAGTATGAGACCATCACTCTGCTTAGTGGAAGCTCAAAGTGGTTTGAAAAAGTTCCACACTTGTTTTCTAGAACAGGATTACCACATTATCTGTCCTGTAACTTATATAGAGTATTAATGTATCTGTGTGTTAACGAATTGGGATGCCTGAGGATTTAATGTTTTCCAAATTTTGGGAAGTTTTTTGCATCTGTATTTATTTACATTTGGTTGATTTCTAAGTGCAGCTGCAGATTCCAAGAACAGTCTTTTTTTTTAAAAAAACTTTACTGTGATGTTTTTTTTTGTTTCTAGAAGACCCTGCGAGTGGTATCCAATACATAATCTGCCAGACCAGATGATTTTAATACTGTGCCACTCCCAAATTAATTATTTTATTTATTATTAAGTAAAGTATTTTATTTATTATTAATTATTAAGTAAATTATTTTAATACTGTGCCACTCCCAAAATGACACACCTCTGAATGGTAACCTTTCCTTCACTGTGTACAGGAAACCCCACTCACACAGGCATTCATAAATCTTTCATCACCACCATTCTTAATAATTTGGCATCATTAAAACTCTAACCAATAAAGCCTACAATCTTTGTTCCAATGGAATCTCTCTCTGTCAACAGAAATCAACCGTATTATTATTATTATGTGACACCTCCAGGGAGTCCAAAGACTCATCGAAGGAGAGTGAGTATCTTTCTAACATCCTTCACCTCTTCCTTATAAGCTCCTCTTTCAAATACATTAGGTGTCATCATTTTTCCTCTTGGTAACTCAGATCAAACATGATTCAAGTTTCTTGCACTTTAAAATGACTTAAATGTAGATCATCCCAATGTTGTTCTCTGGCAATATAAGAGTGCTAAATGGAATGGCCTCTGTAACTTCTACTCCATCCTTTCAATGATCTGAATATTCCTTCATTACTTCCAATTAACACACCTACTCAGATGGAAACAGTAATAGTTATGATTTCATAGTATTTCTGAACAGATGTTTTAATTGGAAGTAATGCTATTCAGATCAGTGACTTAAGTATAAAGCGATAAGCAAAACTTTTATCAATATAGAGCTCCCTGCATTAATGAATTATTTTTGGTTATAGTTGCTTTAAATTAAAAACACTTGAAAAAAAGACATTATTGAGAACAATGGTGCAATAATATCATTGACCTACCTTTGTGGTATTAAATCTTTGGAGATTAATTTTTAATGGTTCTCTCCATGATTCAGATATGTTTGAGGGGCTGGTTAAAATATAATTAAAACTAAGCTGAAATTATATTGAGAGTAGGGATTACAGTACTTTGCTATGGTCATCAGTGCAAGAATGAAAGAGAATTTGAGTAATATTACAGTAGTACCATCTGGATGTGAGAGGTTGAAGCATGGAAGGGTCTAAGTTGCACCCAACAACCTTGGTGAGGGACCAGAGAGCTCAACTGCCATTAGAACAGGAGGTAATGTTTGTGGCATTTGGCCCTTTCAAAATTACATTTTTTTTTTTTTTTTTACAGTTGTGGCAGCTACAATGTAGGCTGAGTGTGATGCTGAAGTTTTTGTCACAGTCCATTTGTGATATACTGAAGCTTCTTCATGAACTGAACTGCCTTGCAATACTTGGAAATCAAGGCTTGAATAGAAGGTGTGAATTTTGGATAAATGCCAACGGAAGATTTCATTCAGGTTATACAATTATTTCTAAGTATAAAATAATAAGCAAAGCCTTTATCAATATGGTGATACATACAATAATGAACTGTTTTTTGCAACAGTGGTTTTAAATTAAAAATACTTGAAACAAGGCATTATTGAGAACAATGGTGCAATAAGAGAGGAGGGTGCTCTTGTGTAAAGAGAGCTCAGGTTTCGGATAAGTTATTTTTGAAATAATTAATTGTATATAAGTCTAAATTTAATTACAAATTTGTTGATATTAGACCTTAGTGTAGTAACTGGCAAAGGAAAGATGGCAGTAGCTTTGTTATTGCAGGAATTTAACTTCGACTTCAGTCGTTTCATAAAATGCGAGGTGTGCTACATGTACATGTTTCATTACATTGATAAATTGTGGATATTCAAGGCAGATGGAAGGAGGGTGTGCATGAAGTGCGAGCTGAATGATTTGATGAGTGCTAATATGTTGATGACAGAAAGTATTAGTAATGAGAATGCCACGAGGAGAATGAGTGCTTGTCTGAAAGAGAAGGAGGGTGTGAAAGAAGAGCAAAAAATTGTTAAAAAAAAAAATTATTGAAAAAGAAAACGAGTGACTTGAAAACCTTAATGGATGGTAAAAGGGACGAAAGTGATGTGAATGTGGCGGAAGGCAATGAAATTGAGAGAATGAATGAAACTGGAAATAGTGTAACATAAGGTTATAAAGCTGGAAAAATCAAAAGAAAGAATGACAGCGAAAGTACAAGGATCGAAAGGATGAATGACAGAGAAAATGTGACGCAAGATTCGAAAGTTCAGTTGGTTAGGATGAGGCAAGAGATGAAATGGATGCAGAATGAAGTTAAGAAAATTCGGGAAATGAAAATGAGAGTGAAAATGATTAAAACAAATCATGTATAAAAGAGGTAACAAGACCTACAATTGCCTTGTTTGGTGACTCAATTATTAAAGGTGTGCTGAATGAGAGAATGCACAAGGTATGTTTTCCTGGCATAGAATGAGTAGAGTAATTGAGACATTGGATGTGAGACGGAAGCGAGCAAAAGAGTTGGTAATTTTAATAGGGACGAATGACTTGACTGAGAACAAAGAGCACGTCAGATTGGATATCAGGAGGTTGCTTAGATGGATAAAAGAAAATAGTGTGATAGGAAAGGTAGTAAGCATGTTACCTAGATGTGACAGTGGTGAGATGGGAAGGAGAGCAAGTATTATGAATGATATGTTAGCTATTTGTGTGAAGAGAAAGAAGTTCAGTTTATTAATGCGTAAAATGAGTTTGAAGGATGAAGTGAACTATATAAAAGTGATGGACTGCATTTGAGTGGTTTTGGTGTGAGTCGCTTGGAGAGACTGCTGCTGGAAGGTAGAGAAGTGAGTACAGAGAATGAAGCTGATCAAGTGGGAAGTGATGTGGGAGAGTAAGACAGGAGAGATTGAAGAGGTGGTTATGAATGAGGAAGTGAGTGGCATGAGTATAGGGAATGAGAGAATGAGTGTACAAGACAGACGGGGAAATGGGGAGGCTCAGGATGGACAGGGGAACACAGTGTGAGAAAGATGGATGCTCCAAGAGGATGTAAATGCATGTGTGGAAAGGAATGGGATGACCTGGAATCAAGAGGAAACAGTTGAACTTGAAGAGGGTTCTAAAATGAATAAGCAGAAAGGGAAATGGCTCATTAATTGAGTCTGTTCACTCAAAAATTGTTGGAATAAGTGAGACATGGTTACATGAGGATGACATCCTGACAGAAATACAGATGGAAGGGTATGATGTATTTCATGAGAATAGACAGGGAGGAGGAGTGCTATTGATGATAGAGTTATGTCCATACAAAGTAGAGATGCAAGAGTAGTGTTTCCATAATGTTTTACTAAAATCTGGGACATTCTGAAATTTTTACTTAAAAAACCAGGGATATTTTGTAAAAAAAGACATTAAAAATTAAGAAAACCAAAAATAAAACTATTATACGTTGCACTTTAAATTAAATACTGCTATAAACATACATTAACATTAAATCCACTTTAAAAAAGGATTATTAATCACAAACATTTAATTAGAAAAGTATTTATCAGATTTATGGACCTGTTCAAGAATTTTTTTTAATTTCTTTTGATATTTGATCATAGAATGCAGCACAAGAGAAATTCTTAAAATATGTCTTTACAATGATTAAAGCTTTTACTGTCTCAATTTTAAGTCTTTTTTTTTTTTTTTTTTTTTTTCATCTGTCTAGAGCGCATTTATTAATGAAAAAACACGTTCAACAGTTGCATTAGTTCCTGGCAGTGCTAAACAAAAGCTAACTAGGCATTTAATACTCCCAGAATTTATACCCTGCTTCATAAAATGAGCAAACATTTCATACCATTTATCACTGACACTTTGATCCTTCTGTTCACTCCACACTTCAAATTTGCTTTCACAATATTTTTTCACACAAAAACTCATCAAATAAGTCCTCTTCATTCACAATAAAACTTGGTGACACTATCTTCCAAGTCACAGGATCCTTTCCCATCAAATTAATCCAATCCATAGACTGAAGAGGAGGTGTGAGAAATGGTGTACACCACTCCTGAATATATTCAATACAGGCGCAGTAGAAATCTACTGCGTTGCTTTCAAACTTTTCAACTGTTATGTGTCCCTTTTCTAATTCTTGCAACTGTTTTCTCACAGTAGTTGTAAGAAACTTTTCTGCCTTCCTACAATTTAACCTTTTTACCAGTTTGTTTGTTTCATCCTTCACTTCAATTATTGTTATATCTTGCTTTTTAATTCATTTAATGGTATCATAAAAGGTTTTAACTGGCTGGCAAGGAAATGCAGGAGTGTAATTGAAAGTGGATTTTCAAAGAAATTTTTCAGACTGATAGGACATTTGTCAATAGAAAGAAAATATGACTTCAATGAAGGGAACATGTCAATAACCCTCTGGATTGCAGGCAAAAGAGAGAGCCATCTTGTCTTGCTGCTACCCAAAACAGTTTTATACTCTATGTTTGTGAATTCACAAAATGATTAAAGTTCCTCAACTCGTACACAATATGTGG
Source organism: Typopeltis vanoorti (assembly GCF_054136105.1). Classification (NCBI taxonomy): domain Eukaryota; kingdom Metazoa; phylum Arthropoda; class Arachnida; order Uropygi; family Thelyphonidae; genus Typopeltis; species Typopeltis vanoorti. Next base: position 66,744,879 of record NC_143552.1, on the reverse strand, counting down.
AAATGTTGGTAAATCTTGTTAATTATTAACTGAAGATCGATAGGTAAGCAATCTGAAGCAGTTTGCACAGCATTCTATATCACATGTGCAGGGCAACCAATTCCAATTAAATTGTTCACAGCGTTTTCTTGCATTTTGAAGTACAGATTATCCTTTCCCTTTCTCTTCTTTCCACCAGAGTTTGTATTGTATTATCTACTAATATAGCAATAACCTTTTTCAGGAGATCTAACACATAAGAAAATAAAAGTTCTGAAGTTTCACCACCTAAATTAACTAACTCCAACACATTCACCTTCACACGTTTTTCTGGATGATAGTATCTAATGACTAGAGGCACTAATTTCATGTTAAAGTGGTTTGATGAATTGATTAGTACTGATATAAAACAAACTTCTTTTAGCTCTTCCTCACTCTGCTTTGTTGCTAATGGTGCAATAACATTGGTTATTATTGCCTTGCACTTCGTTTGCGAACACCTCAATTTATCGTTGAAAATATTTTTCACAATGGTTGCAGTCCATGGAGTTAAAGCTGTGGTTATGCACCGCTGTGTGATACGTGAAGGTTGCTCCTGCGCTGCCAGTGATAACTCTTTTTCCCTTTCACTCTTGGTTTTCACAATTAAAAAATTACTTATACTGCATTTGGAAGCCTTACTTCGAACATCAGCTTTATGTTTTTTGTTTTCACGTGGTTAACTATGTCTGACCGACCACCATGTGAAATGCAAAATTTACGGTTACATAAAGTACATTCCATATTTTCATCTACACTTTTAATGAAAGGAAATTCTCTTCTAATATTATCATTAATACTTCACTTATGTTTCGGCATTATAGGAGTAGAAAATGATAAAAATTATAACACACAAAGTATTGATCAAGTAAGATTCTGTTATAACAGAAGCATAGGGAAAAAGAACATTGCCATTAGTTACTATTAGTTATTATTAGTTAGTTATATTATTTATAATACTAATGATTATTATTATAAATAAATAAATAAAATTTATTATTATCAACATTGTAATAGAAATTGGTACTAAACACGAGATAAAATCCATTTTTCCATTTTTTCCTGAAGGATACTTAAAAAAGCGGGACTTTTGGAATTAACTCAGGACATTTTTATAAAAAACGGGATGAATGGGAACCCTATGCAAGAGGGAAATAGTGCCAGTGGTTTTGAGACAGTTTGGTGTGAGAGAAATAGAGGTGAATAGAATGAAATACTTTGTTGGATGTTGTTATAGACCTGGAAATGTGGATGATAGTGACTATGAAATGTATAATCAAATTAGCCAAGCAAATAAGAAATGGGTGATTTTAATTATGGCAATATAGACTGAAATGATGAGATAGCAACTGGACGTAAAGAAAATGAATTTCTTAGAGTTTTTGAGGGATAACCGCCTCAGACGGTATGTAACAGAGGGCACACGAGGATTGAGGGTCTTGGATTTCATCATCTCATCAGAGGATGTAATTATAAATGAGGTATCCAATCAGCCACCATTGGTGAGGTGATCATGAAGTGATTACCTGGGTAGTTGCCAGCAATGTGAGGACATCTGAGAGAAAAGGGTATATGTGAAACTATAAGGGGGGGGGGGTGATTATGAAGAGTTCAGGAGACAGCATGCAGGTGTAGCATGAAATGAGGAGTTAGCTGGAAAAGAAATCAATGCAGCTTGGGGGATTTTCAAGAACTATCTAGTAAAAACAATGTCTAAATTTGTATTCCAAATTTGGAATTTGTATTCCAAAGGTCAGAAGATTAATAGGGTAGGTGTGAAATGGATGAACAAAGAGATTAAGCATGCGATACAGAGAAAAAGGCATTATGGAGACAGCATAAGAGAAGTGGTAATAACCAATTCTATGAAGATTACAAAGACAAGGCAAGGTGGGTGACTTGGTTGGTAAGGGTAGCGAAAGTGAGGTATGAGCAGCAGTTAGCTAATGAAGCCAAAAAAGAATCCTAAGGAGTTCTTTCGATATGTAGCCAGCAAAAAAAAAAAAAAAAAAGAATGATTATGGAAGAAGAATGACATTGATTGGAGAAAATGTTATAAAGATAACTGTTGCAGAAGATATAGTGGAGATACTTAATGAGCAGTTCATAAAGGCCTTTCAGTCTTGTGAATGTGACTTCATGGAGAGATTGAGAGCAGCTGATGGGGAGGAGAGACTGACTGTAAGCAAGCAAGCGGTGTACTTAGAGTTGAGCAAAGTAGATGTTAATAAGGCTGTGGGACTTGATAATATATCCCCATGTATTCTGAAGGAATGTGCCAGGGAGTTGACACCTGCCTTGATATATTTTTTTTAATATGAGTCTTGCACTGGGTCAAGTTCCTAAGGAGGGAAAGATTGTGCTGCTTCATAAGGGAGGATAGAACGCAAACATCAAATTTATGTTGGAGAAGCTTGTGAGAACTAGGATCCAGAATTGGGTTGACAACAATGGTATTATCTTTGATGGACAGCATGGATTTGTTAAAGGGAGATCATGTTTGAGTAATGTACTGTATATCACTCTCCTCTGTCCAAGGTGACTTCTTCCTTGGACAGAGGAGAGTGATATACAGTATATACTTAGATTTCGCAAAGGCTTTTGATAGATTACCCCATGATAAGTTGATAGTCAAACTAGAGCGAATGGGGGTTGGATATTAGATTAGTGCATTGGATTGGAGACTGGCTATCTGATAGGTATCAGCAAGTTTGTGTATGTGGATGCAATATCCAGGAAAAGGAAAGCCACTAGTGGTGTGTCTCAGGGATCTGTTTTAGGGCCATTACTGTATAACTTGTATATTAATGATATTGGCTAAGATTTGGATGGAGATATTCAGTTGTTTGCAGATGATGCAAAGTTGGAATGAACCATGAAGAGTAGGGGAGATGTTGTGGCCTTACAAGAATTCAATAAATTGAGTGATTGGGCATAGGAATGGGGATGCGAGTTCTATGTTGTGAAATGTAAAGTTTTAAAATTTGGGAAACAAAGATGGGATGTAGAATTTATGCTTGGTGGGGATATATTGTCAGAGGTGGAGGAAGTAAGAGATCTTGGGGTGGTAGTGGATAAGGATCTGAAATTTAGGGGACACATTGCCAAAATTGTGAAGACAACACAGACTTCTGGGAATGATGCGGAGGACACTAACTTGTAGAAGTAGGGAGATTCTTGTTCCTTTGTATAAGGCTTTGATTAGGCCACACATGGACTATTGTTCCCAGATTTGGTCACCTGGTTTTCAGAAGGATGAAGAGTTGTTGGAAAGGGTCCAAAGGCGACTGACCAAGGTAGTTTTTGACCTCTGGAATGTCGAATATGAGGAAAGATTGAGAAGATGCAATTTACAGAGTCTGGTGGATAGAAGGAAAAGGGGGAGATATGATAGAGACCTACAAGTTAGTAAGGGGTTGTTATAGAATCAATATTGGAGAGGTTCTACAGAAAAGGGTGTGAGCAAGGGAGTGAGAAGCAGGTTTTATGCATGCAGAGTTGTGAATGATTGGAATGTCTTGCCTGAGAGTGTGGTGTCTGCAGAGAATTTTAGTGTGTTTAAAGCATGGTATGATGAGCAGTGTGTATGATAAAAGGACCTCCTAGATGAGTCTTTGACTCCATGGGGTCTTGGGTAATAATAATAATATCCCTGACCTACCTGTCTAAATCTTCTGGAAACAGGAAATCTTTGGAGATTAATTTTAAAGGTGTTCTCTCTGGGAATAGGATATGTTTGAAGGGCTGGTTAAAATAGAATAAAACTTTAAGCTGAAATTATATAAAAGCAATGAATATATTATGAGCATCAATAAATAAATTGTAGTGAAGACTGCAAGGTGGCAATCAAAATAACAAAAAACAACTCTAAAAGCAAAATTAGAATGCGAAACAAAGTAAAAAAATTATATTTTTAAAAACCTTGTTGCTATGGTCTCATATTTTTTTTATTTTATTTTATTATTATTATTATTATTTTAATCAAAAATGCTCACTTTCTCTATTTGGGGCATGCAGAATTCAAATACATGAGCTGCAGCTATTTCTGTGTTGCAGATTTAGAGATTTGGTTGGTTGGCCTTTTTTTTTTTTTTTTTTTTGTGAATCTTGTCAGGAATGGGACAATGGCAGTTGTGACAATATATAAGGGAGAATCCAGTGATCTGTTGGTAAACCCAATATAAATGGCATCACAATTTGGTTGGCAGGGGGAGCAATAAACCATATTGCAGCACTGACAAATTTTATTATTTGTTTGCTTTTCTATGGTTTTTAAATGGTTTAATAGTTTAAAGTGACTAGTAAAGAAAACGTAATTTGAATATTTAAATATATATTTCATGGCATTATGTATATAGGAACCAGAGATCATCCCTGGAAGTTGCATAAGAGTGTAAGGAATAGATTTTTTACATGTAGAATTATGAATGAATGGAACCAGAATATGCATTATGTGTTACTGGAATATGTTATTAATTCAGGAAGTGTTAAGGATTTTAAGATTCAGCATGATAAATGTTTTCAGTTGAATGAACCTCCCATGATGAATCTGCCCTGCCTGCTTCATGGAGGGTGTAATAATAATTAAAATTGTAAATTGTTCTTTCCTCAAGTTAACCTTCTATCTTTGTTAAGTGAGTTAAAGCCTTTACCTGGATATGGACTAGGCTAAATTTTTTATCTATGTTGTTAACTCACTGTTCTATAGAAACAGACTATTACTACTACTACTAACAGAACCAGATGATGAAATGCACATAATTTCTTTATATTATTGTACTTAATTGATATTCACTAAGGATCACAAACTGAAAACATATACATAGCAGGTACTTATCACAACATGTGGAAGCACTCTCATGTCCAACCTGTTCAAAAAGAAAATCAAAGTCTACTGTCAACCTAATGACCCATTGCCATTACCTGACGTCTCCAAAATAATGGAGAAATCAATAGCCACCTTCCCCACTATCTAGAGGCCCATTATTTAATCAATGACCACTAGTATGGGTTCTGCCATTCAAGAACCACTGCTGACTTAGCTTACATCACCTACCACTAGACATTTGCAATGGAAAGGTTTGGCGATACTTGTGTTGTCACTCTTGACATTTTCATAGCTTTTGATTGTGTCTGACATTGAGGCCTGCTAAACAAGCTGCCATCCTTTGGTCTACTTGCCACCCTCTGTGTGGATTGCTAGCTTCCTTTCTGGTCATTGTTGACTTCACCACTAATACAGGGATACCTCATGGCTCTACCCTATCATCTATTCTCTTTCTCATAAATGACCTACTCTCAATCACCACTAATCCTATTCACAGCTTTGCTGAGACAATGGTACTCATCATTCATCCTATTGTATACCCACACTTCATAGTACTGAGCCTGGCAATGTGCCAAGAATAGTCGATTCATGCTGAAGGGAAAAAAGAAATAAAGGATGTATGAATTGGTCACAACACTCGAAATCATGTACTTTATATGTAAATTTTCCAACTGTTGTACGAACAAAATAGTTACCACTTTAAGAACTAGAATTTTCATAAAGAAAAGCTAATGTTCCGACGTATAATAATAAACACTCATCCTGCAAAATGCACTGATTACCCTAATATCGGAATGGATTCTCCTTAATTCTGACATGCGCAGGTGTCAAAGGGTCTCGCATCTGTGGGTGTACGGTACTCATTTCACAAACCGCGTAGTGCACAAATATCCCAAGCATCAAAGTCCATCTACAAATAGTGCCTTAAACACTGATCTGCTCTTTTAATGGAGTAAAGACAATCTTGGTCACATTCAGTATTGCCAAAACACAGTCTTGCTTCTCACAAAAGAAATCTCAGCTCACATTCCCTTACCCTCGGTAATACACAGATCACTCTCTCTCTGCTTGGACTAACATTAACTTCCAGCCTCTGCTGGCACAAACATGTTTCAACCAGAGCTTCCTCGACGTCCAAAAAACTAGGCATTCTCTTTAGTTCATGATGCTATTTTATACACAACCAGCTCTCAACAAAATACAAAATCCCACATTTATCCATGTTTATAATACTACTGACATGTTTGAGGGTGGAACCCCTAAATCTTCCCTAAAAAAATTTTAACACTGTCCAGAGGAGAGCAATTTGGCTCATAGATGATCCTTTTCATTTCTTAGAGATTCACTTTGACCTCTTTCTCACAGAAACAGTGTTTCAGCGCTTTCTATTTTACAAATACTTCAATGGTCATTACTCCACTGAACTGGCAAACCATCATTCTTCCACTTTCTGTTGCACTCCTTTATAGTGCAACTTCAAACACATACCAAACCCACTTTTTTCCTTCTTCCTCTTTTATTTCATCTACCTCTGTCCTCTGGAACAGTCTGCTGCAAGAAGTACTTCCAAAAACAGCTTCAACTTGCAACTCTAAAAAAAAAAAAAAAAAGAAAAGAAAAAAGTCACTAAACTTCTGACTCCTCACCTCACCTGCACACCAGACATGGCACTGATGTGCTTATAGGTCCTTTGACCTCTTGTGTATGGAATCAATATAAAAAATAAATAAATAAAAAATATCAAAGGGTTTTTTCAAGACTACAAAATAAAATGGAGATATCACAAATACAGTACCTGTTTATAGAAGTTTGGTAGCGAGAGTATATTTAATATAATATAAATTGTTGGTTTCATTAAAATCTTGCTCAGAATTTTTAAATAGAAGTTCTTTGAAAAGATTGATTACTTTTTAAAGTAGTCCTTTCAAAAAAAAAACATGATAATTCTAAAGGAGAGGAACATTTATTTTGGCAACATTGAATATTTATTTGCCTTTATTTTAATTGTCCTAATTTTGTTTGTGGAAATATTCAATAATTATTGCCTAAATTAACAGTGAGGTTATAATATTGCACTGCACTGTTATAATAGTAATGATAGTGCAATATATTAAAAATATTGCACTGTCATTAATATGTCTAGTCGTCAACATATTGTTACTTTCTTCTGTATGTAACTGACTAAATATTATAAAATATGAAATTAATGAATTATAATGATTGAAGACATTGCTGCAAAAAAGGGGACATCTCCATTTTTGGTTGAAAATAGTGTAATAGGTTGCACTGTATGTGTTTAAAAAAAAAAAACTGAATAGATTGGTGTAAGAATGAGGTAGCTCCAATAAGCCAATGCAGAGTTCTAATGATTATAGTGCTTTCATGCTACAACTTTGCAACTAATATTCATGATTTCTTGTAAATATTTCATTATAATAAAAAAAATCCACATAGTAATAAATAGTTTTATAACAACATTTTGTAACTGGTTTAATTATTTACTTAGTGTATTTTTATGCAATTTGAAACAAAAAGGGGTAGTTCCAAATTTTGAAAATTTATCCAGCTCTGAGGGGAAAAAAAATGAACTTTACCTTAATTCTTCTTTCACTACGTGTTATTCTCGCTTCCTATGCAGGGTCCGTGTGTTACCTAGATGCGACTTCTTGTTAGTACCACTCCCAACAGACCTGTCGCCTAGTCTGCCGCTGGGGGGGGGGGTATAGTTTTGGCTGTAGAGGCGCATATGTTCACTGGGCCAGTTTGCCTGCTTGCAGGATGAAAAACGCCAGATAAACTGGCAGAAAAAATCCTACTTCCCACGCCCAAGACTGGCTAATTTGGCTATGCCTGAGGAAGATCCTCAAGTTCCTCACATCTTTGACGGGAATCGAACCTGGGACATTCCTTCCCCAGGCATATGGTTGCAAAGCGACTAGGCTAACCACGCAGACAATGAACTTTACCTTAATAATAGTGTCGAGTATGTATTTGTATGTATATGTATTATGCATTGGTGAAACATTTCAAGTAACAGTCTAAAATTTATTTTAATTTTTGTAATAGTTTTTATTTAATTTCCAAAAGTTTATAAAATTGGAGCTGCCCCTTCTTGCTGCTAAGTCTTCAGTTGTTCATTATGCTATGGTTACTGCCGATTTAAACTAAGTAGCAAGTACTGCTATGATTCCATCTTTTGACGTTTTTTTTATTTTAGGATACAGTTATTTCAGCCTTTCAACATAGCCCACTCCAGAAGTGGTCAAATGCTCAGTTACTCATCATATATACTTCCAAAGTAAAACTTGGTGTTTTATCTTGCAAACAAGTGCATTGATATTGGAATAAATAATAATCAGCAAAAGGTATGTTCAAAGGTATAAATTATCTGATTCAGAAAATGCTCATGTACTTTTTTTGTGTCAGATCATGTGGTCTCAATGAATCTCTGTTTATCAATGAATTGATTCTGTCCTAAGAAATTTTGCATATTGGGGAAAAAATAAATAATCATGTGCACTGTGTTTAATTAATATGGCAAAAATTGATATATTTGGCCTCAACCCAATGGGTGGTTCATCAAATTAAATAGATATTGCAGTTAATTAGGTATGAAATTTAAAATAGCAAATTCAATTTTTTTTTTGCCTATTTTCATTAGTCTGGAAACAAAAATGATTTGCATTCTTAATAGCAAACCTATAGAACATGTTAAGTTACTTCTGGAGTACCATTTTTAATAAAGAGGAGAAATATAATGTTTATTTATTTATGTATAACAGCTGGTATGGTGGGCAGCTGTTGAATAAATTGATATGTAATGAGAGAGAGAAACAAATATCAAACTAATTACTAACGAAGACATTGTGTCAAATTTCAGCTTAAAATCTGTAAGTTGGGATGTTATCAAACTGGAAACTACTTATATGAGAATTAGCATGTGTGTGGGTGGGGCCTGGATTGGTGTAATGAATGGCGGTTTCTAATGTGTTCATACAGTGAACACATTAGAAAGTGATTTGCTATATTCAAGAATTGTGTATATAAGTAGAATATATAAATTTGAAAAACAGGTGTTTGAAGAAAGGATATCAAAAGTTCTTATCAAGTAAGTCAGAACGTGCTCTAAGAAAATGAAACAATGTGTAAAAAGTAACCAAAGAAAGTCGTAGGAAGACTTTGATAAGAATTTAGATGATGAAATTAGCAAGGTGGTAAAATGTTTTGGAGGTGAGTGAAAAAAAAAAACTTGTTAATGTAGGAATGAGTATCATAAAAGGAATCAGAGATGATAAAGATGTTTAACCTCAATACTTGAGGTTAAACCATTAGAAACCTAAAGAGTAAGACTGAAATGTGGAGATATAAAAGCTTGCACAGTGCTCCATTGTAAAATCATATCTCTTCCAGATGATTAGGTAACTCCCATAGTTATACCTATCTATAAAAACAGGAATGAAACAGTGTGAGAATTTGAGAAATTTTTTTATACTGAGTATTTCAGGTAAGATTTATGCGAGCATGCTTAAGAAGAGTATAAGAAAAATTGTTTAAAAGAAATTTGGATAATATATCTTGGGAATATAACAAAGAACTATATTTAAGTTTTGTGAATCTGGTAAAGGCATGTAATAAGGCACCAAGAGAAAAGCTCTTCAAAATAATACAATTATATGGTGTAAATGGGATGTTGTATTGAGCAATATAGTCTAAGTAAATCATTCACTTTTATTGAAGGTTGTCTAAAGTAGGTGTAATTGTGTAGTCTGTGCAGCTGGGACTCAGATCTGAGGAAGGTCATTCAGAAAAAAAAAAAAAATCAAAATAATAAACCTGAATTAATGAATGTTTGAGCACATGGACTTACCCCCAACCGGCCATGACGTCTATTGGCATCCAACTAAATTTGGATATGATTCTGTAACACCCGTTGAATAACATGGATAAGAAGTGCAATTGGTCTCACTATTTCATCCACCTTGGCTGGTAGGGAGGTTAAAGGGCCTGAGCAGCTTAATATTAATCTTGATTAGGAATTGGATTGTCCCCACTTACATCACATACAAACCAACCAGCTAAAATTTATCTATATATTTGTATATACAGATAAGTCTGTATATTGCCAACCTGTTATTTGTATAACAGGTTGGCAATGTACAGCCTCTCTTTTCCTTTATGGTGTACCCTCCTTCCACAAATAGAAGTTTGACCCTGATGAGTATTGTATCCATAAAAGCACTTCAACATTGCTTATTGGAAGCCTGAAGCAGCTGCTGCTATGTTTAGTCTCAAGAGAAAGGTCTTTGGTTTCTCTCCTCCATTCTCTTCTTTATATGCATTGCAGATAACTTCTTCAAGGACTTGCCAAAACACACTATAAGGACCCAAAACCTCCCATTCAAGTTTTGCAAACCAGCTACCAGATCCTTTTTAGCTACCAGCTAAACAGGATCAAGCCTAATGGTAACATATTGGGAGGCTTATCAAAATCAGGCACAATCTAGATCGTGCCTGGAAGAAGTCAGAATAGCAGTAGGCAAGGTTACTGCTGAGTTTATGCATGTTCAGGAGACTAGTTGATCCCTGTTTGAGACCCCCCCCAATGCTGCATTCCTTACCTCTAACAAACATCTATTGACTCATTGCTCTCACTGCATGCTCTAAAAATCTTTTTTAAAGTATGGTAGATCTGCTTGTACAACCTAATTTTACAACCTAATTTCTGTATTACACCTAATACAGAAAGTATTAGGTGTAATACTTTCTGTATTACACCTAATACAACTGTATTAGGTGTAATACAGAAAGTTTCCCCTAACTTTCTGTATTACACCTAATACAGAAAGTTAGGGGAAACCAGATCATCTTGGGAGGAACACTGAGGATGTGTGCAAATTCAGCTAGGGTGTGCAAACATAATACTGATATGAATGTCACCGAACATGGATTTGTCTGTTGAGGGGATGAACCATGCTTTGTGTTTAGGCATTTTGAGCGTGTCTTGGGGAGGGAAAAGAGAAAGTTTCCCAGCTGGGCTAGATAGACTAGATTTAAGTAAGGAAAAAGCAAGCAGGTAACTTATGTCTATACATGAAGTGGTTGAGTTTTTTGGTTTGGTGAATATTCTGTAGCCTAAAATTGTTGGTGTTAGTGTGAAACCCTGCTTTCAGAGTCAAATGTAGTAACTGGAAGTGAGTGTAAAGGACATAGTATTTTTATGAATGACAAAAAAAAAAAAAAAAAAAAAGAGAGGAGTGTTAATGGTATCAGATTACTCAAATCCAGTAAGGATAGAAACTCATGAAAGCAATGATGTCTCCTGTAGTAGTGAGATTTAGGTTATCTGGTGTGAAGTGGATGCTACAGGATGAAATATATGGTGGGTCATTTTCTGGGAATGAAGAAATGCATCACCATATTATCCTCATGGGTATCAAATGAGTAACTATTATGGGCAGTTTAATTATCCAAATGTTGATTGGGTAGCAGAGAAAACTCATGATGAGAACGTAAGAGATTTTGAGCTGTTGTGAGACAACTTTGTCAAGCAACTTGAAGACAAAAAGTGTACAATTTGATCATAGCATCAGAAGGTGTCTTGGTTAAGGATGTGACTGTTTTGCTACCAGTTGGTGACAGTGATCATGCCATACTGATCTAGGAAGTAGCCAACTATATGGATGTTCTAACCAGAACAGGTTACATGCTAAGCTATAAATCTGGAAATTATGATGCTTAGGAGAATACTATCTTTAGTTCCATGGTATCAGTAACTGATACTATAGAGCCAAATAGGTGCCATGGGATTGGGAAGCTTTAAAAAGATGCTCAAATGATGCAGTATCTAAATGTGTCCCTAGAGTTTGAAGAATAGAATGGGTGTGCAATCATAAAGATGTGGTTGGAATATTGTGGGAAATGAGTGAGAAGAGTTACATCTAAAGTAACTAAAGAGTTACATCTAAAGCAAGCCAGAAAAGTTTTTAGAAAAAATTGTTGTACAAAAAGTTCAGTATGAAAATAAATTGACTGCATAGGCTAAAGGCAACCCAAAAGAAGTTTATTGTAATGGTGCAGGTAAATGAAAGAATCAGTGTGGAAGAATAGCTTGACGGAATGCGAACAGTACCCTTGTATCAGAAGCAGATGCAGTAGTTCAAGCAATGAGTATACACTTTGCCAAGATCTATCACCCTGTTGGATGCAACATTAGGAGAGTGCACATTGCTACTACCTTGGATGAAGAGTGATAGAGGTGCATGTGAAGGAGGTTCTCAAGCTGTTGCATAACCTGGATATGAATTTGCCAATAGGGACAGCACATATGCAAAAGGAATGTTCAGCCAAACTGGCTAAGCCCTTGACATGTTTGTATAATTTGAATCTTAGCTCAGGAGAGATCCCTCAGGAATGGAAAGAATGTATGATAATCGCATTGCACAAGAGTGGTGCAAAGACTGATTCATCTGATTATCAAGATATTAGAGAAGTTGGTAAGAACTTGCATACAGAAGTGGATGGACAAACAAACTATACTTTGTGAGGAACAACATGAGTTTACTAAAGAGTGATCATGTTTTATCAGTTTGTTCATATTTTATAATGTTATGGAATTGGATAAAGGGAATGGATACATTATGATGCTGTTGGACTTTGCTAAGACATTTGATAGGATACCACATGAAGCGCAAATAATTCAATCAGTTTCAAAAATTTTTCTACAATTATTTGCATATAGAGATCTGAACTTCCTCTGAATGCTATGTTTTCTTTTGCAAGAAATTTAATAACCAATATTAAGTGGTTTAAAACATGCATACAGTGTTCTTGTTCTTTTTTGAGTAATTTTAGCTAATGTTGATCAATTGTAGTTTCATTTTTTAAACGCTTTTCCAAATCCATTTTTCAAAATTATTAAAATATTCTTGAGATTTTTCGTGAAGCTGAAGACAGAACATATGTTTCCAATCGTTATTTCCTTCCGAAATTAAGTTCATAGTTCGAATATTAGAAAATAATTTGCAGCAGAAACAAAATACTACATTTTTTGAACTTGAGTAAATCACGTGGAAAAAAAGTCTTTTGATTCAGCAGGAGGACCTCATTTTACTAATATATCAATTATTGAATTGGGCAATTTTGGCCATAAAGCTGGATCGTCAAAAAGCTCTTAATTTAGTGTTGAGGTATTTGAAGTCGAAGCTATTGGATGTTTCTCAAGAGCCTCATTAACATCTAAACACAAATTCGAATTTTCAGACTCATTGTCAGTGGGGGAATTCCACAGGAATGTCGTTTTCGCTGACTCTTGTTTCTGATAATTTCAAAAATTTCTGCAATTGATTTTCTTGCTGAGCTTGAATAACTTCTTGTTCTGCTTGTCTTTTTTTGTATTGATGACCAGAAAGGGTTTTCATTTTGTTTCTCTGGTCTGCCATTTTTGTCTCTTTCTGAAATCATAAAAAAAACTTTATTTTTTTTTTTCATAAAGGGCCCAAAACAAAGTAAAAAATTTATAATTGAATTGTCATTTGCCAAGTCTCACCCCTTTATACAATCATTTTTATCTGATTTTACTGCATTAAGAAAATAAATAAATTAGCAAAATAAAATTAAAAATTACCTTGTTTAATATTAATGTAAAACTCTGTATAGTAGTCAATGGGCACAATTTCAAATATATGCAAGAGTTCGTAAAATAAATAAAAAAATTAAAAAACAGCACAACTCCCTACATTTAAACCCTTCCAGGAGTTTGTCCCTAGTTGCAGTGTTTTTCACTACCACCTGGAATCTCCCTGCCTCGAAGGGAGTAAACCCGTAAATATTTGAGGACCCTACTGCCTCACAAAGTGCTTGGCAGATGTTCCTATAGCTACAAAGAAAATGAAATGAATAATTTAATTAAAACATTACTAAGATAAATCACATATTTAACTACAAACTTACCTTCATAAATACGAGATAACAAAATTCATTCAGCAAGCTAATAATATAATACACATTAATACAGGGATAGTGAACTGGCATGTAAGAAAATTTTGCAGATATGTGAACGATTTATAATAATAATTATTATTATAAAAACCTCCATGAAGTCAAAGACTAATCGTGGGAGGTCCACTATTATACACATAGTTTATCATACCATGCCTTAAATATATTTACTGTCTGCGCTCACCACACTCTCGGGCAATGCATTCCAATCACTCGCCACTCTCCATGCAAAAAATCTGCTCCTCACTCCCTTGTTCACACAAATTCCAAATCTCCTTATATCGCTTGTTGCTTTCTTTACTTGCTCTTCCCTTTCTCTTTTCCGTTTGAGAAAAGCAGCTCCTGATAACTTTTCCTCTTTCAAATTACTGATCTAAATGACAATAAATTTCATATTGATAAATTATTCTTTCTCTATTAATTTTGAGTTAATTTATTTTTTATTAACTCATTAAGATTAAAAACAAAATTGATTTAAAACAGTTGTCTTCTACGGATTTTTACTATAAATAATTAATTTATACAATAATTTGAAATTTTGATAATTAAAGGTAAACTATAATTATTGAGGGCAATGTAAGATGTAAAGTATGCTGCTCAACGAGCGGTTTTAGCATTTTAGCAAAATGCGCATCTGATTAATATGTTTATAATTTATAAACTGTTATCTTTAAAATTTTATTTGTCTATCAAAAATCCAAAAATAAGTACACAATTAAAAACAAAGTCAAAAATTGTCCAAAGTCACTTAAACACAGAATGCACAATACACTCAATATGTTTCGCATTCAAAATTGAAATAACGCTGAAAAAAATGTAAGAAGTGCATATCACGCTGTTTAGTCTATCCGAATTCGAAGCGGAATTTAAGAAAACGAACAGCGTAATATACACCTATGTTTCAGACGAAATATTTGGATAGATGAAACTTCAGATATCCTTGTACCCCTTCTTTAATTTTCATTATTACCAATATTGAATTTAGATGTACATTTAAACAAAAAAAAATTCATTTATTTTTAATAGAACAAAATTTATAAAGATACTATACATTTTTACTTAATATAAATAATTTATTATCAATGAGAGGAGTGAAATTTCTATATCTGCTATATTGCTCTCTTTTATGCATTTTATAAATCCAGTCTTTAATCAATGATCCATACTTAAGAATTTGAAAGCTAAAAAAATTACCGTATTTACTCGAATATAACTCTCACTTTTTTCCCAAAATCAAAGCTAAAAAATCATGGTGCAAGATATATGCGGGGATTTTCGGAAACTAAAGTTTTAAGGAAAAAAAACCCTGAAAATGGGTATGAATTACCAAGAAGCTTCTTTCTCCATCACTTCTGTCCTCGAGCGGTTTCCTTGTGTACAATGTCAAAGTTATCTACCGAAATAGAGTCATCTTCTTTCTCATTATATCATGCAAAAATGACCAGTAATTGAAGACTTGAGATATGTAATGAATAATCCTTGACAAATTATTAATGAGAAGTGAAAGATGTGCGTGATTGTAGGTCAGACCAGATGAAAAAAATTCGTGAGAAAAGACCTGGTTTGCAGAAGGGGAAAAAAATCATCTTTCATCAGGACAATGCATCTGCACACAAAGGTGTTTTGGCAATGGGAAAATTAAGGAATCTGCACTATGAATTGTTGGAACATTATTATTATTATTATTATTACGGGTATCTCCATGGAGTCAGTAGACTCATCGCGGAAGACCCAAACTAGCAAAACAATATCTGTCTTATCTCTTCTTGAATTCATTTACAGACGAAGAGCTCACAACTAAGTCAGGCAATGAATTCCACTCATTCACCACCCTCCAGGCAAAAAACCTTGTTCTGACACCTTTGTTAACCACACTCTTAATTTCCAAGGATGACCTCTTGTTCTTCCATCACTATCACACAGCTGAAACATTTCCTCTGCATCAATCCTATAAAAACCTTGCAGTAATTTAAACGTTTCTATCATATCCCCTCTTCTTCGCCTATCAACCAATCTCTGCAATCCACAAGCTCTCAATCTATCAATGTAGGAAGCATTTTTTACATCACTCACCAACTTGGTCACTCTTCTCTGAACTCTCTCCACAGCCTCCTCATCTCCAAAGAATCCAGGTGACCAGACCTGAGCACAGTAATCCAAATGTGGAAGTATCAACGCTCTATAAAGGAGAATAATAACCTCTTTATCTCTGGATGTCAGTGTGTTCCTCAACAACCAAGTAATCCTATGTGCAATCTTGGACACCTTAGCAATATATCCTCTGAACTTCATCTCCCTATCTACCAACACCCCTAAGTCCCTAGCCTCATCAATCTCTTGGAGTACCTTTCCATCAATGTAGTACACAGCTGGTAATCTTTTAATCCCAAAATGCATGACTTTACACTTTTCCACATAGAACTGACATACATTATCTTTTGCCCATTTTACCAACTTATTTAAATCATCCTGCAAACTTTCTACATCAGCTTGATTTTTTATTGCGCTACCCAACTTTGCATCATCAGCAAACAACTGAATATCTCCCTTTAACCATTTCCTATATCATTTATATACAAATTAAACAACAATGGCCCAAGCACAGAGCCCTGAGGCACACCACTGGTCACCTGCCTCATTCTGGACTCAGCTCCTCCATACACCACCTTATGGTATCTCTCCCTGAGCCATTCTCCTATCCATATCACCAATTTAGTATCCATTCCCATCTGCTCCAATTTGCGTAACAGTGTTTTATGGGGTATCCTGTCAAAAGCCTTAGCAAAATCCAGAAGTACCACTGTGTAGCCAGTTCCTTTGTCCAACTCAGATGTCATTCTATTATGAAAAGTTAATAGATTGCTAAGGCAGGATGTACCTTTAACAAAACCATGTTGGCCTCTATAGAGTATCATATCCTGATCCATCCATTCTTCAATTTTGTCTTTAACCAACTTTTCCAATACTTTTACCACTACTCCTGAGATGGCAATTGGTCTGTAATTAACTACCACAGTTTTAGAGCCACCCTTATGCAAAGGAACCACTTTGCCTAACTTCCACTCCCTAGGGACCATACCAGTGTTCAAACTTAAATTAAATATCCAAGTAAGAGGGGTTGACAATTCATTTGCACATTCATGCAACACCTGAGCTGATATTCCATCTAAGCCTACAGCAGTGTTTGCATTTAAATTTTACAATATATTAAATATCTCTGATTCTTTAGCTTCAATTCTCACATTAGGTATTGCTATAGTTTAGAGATATCCTCACTTGGGTGATAGACTTTTGAAAAGTGATCACTCAGTAACTCGACTATTACATTTGATTTTCACCTCAATACCATCAGCACCCACTAAAGTTATCCTTCCGAAGTCATTCTCCCTCTTACTTGCTACATAGCAGAAGAACTCTTTGGGATTTCCCTTGATCTCTTTGGCTAAGGTCTTCTCATAATCTGATTTAGCTTTTCTTACTATGCTGGTAACCTTCCTAGCTTGAGCCTTATACTGCTCATGGGTGTACTGATCGTCTTTCTCCTTGTAAATTCTCCATAACATTTTCTTTTTTTGTAGATCAAGCTTGATACTACTGCTCATCCATCTAACGCCTGCCTTGTTTGACCTCCTGACCATGGGGACACGATCTGATATTGCTTTCCTCAGATACCTGCTGATTTTATCCCATGCACTGCTAACATCTTTCCCCTGCAATATGTTCTGCCATGGGATGGCTGCAAGCTCACTCTGAAGTTTGTTATAATTGCCTAACTTGTAGTTCCGTATATACTCCTTTTTAACAAAAAAATCCACAGATTTTGCAACTTCCCAAGTCAATACCACATTATCGCTTTCACCAGTTAGAGGTAACGAGGACACCTTGCTTATGCATATAACCTCTAAACCAATAACCAAGTCCAACACACTCACACCACGTGTCCCTTCAGTTATGTGCTGTTTCAAGTAATTATCTCGTGGAAGATGTATGAACTCCATTTCCTTTTTGCTACGTGATATTTCCTCCTTCCAATTGATATCACTGTAATTAAAATCCCCCATAATAATCACTAAGCCTGCACTCATTGCACTAATTTGCTGATGCATGAATTCAATATCTCTCCCTGTACTCCCTGGCCTATAGCAGCATCCAACTGTATATTTGGTTGCATTGATCACTATTTCGCACCAGACCGCCTCAAATGAACTCTCATTCACATGTCTATCATCTTGATATACTACTTTCTTTGGTTGCAACACATCAGCTATCACCCCCCCCCCCATTCTATCTTCTCTATCCTCCCTGAAAATACTGTACCCATCACATTCAATTCCAGCGACTACATCTTCTGCTGACAGCCAAGTTTCACTAATGCCTACAACTTTTGGTGAGATTGCACTGACTAATGCCAAAAATTCTTCTCTCTTATTTCGAATGCTTCTTGCATTGGTATACAAATATTGCAGATTCCCTCTAGATCTTGTACCGGCTTTAGAACTGATATATTCACTAACTTCTGTAGTCCCATGCCGATTTTTATCCCCTCTCTTCTGCAATTTATTCTGCGTATCAGTATCAATAAATATACAATCAGTGCTAAAGTTTCTCTCTCTTACACTCAACCTTTTCAATATTAGTTTCCCTGCCCAATAACTTCAACTTGTTCAGAAAACAACAACTTCTTCAATTGCTTATGTCCTTCCATGTTAAGATGCAGTCCATCTCTAACATACAACTGCCTTTTTCCTTCAAACACACTCCAAACATCAACAAATTCCAGACCTCTTTTTATGCACGTTCTTGCAATCATATCATTCATTATCATTGCTCGTCTACTTAACTCGTAATTGTCAAAACGAGGCAGCACACACACTATTCTCCCATTGACACTTTTCCTCTTCACAATATCTAATAATGTTCTTAAATCTTTTCCTACCCGATTTATACTACCTCTCAGGTCATTCGTACCCACCATAACTATCATCTTGTCTGTTTCATGCCCTCTCTTTATCGCTAAAGCCACTCTTTCTATTGCCCCATCAGCCCAGCACTCCTCATGCATACCACTCTCCATACCCTTAATCATAGAATCACCATATATCTTACCACTCTTAACTTCATTCAAGTCCACACAAGCGTCACTCATGGACTCATTCTCTACGCTATTCAGCATGACTCTCCCAGCTTCATTACCCAATGCTCTATTACTTACCCTCCCACTCTCACGACATCTCGTTTCTTCTAGGCCACTTATGGTTTTATTTTGTTGACTCCCAATCACTCCCATACTATTTATTACTGCATCATTCACCAAAGACTCACCCATATGTAATCCTGTTCTAGTTACTTCAGCTAAAGTAATCTCTATAGTCCTAATTTCTCTGTTTAACACATTAAACTCAGCTTTAACCTCCAGTATCTCCTTACTGAGCACTTCCACTTCCTCATGAAGAAGATGGTCATTTTTCATTTTCACGAACTCCTGCCGAAGTTCTTCCATCCTATTCCCCAGATTTGGCTCTTTCTGACTTCTATCTCTTCCTAAAACTAAAACTATTTCTCACTGGTCAGCATTTTCCTTTGAATCAAGAGGTGATTGTAGCTGTAGAGAGGTATTTTGCAGATCTTACTAACAACCACTACCGGAACGGGATAATAGCGCTGGACCATTGCTGGAATAAATATGTTAGTCTTAAGGGAGATTATGTTGAAAAATAAAAATAATTTTGAAATTATAAATTCTTTTTTTCATTGTTAGGCCAAGAACTTTTCAGACCCCCCCCCCCTTGTACAATCCACTTAGTATGCTCAAGTCATACTAATCTGGTCAACTGTTAGCATTACTGGTGTGACCTCTGGTGAAAAACACCTTACTTTGACAAAGCTGTTATCTGTTTGTTAGAAATTACTAAGTGATAAATTGAACCAGAGATTACTCACAGATAAATTAGAACAAAAACGGTATTGATGGTTAATAATACATGAAATAAGATCTGAAATTATTGCTTTGAATCTTAAAGTGAGGATTTGCTGGAGAACTTCAAAGAAGTTATATGGGCTGAATGTATACCATCCATATAAGTTTCAGTAAGGAAATACTGTGAGTAGACATATTACTTACTATTATAATAACGGAATTAACTCACGTAAATTATTCTTTATTCGTAGAATTTTCATCTGAGTATCACAGGCATCATCAGTACAGGTACAAAGGCTAATTAAACAATAACTGTTATATTCACAAAGCACCACCTAAGTAGCTAAGGTTAAATTTCCTAAATTTTTTTTTTTTTCCAATATATATAAATATATATATGTGTATACAATTACAAGTTAGGAAAGATTTGCTGATTTATAGAGTACTATCTCCCACAAGGGGGGAAAGACGTAGACCATCGGATCTGTTCAGGTTAGGTAACTACTGAAGTAACGTTTCACGTTTCTTTGTAAAGCTGTTCCATTAGGAACCGACTTTTGTGAATGACTTTTGTCTTGTTCCACTGAATTCTGTCTGGTGTTGATGGCATGCTCTGCAAGTCCAGACTGTTTAGGTTCAAGGTACTGGATGTACGACTTGTGTTCTTCTAACCAGATCAGAGCAGATCTTCCTGTTTGTCTGAAATATGATAACCCACAAGAGCAGGGAATCCGGTAGACACCTGAATAGCCAAGATGTGGGAGCTTGTCCTTTGGAGAAAGAGGAAGATGGATCTTTTTTTTTTTTTTTATATTAAACTTGATAAAAAAACATGAGGAATGTGGAGATTTTTCTGACTGATCAAAAGGCCACACAAATATTTAGTAGTTTTAACACTTTAGCTATGCGTTCGCTAATGCCTTGTACATAGGGGATAGGTATATGTGTAAGTTCTTCTGTATTTGAAGAGGATGCTGGAGCACGACTACTTAAAGCTCTTTTTATGAAGGAATTCTTATAACCATTGGATATGAAGAAGGAATTAATATATTGTAATTCTTTTTGTAATAGTTCTTCTGAAGAACAAAAGGAGTTGGCTCTATGAACTAGTGTTTTTATGGTACCTGCCTTTTGACTGGGATGGTGATGTGATTCAGCATCAATGTACTGAATCATATGAGTCTTCTTTTTACATACTGTGAATTGCAGGTTGCCATCTGGTTGGCAAAGAATTAAGAGGTCTAGAAAGGCTAACTGTTTATTTACTTCTAGGGTGAACTGAATCCTTGGATGAAGTGTATTTATTTCTGAGAATAACTGTTGTAATTCTTCCGAAATGCCCTTCACATGGCAAAAATGTCGTCCACATATCTGAACCAAAGGTTAGATCTTGGTGTAATGTTGTCAAAGATACGTTGTCAAAGGATCACTTTGACACTTCATCCAAGGATCCAGTTCACCCTAGAAGTAGAAGTAAATAAGCAGTTAGCCTTTCTAGCCCTCTTAATTCTTCACCAACCAGATGGTAACCTACAATTCACAGTCTGCAAGAAGAAGACTCATACAGGCCAGTACATCCATGCTGAATCACATCACCATCCCAGTCAAAAGGCAGGTACCATAAAAACACTAGTTCATAGAGCCAACTCCTTTTGTTTTTCAGAAGAACTATTACAAAAAGAATTGCAATATATTAATTCCTCCTTCATATCCAATGGTTATAAGAATTCCTTCATAAAAAGAGCTTTAAGTAGTCATGCGCCAGCATCCTCTTCAAACACAGAAGAACCTACACACACATATACCTATCCCCTATGTACAAGGCATTAGCGAGCACATGGTTAAAGTGTTAAAACAACTAAATATTTGTGTGGCCTTTCGACCCGTTAGAAAAATCTCCACATTCTTCATGTCTCCAAAGGACAAGCTCCCACATCTCAGCTATTCAGGTGTCTACCAGATTCCCTGCTCTTGCAGGTTATCATATTTTGGACAAACAAGATCTGCTCTGATCCGGTTAGAAGAACTTAAGTCGTACATCCAGTACCTTGAACCTGAACAGTCTGGACTTGCAGATCAAGCCATCAACACTAGACATAGAGTTCAGTGGAACAAGACAAAAGTCATTCACAAAAGTCAGTTCCTAATGGAATTGACTTCACAAAGAAACATGTGAAACTTTACTTCACTCCCCCTAACCTAAACAGATCCGATGGTCTACGTCTTTCCCCCTTGTGGGAAATAGTACTCTATAAATCAGCAAATCTTTCCTAACTTGTAATTGTGTACACACACACACACACACACACACACACGTATATATATGTGTGTGTACACAAATATGTATATATGTGTGTGTACACAAATATGTATATATGTGTGTGTACACAAATATGTATATATGTGTGTGTACACAAATATATGTGTGTGTACACAAATATGTGTGTGTGTACACAAATATGTATACATAAAAAAGAAAAAAAATTCGTTTTTTTTTAAAATAAATTTAGGAAATTTAACCTTAGCTACTTAGGTGGCGCTTTGTGAATATAACAGTTATTGTTTAATTAGCCTTTGTACTGATGATGCCTGTGATACTCAGGCGAAAATTTTATGTATAAAGAATAATTTATGTGAGTTAATTCCGTTATTATAATAGTAAGTAGTATACCATCCATATTCTTGGGATTTTGATTGGAAAGGTATCTATTCTTTACATCATACAAAAACTGGTATGAACACAAATTTAAAAAAGCCTGTGAAGTTTTGATCAAATGTCCTAATCTAAACAAATAATGGTGGCATAAAAATCCCAAGAATATAGATGCACACTTTAGCCCCACATAACTTCTTTCAAGTTTTCCTGCAAACCTTCAGTTTACGACTCTCTGAGCTGTAATTTCAGCTCTTATTTCATATATCAATCCCCTCCAGCTATTTTTGTTCTAATTTATCTGTGAGTAATCTCTAGCTCAATTTTTCTCTTAGTAATTTCTAACCTAATGGATAACAGCTTTGATGTAATAAGGCATTTTTCACCAGAGGTCAGGCCAGTAGTGTTAACGGTTGACCAGATTAGTATGTGGATTGCAACATAGCTTGTTTTCTTTGCATATATCTGCATACTCCAGATGATAACCTTGATAGATCAAAATTCTGGATAATTATTTTGGTTTATATTAAACTGAAGTTTTGCTATAACATGGTAGTTGAGTCCATAATTTTTTTAAAAAATAAATGCAGATCACCATGTAACTATGAAAGAAAGTATATGTTACCTATTATAATCTGATTTTTTAGTTTATTCACTTGCTTCTCCTGATGTTATGAAACACTTGAATTTCACCTTACTAGTTGAATAGTCAGTAAATTATTTCTGTCTTATCTGTTTTTATATAGTAAGAATACCAGCAACACATTTCTAACAAAGAAATACAGCTAAGCACATACCCACAGGCACATTAATAGGAAGACAAACACAAAGCATGAAAGGCAATATCCTAACTAGTGCCCTCTCTGGGTGTGGTGATGGAAACTTGCTAAGATCCTAAAATAATAGTCTCTGATAGTTGTGAAGTAGCTGTGGCAGATTCTACAAATTTCCAATTTATATCAACTCCTGTATAGAAGGGAGGTTTTGTTCCTTTGGATGCAGTGATTCATATTCATAGCATGTATGCCACTCTAGAATGACTGTAGAAAATAGACATAGTTTCTGTGTTCCTCCTGTTTGTCCAGAATACAAAGGTTTTCAGTAGCAAGGGATGCATACTTCTGGCACATAACCCAGGCTCACCTTAAAAATATAATTAAATAAATAAATACACATCCAACATCTTTACTGATTGATAGGATACAGTTTTATTAAGTAGAGTGATACCAAATAAAATGCAATAAAGAAACAAACACTGTTGACTGTTTTAGTAATAATAAGTAATAGGCACATGAAACATCCTATTTCCAAGCCATTTCTGCAATGTACTGACAGACAAGTTTTGTCCTGTTCAGTTGTTGCATCATTTGCCAGACAGCGAATGATGCAACAAATGGTGTGACTCCTTTACCATCATATTATATATTTTTTTGTGTTTCATAAAGAATTTATCGATTTTCGTGTGTATATATGTGGATTTAGATTTAATTAAATAGTAAGTCATTAAAATATGGATTGGGAGTATTGATGATTGTCAATGTTTAATTTATTAGATATATAATCACTCTTACAATATTCTTTGATTTTACTGCTCTAGTGTGAGTTTTGATTATTTGAAAAGGTTCTCCCAATACTTAAGACATCAAATAATATGTTCTCCAAAATTTTGGTTGGCACATGAGAAAAATTTTTGCATCAAAGATTTGGTGATTTTGGCATGCACATACACTTGAAAAGGTTGCCCACCTCTTGTCTCGATGGAGAGAATCTATTAGTGAGTGGATAAAGGTAGCTAATTTTAGGTGTGGTTTGAAGGTGGTCTGTATGTTGGACTTTTTTTTAAAACTCATGGGATTTTTTCTGCGGTGCCCCAGATATAGGAAAAAGCAATGGATTTTTTGTTGTGGATTATTTTATTTATTTTTTTGGTAGTGGGGAGAGGAAGGAATGGGTAGAGTGTTTGGTTGATTTGTGAAGGACAAATCTAAAAAAAGTTACATGTATCATAGGTGTGATTTGATTTCTGTGGAGAGACTAGTGTGGTCTGCGCAAATGTCAAGACTTAATTAGCTAAGGTTTTTATAACAGTACATTGCTGCTGTTATAAAAACTTTTCCGATATTAGAAAAATTAACTCCGTAGTTTATTAGACCTTTCCGGCTCTCCTTCCCTGTTTTCCTACTCTTTGCTGGGTACCTTCCTGTTACACAGAGACAGCTGTTCTAAAAACAAGTAACATGCATGTCTGTTATTACTGAAATTCAAAGCGAAACTCAAATGACAACATGGCTGCTGTTACTACAGTGCATTCACATTGTACAGTAATAATTACATACAAACACTACTGTAAACAAATGTACAGTAATACATGCAGTGTTATTTTCATGTCACTCCTTAAAGATTATAACATACTAAGCACTACTAACTACATTTAAGTTTCTTTTATATCACTGCCACTTAACCACGTGGTGGCTCCACTAATACTAACATATATATTGTGTTAAATGCAAATATATTACACATACTTTTAAGTATCTTCTCATATAACAAAAATGTATTTCTCATTAATGAATTTTTTACTCAGTATATCTAAAACTGTAAAAAACAATCATAGGTGAAACATTTGTGAGATTTTTACTCTGGGGAGGGAGAGTGGTGATGTAACAGATGATGTATCTAGTCCTTGCTGTTTTTAATGTAGGTTTTCTTTCATATAGTTCGTTTTGCTTCCAGTCAGTGATTTCTCTCAAGAGTGATTTGGTTGAATAACTGAATAATTAAATTACCAAGTAATGCTTTGTTGTTTTTCCTACATACTTTCATAGCTTGATTAACATTTTATCTCTGCCTGGGATTTTCTCTTTTCATTTAATAGTATTTTGTTTTCATCCTTAATATTTCAGAATCTTTTAATTTTAATTTTTTTTTTTTTTTTTTTTTAAAATATCATTTTTAGTGTTTAGCTTTCATGAAATTTCTTAAAATTTCAGAATTTTTAACTTCACAAGTCTCGTTGCCTTGCATTGAAAGATAACAGGCAATTGAATTAAACTTTTTATTTTTAATTGTGTGTGCGTGTGTAAGCTTATGTTTTAGAAAGTTCTTTCATTGTGCTATATATTAATTTTGTTTCATGCTGAAGAGTTACATTGTGATCTATATGCTTTTTTAATTCAGGTGTATTCTTGAATAGTAAGTTTTTCTTATCAATTGGATTCTGCAGGTGTATTTCAAGATTAAGCTATCAATCCAGAAGGCTGCGGGCTCGAATCCCGCCAAAGGCATGGATGTTTGTGATTGCTGTTAAAATACTAGTGGTGGTGGGCAGTAAATGGTGTTGATGTAGATAATGATGGGAGTTTCACCCCTCCCCTCTCTTTTGGATTATCCAAACCGTTAACAAAATCTCTTATCCCTTTCCCAAACTCTTCTCACCAAGAAACAATGATTATCTCAACATGATTGTTTGGATAATTGCAAATGTATTGGAGGAAAAATATAAAACTTCATGATGGAAATACATGTAAGATTGTGTCAGTAAAGAAGCATTTCCAAAAAGGCTTCACAGCTCATTTTGCAAAAAATTAAAGTAAAAAAAAAATTGGCCCCTTGTAGGGAGTAGACGAGGCCTTTTACCCTATCTAGCTTTTGGAGATTGAGTGGGCAGTTCAGCAGTTCCTTTTCCACCAGTAGCCAATCGGAAATAGCTGGCCCATGACTATCAGTAATTATAAACAGCAACTGATGAAGAGACTGGCAAACAATTGATGCCATCTCTCAGTACCTAGCCCTAACAAGATATGTTCTTGCCTGAAATCATGCAGGTTCTACGGTCAATTTTCTTGAGTTTCCGGGAGACCTGAACTTCTTCAGGAAGCCTAGTGCAGAGGATGCAAGCACCACATCCACTGAGCTATATAGGCTTCTAAAAATAAAATAAATAAAAATTTAATGTGTATATCCCTACTGAAATTGATTATTGAACATGTATAGTCTTATAAATCATTTTTGACAAGTTCATTTCAACTGTTGTAGGATAATTATTGCCTGGAAATGCTTCTTATACAAGTATTATTCACTCCATCTTGAGTAAATGTCATTTTATTGGTGAACAATATCTTCATGCACACATCAGAATTTGTGAGTATCCAGTGACTGAAGTTCATTCATTGCATATATTTCAGGTATATACTTGCAAATGATACAGGTGTAATTATTTAATTAAACTGAAAAATATATTGATCTTTAATTGACTATTGATTTTATAAGCATCTAATGCCAACAAGTTTCGCCAATGGGGCCTGTTCAGCTTCTTCAGGGCTTACAACGGTAAGAGAAAACTCAAAGTGGCTAGTACAGAGAAAATGGAGTAACACTATCGTATAAATTAAAAATTAAAACAGAACGCGTAATATTACACACATGGAGCGTTGTTGTGTTAGTCACTGTTGTGAGAGCATGCTCTGCAGTTTTGAGCGAAATTAAATTCTGGCATACTTGAGTATCTTATTAAGGTTTTCCATATATCGGCTCCCAGGTTTCTGTTAAGATTTTCTCCAGAACGGAGGACTACTACAGCTTCCTTGAAATTTCTACAATGGAAGTCTTCTTCTAGATAAGGCATGGAGCTGCTATCCCAATCAATGGTATGGTTTGTAATCATGAAATGATGGGCCAGATCTGAATTGTCTGTTCTGTTGTTATTAACATCTCCTATATGTTCTTTTTTTTGGATTTCGAGGCTTCTCGACGTCTGTCTATAGTTTAGACCACAAGCACATGGGATGTTGTACACTCCATTGTGTTTGAAAAAAAGCATTAATGTCTTTTGGTGATCTTAAAATGTGATGGACAGGCATTCACTAGTTTGAATGCAACTCTGATGTTGAAAGGCTCAATCTACCATCACTCAGTACAGATCATAGTTATTCCTTATGCAGGTACAGCATCGAAAAAGATCGCAAAACTTTTTAAGCCTTTCAACATCAGAGTTGCATTCAAACCGGTCAAGACTGTCCATTACATTTTAAGATCACCAAAAGACATTAATGCTTTTTTCAAACATGCTGGAGTGTACAATATCCCATGTGCTTGTGGTCTAAACTATATAGGACAGACGTTGAGAAGCCTCGAAATCCGGAAAAAAAAACACATATAGGAGATGTTGAAAACAACAGAATAGACAATTCAGGTCTAGCCCATCATTTCGCGATTGCAAATCATACCATTGATTGGGATAGAGCTCCACACCTCATTTAGAAGAAGACTTCTGCTGTAGAAATTTCAAGGAAGCCATAGTAGTTCTCCGTTCTGGGGAAAATCTTAACAGAAACCAGGGAATGATAATAGCTGACATATGGGAAAACCTTAATAAGATCGCTCAGTCCAGAATTTAATTTCACTCAAAACTACAGAGCGTGCTCTCACAACACTGACTAACACAACACGCTCTATGTGTGTAATGTTACGCATTCTGTTTTAATTTATAATGATAGTGTTTCTCCATTTTCTCTGTACTAGCCACTTTAAGTTTTCTCTTACTGTTATAAGCCCTAAAGAAGCCGAACAGCCCTGTAGGCAAAACTTGTTGGCATTAGATGTTTATAAAATCAATGGTCAATTAAAGATCAATATATTTTTCAGTTTAATTATATGTTTGAATGACAAAATATAATCTCAACAATGAACAGGTGTAATCGTTCATTACTTATCTCCAAACAGTCTAGGGCATGTAAATACTCACCAAATATTTTCATACTAAGCACATTAATTTGAATGTGTTATCATGATTATTGTCACATTTAGATCAAACACCAACTGACTAGGTTCCTAAGGCATCAGCGCACATCAATAAAAACTTATCAGTTAGTAATGTTTTGGTTTGAAAATTAATGTTTGATATTTCAACAGTAGCTCTGTTGTTAAGGCAACTATAATGAATTGGATATTAGCATATGCTTTGTTTTGAACACTTAGCTGGCATCTTTTTGGTAAAAAAAAAAAAAAAAAAAAAAAAAAATCTAAGTTTTCAAACATCTCTAGAAGTACACTAGCAAACATAACAGAATATTATTTACAAGCTCAAGAATGCCTGTGAGAACTTCATTGCATATTAGACGACAATATATGTGCTTAGTCAATAAGCGAATCATGAT
Source organism: Typopeltis vanoorti (assembly GCF_054136105.1). NCBI lineage: Eukaryota > Metazoa > Arthropoda > Arachnida > Uropygi > Thelyphonidae > Typopeltis > Typopeltis vanoorti. The sequence goes on along the minus strand of NC_143552.1, from coordinate 66,716,311 downwards.
ATTACCATATCTGTCCATTCATCAAGAATCAGATCTATGTTGATCTTGTAAACTTTTTTTTTTTTAATTGAAATCACTGAATTGTTCTGATATTCTTCTGAAGGCTCACTGTATAAACAGACTACATATTACTCTTACTCCTTAATACTTTCTGTTCTGTTAATTCATTACCTAAATTGTAACTTTATATAAATTTTTTGTAGCTTCTGCTGACTTTTATTTTTTTTTAATCTGATGTGAATCTCACCCACAAAAGGCTATAACCTGTAGTTCATTAGTATTAGTATACAGGGTGGCTAAGGATAAGATAGTTTGGAATCCCTACTCTTGGATGTCATGCACATACTTCCACACGTTATTCTTGTATTTCTTTAGATTATGGTCCTACCAGATCTCAGATTACAACAGTAAAAAAAAGATTACTTAAAGTAACATCTGCCTCTTGATATTACCAAAAAAAACTTGAACCATTTAGTACCCATCCCCACCTCTCATTGACATATGAATTACATAAATTCCATAAATCTAATAATTATTTGAGACCCTTAGTAGATACTTACAATTCCCCCTCTTTTGGATTATCAAAAATGTTAACAAAATCTCTTATCCCTTTCCTAAACTCTTCTTACATTTAAAAAAAATGGGGGGGGGGGATGAAAATTATATTTTTTAATGCTTCTATTGAAAAATTAATTTTAAATAATTCTAATATTATGAATGTTTTTGCCATTCACTTCTCTCATTGTTAATATCCTGTCAAATGACACCTTGACACTTTTTTCCTTTTATAATGTTGTTTTAATCCTTTACTGGAATAAGCAAACAAAAGCTTGCACATTAAGTATTTTCAACACTAGACTACTTGTGTATGGTGGCTGTTGACTTCACATCAATTGCATCAGTATTCTATAATGCACAGCACAATTCTTTTTAGGATATGTATGTTGCTATTCATTATGGATGAGGTCACTATCTAGACCAGTTTTCACCAACATTCAAGTTTCTTCAGCAGAAGTTAGACCTGTTGAGCTGAGTTTTCAATAAAGGTTGAAAATGATTTGGGTAATGATCGAAGATCAGTTTTAAACTTTTTCAAAAGGAAGTGTGCTATGCATTATGAGATACTGAGGCAATTGATGGGAAGTCAGCAGCCTGTGTATACACGTATACTAGTCTTCTTGAAGATATCTTATGTGCAAACATTTCTTTGCTTATAATTGGATAAAGGATTAAAACAAAGATATAATTTGTCTACTATAATTTACTTCCTAACCATGCAAAAAACTTTTACTGTAGAAGAACAGAATATACAGAGGGTACTGCAGGTTTACCCTTTCATCTTACTCTCCCTTACCAATGGTGATTTCAAATTTACCAACTTCTTTAGTTATTAGTAATTTGATAAAATTTGAAAATGTTTATTGAAACATAACATGACACGAAAAATTATTCTAAAAAAAGTTTTAATTATAAATTATAAACAATTTAAAACATAAATTATAAATTAATTATAAATAATTTGAGAAACCAAGTATTTTTCATTTGGTGTACTTTTTTTTTTATTTTAATATTAAAATGAGCATGCAGAAAACTTATCAAGGCTGTGATTCCCTTAAATATGACCAGCTTTTTTGTACAAATTAATCCAGCAGCAGAAAAATCTTAGTTGGGTTTGAAATTTGTTGGTTGACTGATCATTAAGCAGTCTAGAGCCATTTTTAAATATTTCTCTCGCTCTCGTGTTTTTTTTTTTTTTTTTTCTTAAATGTGTCAGTTCCTTTCTAACAGCTTAGAAAGGAACTGACAGCAGAAAAATCTTTGTTGGGTTTGAAATTTGTTGGTTGACTGATCATTAAGCAGTCTAGAACCAGTTTTAAATATTTCTCTCTCTCTCTCTCTCTCTCTCTCGTTTTCTTTTTTTAGTTTAGTTTCTTCTTTATTGAAAATTGAAGTTTTTCCTTTGCTGATAATCCAGCTGTTGTCGATGGAACTGAATTTGAAGTTGTAGCATCCTCAGACAAGTAATAACTAACTTCAGTTGAATTTTCTTTTTTTTTTCTTTTTTTTTTTTTTTTTTATTATGAAGGTGTTTCCATTAAGCCCGAAATTATCTTCATTATTGTATGTTTGTATATATTGTATACAAATTTAGTAAAGAACCATCTCCCATCATCTGCTACTACAGCAGAAAACAGTCATTGATTGTAATGAATCCAGATCAGTCCGTTGAAGTTACTGTATAATTTTTTTTTCTTTCCTTCGTTTTAATAAGAAACAAACTGATTTATGTAATGCAAATACTGTTTAATTTTTCTTCTTTTTTATGACTTGAAATAACATTAATTTGGGATTTTCTGATGGTCACATATACTATTTTTCGAAATAAAAGCATACCAAATGGAAACTGGCATGCCATATATAGGGTGGCCATAATTAAAAAGGAGGTATTCAGAGTCCTGTAGCAAAAAATATAATTGGACAAAATTCAACCACACTCGGTGTAAGTACACTCTGGAATATGGGGAATTTTATTTACAGAAGATAAACAGTACAAAATTCTGCCACCAGGGAGCATTTGGTGCTACGATTGTGTGATATTTGCACAATCTCACTGTTTCTATTGACGTTGGTGGATATAAGGAAGGCTGAAACAGATTTTCATTATTCTGAGAAGATTGAAGTGCTATGGATCTCACCTTACTGGAACCTGAATTGCTAGTCAAGCTTTACTATCAACAATACAGTAACACTAATGCCACACTTCAAGAATTCCAGCATTTGAAGGATAGGAGAAAAGGTCCAATGGCAATAACAAATCTTAGAAAAAATGATTTTATGATTTGAAAATAGTGGATCTTTAGCAATGAGGGCCAGGATGAGGGTACAAATGAATTATTCCTCAACAAGTTGACAATGTTGCAACTGCCATCCTGGAACATGGAATGAATAATGCACAAGGGTCCAGCAGTGCTGAGGTTTTTCCCCCTACAAGATCTCCCATGCTCAAGTTTGCTTCATGGTGATGCAGAAACGCAACTGCAGTTTACCCTGATGCTCTTATCTGGAATGGAGGTGGATGACATATGGCTGTGGAAGATCTTGTAGAGTGAAAAGGCACATTTTTACCTGAATGGTATTGTTAACAAGTTATTATGAAAAAGAAGGCGATCTCTATTATAAGAGATGAAGGAACATTAACAGAAGAATTCTATTCTCCAACCATTGATTAGCAGTGGATATCCTAAAAAAATGGCACAAAGAATGCTTTTCTCTAATCCCTCTCCACAACAGATCCATGATTCATTACAGAGCTTTGGTTTCTATCCCTTTTATTTGCGAACTTTCACTAAAAATCACAAATCTGAAATTTCATGACATTAGAGTGGCCTTCAAACCCATTATGATGGTACAAAATCTGTTATGCTCGCCCACAGCCCTTTCAACAAACATCCTGGAGTTTACAATATTCTATGTTCTTGTGGTCTTAATTACATCGGACAAACATCGAGAAGTTTAGAAATAAGACAAAAAGGAGCATATTGGAGACATCAATAACAACAAAGAAGACAGCTCAGGTCTGGCATCCCATTTCTCCCATACTCAGCACAACGTTGAATGGGGACAAGAGTTCCATGTCGTATATAGAAGAATTAGTGGCCACAACATCAAAGAGGTTACAGTGGTAATCTGCTCACAAGGCACTCTCAAAAACCAAGGAATGATTTTGTGTGACATTTGGAAATCATTTATCACATTTTTAAACACGTTGGACTTTAATTTTTCTGCAAACTGTCTAGCACACCTGCTGAACAATGACTACCATGTGTGCCAGCTTCCACTCTCCATGTGTTTCTATTATTTCTTCTGTAACGGTTCCTACACATTTGCTGTTTTTAGTTATGTAATGATTCATATTTAATGCTTGTTGTATATTTGTGTGTTCATCCCAAACCCAAATGAAGCACTAGCTTAAGTGGCCAAACTTGTAGGTTTTATTAAATAATTGTTACAACTTATGTAATAAAGAATAACTAACATAAGATCAGAATGGTTTAGTTTTAGTCAAACAAGGAACTATGTTTTACAAAATTAGTCAAAAATAAAATTATTACAACATGCATTAAAAATGTTTTGGATTTACTGAAATTTTTACTCCATTTACAGGTATTGCATTCTCTGCTTGCCAATTTTTACATGGAGAGTTTTACAAAAGCATCCTCTTGAAACTATCCATCTATCCAGATAAAACCTAGGCTAAGATACTGATATGTAGGCAGTTTGGCCTTGTGGCCTATACACATTAGACATATTCCTGTTTTATTAGCCACCATCCAAGAAGTCATTTTTCTAACATAACAGTCTAGTCTCTCTAGACTCTTTAATATCTCTTCATTTTATTATATAGTGAAACCTGTGGAGTATTCATAACTAAACATACACATGTAACGATAGTAATTAAATTATTTTTAATAAGTAAATATTTCTTCCTAAGTATCTTAGGTCATCATCAGTACAGTTATTTCAAACAATACTAGGAATAACATACAGTTAGGGTGCATGCTTACAAATGGAATCCCACTAATCGTGCAGTAGCATGTTATAGAATTAAATTAAAATATATCTGATGAAAAAAAAAATAGATTAAATTAAAATAAAATAACAGAAATTTATTTTACACAATTAAGGATGACAATTTCCCAGACTTGAGGGATAGTAAGAATGTAAAATTCACACTAGAAAAAGAATCTTTACAAGGTATTTCCTTTCTGGATTTATGTATCCAATGAAAAGAAGATGGTTCCATCTCCACTTCTATTGTAAGCCGACTTTTTCAGGTCATTAATTCACAATTCATTTGCTCGCTATCCATCTCGAAAATATGGCATCGTTAAATCACTAGTAGCCAGAGCACACAGATTTTGCTCCTCCAAAGAATCTTTAAACCAAGAATTGGAAATCATCAGAAATATAGCCATACTAAATGGATACAATCCAAAAACAACTAAAAAAATCATCAGTCGCTTCCCCACACATCAACCCAGACAAGAACAAGTCGGTAGGATTCCATACCATATGTCAGAGACATCTCCGAACGTCTGTCAGAAATTATGAAGAAATACAAACTTACTGCTACCTACAAACCAATCAACTAGATCTATAATTTGTTACCTTCTCCTAAAGACATGCTCTCACCTTTGATGCTACCTGGTGTTTACGAAGTTCCATGTTCCTGTAAGATGTCTTACTACGGACAAACAGGAAGATCTATTAGTAAATGCATCTCTGAACATCAAGACCATATCCATCTTATCAAACCACACAAATCTGGCCTCGCACAACACAGAGTTGAAAACCCAAACCATAGGATCAAATGGAAAAACACCAAACTTCTACATAGATCCTTATATAAATATCAGCGTTTATATAAAAGTGCTGAAGCCCTGTGTCATAGACCCAACTTAAACAGTAATGATGTTCTTACTATCCCTAAAGTCTGGGAAATTGTCATCTTTAATTGTGTAAAATAAATTCATGTATGTTATTTTATTTTAATTTAATCTAATTTTTTTTTTATTATCAGATTATTTTAATTTAATTCTATAACATTCTACAGCATGCATAGTGGGATTCCATTGTAAGCATGCACCCTAACTGTATGTTATTTCAAGTATTGTTTGAAATAACTGCTGATGATGTCCTAAGATACTTGGGATGAAATATTTGCTTATTAAAAATAATTTAATTACTGTGGTTACGTGTGTATGTTTAGTTAATGTCTTTCAAATTGTAACATTTTTTTTTTTTTGCAGTATAAGAAAACCTATTTGCACAGGCAGATACATCCTGACTCTTGTCATCGTTCCCTTCCATAGCAGTATGGTATTATTAAAACCCTAACTAATAGAGCCATCAATTTGTTCCAGTGAGGCATCTCTCACAAGTGAATTTTGCCATGTGTACTACCCCTTATCTAATAGCTATAATTCCAAATTTAGCAAAATACTTACTTTTTTCTCCAATCTTTGACCTTTTCTATATACAGATTATACTAATGTGATCATTGTTCTCTGTGCCAGGGTTAAAAAAATACAATCTCTGCACTGCCTTTCAAACCTTACTTGTTATGTTTCCCTGAGGATAATCTCAATCTCTAATGTTTATAGGATTCATCGTTCCTGCAAGTTGGCTTACTGTGGACAGACTGAATGATCAGCTGTCCACATAGGAGAACATAAAATATGTAATACATGCTGCTGACACTGTGCTTCATTTCAACAAGTGAAAATGTATGAGTTTTTAAGATTCTGCAGCTGCCTTTAAAAACCAACCATAATTTAATAAGTATGGTTGTTCTAAACTTCCACAGTAATTCTTATGCATCCCAAAGTTTCTAGGACTCTCACTGTTAATCTGCTGAGTTTCATTTTGCTTTGTATTGCTTATATGTTACAATTTTCATACCAAATTTATTACAGCATTATTCAATTTATTTAGAGAATCCTGCACCCTTGTACATGGATTTATTTAGGAGTATAATATGTACACAAAGTAAACAGCTGAGATTACCATATCCAATTTTGATATCAGGTTTAATGTTGCTTTCTTTTATATTGGGATCCATATAGCTGATTAATGACAGTTGAGATAATGTACACACTTGTTTCACACCTTATTTAACATCAAACCGTCTTACTGTATCTCCAATTCTAATGCTGACTTACAACTTAAATATAGATTTCAGTTGTATTGCTCGTTATAATATCCCATATAACAGTATCATTCTGAACATCTTTCTTTTTGACACCTTTTCATATGTGTTTTCTAGATCTACAGAACTTAGATACAGATCATTATTATATTTCTAATTATTTGTTTTAAAGTGAAAATCTGATCCTGACAGTCTCTATTTGGCCTGAACACAAGCTTGTTCTTCAAGTTTCCATTCTGTAATTTTTCTTATCATTTTCTCAAGCATGCTCACTTAAATCTTATCAGGAACACTCAGTCAGAAAATTCTTGTAATTCTTACTTTCAGTTTTATTTCCCTTTTTATAGATGGTACTATAAGAGCTCTACTCCAGTCATCTGGAATTTGATACTCTGACCAGGCCTTCTGAATTATGCAGAAAAATTTTATACCTCCACATCTGAGCATTTCTAGTTGAATATCATATTCTCCAGTTCCTTAGTGAGTTTTTTCTACCTAAAGTATTATATGTATATTCTTGAATGTTCACTACCATTTTCTTGTTCATTAAATCAGAGCAGGGTGATCATTACAAACAATTTTAATTTGCCTCTTCATTTCTTTGCCTGTTTTGCCTATATTGTTGTCTTCACTTTGTACATTTCCTGATTTATTGCAACATCTGACTAAATCTCTTCTGTCAGTCTCCATCTCACACTTATACTGCTTGAAAACCATGCCATTATTTTGCCTTTCTGTTTCAATCTTATCCAGACATAACTCCTGCTATTATCTGCAACACTCCCTTCTTACCCTTTCTATCCTCATGAAAAACATCATACCTTCCATTTCTGTTTTCAGCAGGATACCATTCTTATCCACGTTTCACTTATTCCAACTAATTTTGAACAAATAAATACAGTATATAATATACAATATATAATCGATGCAACTATTTCATCTCCCTTATTTCTGATTCTCTGGCATTTACAAATATGCATAGTTATTCATTTCATGGTCTATAACCACTCCTACCAATGCCATCATTCATCTGCAACTCTCCACACCTCCTCTTGCCTATTCTTTATAATCTTTTTATCCCATATGTTCTGACTGTAATTCTGTTGGCTCTATTGCATAAGGAATGGAGAATGCCTATTTTTTTGAGCTCATGATTGAGATGTTGTGTGTAGGTAATGTCCTGTGTTAGTTGGGTTGCTGTGGAATTGCAGAATTTCCACCAATATAGATGGAAGAAACTAAGAGTTACGGTATCTTAATTCTGTCCTTCTAAAAAAAATGGCTACCACAGAACATGAGTAAAAACAAATTCTGTTTCAACTTCCAAAAAAACAAAAACAAGAATACAAAGGAGCAATGATTCTTCTATATACACAATCAATCACAGATAAAATAGCAAAATTGCTTTTCCAACAAAACTTAAAAGTCGCATTTTATTCAATCAACAAAATCTCTGAACACCTGAAACCTCCACATCCACCACTTAAAAAAATCGGGTGTCTTACAAGATCAGTTGCAATTGTGGTCTATACTACGTAGGACAGATTGGTAGATCTGGTGACATATGCCAATAGGAACACTTCAAGGATGTTGAGAATGAAAGAAATCATAAATCAGGGAGTACATACAACAAACAAATCACCAAGTAGAATGGCAACACACTGAAATGCTCCACATTGATTACTAGTTTTACTTAAGCGTATTCAAACAATCAGCTTAAATGATGAAACATCCTCTACAGTGTAACAAAAAACAAGGGATGAATTTACATCAAGTTTGGTCTTCCTTAATCCGTCATAACACACTTGTATCTATTAGTAGTATACAGCAACTCATTAACCAGCATCCAGCATAATAAACGAATGCCTACTTTCCATTGTTTAAATGTTTTCAAATATTTTTCAGTAAAGATATTGGACTGTTATTACTTGCTTTCTAATTTTTAGTTTATTTCCTGATGAAGTGAAACATAGTTTCAATTTGATGTCTTTGTTTGTGGTTTTATACTGGAAAAAATAGTTCTAAAAATATCCTATCTTCACAGAAGTCTACACAACTAGCTAGCTAGAATTTATCTTTTAAAGTAAGTGGCAGATTACTAGCATAAGATGAAAAGTGAAACTATTGATAAGTTGGCAGGTAGGTCCTTGGTTATGAACCTAATCTTGTGTTACTTGTATAGGAAAATGAATTTATCTAGCAACTGAATAGAAAACACATTATTTTAAATGACTGCCTTCATTAGAATTTGCATATAATTTGAAATGACTGCTAGTCTTTGATACCAGGATATTGTATAGATATTAGTTAGCATTGCTTAAAATACTGTTGCAAAATGTGTGTCTGGTATTCAGATGATATGTTTATTTTTGTTTGTATTTCAGGTTCATCTAGTTCAATTAGTGGATATTTTAAACTCAGATTCCAGTATTTATACAAAATATTAAAGAAAAAGCTAGTAACTGGCAAGATCATACTACTTTATGCACAAGTGGTTTAGTTTAGTGTTGGAGGAATCAAAAATTAGGCTTGCATTTGTTTCACTCTGTGCTGTGATATTTTTCTGTTATTGATGTCACTTGTTATATTATTTCAAGTTTGGAAAATTGAAACTACCATTGTTTTAATGCAGACCTTGGATACCATAATCAGAAACTTAGGTGAGTTGTATCAAAAAGTTGATGTTTTGAAACATGAGAATTTTAATTACCAAATTGTGAATGTAAAATGCATTTATCCAAGTGTAAGCAAACAAGTTTGGACCTGAACTATTTTCAAGACTGGGGCAACTCGTATATATAGAAGCTTATGACTTCACATCACTTGCCTTAGTATCCCATAATAGCACACATCCTTACGGGTATGTATAATGCTGTGCATTATGGGAAGGGTCACTACCCAGACAGGTTTCGACCTTTATTGAGGTCTTATCAGTGGGAGCCACACTCAGAGGTGATACCAAGGTTAAAGTAAAGCAAAAGTCATATTTTTGTTGCCGAAAGGTGTCAACAATTATCTCTAATCCAGAGTATTTTATTAATAAGGTGGAACACTTTTCGGCAACTCATATGAAAATAATATGACTTCTCCTTAGTTCAACCTTGGTACATCATATGCATACCTGTAAGGATATGTGCTTTGCATTATGGGATACTAAGGCAAGTTATGTGAAGTCATAAGCTTCTATATATATATATATATATATATATATATATATATATATATATATATATACGAGTTGCCCCAGTCCTGAAAATAGTTCAGGTGCAAACTTGTTTGCTTACACTTGGATAAAGGATTAAACCAAGTATATAATTTCTTGGTATCTTTAATTTATAGTATAACCAAGTGGAAAACTTCCAACAGCAAAATGCATAACATTTTGTTGCTTCTTTTATACCAAATGTTATTCACTGGTATATGATATGACATGTTTAATGTAAGGATATAATTTGAATAGTTAGGTATGTTCCTGATTTATCAGCATGGTCATATTCATTACTCATGAATTGAAGTAATATGCTGTACACCTCTTTAGGGTACATGTCAGAAATTTGATTTATTTAAAGAAAGCTCCAAGGTATTGTTCCACCCAATCTAAAATGGAATGGTTGTCTCTTCTTAACAAAAGTTTGAGAGATAATTTTCAGTAACCGTTTAAAAAAAATTCTTCAAGTCAGATGCTACCTATAGCTTGCTGCTCTTACTTTGCATGAAATCTACTGTTGTAGGTTCTACCTTTTGAATTTACCTGTTGTTTCACTGATAATGGTTTGTCAGATTAAGTTTGAAATATCTAGTATTATTTTAAGGTAATTTTACATTACCAATTTTAATCTCTTTCTTGTGTATATGTCACTTGTTATTTATTCTTTCAGCTACTCTCTTCCTGAGTCTCTATAGCTCAGCTGGTATCAACAATGCCTTTCAAATGAAAAGACCTGGGCTTGAATTCCATTTAGGGCATGAAAAACATTTATCATGCATGTCAACTGAAGGTGAGAAAGCTAGTCTCACATGAAGGTGGTAGGGTTTTGCCTCCTGGATACTCTGTTGATTAAACTCTTGCAGAACAGGCAAACCAACTAGAAGAACATATGCAATTTACATACATAATACACTGGCCTCATAATCTCAATGCTAAGGATGATAACGTTGCAATACACAAATCAACTAATCTTCTAGTATATCTATTAGATGTTTTATTCATTTGAACCTTATTAATTTTAACTTGTGCTAAAGTTAACAAGGTTCAAATCAGGTTCTGGTTACCTTATTAACTTTAACACAAGTTCAACTCAAATGTATAGCAGATTATTATACTTCTTGAAAATAATTATTGCACAGCCATTTGTATAGTTCTCAGTGATTGTACAAAAGGAAGCAGGAAAACATAAGGTATGAGAAATATATTTAAAAAAAAAATTTGTTTTACTGCCTTCCTTGATCTCTTTTATGATAATTGCACATGAGGCCTATTGTACACTAATATAGATAGTAATGCATAATGAACTCTTTAGGAAGTACATGCAGTAGAGACTTTCAAAAAGGCAACAGTAGAAGCATTAAAGAGGAAAATTTATTCCATGAGTTTGAACTATAAAGAGATGAGGACTAGTTACTGTTGGTATCTTAACATATTTAGAAAAGAGTGGGAGGAATATCAGTGCTGGTTATTGTGAACAATGACCATGTAAATGTCTGTACCAAATAAACATAGCAGAAACTAAACATCTGTGAAAAATAGTGGAGTTAATCATTGAGAGAGAGGGGTCACTAAATCAACCTGATTATGCTACTTTATGAAGTTCAGGTTTTTGGGGATCTCTTGAGTCATTACCACAGTCATGAATACTATTCAGTAGTTGGATTGAATTATGATTTTGTAGTTTTGGTTGTTCAGAGATGAAGTGATGTCTAAAGTGAAAAGTTGAGACAATGAGGTACTGCTTGTTTATGTTTAAGAATTGAAGAATGAGGGTATTTTTTGCATGATACTGGACAGGATTGATTTGAACTTGTGTTAAAGTTAATAAGGTAACCAGAACCTGATTTGAACCTTGTTAACTTTAGCACAAGTTAAAATTAATAAGGTTCAAATCAATAAAACATCTAGTAGATATACTAGAAGATTAGTTGATTTGTGTATTACAACGTTATCATCCTTAGCATTGATATTATGAGGCCAGTGTATTATGTATGTAAATTGCATGTGTTCTTCTGGCTGGTTTACCTGTTCTGCATGAGTTGAACAAACAGAATATTCAGGAGGCAAAACCCTACCACCTTCATGTGAGACTAGCTATCTCACCTTCAGTTGACATGCATGATAAATGTTTTTCATGCCCTAAACGGGATTGAAGCCCAGGTCTTTCCATTCGAAAGGCATTGTCGATACCAGCTGAGCTATAGAGACTCAGGAAGAGAGTAGCTGAAAGAATAAATAACAAGTAACATATACAGAAGAAAGAGATTAAAATTGGTAATGTTACTAAAATTATCTTAAAATAATACCAGATATTTCAAACTTAATCTGACAAACCATTATCAGTGAAAAAACAGGTAAATTCAAAAGGTAGAACTACAACAGTTGATTTCATGCAAAGTAAGAGTAGCAAGCTATAGATAGCATCTGAGGAATTTTTTTTTAAACAGTTACTGAAAATTATAATCTCTCAAACTTTTGTTAAGAAGAGACAACCATTCCAGTTTAGATTGGATGGAACAATTAATACATTGGAGCTTTCTTTAAATAAATCAAATTTCTGACATGTAACCTCAAGAGGTGTATAGCATATTACGATAGTGCTACATGAAAAGTTACATCATTACTAACTTCCTGTCGACAGTTTTCCTCCAGATTAATCTGTCTGTTAATGTTATCAGATCTTATATTTCTCTCTTCTGAGGCACTTTTTTACTATATCAGTCCACCTTGATCTGGTTATTTTTCCTACCATCCTGGCAAAGAACACTTGTTTTACTAACTTTTCCTTTTAAATTCTGTTTAAGTGATCATACCACCCAAGATTAGTTCTTCTAATACATTCCTGAATGCTGACAGTGTCAAGTTTTTTCCTAATATCCAATAAAATATGAATAGCAGTATTCATATTTTAATATGAATACTGCTATTGATGCCATCTGTTCACTCCCTTAATCTTTCTCAGAACTCTTTAAATAAATGTTCATATTTAAAACAATTCTCATAGATTAAGCATGCATCTGACCAAAGAATTTATATTCCATGTAATTATGCTAATCAGGACTTGGCTTAGGAGATTTCAAAGTTTCTACAAAAATAAAAATATGACATTTACAAGTAATAAATCAGTCTCTTGCAAGTGATAAATACTTGCTAGAGACTGTGATGAAAAGTTTTATTTGGCATTTGTTAGAACATAAGCATTTTGTTAATAGGGAAAAAAAAAAAAAAGGGATTAAGAGTATTTTCCTGAGGATTAGTTCAGAGATGGGATAGGAATCTTGCATTCAGCATTGGAGTTACAGGAGATTAGATTGTAGGAATCTGACATGTATTGAATCCTCTGATTGAGGGGGGGGGGTTTGTAGTTAAACTCATTTAATTACATGATCTGTGTGCTAATGCCTGGATTCTTATGTAAGGAGTAAGTGGAGGAACAGACACTGAGCTGTATTGAGTACAGTCTTGACAATGCTGCTCTCTCTCTCTGCAGCAGTGGTGTAGAACCTTCAGCCATTGTCAGTTTTACTTTTGGAATTTGCCTGTTCTATAACTGATGATGATGGTCTATTACATTTTCTAAAATATATGTTATATTTTAAGATAAATTTATACCATCAGTAAGCCTCTTTCTTGTGTATATATCTCTTGCTATTCATTTATATCACAATATTTTAACATTTATATGAAATAATATAACTCTATGCTAGTCTAGTGTTAGCATAAATAAGTCTTCTTATGAACAGCTTCACATAAGCTTGTTAGAACTTCTAAATAACAATTGTTCAATGAATTCAGGTTACCTAATTCTTTCATTGTCTCATATCTTCCCATTCCTCTTTAGACTTCTTTATGTCACTTAAATACTCTAAACTTTTTCATGGCATCCTCACCATAAACCACTCTTAACATGTCGAGCATTTCACTTGTGTTTTTGCCCAACTTTGCGCAAAATCTTAATGTGTTCTAAATTCTGTTTTTTCATTTTTACACCAAAAACGACACACACATATACAAATATGCACAGTCATGGTTCTGCCTGATTTGCCATGTGAACAGTAGTACAAGGCCATTCTAGGAATTATCACACCTTATGTGGTGTGCCAAAGCTCTTCAGATCTTTTAAGATAATGATGTGTTGCTTCTTTTGCATCATGACACAGATCATGTTGTATTTACATTCTGATAAAATGTAATTAAATAAAACAACTGGAATTGCATTTTTTAAGGCAGGCTAACATATCACTTTTTCAAAGTGATATGCTAGCCTGCCTTAAAGTGAAATTATGTAAGAAATCATTTTCACTAGGTGAAATTATGTAAGAAATCATTTTTAAAACGATGAGTCTGCCATGAAGTTTTGATTTTTCTAAATGGCATTTAATGTTTGTATATTATGTAGTAAATTTTAAAATATTCCTGAAAAAGTGTTATTTTTATCCTTATACTAAATGAACACTTCTGTTGTTTAGAGATAACAGCATCCTAAACTTTCCTGTTGAGACAAACTAGAATTATGCCTCAAGGGTATACGTATTGGGGTAATTGGATGCGATCGCGTGAGGAAGGAAGACCTCCAGCATTGGGATCTACTAATAAGTTTTATCAAAACTTGTATTCCTGCATTCTGCCAAGTTTATCATGGGATCCCTCTTTTTCTGAAAAGCACACTCATCATGGAGCAGTTTATAACCTTGAATTTTCTCCTGATGGGTAAGTTATTTAGAGAATAATAAGTTCTTTTGTATTTAAGTGTTGCTGCTGAGATATTTAGAATTACATAAAAATTAAGGTCACTTACAGAGCAAAGTTAAACCAAATTATACTCTACTGGCTGAAAGTATATACACCTTATGATGATACAACATAATAAAAGATTGCTCTGACTGGGGCATAGCCTTGTTTATTCAAGGCCTCTACTGTTTTTGTCAGGGAACCAGGATAAAAAAGAGAAACATCAGCTACTTGAAAAGTCACCAGAATTGAATATAGGCACTACCACTGTAGGAAAGAATAATGAAAAGGAGATATATCTAGCACTGGAGGTGTAGAAATACTGTCAACAAATTTGATATAATTGGGATAAAGGAGCCTGAAACAGGTGAGATATTTCTAAATTAGGTAAGATTTATTCATGAAGGAGATCTGATTAAAGGGGGAGAGAGTAGCTCTAGTATTCAACACTAAACATGAAGATTAACTTCTTGAATGGGAACATATTTCATTTGAACAATTAGACGTGTTGATGATCCCACAAAATCTTGTAAGAAGTAAAATTTATCTAGTCATTAGACAGCACATGTTGGGAAGGGGTGGGTAGACTGATCTTTGTTGGATGCCTAAACAGCAGGTTAGGTTAGTGGCCAGATTTTTTTAGTAATAAAGGAGGTTACATCTAAGCTTATCATGATAGTTATTATTTAAAACTAAATTTTGGATTAAAGATTTGAAATGAGTGGAATTTTTAATATAAGAAGAGCATCCTATAAGTGGGGATTAAGAATTTAGCTAACTGTTTGGCTAATTTAAAAGAGGGAGAGTTAATGGTATTTACTGTGGGATGGAGAAGGTTATTGGGTTTATGAATTTTTGACAATCTGTATATATTATTATGTGACACCTCCAAGGAGTCCAAAGACTCATCAAGGGAGGGCACCTATTCTACAACTCTCCATCTCCACTACTCAATCCACCAACTACAGTGAACTGCATCATCTACACCAGTGGTCGCCAAAGGGGTCGATATAACATTGTTAGGGGTCAATTCGGGCTCAGGGGTCAATTGGGGGTCTACAGAAAAATATAAGACATCATTGTATGGGTAATATTTAATTTGGTTAACTTGGATTACCTCCATGACAAAAGACATGGAGGTAATGACAATGCAATTAAGAGTGAATCGTGGGATCAGTACCTCCATCTTACAGGTCCATGAATAAGACCTGTAAGATGGAGTAAGGTCATGAAAATAGTTACTGAGGCCAGTCAAGTAGGCCAAAATGACGTATTTGCCAATAAACGGATGTTGGTGGTTCCTGCCGGCCGGCGCAGTGGGAGCGAGATTGCAACACGTGTGTGGTTCTTGTTTACTGATACTTACAAGTATTCAATCCCAGTCTCATTTTTGCGCATCGACATACAAGTGAGTGTTAATGTTCTAAAATTCATCAACATACTTATTATAATTCAATCGTTATTCATTCACGAACTCAACTTCTCTATGTTGAAGAGTTGAGCAGCGCTGGTAGTAATGCCAGTGATATTAATACCAGTAGTTTATTAATATCATTAGTAATACCAGTGATATTACTAGTGATAGTAATAGTAGTAGTGATAGTAATATAATAATATATACTATATTATACATACAATAAACACTGTGTTTATTTTATAGTCACAGTGTTTATTGTATGTATAAAATAAAAACTCACATAAGCGTCTTTTTTTGCTTGTCCTATTATAATTACGTAATAGTAAAATAAAGGGGGGGTTGATAAAAAGTCAAGAAACTCTTGAGGGGGGTTGACGGGCAAATAACTTTGGTGACCTCTGATCTACACCAACGATATCTATTGCACACCACCAGTATTTTTACAATTACAAACACCCAGGTCCACGACAGGATTTGAACCCACAGCCTTTTGGCTGCAGAGCAGATATGCTAACCACTTGGTTAACCAGGCCGGCATGTGGGGGGAAGGGGTGCTAAATGATTTGAGTTTTCAACTATTTCAGGAGACCAAGATGTGGTATTTTTAAGAAGCCTTTGTTTGCTTTTGAGAATCAGTGAGATCATAATCCAGTGGTTTGTAAGTAGTGCTGTCTTTGAGCAGCACATTCATTTTCCGATTATATTAACTAGCATTGATGCTCACAAAAATACCCTTGTTGGTTCTAGTGATTTTTATGCTACTGTCTTTGCATAATTTACAGAGAGAGAGCGAGAGAGAGAGAGAGAAGATGGGTGTTAGATTTCTTCTAGGTGGAAAAGCTTGAGAAGGGATATTTGCTATGTCAAACCTGATATTATTGGCAATGGTAGGAGGCAAGTTGTAAATGCCATGTTCTATGTGCAGCATGAAGTCTAAAGATAGAACTTGACATGGCACTACTGCAAAGCTGTGGCTGTGGCTAAGGATGCTAATGATTGTTTTGTCAAGACTTTTAGACAAAAGCTTTATGAAATGGCTGAAAAAAAAATCTATGCAGATTGTATATTTCTTAATGTATTTCTACTTAATTTTTAGAAATTCTTTCCAGGCCAATTATATTAGATAAGAGTCCAAAGTTCAGGATTAATAATTGATGATAGTTCTACTCAGAGGGAGTTATTGGATATTAGATACAGTAGCATGTGTTGTGCTGATCTGTTCTTGGTTCAGCATGTGTTGCGCCTGTAGATATGAAGAGCTTTAGGAAGGTGAAATTTAATATTCAGCTTAATACATGTAGGAATTAAAAGAAACACACGTATTAACTACATTGAAAATTATTTAATTGTAAATATTTCATCCTAAGTATCTTAGGACATCATCAGTACAGTAGTTTAAAACAATAATAGGAATGACATACAGTTAGGGCGCATGATTACAATAGAATCTCATTAAACGTGCGTAACGTGTTACAAAAGAAAAAAAAATTAATTATTTAACACAATTTTGTATGACAATTTCCCATACTTTAGCAATAGTAAGAACGTCGTTGCGGTTTAAGTTTGGTCTGTGTAGTAGGGCTTCAGAACTTTCTTTGTATAAACGTTCATATTTATATAAAGATCTATGTAAAAGTTTAAACTTTTCCCAATGGATCCTATGGTTTGGATTTTCAATTATGTGTTGAGAGAGGCCAGATTTCTGCGGTTTAAAAAGACGAATGTGGTCTTGATGTTCCGAGATGCGGTTCTGAACAGACCTACCCGTCTGTCCAAAGTAAGACAATTTGCATGAGCATGGAATTTCATAAACGCCAGGCAACATCAAAGGTGAGAGTTGGTCCTTAGGAGAAGGTAACAAATTGTAAATTTGGTTGAAAGGTTTGTAAGTAGTGGCAAAATTGTATTTCTTCATAATTTTAGAAAGACGTTTGTCGATGCCTTTGAAGTAAGGTATGGGAATCCTATGGACTTCTTCCTGTCTGGTTTGATGTGTGGAGAAGTGACTGATGATTTTTTTTGAGTTGTTTTCAGATTATATCCATTTAGGATAGCTGTATTTTTGATTACTTCTAATTTCTGGTTTAAAGATTCTTCAGAGGAGCAGAATTTATGTGCTCTGGAAACTAGTGATTTAATAATGCCAGATTTCTGAGATGAATGATGAGCAGAAGAATTGTGAATGTAGCGACCTGAGAATGTAGGCTTGCAAAAGACAGACGTGGCGATGGAACAGTCTTCTTTTCTTTGGATGTGTAAATCCAAAAAAGGATATACCCTGTGGAGATTCTTTTGCTAATGTAAAGTTGATGCAATGATGAAGGAGGTTAATTTTGTCTAGAAACAGTTGTAATTCATGTTCGGGATGATCCCATACTGCAAATACGTTGTCGATATATCTTAACCAAATTTTTGGTTTGGGTTCAAAAGTGAATATTTTTTCTTCAAGGTGTTCTTTATCACCAAATCTAGAAACAAGCTTGCTAGATTTGGTGATAAAGGAGATCCCATTGCTGTTCCTTCTTCTTGCTTGTAAATTTGACCTTTCCAGGTGAAGTAACCTGATGCAATAACAAACTTGAACAATTCAACTATATCCGGCAGAAATTTTTGAGTTAGTAATTCTATTGTTTCTTTATGGGGAATGTTTGTGAAGAGGGAGACAATGTCGAATCTGATTGACAAGTCAGTCTTTAATTTTTGTGTGAAACTCAGTAGAATTTTTGATTGAAGAGACTGAGTGGCCTATGTGAGGGTGGGGTGGAGAAGGTTAGATAAGAATCTTGATAACTTGTAAGTTGGACTGCTGATACAGTCTACGATGGGTCTAAGTGGAACATTAGTTTTGTGTAGCTTAGGTAAGCCATAAATTCTAGGCGGTCTTGCATGGTATGTCTTAAGTTTTTTGATTGTTTCTTCATCTAAGAAGGAAATTTCATTAAGTAGCTTATTTAATTTTCTGAGTTGACGTTTTGTAGGATCATAATCCAATTTGGCGTAAGTATTACGATCTCGAAGAAGTAAATTCATTTTTCGGTCATATGAGTTTGTATCGAGAACCACAGTGGTATTTCCTTTATCAGCTCTGGTAATGATTATGTTTTTATTACGTTTTAAGGAAATAATAGCTTTCAATTCTGATAGTGAGATATTTAATTCTGAAGGTTTGGCATTGTAGATCACTTTAGCTACTTCAAATCGAAGTCTGTTGGCTTCAATACTGGAGAGATGGTTGACGTTTCTTTCTATATTTTGTATGAAGTCTAAATATGGAAAACATTTTGGTCAAATTGCAAATTTATGGCCTCTTGCTAGAACATTTAATTCGTCTTTTGTTAGTGGATGGTTAGATAAATTGACTACCCATTTTTCCATTGGTAATTTGTTCATGATCTTTTTTGATCAGTTTAATAGATTAAGGTATTTAATATGTAGAGCACTATTGCTTTTATCAAAAGCTTTTTTTCCTGAATTCTTTGAGACAGTTATAATTAATTGTAGCAATTCTTGATTTAACATATTTGACAAGTCTGTTTCTAGTTCTGCAATATTTAAATTGTTTGTTGCTAATTCATGCTTAGAAACTCGTAACTGATTGAGTAGTAAGGAATGACTTGCTTTTTGACAGATTTTATGGGCACCTGGAGATTTGATGGCTTCCTTCAGTTTTGCAAAGGTTGGAATAAGATTATCGCATCTGTACTTTTTTAAAAAAGAGATTCTATCTCGTAGCTTACCCTGTTTTAATTGCAGTTTTCCTAGTAAGTTTGTCTTCTGTGCTGTCATTTCCCCGTGAAGGAATAAAACTTTTTTAAATAACGAAACCTGTGGTGCGATCATAATTAAAAGACACACGTATTAACCACAGTGAAAATTATTTAATTGTAAATATTTCATCCCAAGTATCTTAGGACATCATCAGTACAGTAGTTTAAAACAATAATAGGAATAACATACAGTTAGGGCGCATGATTACAATAGAATCTCATTAAACGTGCGTAACGTGTTACAAAAAAAAAAAAAAATTATTTAACACAATTTTGTATGACAATTTCCCATACTTTAGGAATAGTAAGAACATCGTTGCGGTTTAAGTTTGGTCTGTGTAGTAGGGCTTCAGAACTTTCTTTGTATAAACATTCATGTTTATATAAAGATCTATGTAAAAGTTTAGACTTTTCCCAATGGATCCTATGGTTTGGATTTTCTGTTCTGTGTTCCGAGATGCGTTTCTGAACAGACCTACCTGTCTGTCCAAAGTAAACGCCAGGCAACATCAAAGGTGAGAGTAATCAAAAATACAGCCATTCTAACTGGATATAATCCGACAATTCAAAAAATCATCAGTGACTTCTCCACATATGAAACCAGACAGGAAGAAGTCCATAGGATTCCCATACCTTACGTCAAAGGCATCAACAAACGTCTTTCTAAAATTATGAAGAAATACAATTTTGCCACTACTTACAAACCTTTCAACCAAATTTACAACTTGTTTACTTTTCCTAAGGACAAACTCTCACCTTTGATGTTGCCTGGCATTTATGAAATTCCATGCTCATGCAAATTGTCTTACTTTGGACAGACAGGTAGGTCTGTCCAAATACGCACGTTTAATGAGATTCTATTGTAATCATGCGCCCTAACTGTATGTTATTCCTATTATTGTTTTAAACTACTGTACTGATGATGTCCTAAGATACTTGGGATGAAATATTTACAATTAAATAATTTTCACTGTGGTTAATACTTGTGTTTCTTTTAATTATGATCGCACCACAGGTTTCGTTATTATTATTTTTTTTTTTTAAAAAACATGTAGGAATAATTCCAGTGTTCCTGCACCTCTTCAAGTAGGTTAACTAATTGAGTTCCCTTGATATATAAAATTTCTACTTACTCTATTGTTTAGCTTTGTGTGTTATGCCTTCTTCATGTAGTATTAACAATTGACTATTTAGACTTATGTGGTGGTTTGAATATGTTATGAGGTTTAATGGAATAAATAAAACACGTAAATAATTCAACAATACGTTTAGTCACTTCTGTATTTCATCTGTTGCTGAAACATCATCAGAGAAACAATATTAAAATTGCAACACACAGAAATTTGCACAAACAATAAATGGAAAAGATTAGAAAAGGTTAAAGTGCTATGAGGGGGTGCCCTCTATTAGTGCTGTTGGCTAGCCTTAGCTGCATTGGAGGGAGGCCTAAGAATTAATTTACCAGATCTTGGCAAGTGCTAAATCTGCTAATTCTAAAAAAAAAATTAAAAAAAGGGTGACACTGGAATTATTCCTATATATATATATGTTAAGCAGTAGAATATTAAATTTCACTCTTCTAAAGCTCTTCATGTCTACAGGCATGCTAGCTATTCTTTACTCCGAGAACAGATTGGCCCAACATGTGCTACTCTATCTGCTAAACAATGCTGCCATTAACTCTCTTCAAGTAGCACTGCTATCAATTTAACTTTGAACTGTTCTCTCTAACATATCAGATAAATTGGCCTGTAAAGAATTTATAAAAATTAATGACAAATATGTTAAGAATTATAACAATATGCATCAATTTTTTTTTTCTCAATTTTGCAGTAGCACCATCTTCAGACTTTATACTGCACATAAAATATTGTATTGCAGTTTGCATCCTACCATTGCTAACAATATCAGGCTTAACTTAGCAAACATACTTTCTCAAGCCTTGCTACTAGATGAAACCTCTCTAACAGCCAATTCCTCTCTCTATAAATTATGCAAAGATAGGAGCTTAATAATCACTAGAGCTGACAAGAGTAATTCTGTTGTGGTCATCAGTACTAGTGAATATAATCAGAAAATAAATGTTTCTCAGGGACAGTATTACTTATAAACCACTGGATTATGATCCCACTAATTCTCAAAAGAAAGCATAAAAAACTTATTAAAATTGCCACATCTTGGCCTCCTGAAATAGTTAAAAAAAAAAAAAAAAAAAAAAAAAAAAAAAAATACCCAATTAGTTTATTCCCCCTCCCTCCATTATATAGATTGTCAAAAATTCACAAACCCAATAACCTCCATCCTGCAAGTGAGTAGATGTCACTCACTCTCGATCTTTTAAGTTAGCTAAATTCTTAACCACAGAAGTCATTCTTCTTATGTTAAAAATTTCATTCATTTCAAACCTTTAATTCAAAATTTAGTTCTTGTTAAGAACTATCATGAAAAGCTTTGATGTAACCTCTGTTTTTTTTTTTTTTTTTTTTTTTTTTTTTTTACTAAAAAAAAAAAACTTTTTCTCCTGGATATCATTGATCTTTTTAATTTTACCATTTATTTTGGCTATTTCACTTGGAAAGATATTATTTATAAACAGATTAAGGGTACAGACTTAGGCTCCTTCTTCTCTCTCTTCCCCTCTAGCCACTTATTATATGGAACATTTTGAAAAACATGCTCTTGATACTGTAAAATTCGATGCAGCATAAATTTTTATATTTTTTATTGTATCGACTTTTTACAGAGGTCACATCTAGAAAGACTTATAAAAATAACTTTTGGTTGTTATTGTAAATAGAATACTAAGAGCCTATGTATAAACCCCAAAGGAAATTAGCTTCCTCCTTACATAAACAAAGAATGTTGAAAGAGTTTGAGAACAGGAACCAAACCTTGGAGATTCAGTGGCAAGCCTTGAAGAAAACCCTGATTGATTCAGCCAGAGAGGCATGTGGTGAGGTTGTCTGCAAGGATAGAAAAATCAGAACTCCATGGTGGACACAGGAAGTTAAAGAGGCAGTGATGGAAAAGAAGAAAGCATATCAAAAGTTCCTGGCAAATAAGTCAGCTTTTGCTCTTAGAGAATACAAAGACAAATGTAAGAAAGCGAAACACTGTCTAAAACTAGCTAAACAAAAGTCATGGGAGGACTTTGTCAAGAACATAGAAAATAAATATCAAGAAGGTGGTAAGATATTCTGGAGGTTGTTGAAGAAGCTTAGAAATGGAGGAAAGAGTACTGTAAAAGGAGTTAGAGATGATAAAGGTTACATGAAAACAGGAGCAAAAGATATGCTTGAAGTGTGGAGTAATTACTTCGAAAAATTGCTAAATGAAACAAGCATTGATAGCACACTGGTAAAAAACACTCAATAGGCATACAGTCAGGAATACATATCCATAATTGAAATAAAAAAAGTCATCATCAAAGGCTTGAAATGTTGAAGTAAGGTGGTATAAAAGAGGGATGATGATTGGACTAGGGCTTTCGTAGTACTCATATATAAAATAAAAGGGAAGTAAAACTTGAGAATTACAGAGGTATTTCCCTACTGAGTGTTCCTGGTAAGATTTATGCTAGTATACTTGAGAAATGGTTGAGAAGAATTGTGAAAGAAAAGTTTGGTGAAGAACAAGCTGGATTCAGGCCAAATAGAGGCTGTCAGGATCAGATCTTCACTTTACGACAAATATTCGAGAAAGCATGGGAATATAACAAAGATCTGTATTTAAGTTTTGTTGATCTGGAAAAGGCATATGACAAGGTGCCAAGAGAGAAGCTATTCCATACGCTACAGTTATATGGTGTCAATGGGGCATTATATATCAAGCAATACTTAGTCTGTATTTGAATTGTAAGCCAGCAGTTAGAATTGAAGGAAGTATGGGAAGATGGTTTAATGTTAAATCTGGTGTGAGACAAGGATGTACATTATCCCCTCTGTTATTCATTATCTATATGGATCACATTATGAAAGAAAGTGGTACTAAACATGATATAAAAATTGGAGATGTTAATGTCAGCTCTTGGCTTTATGTGGACGATGTTATACTTCTAAATAAATTCGCTACAAGTTTGCATGATTCCCTGACTAAATTGAATAACTGTTGTAATAGATATGGTATGAAGGTCAGTATTAAAAAGACAAAGACAATGAAAATAGGTAGAATTGTTGAAAATGTCAACTGTGTTGTGAACGGGGAACCTGTGGAACAAGTAAAACATTTCAGCTACTTAGGCACGATTTTTACTGAAGATGGTAAATTAAATATGGAAATAGACAATAGAATCAACAAATTTGGTATGGTTGGAAGTCAATTGAATAAATTCATATGGAATAAGAGAGAAATTAGTCGGAACACTAAATTTAGCTGTAAAACACTTCACACCAAAGACTAGAGACCGCAGATATGAGAGTCCTGAGAAAGATTAGAGGCGTGAACAGATGGCATCAATGGCAATATCATATTAAAAACGAGGATATTAGGAAAGAACTTGACAATGTCTTCATCCAGGAATGCGTTAGCAGAGCTAATCTCAGGTGGCATGGTCACTTAAACAGAATGGGTGAGGGAAGATTAGCAAAACAAGTGTTCTCTGCCAGGTTGGCAGGAAAATGACCCAGAGGAAGACCAAGATATAGGTGGATTGATATGGTGCAATGTGCCTTAGATGATAGAAATATAAGATCTGATAATGATAATATTGGAGTCTTGACAAGTAACAGACTGATTTGGAGGAAAATTGTAGATAGGAAGTTAGTAATGATGTAAATTTTTCATTTAGTACTATAATATCCTGTACACCCCTTGAGGGTACATGTCAGGAATCTGATGATGATGATGTTAAAATGGTAAAGCCAAAAACATCAAAATAACCTTGTCATTGGAAGGCTATTTTGATGTTAGTGCTCTGATTAAAGTGTAAGAGAGCCCTTTTGTTTACAAGTTCAGTCTTAGGCGAATTTCAAGGTCAGTGGAGAAAGGGGCGGCAAGAATAAAACATAAATTCCGCAATCTGGTAAAACGGATTAAAGACATATGAAAGGAGAGAAAAGAGAAGTCGACGGAAGTTTTAGATCAAGAGAGTCACGAGGAAATATCTGGGGTTTCCAGACCTGCATCTAAAGTTTGCGTGGCAAAGTATGGGGATTTCAAACCTTAACCCAAAGTTCCAGAGAAAACTGAATATAAGGCAAGGATTTTCAACCATCAGGGATGGACAATTTTGGCTAGGACACGGAGAAGTCTGAAGGAGGAAAACGGAGGTCGATCTGCCGTAAGTCGCTCAAGATCATAAATGAGGGTAACCAGTAGTGATTAGCCACCAAGGAACTAAGCTGATTCGGAACAGATGTTTTGCCACTCAGATGAGTCTGCGCAAGCCCCGACAGCTGTGACCCCTTCGCCCGAAGTTTAAGACGCCGGGAAATTGCTCCTCAAACCCCGCCAACTGACCTGATGGAGTTGCCGGTGCTCCGAGAATCTCGAGGAAAAAAATCCAAAAACCTGAGACGGAGAAGAAACTGTGGTATGAAACGGACTGTGAAGAGGAGCACTAAAAAGAAGTAAAGAATTAATGTGAGTTGTTTATTATAAGTTATTTTATATGTGGCATAAGAGAACTGCTTTAGATGGACTGCTAAGTTAATAGTGCTAAGATATTTATGTCCAAGAGTGAATTGATGTAAAATTTATGGCTGGAATTGTTAAGTGTGTAGACCAGAGCATAGCTATTTCCTAAGAAGTAATTGGGCTAAAAGGTTAAACTGTTAATTGTAAGAAACCCCCAATGTTTACATCGTAAATTGTAGAATTGCTATACAAGTTATATTTTATAATGATTTGCTTAAACTAGGAGTTGAAATTTAAGTTGAGGTGATTATTGTAAATTTATTGAATAATCGTGGGAAATTGCCTTAAGAGTTGTCATATTTAGTGAGACTGAGATTACAAACAGCAATTTCCCTATTGCATGTATTGTATATTCAGTCTTAGTATTTAATAAACATGCTTGTTATTTATTACTGTTTCCAAATAAACGCTATCCTGTGAGCGGGAAACTAAATGATAGATAAGATAAGGAATGCATAGAAAGCCACACTGTAAATTGATTAAGTGAGAATTTTGTGTTAAATTAGGACCTACTGGAAGTACTGCTTGTTCTTATACCACAAGAAGGCTTGGTGGCGCAGCTTAACCAAATAAATTTCTAGTGCTCTCAGGTATAAAAATATAGTCACGGAAGGTAGAGTAAGAGATGGAACCAAGAATAGGAATTAAATAATACAGCATAAATAGATAGCCATAGTTTACAATGGTGCAGCAATAGAAACCGTTTATAATACTACTATTCTCAAACTATCTGACTAAGATACATTGATGTATTCTCCATTTGGCCACATGGCTCAGACACATTAAACTTCCTCTTCCATCTCAATAGACAGCACCCTAGAATCCAGTTCACTATAGGAAAACAAAATGAATCTAGAAAAGACAGGCTATTGTTATCTTCTTTTTGAAAGAAAAGGTGGCATCACACATTTTCATAATGGCACCTTGGCTTTCTCAGTTTACAGAAAACATCCACACAGGCAAATATGTACACAAACTCTCCCATCATCCCACCCATTAACAATGTAGTGTTATCAAAACAATTTTAATGGAGTCTCCAACCTCTTTTCTACCAACGCTTAATATACAACTGAACTCTCCTTCATTTGCCAGACTTTCCTGTCCAATGGTTACAATGCCAAAAAGATCAACAAATTAATTGTTCTTACCATTTCTTTGTGTTTCTCAACATGCTGACTATAGTAATGCTATCATTGTTCCTTATATCTGGGGCAGCTCAGAAAAACTAACCAGAACTCTGTTAAAGTACAATCTCTCTGGCTTTCTGCAACTCATCTTATTATCGTCAAACTGGGAGATAAGCTAACATCTGCCCAGAAGAACATAAAAATCATCATCATCATCAAATTCCTGCCATGTACCCTCAAGGGGTGTACAGGATATGACAGTACTACATGAAAAAATTACATCATTACTAACTTCCAATCTACAATTTCCCTCAAAATCAGTCTGTTACTTGTCAAGACTCCAACATTATCAGATCTCATATTTCTATCGTCTAAGGCACTTTGTACCGTATCAATCCACCTATATCTTGGTCTTCCTCTGGGTCGTTTTCCTGCCAACCTGGCAGAGAACACTTGTTTTGCTAATCTTTCCTCTCCCATTCTATTTAAGTGACCATACCATCTGAGATTAGCTCTGCTAACGCATTCCTGGATGCTGACAATGTCAAGTTCTTTCCTAATATCCTCATTTTTAATATGATATTGCCATTGATGCCATCTGTTCATGCCTCTAATCTTTCTCAGGACTCTCATATCTGCGGTCTCTAGTCTTTGGTCAAGTGTTTTACTTCTGACCCAGCTCTCAGATCCATAAGTTAAAATTGGTTTGAACACAGTCTTGTATACAGCTAATTTAGTGTTCCGACTAATTTCTTTCTTATTCCATATGAATTTATTCAATTGACTTCCCACGATACCAGCTTTGCTGATTCTGTTGTCTATTTCTATATTTAGTTTACCATCTTCAGTAAAAATTGTGCCTAAGTAGCTGAAATGTTTTACTTGTTCCACAGGTTCTCCATTCACAACACAGTTGACATTTTCAATGATTCTGCCTATTTTCATTGTCTTTGTCTTTTTATTGCTGACCTTCATACCATATCTATTACAACAGCTATTCAATTTAGTCAGAGAATCTTGCAGACTTGTAGCGGATTTATTTAGAAGTATAACATCATCCGCATAAAGCAAAGAGCTGACATTAACATCTCCAATTTTGATATCAGGTTTAATACCACATTCCTTCATAATGTGATCCATATAGATAATGAATAACAGAGGGGATAATGTACATCCTTGTCTCACACCAGATTTAACATTAAACCATCTTCCTGTACTTCCTTCAATTCTAACTGCTGACTCACAACTCAAATAAAGACTAAGTATTGCTTGATATAATGCCCCATTGACACCATATAACTGCAGCGTATTGAATAGCTTCCCTCTTGGCACCTTGTCATATGCCTTTTCCAAATCGACAAAACTTAAATACAGATCTTTGTTATATTCCCATGCTTTCTCGACTATTTGTCGTAAAGTGAAGATCTGATCCTGACAGCCTCTATTTGGCCTGAATCCAGCTTGTTCTTCACCAAGCTTTTCTTCCACAATTCTTCTCAACCGTTTCTCAAGTATACTTGCATAGATCTTGCCAGGAACACTCAGTAGGGAAATACCTCTGTAATTCTCACATTCAGTTTTATTTCCCTTTTTATATATGGGTACTATGAGAGCTCTACTCCAATCATCGGGAATTCGTCCCTCTGTCCAGGCTTTCTGAACTATGCAGTGCAGCCACTGTAAGACTCTTATACCACCATACTTCAGCATTTCTGGTCGAATATCATCTACTCCTGCTGCCTTTCCACATTTCAAGACTTTGATGGCTTTTTCTACTTCAAGTATGGATATGTATTCCTGACTGCATGCCTGGTCAGTGTTTTTTATCACTGGGCTGTCATCACTGCTTGTTTCATTTAGCAGTTTTTCAAAGTAATTACTCCATACTTCAAGGATATCTTTTTCTCCTGTTTTCATTTCAGCTTTATCATCTCTAATTCCTTTTACAGCACTCTTTCCTCCATTCCTAAGCTTCTTCAACAACCTCCAGAATATTTTGCCACCTTCTTGATATTTATTTTCTATATTCTTGCCAAAGTCCTCCCATGACTTTTGTTTAGCTAGTTTTACACAGTGTTTAGCTTTCTTACATTTGTCTCTGTATTCTGTAAGAGTAAAAGCTGACTTATTTGCCAGGAACTTTTGATATGCTTTCTTCTTTTCCTTCACTGCCTCTTTAACTTCCTGTGTCCACCAGGGAGTTCTGATTTTTTTATCCTTGCACACAACCTCACCACATGCCTCTCTGGCAGAATCAATCAATGTTTCCTTCAGAGTATGCCACTGAATCTCCAAGGTTTGATTCCTGTTCTCAAACTCTTTCATTATCTTTTCAATAATATTTCTGTATTTTAGTCTACAGTTCACATCTGAGAGCTGCTCAACTTTTATTCGCTTTAAAACTTTCTTACATGTTATTCTTTTCAATATGAAATTCAATTTTATCCTGCTCAAGACTAAATAGTGATCACTTCCAATTTCAAACCTCTGTACACTCTGGTGTCCTGCACCAGGGAGAAAACATCACTATCAACAATAACATAGTCAATGAGACTTTTCTTATTCCTAGCCTCTTCTCTCCATGTGAATTTGTGCACATTTTTATGTTGGAACATGGTGTTAGTAATAACCAGTCCATGTCCTGAGCAGAAATCCAACAGATATTTGCCATTATTATTAGCTTTGCTCTTTTCTCCAAATTTTCCCAAAATATTTTTGTATGTCTCACAATCATTTCCTACTCTACTATTTAGATCCCCAACAAGGACCAACTTTTCATTTTTCATTGTGTCAGTTGCTTTTTCTAAAGTCTCAAAAAAATTCCTCCACTTCTTAGTAGAACCTTCTGTGGGACCATAAGCACAAATAAGTCTCATTGTCCAGTTCCCCATTCTCATATTTGCCCACATTACTCTACTTGAGACTGACTGCCATTCAAGAAGATTAGCCTCGTATTTTGTGTTGAATACTATGGCTACTCCTTCTTTTCCTTGATTGTCATTGCCTGAATATAACATAAAATACATTAACATAAAATACAAATACATTAGTTAATAAGTTGTCAACACACACACACACATTGAAAGAATTTTTTTTAGAAACAGCCACAGATTTAAGAAAGCAACCTAATCTTAATAATCCTTTCTTTATAATCTAATCTTAATAAATATGGGTGTATTCAACTTCCCAAGAGTTGGGAAATTTTCTCTTTAACTTATTGTTTGGCATGTTTTTGTGTTTTTGCAATTGTAATATAGTTTTCCTGATGATGTTTCAGTGACTGAGATGAAATATAGGACTGACTAAATATGTTCTTTAATTATTTATGTGCTCTATTTATTCCATTAAATCTCATAATGAGTTCAAACCAGCATGCAAGTCTAAATAGTTGATAATTAAACACCATATACTGTAATGAACTGTTCTATGCTGCTTAATTGTGCTGGCTCTGAGATTAAGCTAGAAATGAGTTAATCCAATTAAGGGTTCTCCTGACTGAAGGATTATCACACCTCTTAACAGATTAATTGATTGTAGCACTTATTATTCATGTTTCTTTATCTCTGTATACTTTTGCATCCAGATTTTGCTGGATGTGGAAACGTGCTCTGGTCAGCATGAAGGTTAGGTTAACTGTAGAGGTGCAATCTGGCATTGGCATCAGTAACTGATCTTGAACTATGTCTCAGCCACTAGTGATTTACTTCACCAATTCTTTGAAAAATTCCCATAATGTTTCCTAAATTCTGACTAGCCTTCTTTTCAGATCCATGTGCTTCTGCTTTGTACGTCCATAGTATTTTCATAATGCTTGTTTCTCTTTACTTCAGGTAAAAAGTCCACTGGGAGACCAGAATACTTCATAAATAATGCAGTTAAGAATGTCAAGACAAAAGAGTTAAAAATGATAGAATTAGAGATATAACAAATAGAAAAAATCTGGAAGAAATGTTATAGTTTTCTCTCCAAGTTAGAATATCTTTGCTACACTATTCAATGACAGAATTATCTTAACAGTATTAAAATTTTCTTATTACTTTTCCAGAGAAACATATTTCTTTGATTTTGAGACTTCTAATTTGAATCCATATTTGATTTCTTCTTCCATCTTCTTTCTCATCAATCAGATGAGGCCCAATGAAAAAATCTTTGCCAACTGGCTTATGTTTGGCCATTTCTCTCTGTAGCTTGATAATTGTAACTGCCTTCAAGGACTGTAACAAAGTTTTTTTTGGTTTGCCTCTTGATGGTCTTGCTTCAGTGATTCCATTCAAGGCTATATTTAGTAATCTCTGGATGTGTCCAAAACCATCTTAATAGTTTAAAAATTATATCTGTGATTTCTTCTCTATGGTTTAATTCATGTTTGGATTGCTCAATTTATTTTGTGTTCTGCCCAGTAAGTCGTATTTTTCTTAAGCATTACACTTTGAATGCTCTGATTTTGTATTTTTCTGGTTGGATCTCTTGTCTCAGCTCTATATGCTGCTGTAGGTATAATAATGATTTTATAGTCTTAGTTTGAGGCTTTTTTCCATATTTAGTTCAATTTATTCATATTAGACTATCATATATTAGGTGATTTTACTGTTTCTGTGATGTCAAGGCTATGAGTAATGAGACTGCCACGATATATAAATTGCTTTGCCTGTTCAAGTATATGATTTTTTAAGTTTATGGAAAAAAATTTCCCCCATTTCTTCCCTTTTCATTGTTTTTGTTTTGCTTAGATTGATATTCATTCCCAAAGTTTTGCGCTCTTCATTAAAAATGTTTGTCTTTTCCAATTGTGCTCTAGATTTTGCAAGAATAATATTATATGCATATCATTGTGGGCTCTTCATGCCATTCATTTTTAGACTTGTTCTTTGGCTATGGTTTTGCATATTCTTTGAGACAGGTTGTAAATAAATTTGGTGAGAGCTGGCAACCCTACATGACTCCTCTTTCTACTTTGAATATGTTTTATTTTATCAAATTTGACAGTTGCTTTGGTATCTTTATAATAATTTGCAATAGAGGTTGTACCTCTGAATCTAATGTCATAGATTTTAAGATGTGTATCATTTTGTTCTGGGCAGTGAAATCACATGCTTGTTTGAAGTCAATAAACTAATGCTTAGATAAGTTGTATGCACAGCCAGGCTATCAACTTCTATTGTTTCATTCATTAAAGTCTGGATTCTATTTTGTATAATACATGTGATTCCAGTTTCTAAAAATGAGAAGTTTTGGTATGTCTGTTTCTGTATTCAACTTGTTTGAAATCTGCCAGTATTCTGCAATAAGCAGCTATTCTGTAGGTCTATCTTTCTTGTTCAAAACTTAGTAAATATTAGAATTTGGGACTCTGCACAGCTTTATTTCAATTCTGAAACATGTCATTTTGGGATTATCTCTTTATCATATAAACAATTAAGAACAAGCAGAAAATTTGCTTTATTCACAAAAGTAAAATTCCTTAGAATATGCTGATCAGAGTTTTTTTCAAATACATAATTTCACATATATAAGAATTAGCACTTTCTTACTGAAAGATGCTGTAAAAGTATTAAATGATTAATTTAGTTTAAGTTAATTCTTTTGATTAATTATGTTTTGTAATCACTTTGTGATTGTAAATTCTTGAGACAGAAGATACTGTTATGAAGTCTTTTGCTTCTCTCTGCCCCCCTTTTTTTTTAATTCCAAATTCTTTATTCTAAGCTTCATATTATAGTACAAAATTTTGAATGATCATATGTGTAACATAAGAGTAACAGCTCATTCAGGTTGTGATATGCATATAGTTACAAAATGTTATGTAACTATATGAAATATATGTAATTATGTTATCATTACACACACACACACACACACACACACACACACACACACACACACACACACACACACACACACACACACACACACACACACACACACACACACACAGACAGAGGGAGGGTTAACATGCTAATAAAAATCTGAGGAGAAGGGCAACATGCTAATATGTATAGAAGAAAAAAGTTGCATAACATTAATTAGGTTTTTGGAACAGAATAAAACAAAGTAGTTAAATAGCATTTAAAGTTTTACATTTTACACATTAAACTGGATCTTTGAATACAAATATGCTAGAATCCATTACCTTTTTCTCTCTCTCTCACTGTTTTGGTGCATTTTGCAAAATACGTACTCATTTATATGAGTGGTTCTGTCATCTATACCCAAATTATTCAGGGACATATGGGAGTCTTTGAGAGCCTTACAAATATTTGTTTTACAGGAATATTTTCCATTTCATTAAGAGTATTTTGCATGGGCAAAATGCAGAGTTGAAATTAGATAGTGTGGTAATTCCACTATGGAACAAATGGAATTTAATAAAATTTGATTTAGGATGCATGGTGTTAGTTTGGTTTCTTATTTTATTTATTTATTTATTATTATTATTTTTTTTAGCAAAAGATTCAAAGTGATATTAATCATTCCATACTAGCTAGGCAGTATTTAATTAAATTTGGCATTTTTTTGGTATTGTTATTAAAATTTGTTATTTTACTTTTGGAAATCAGACTTTGTTTCATATAGACCTTTGGTAAAGTAGTCAATATTATATCTTGACCTAAACCAAAACTGACTGAGTGTTGTAAAATGCATTTTAACTATTGTGACATACTTGATCATTTTTTTACAAACTTATTATTTGATAGTTCTTAGAGTAGTGTAACTGTCATAGACATCCTGGTATTTCTCACAAAAGTAATGGAAGCGTCAATTATTGAAATTTCTTCTCTGGACGACAGTTGTTACAGTAATGCCTAGAACATATGACAGCATTTTATTATTAAACTACTCTTAGGTTCAGGACCTCCTTGTAAGCCTCCCACCAATTATGATTCTATTTTAACTCACAAAATAATTCATAATTGATAATTCAGTACATTTCAATGCAGTAAGTTCAAGACTGATTGAGTGAAAAATATGCTTCCTCCTCTCTCTTATTTTTGTTTTAGCAAAAAAACATGAAATAATTCCTTACTAGCTTAATGAAATTGAATAAAATTTAGAATCAATCTTAAAATTTGAGTTGTTTTAGTTGGACACCATTTAAATTGTCTATAATGACATATGCAAAATTGCTGTAAGTTCAATGTAAATGTTACCATATAATACTGCAATTATGAAATGCATTTTATAGCTGTCTGTGACCATTTCCTTATGTTTATTCTTTTAAGTGAATCATATCCTATCCCATATATCAGACAGTCACATCATTATGCAATAGTCCACAAATATGTATGGGAAATGCTTTTGGTTACAAAGTGAAGTGGTAGTTTCTTATTTTTCTTACTTCAAAGCAACATATTTAATCAACGTAGTGTAACAAATTTTGCTTGATTTTTAGCAAAAATTTTGAGTATGTATTTCTGACAAGCATTTGGTATAGGTATAGCAAAATTATTTCTGAAGCATATTAGTTTTTCACATATTGCATGCAGTTTCATGCATTTAAAATTTTCACATTGTTATTAATTTTTTCAAAACTGGAATTAGTGTTTGTAGTTGGAACATTAGAAATATTATTCCTGCCTTTAAAATTTTCATTTGATCTGTGATATTTATCATATATTCTCTAGCTTCTGAAAAATCCATTGATTGTCATTTTGTAACAGATTCAAGAGCAGGTTACATCAAAGAGCACTTTTGTAATCATGACAACTTAAGTTGTGCAGTATATGGTCTCATTAATTAAGGTTAACCGGTGCATTTTGATACATTATTATATCAGTAAATATTTTTTATTTGGTGGTCCACATTCATTTGTAGCTGTTTGAAATTTTTTGTGTATAGAATATGAGTTCAATTGTATAAGTAAAAATATTTGCTGAATAGTCATATATCATACACTATTGTTAAGAATAAACTTCCATGGCCAACACACATTGCCAGAGATCCCACTCAAACAGCAGCATATCTATTGTATTGAGCTTTAACTTATTCACATAACGTTGTCAGTGCATGCCACTTCCCTCCCAACACCACCACTACCACTCATCATCATCAAATTCCTGACATGTACCCTCAAGGGGTGTACAGGATATGATAGTACTACATGAAAAATTTACATCATTACTAACTTCCTATCTACAATTTTCCCCCAAATCAGTGTTACTTACTTGTCAAAACCCCAGTATTATCATTATCAGATCTTATATTTCTATCATCTAAGGCACATTGCACCATATCAATCCACCTATATCTTGGTCTTCCTCTGCGTCGTTTTCCTGCCAACCTAGCGGAGAACACTTGTTTTGCCAATCTTTCCTCGCCCATTCTGTTTAAGTGATCATACCACCTGAGATTAGCTCTGCTAATGCATTCCTGGATGCCGACAATGTCAAGTTCTTTCCTAATATCCTCATTTTTTAATATGATATTGCCATTGATGTCATCTGTTCACGCCTCTAATCTTTCTCAGGACTCTCATATCTGCGGTCTCTATTCTTTGGTCAAGTGTTTTACTTTTGATCCAGCTCTCAGATCCATAAGTTAAAGCTGGTTTGAACACTGTCTTGTATACAGCTAATTTAGTGTTCTGACTAATTTCTCTCTTATTCCATCTTCAGTAAAAATCATGCCTAAGTAGCTGAAATGTTTTACTTGTTCCACAGGTTCCATGTTCACAACACAATTGACACTTTCAACAATTCTACCTATTTTCATTGTCTTTGTCTTTTTAATGCTGACCTTCATACCATATCTATTACAACAGTTATTCAATTTAGTCAGGGACTCTTGCAAACTTGTAGCGGATTTATTTAGAAGTATAACATTGTCCGCATAAAGCAAAGAGCTGACATTAACATCTCCAATTCTGATATCATGTTTGGTACCACTTTCCTTCATAATGTGATCCATATAGATAATGAATAACAGAAGGGATAACATACATCCTTGTCTCACACCAGATTTAACATTAAACCATCTTCCTGTACTTCCTTCAATTCTAACTGCTGACTTACAACTCAGATACAGACTAAGTATTGCTTGATATAATGCCCCATTGACACAATATAAGCTTCTCTCTTGGCACCTTGTCATATGCCTTTTACAAATCGACAAAACTTAAATACAGATCTTTGTTATATTCCCATGCTTTCTCAACTATTTGTCGTAAAGTGAAGATCTCATCCTGACAGCCTCTATTTGGCCTGAATCCAGCTTGTTCTTCACCAAGCTTTTCTTCCACAATTCTTCTCAACTGTTTCTCAAGTATGCTTGCATAGATCTTGCCAGGAACACTCAGTAGGGAAATACCTCTATAATTCTCACATTCAGTTTTATTTCCCTTTTTATATATGGGTACTACGAGAGCTCTACTCCAATAATCGGGAATTCGTCCCTCTGTCCAGGCTTTCTGAACTATGCAGTGCAGCCACTGTAAGACTTTTATACCACCATATTTCAGCATTTCTGGTCGAATATCATCTATTCCTGCTGCCTTTCCACATTTTGAGCCTTTGATGGCTTTTTCTACTTCAAGTATGGATATGTATTCCTGACTGTATGCCTGTTGAGTGTTTTTTACCACTGTGCTATCACTGCTTGTTTCATTTAGCAATTTTTCGAAGTAATTACTCCATACTTCAAGGATATCTTTTTCTCCTGTTTTCATGTAACCTTTATCATCTCTAACTCCTTTTACAGCACTCTTTCCTCCATTTCTAAGCTTCAACAACCTCAATCTTGCCACCTTCTTGATATTTATTTTCTATGTTCTTGCCAAAGTCCTCCCATGACTTTTGTTTAGCTAGTTTTACACAGCGTTTAGCTTTCTTACATTTGTCTCTGTATTCTCTAAGAGCACAAGCTGACTTATTTGCCAGGAACTTTTGATATGCTTTCTTCTTTTCCATCACTGCCTCTTTAACTTCCTGTGTCCACCATGGAGTTCTGATTTTTTCTATCCTTGCAGACAACTTCACCACATGCCTCTCTAGCTGAATCAATCAGGCTTTTTTCAAGGCTTGCCACTGAATCTCCAAGGTTTGATTCATTCTCAAACTCTTTCATTTTTTCTTCAATAATCTTTGCGTATTTTGCTCTACAGTTCACATCTGAGAGCTGTTCAACTTTTATTCGGTTTAAAACTTTCTTACATGTTATTTTTTTCAGTACGAAATTCAATTTTATCCTGCTCAAGACTAAATAGTGATCGCTTCCAATTTCAAATCCTCTGTACATTCTGGTGTCCTGCACCAGGGAGAAAACATCACTATCAACAATAACATAGTCAATTAGACTTTTCTTATTCCTTGCCTCTTCTCTCCATGTGAATTTGTGCACATTTTTATGTTGGAACATGGTGTTAGTAATAACCAGTCCTTGTCCTGAGCAGAAATTCAACAGCTATTTGCTATTATTATTGGCTTTGCTCTTTTCTCCAAATTTTCCCAAAAATATTTTTGTATGTCTGACAATCATTTCCTACTCTGCTATTTAGATCCCCAACAAGGACCAACTTTTCCTTTTTGATTGTGTCAGTAGCTTTCTCTAGAGTCTCAAAAAATTCCTCCACTTCTACCTTAGTAGAGCCTTCTGTGAGATGATAGGCATAAATAAGTCTCATTGTCCAGTTCCCCATTCTGATATTTGCCCACATTACTCTACTTGAGACTGACTGCCATTCAAGAAGATTAGCCTCGTATTTTGTGTTGAATACTATGGCTACTCCTTCTTTTCCTTGATTGTCATTGCTGGAATATAACATTTTGTATTTATTGCTCAGAAAGATCTCACCAGTTTTTGCCTTTTTTGTTTGTCACCCCTATTATGTTGATCTGGTACTTATCTAATTCCTCAGCTAGCTCTATTTCTTTGCCATTCAGGCTTCTTATGTTGACTGGGGATGTTGAGTTGAGGTTTGTTTTCAGATTTGTTCCAGTAGCTGACTTTTCGCCGTTCGCCCTGGTTCCCTGGCGAAAACAACGGGGGCCTTGTTTAACCTGGCGATGCCCCAGCCGGCATGAAATTTTGTCATGTTGTACCATCATTTTGTATATTGGTTTAAGCCAATAAGAATACAATTTGGTCGGCTAAATCCCAAATTTCCAGCCCATCCTCATTTGTTCAGTATCCAGATACCCAACGGGGTGAACCAGGAGAAGGCGAGTTGGACATTAGGTCAGAAGCGCTGTTTGGTTCTCTGCATTCCTTTAAAGGCTATGTGGAGGTCTCCTCTTGGTTATACAGCTTTGACCCTTAAGCATCCCCACTCTCTTATGTGTAAAATATCTACTTACAAAACACATAAACTGGTTTTAACTGGTCGGAGGTTTTTCATTGTAATGTAATAGCCTACTAATTTCGCCGACTTGACTGTTGGCTTCAACTGGGCATACAAGGTGACAAAACAGCTTAAAAAAGATCAAAAAAAACAAGCTAAGGATATAGAGTTAAATCATAAACAAATGTTAAATATTATCTAAATTCAAGTAAAACACTACATCAAACACATGGAGTGTGTATGTTATCAGTTATTGTTATACATGTATGATATATAATTGGCAGCAAAATTGAACTCCAACGTGTTGAGTAATCTTATGAGACTTTTTGATATGTCACCAAGGATGATCCCTTGGTTTCTGTTCAGACTGCCTCTTGAATGCATAACTACTACTGCTTGGATTCTTGGAATCCTTCCCCAGATTTCCTATCACTTTGGCACCTCTATAGCACATTTGTAAGCATATGTTATGATTTGCCTTCAGTTGGATAGACGTAGGTTCAAATCTCATCTAGGAAGTAAAGAACCTTTATAAGGGCAGAGGCGACAGGTTTTTTGTACCAAAAAACAATCAAACAAGTCAGGAAACACTCAGAATTAACAAATGTGAATACCATCATCATAGCCTGAGTTGTTTCATAATTCCAACCAGTTGTCATGACATTGGAAACTAGATGAGCAAATCTGTACTTAATAGCCTCTGTCTGCTAAATTCAAATGTCTCAGTTAATGCACGTGTGTGTGTGTGGGTGGGGGGGGGGGAGCATTAGACTCCCATTAGCGTAAATAAATACTCATATAGTTTACACAGATTGGGAATTTTATTTTTTGTTGTTTTACTTCATATTTCTGCTTTTATCACATTTGTATGAATGTTTTAATCATAGTGAATAATCTCTAGTAGTATAATATTCATTAGTAGCATTAATTAATGTCACTGTTTAAATACTTTTGCTTAGGTCTTTGTTAGTAGCAGCTGCAGAACGTAAAAGCATACTGTTATTTGATCCATTAAACTGTAAATTACTAAACCATGTTGAACAGGCTCATAATGACTGTGTAAATTATGCAAGGTAAGTTGCCTAATGATAATCTTTATGCTTATCATTCTAATTACTGTCATCAGTAATAAGACTGATTGATTTATTTTTAAGGTTTAAACATAGTTTATGATCATTCTTTCTTATTTAATAAAATTCTGTAATCTATGTATGTTATTACAATTACTGTTCTTTTTTTCACCAGAGTAGCAGTCATAATCTTTGCATTATAAAATATCCCTCTGCCACCCTAACAGGAGTTGTTTCTTGATCAGATGTCCTGTTGAGTAAAAATAGACCACTTCCTTTTCTTATATTGTTACAGAGGTTTTATTTAGTAAATTGTAAAAATTTTTATCTAATTATTGCTTCTAATGCATATGGAAAAAACATTTATGTATGTGTTAGGACCGAAGTCTGAAATCCCCAGTTTGCAAAATAGCTAACTTCTTCGCACATTGGCCAAACTGATCAGACATGTTATAATTTTGTATCTTTGGGATATGGCCAGTCATGTCCAGCCAAACTTTGTGATCAACAATTTTCTTGTATGTGCATTCCTGTGTTTGAATGTGTTGAAACTTCAGCTGGTCCCAAATAGAATTGTATAGTCTGGCTAGTGATAGTGTGGGAATGTTATCTTGGGTTGTTTAGTGATACTGACTGTGTTGTTTCTGTTTTGTAAAATAATGTTATGGCTTCAACTTTGGAGGGAGAAAGGCAGAGTAAACTTGGTGAGTAATCAAATTATGCTCAAATTATTTGGTGAGTAATTTGAGTAATTACTCACCAATGAAAATGATGGATGATTTACAGCTGATAGAATGTTTGGTACCTGGGTAATAAAAAGAAACAAAATGAGAGAGAATGGAAGTTTGAGAACACAGAGAATTTTGTTTTAGGAAGTTTTTTTAAGAAAACGTGACAGTCGGAATATATTAATAGAGGATTCCAAAAAGGGAATCCTAGCAACATGAATCCTTAAACTGGAAAAGTGCAGTGCGACCTTTTCCAATAAATCGAAGAGTAAGTAAAAGTCCTTTCACTTACTCTTCAACATGTGAAGAGTAAGTAAAAGGAGATGTTAAATAGACATTCTGTTTCAATGTTTGAAGAAATGCAAAATGAAAGCATTTCTGATGATATTATTTTATCAGAACGAGTGATGTAATTAGAAAATCTGAAACTGTAAAGTGGCTTTAACGAAGAGCTCTACACCGATACACTTTTGTTTATAAAGTAATAAAAGAAGCTTTTTTTTTTTCTGATAAAGAATTTATATGTGCTCATAATAAAATTGCCTAAGGTAAGAATATTTGTACTCCAGTGAGGATGAATGGAAAAATATATGCTAAATAATCAAACACTGCATAGTCCTATGGAAGTTAAGAAGTTTTATATTTTGAGAAGAGGTCTGATAAAGAACTAGCTAATGAAGATTTATTCTCTGTAGGAACTTGTGTAAAATAAAATGTTCAGTCTGACAGACATGATTAAGTATTTGTTAAACAAATTAGTAATAGAATGAGTCAGTGAAAGAATAATTTATCTTCTAAAGATAAAGGAGATCTCTATGGTTTTATTTTAGAAGACCTTGGATAGTCATTAATTTAATTTTATTTACAATGCACATAGTTTTTAGTTTCATTAAATATATAAAAATTGGCCTTGAGTCAATTAATTCCTGGATTCTACAAGTAATAGTTAAGTCATTGCACCAATTAGATTGAACTCTTGTAAAATTTACTTAACACTTGTTATAAAAACAGTCTCTTTAAAGAGATAAAAATGGCAGTCTCTTAACAGAGAGATTTAAACAAAATCTTCCTGTACACCCTTATTTTCTAACTGCAGACTTAAAATTTAGTACAGGCATATATTGCTTTGTATATCTCATTTATGCAATTTGTAGTGTTTTGAACAGCTTTTCTCTTCACGCCTTATTGACATTTTTTTTCAAATTATAAGACTTAAATACATATCCTTGTTATATTTTATAATTTCTTGATTTTCCATTAAAGTAAAAATCTTGATTCCTGATTATTCCTGTTTGGTGCAAACACAGCTTTAATTTTGTTTGCAATGCACATTGTTTTTAGTTTCATTAAAATATATATAATTTGGTGCTTGAGTCAATTAATTCCTGGATTACAGCAAGTTCAAGTTTCTCTGCAACCTCTTGATTCTCCATTTTTTAAGCTTTTTTTAAATAGTTTCCAAAACATTTTGCTTTTTAGCTAGCTTTAGTACCTTTTTGTTTTCAAAATTTTTGTCCGTTTTTGTCCTGATTATTGATGCAAAGCGTGTTTAAAAGAGCATTAAAATTGTTATTAAGTTTTCCAGATATAATAAATAACTAGAACAACTCAGCAACATGAATAAGTTAAACAAAAATCAAAGTAACATAGTTATTCTTGATAATTATAAGGTGTGATCTTAGAGCTAATTGCAAATTATAAAAACCGTGTATACTAAAAAAAAAAAATATGTATGGCTTCTGTTAATAATATATTTCCTACCATGAAAGTGCTCTAACTGTTTTTTGTATATAACTAAATCATGTTGGTAATTGTATAATATACTTTTATTCTGGCTAGATTCCTTGATTCACGAATGTTTGCAACATGCTCAGATGATACAACAATAGCTCTTTGGGATGTTAGATATCTTAAGTGCAAAATAAGATCTCTTAAAGGGCATTCCAACTGGGTGAAAAATATAGAGTATGACAGTAGCAGTGGTTTACTGATAACATCTGGATTTGATGGCAGCATTTATTCCTGGGATATTAACAGGTAATTTATTTGAATATATTTTATATTCAGTTTTACAAATCAGTGTGAGTTCT
Organism: Typopeltis vanoorti; assembly: GCF_054136105.1. Taxonomy (NCBI): domain Eukaryota; kingdom Metazoa; phylum Arthropoda; class Arachnida; order Uropygi; family Thelyphonidae; genus Typopeltis; species Typopeltis vanoorti. Next base: position 66,674,558 of record NC_143552.1, on the reverse strand, counting down.
TGAAAAGTTCACTCTGTAATTTATATAAGTAAGAAAGAATTCTCATTTGGGATGTAAAAACCAATGGTTTATAGACTGGCATTAATGATGGAACCCTCGTAAATGTATCTAATATTAGGAAGTTTGACAAAATATACACCTTGTTGTAGTAAGTCTTGTGCTTAAAAATTTTTTTTTTTTTTTTTTTGATCCATATGAATTATATGAAATGTGAAATTTTAATGTTAGTAGAGTAATTAAAACCAATTAAGATAAAATACAGGTATATTTTACCTGTGTATCTTATAACTTTCAGTATTTGTGTTATACATATTCTACATGTGGACAGATTTATGAATGGCTATTATTTTTATAACAGCTGTTCATAAATCTGTGATTAAACAATGTGTTTTAATTACCAATAATATTGGTAATTCAAACACAGCTATTGCTGTGATCCCATCTTATATTCCCTTACAGTTAGGTCCCATGACTTGTTACAACTAAGTAACATTGCTTTTTATAAAGTTTTTGTATTATAGGATAGCTAATTTTACCTTTGTAGTCTGTTGTGGCCTGTTCTCAGTGCATTCCCAGCTATTTATTTAGGAACCAAATAAGTAAGACTTACTCGTTACCTTCCTTTTCCTTAGAAGTGTAACAATGATCCTCTAATTACAAGATTCATATGTTTGAATCTCTTCTCTTTCATAAGTAGATTATGTGGTGGAGAAGCCGCTTAAATCTTAATGGGGGGGTTAAATTTTTTGTGAGAAAATGCGAGTATATTCAATTTGGCATAAATATAATATTAAATGAATGTAGGTTGAATGAACAGATTTTACAAAAAGTTAATGAATACAAATATTTGGTTATTTTAGTTGATCATATTGGTAAGACAACTGGTAGAGCCCAACAGATTAAGATTAATTAAATTAAGTATCATTTGTAGGAGGAAGGAAGTTATGATACTGTTGTACAAGTTTTTATTGGGCTAATATTAGATTATGGCTCCCAGTTTTACTCACCAAGAGTTTTAATGGGTGTCAAGAAAATAAAATTTATGTATAATGACTAGCTAATTTAGCAGTGAACATGTCAGTATTGTTATGCATCTGTGTATAATATGTACAGGAAAAAAAAAAATCTCGTTGTGGAAAGTCAAAAATTATGTTCTTGATAGGAACTGTTTGTTGGACAGAGTGCATCAGCAGTTTCATCAAAGAAAGATTATGACAAATCTGCTTGATTTTTTTGAAGTCAAGAGCAAATACTACATAATGGCTATGGTGTGATATATTTGGATTCCAGCAATGCCTTTGATAGTTTCTTCCATGTAAGAACCTACAGATTAAAATATGCCAAGTATGGATACCAATGATCACCTAAATTATACTTGACAACAAATTATATTGTTTTTATCTATTATACAAGTATGAGCTTGCAAAGGTTATGAGCAGCAATTAGCTAATGAAGTTGAAAAAATTCCTACAGAGTTCTTTTGATATGTAGCTAGCAAAAAAAAAAAAAAAAGATTACAGTAGAAAGAAAATGGCATAAGGCCAACTGCTGCAGAAGAAGTAGTTGAAATATTTAATGAGCAGTTCATAAAGGTCTTTCATCTTTATGAATGTGACATCATGGAGAGTATGGGAGTAGTGGATAATGAGGAGGGGAGACTGAGTGAGCAAAAGGTATATAGGGAATTGAGCAAACTTGATGTTAATAAGGCTGTAGGGCTTGATGGTATATTATTATTATTACGGGCAACTCCAGGGAGTCATTAGACTCATCGAGGAAGGCCCCAAATCATGTTCATCACAACTATTCGACATTCACACAGTATCTATTATACCTTGCCTTAAACTCATTCATAGCACCCACTACAGACTCTGGCAGCTTATTCCACTCATTCAGCACTCTAAAAGTAAAGAACCCTTACTAACCACACTCTTGCCCAGCTTCCATGGATGTCCCCTAGTCCTCCCACAACCAGCCCTGTTCTCAAAAATATCTTCTGAATTAATCTTGTAGAAACCCTACAGTAATTTGAATGTCTCAATCATATCTCCCCTCCTCCACCTATCAACCAATTTCTGCAACCCACAAATCCACAACCTGTTCTCATAAGGTTCATTCCATAGACCTGCTATCATCTTGGTCACTCGCCTCTGGATCCTCTCCACCTCCTCCCCATCAAGAAACCAAGGTGACCAAATCTGAGCACAGTAGTCGAGATGGGGTCTTATCAAGGCTATACAGAGGAACAATAACATGCTTGTCTCTGCTCGTCAAAGTATTCTTCAGCAACCAAGTGATTTGATGAGCTGATTTGGTCACTTTTGCAATGTGTCCCCTAAATTTCAATTCCTTATCCACCAACACTCCTAAATCTCTTGCCTCATCAATTTTCTGGAGGAGAGTTCCGCCAATGTAGTAAACTGCTGCTAATCTTTTCACCCCAAAATGTATAACCTTACATTTTGCCACATTAAATTGAGATCCATTCTCCTTAGCCCAGACTTCCAATCTATCCAAATCATCCTGCAAAATTTTGATATCATCTGCATTCACTATTGCCCTACCCAACTTTGCATCATCTGCGAACAAATGAACTGTTCCTCTCAGATCCTTTCCTATATCATTAATGAACAAATTAAACAGCAGTGGTCCAAGGACAGGTCCTTGGCACAGCACTAGTCACAGGCCGTCTTTTGGACTCTACTCCTGAATAAACCACTCTCTGATATCTCTCCGTCAACCACCCTCCTATCCATCCCCATATGCTGCATTTTACTGATTAGAATTCCATATGGTGTCCTTTCAAAGGCCTTAGCAAGGTCCAGTAGAATCACTGTAAACCCATTACCCTTATCCAGTTCAGCCGTCACTGTGTTATAATACGTGAGCAAGTTACTGAGGTATGACCTACCCTTCACAAAACCATGCTGTCCCCGATACAGTATCCCATTTTCATCTATCCAATCTTATATTTTCCTCTTGACTATTTTCTCCAAGACTTTGATAACGATTCCTGTTATGCTCATTGGCCGGTAATTTTCAACAGTAGCCTCCTTGGAACCACCTCTATGCAGCGGAACTATTTTCCCTTCTTTCCATCCCCCTTGGGACTAACCCAGATCCAAGGCTCAAATTAAACAAAATGGTCAAGGGCACTGACAATGCTTTAGCTGCTTCATGTACAACACGAGCTGGTATACCATCCAATCCCACAGATGTATTGACATTGAGGTTCTGTAATAGAATATTTACCTCTACTTCATTCATCACAGTTCCAGTATAAGCTGTTGGTTCTTCCATTCCTGCAATGTCACCACCTGGATGATATACTCTTACAAAGTGCTCAACCAGTAATTCCACTATATCGGCTGATTCGGTCACCTCCCTACCTTCAATATTTTTTAAAATCATTCTGGCATGAACATTTTTCCTTTTACTTGCAACATATTGAAAAAACTGTTTGGGAGATTCTCTTTAGCCTGCATGGCCAATATTCTTTCATAATCTGCTTTTGCTTTTTATCACCATGTGTTTTGAAGGAATGTGCCATGTAGTTGATATTTGCCTTGACTTATTTGTTTAATGACTTTTACATTGGATTAAGTTCCAAATGTTTGGAAGGAGAACAAGATGGCACTGCTTCATAAGGGAGGAAAGAACTCAATCATCAAATTATAGATCAGTCTATGTGTCAGGCGTGATGGTTAAAGTGTTGGAGAAACTTGTGAGAACCAGAATCCAGAATTGGGTTGACAACAGTGGAATTATTATTATTATTATTACGTGACACCTCCAGGGAGTCCAAAGACTCATTGAGGGAGGACACCTACTCTACCTCTCTCTCTACACTGCTTAATCCACCAACTACAATGAATTGCAACTACACCAATGCCATCTACTGCCCACCACCACTAGTATTTTCACAGACAATCACAAACATCTATGTTCATTCGAATTCATAGGCAGCATTGGAACCCTCAGCCTTTTGGCCGGAGAGGTGATATACTAATGACTTGGCCGACCAGACAGTCATCCTTATCTTTGATGGACAGAATGAATTTGCTAAAGGGAGATCATACTTTACTAATCTATTTATTACAATAAGGTGACAGTTGCATTGGATGAGGGAACACAGTACAATTAATGGATACACAGTCATCAATTTCCTGCAGTGTACCCCCTCAAGGGGTGTACAGGATATTATAGTACTACATGAAAAAAATCACATCATTACTAACTTCCAATCTACAATTTTCCTCCAAATCAGTCTGTTACTTGTCAAGACTCCAACATTATCAGATCTTATATTTCTATCGTCTAAGGTACTTTGTACTGTATCACTCCACCTATATCTTGGTCTTCCTCTGGGTCGTTTTGCTGCCAACCTGGCAGAGAACACTTGTTTTGCTAATCTTTCTTCACCCATTCTGTTTAAGTGATCATACCACCTGAGATTAGCTCTGCTAATGCATTCCTGGATGCCGACAATGTCAAGTTCTTTCCTAATATCCTCGTTTTTAATATGATATTGCCATTGATGCCATCTGTTCACGCCTCTAATCTTTCTCAGGACTCTCATATCTGCAGTTTCTACTTGAACCAATTTTGAACAAGACAGTGTTCAAAATTGGTTTGAACACTGTCTTGCATACAGCTAATTTAGTGTTCCGACTAATTTCTCTCTTATTCCGTATGAATTTATTCAGTTGACTTCCCACCATACCAGCTTTGCTGATTCTGTTGTCTATTTCTATATTTAATTTACCATCTTCACTAAAAATCGTGCATAAGTAGCTGAAATGTTTTACTTGTTCCACAGGGTCTCCATTCACAACACAATTGACATTTTCAACAATTCTACCTATTTTCATTGTCTTTGTCTTTTTAATGCTGACCTTCATACCATATCTATTACAACAGTTATTCAATTTAGTGAGAGAATCTTGCAGACTTGTAGCGGATTTATTTAGAAGTATAACATTGTCCGCATAAAGCAAAGAGCTGACATTAACATCTCCAATTTTGATATCATGTTTAGTACCACTTTCTTTCATAATGTTATCCATATAGATAATGAATAACAGAAGGGATAATGTACATCGTCTCACAACAGTTTTAACATTAAATCATCTTTCTGTGCTTCCTTCAATTCTAACTGCTGACTTACAACTCAAATACTAAGTATTGCTTGATATAATGCTCCATTTGGCACCATATAACTGAAGCGTATTGAATAGCTTCTCTCTTGGCACCTTGTCATATGCCTTTTCCAAATCGACAAAACTTAAATACAGATCTTTGTTATATTCCCATACTTTCTCGACTATTTGTCGTAAAGTGAAGATCTGATCCTGACAGCCTCTATTTGGCCTGAATCCAGCTCGTTCTTCACCAAGCTTTTCTTCCACAATTCTTTTCAACCATTTCTCAAGTATACCTGCATAGATCTTGCTAGGAACATTCAGTAGGGAAATACCTCTGTAATTCTCACATTATTTTATTTCCCTTTTTATATATGGGTACTATTAGAGCTCTACTCCAATCATCGGGAATTCTTCCCTCTGTCCAGGCTTTCTGAACTACGCAGTGCAGCCACTGTAAGACTTTTATACCACCATATTTCAGGTCGGATATCATCTATTCCTGCTGCCTTCCCACATTTCGAGCCTTTGATGGCTTTTTCTACTTCAAGTATGGATATGTATTCCTGACTGTATGCCTGTTGAGTGTTTTTTACCACTGTGCTATCACTGCTTGTTTCATTTAGCAATTTCTCGAAGTAATTACTCCATACTTCAAGGATATCTTTTTCTCCCATTTTCATGTCACCTTTATCATCTCTAACTCCTTTTACAGCACTCTTTCCTCCATTTCTAAGCTTCTTCAACAACCTCCAGAATATCTTACCACCTTCTTGATATTTATTTTCCATGTTCTTGTTAAAGTCCTCCCATGACTTTTGTTTAGCTAATTTTACACAGTGTTTAGCTTTCTTACATTTGTCTCTGTATTCTCTAAGAGCACAAGCTGACATATTTGCCAGTAACTTCTGATATACTTTCTTCTTTTGCTTCACTGCCTCTTCAACTTCCTGTGTCCACCATAGAGTTCTAATTTTTCTATCCTTGCAGACAACCTCACCACGTGCCTCTCTAGCTGAATCAGTCAGGGCTTTCTTCAAGGCTTGCCGCTGAATCTCCAAGTTTTGATTCCTGTTCTCAAACTCTTTCATTTTTTCTTCAATAATCTTTGTGTATTTTAATCTACAGTTCAGTTCACATTGAGAGCTGCTCAACTTTTATTTGCTTTAAAACTTTCTTACATGTTATTCTTTTCAATATGAAATTCAATTTTATACTGCTCAAGACTAAATAGTGATCACTTCCAATTTCAAATCCTCTGTACACTCTGGTGTCCTGCACCAGGGAGAAACATCACTATTAACAATAACATATCACTAACATAGTCAATGAGACTTTTCTTATTCCTTGCCTCTTCTCTCCATGTGAATTTGTGCACATTTTTATGTTGGAACATGGTGTTAGTGATAACTAGTCCATGTCCTGAGCAGAAATCCAACAAGTATTTGCCATTATTATTAGCTTTGCTCTTTTCTCCAAATTTTCCAAAAATATTTTTGTCTCAGAATCATTTCCTGCTCTGCTATTTAGATCCCCAACAAGGACCAACTTTTCCTTTTTCATTGTGTCAGTAGAATCTAAAAAATTCCTCCACTTCTACCTTAGTAGAGCATTCTGTGGGACCATAAGCACAAATAAGTCTCATTGTCCAGTTCCCCATTCTCATATTTGCCCACATTACTCTACTTGAGACTGATTGCCATTCAAGAAGATTAGCCTCGTATTTTGTGTTGAATACTATGGCTACTCCTTCTTTTCCTTGATTGTCATTGCCGGAATATAACATTTTGTATTTATTGCTCAGAAAGATCTCACCAGTTTTTGTCTTTTTTGTTTGTCACCCCTATTATGTCGATCTGGTACTTATCTAATTCCTCAGCTAGCTCCATTTCTTTGCCATTCAGGCTTCTTATGTTGACTGGCGATGTTGAGTTGAGGTTTGTTTTCAGATTTGTTCCAGTAGCTGACTTTTCGCCGTTCGCCCTGGTTCCCTGGCGAAAACAACGGGGGCCTTGTTTAACTGGGCGATGCCCCATTCGGCATGGAATATTGTCATGTTGTACCATCATTTTTTATTTTGGTTTAACCAATAAGAATACAATTTGGTCGGTTAAATCCCAAATTGCCAGCCCAAATTTTCGTTCAGTATTCAAGTAGATACCCAACAGTGTGCACCACGAGAAGGTGAGGATTGGACATTAGGTCAGAAAAAACCTGGTCGGTTCTCCACATTCCTTTAAAGGCTATCCGGAGGTCTCCTCTTAGTTATACAGCTTTGACCGTTAAGCACCTCCTGGATACACAGTAGTACTTAGATTTTGCAAAGACTTGATAGATTACTGCATGATAAGTTGATAATCAAACTAGAGTAGATGGGGCTGGATATTAGACTAGTGCATTGGATTGGAGATTGGCTATGTGATTGATGTTAGTGAGTTGTGTATGGGGTGTTGGACTAATATCCTGGAAGAGTGAAGTCACTAGCCGTGTGCCACTGGGGTCTGTTTTAAGACCATTTTAAGTTCATTGTATTGTTTGGATGATGCAAAGTTGGGACTAACTATGAAGAGTAGAGCAAATGCTTTGGCCTTACAAGAAGACTTGAATAAGCTGAGTGAATGGGAATGTCAGTTCAATATTGCAAAGTAGTTTTAAATTTTGGTATAGATGGGATGTAAAATTTACTCTTGTTGGGGATATATTGTTGGAGGTGGAGGAAATAAGAGATCTTGGGGCGATGGTAGATAAGGATCTAAAATTGTGAGGACACCACAATGAATTCTGGCAATGATGCGGAGGACACTGACTTGTAGAAGTAAGAAGATTCTAGCTCCATTGTATAAGGCCTTGATTATGACACATAAGGATTTACTGTATACAGATTTGGTCATCTCTGGTTTTCAAAAGGATAAAGAGATGTTGCAAAGGGTCCAGAGGCAATTGACTAAGACTGAGGGAATGCAAATTGCAGAGTCTAGTGGATAGGAGGAAGAGAGATAACATGATAGAGATGTACAAGTTGGTATAATAACCCCTTACCAACTTGTACATCTCTATCATGTTTATGTTGAAGCAGTTCATAAAATGGTGGAAGAACTGGCCATCCCTGGAAACTGTATAAGAAGGGTGGGAACAAGGGAGTAAGAAGCGAGTTTTTTGTATGGAGAGTTGTGAATAATTGGAATGCATTGCCTGAGAACATGGTGTCTGCAAAGAACTTGAATGTGTTTAAGACAAAGCTGTGTGTATGACAAAGGAATCTCCTAGATAAGTCTTTGATTTCGTGGGATCTTAGGATAATAATAATATTATTATGATTTTAATATGTGTTTGATGTGTTTCTTGAACAGATACAGTAGCGAACAAATTAATCTGAACAAACTGAATTTTTGTCTATTTTTTGGTTTTGGTTTGGCTTTTGTTTTGGTTTAGTTCACTACTTTGGTTGAGTGCTATGTGCTTTACCTGTGTCTCTACAATGTTTATTAATAATGTTGTACATTTTTAATAGTCCAAACAAGTTGACATTTGTAGTGTTTTATTCATTTTGTATAGCTATAAAATGAATAAATCTCCAAGAAAGCATTCAAAATCATGTACTCTTTCTCGGCACGCATCCATGATTCATTGACAAATTGCTAATGAGTATGGTGTTGGTATACTATTAATGCAATTTTAAAGAGGTTTAGGGAGACAAGTACCTTTTCTCCTGACAGAAAAGGGAAATGTGGGCAAAAAAGGAAAGCTACACTTACTCGAGATCGTTTACTAGTTAGGAAAAGCAAAATGAATCTAAGATTGTCTGCCATAGACTTGGCAGCAAATGGGATTAATGTTTCTGAAGATAAAATGGAAGCAGGGAGAATTTCCCACAGACCAAAAAAAAATAAAGACCAAAGATTAGACTATTGAGAAGTGTAAGGTCATATTCTCAGATGAGAGCCATTTCTTTGTCCAAGGAGAGCAAGTACCCCTATGTTTGAAAATCAGCAGCTGAGAAGACTTTTACTTGCCCACCTTTAACACGCTCCTAAACACCCAGCTAAAAAGATGTTCTGGGGTTGTTTTACATTTACACATTATGGTCGAGGATCACTTGTGCCTGTTGACAGTACGATGAAAAGTGACCAACACATAAAAATATTGGAGAAAAGAGTGGTCCCACAGATCCAGAAAGACAGAGAACTCATTCTCCAACAGGATCTTGCTACATGCCACACTTAAAAAAAAGTAAAAGAGTTCCTCAAAAATCACAACATCCAATTGCTTCAGTGGCCAGGTAACTCTTCTGACAATTAACCCAATAGAAATTTTGTGGGCCATAGTGAAAAATAGACTTGGATTACTTAATACAGTCCATTATAAAAATATGATTTTGAGATGCAGAAGTAAGAAAAATGTGTTTTGTGTTGGTGGAGTCCATGCCTGAGCAAATTAATGAAATTATTAGGAACAGAGGAGCACATATAAATTATTAGATAAAGTTGGAGTTTAATTTTTGCATTTATTTTCTTGCAAAATTAAATTTTTTCTTTAAAATGTTAAGTGTTCAGATTAATTTGTTCACTACTGTAAAGTCCATAGTGGTGGGGAAGAAAGTTTGTCCCAAAGGGCAGAAGAGGAATGGATTTGGTACTATAAGTTTGAAGTGTAATTGCATATGAATATTGACCAGCCAGCAGCTGCTTGTATATTTACATGATTAGAGGAAAGTGGAGAGATGCTGGAGCCAGTTTGGAGGTGAGAGAGCAGCACTTATGAAAAGACCTGTAGAAAAGGCAAAATGCAGCAGCATAATGTCTGAAAAAATTGTTGGAATGAATCCTTTGGGAAAGAGTCATCTGTTAAGCAGATTGTCCTCTTCTAGATATCATTAAGCTTCAATGAAGTTTTTAATTCACTGCACCAAATGTGAGAACAGTTTCAGAGGTCTGACATTAAAATTTATATAATGCTAGGATTTGTACAGTAGTGTCTTGAACAGAAGACACCAAGTTTTATTTTGGAGACAGAGGCAGCCACATATGCACTTGGTTTCGTAGGAAGAGCTAGAGGTACAAGTCAGCATGAAGACAAATCTGATCTTGACAGATTTGAGAATTATCAAAGGTAAACAGAAGTAAGGTAAAATTTCAATGTCTTATTCTTCATTATGAAAAATAAGACATTGAAATTCTACTTAAAATGGCAAGGAGAACGGTGTTTGGAAGACACTGGAAGATCTTAAAGTTATTTGGATCATTTGATATAAGTGGAATGAACTAAAGTTCAGGATCTTCCTTAACCAATGTCTTCCAAACACTGATCTTAAAATTTTCCAGAGCTTCATTCTTCAGGGTTTAGAAAGAATTGATCACAAAGATTTGGACACGTTCGTTGGCATGACAAGTAGTAAAGCTCAATAGATCATCATCACCAAATTCCTGACATTTACTCTCAAGGGGTGTACTAGATATTATGATAGTACTATATGAAATGCTTACATCATTACTAACTTCCTATCAACAATTTTCCTCCAAATCAATCTGTTATCTGTCAAGACTCCAACATTATCAGATCTTATATTTCTGATACTGTTGGTCTTCTAAGGCACTTTGTACTGTATCAGTCCACTCATATCTTGGTCTTCCTCTGGTTTTTTTTCTGGCAGAGAACACTTGTTTTACTAATCTTTCCTCTCCCATTCTGCTTAAGTGACCATACCACTGGAGATTAGCTCTGCTAGCACATTCCTGGCTGCTAACAATGTTGAGTTCTTTCCTAATATCCTTGTTTTTAATATGATATTGCCATTGATGCCATCTGTTCATGCTCCTAATCTTTCTCAGGACTCTCATATCTGTGGTCCCTAGTCTTTGGTCAAGTGTTTTATTTCTAACCCAGCTCTCAGATCAATAAGTTAAAATTGGTTTGAGTGCTGTTTTGTATAATTTCTCGATTATTCCACATAAATTTATTCAGTTGACTTTCTACCATACCAGCTTTATTGATTCTGTTGGCTATTTCTTCCATATTTAATTTACCATCTTCACTAAAAATTGTGCCTGAGTAGATGAATTGTTTTACTTGTTCTATAGGTTCTCCATTCACAATGCAGTTGATATTTTCAACGTATCTGCCTATTTTCATTGTCTTTGTTTTCTTATTGCTGATTTTCCTACAAAATTATTACAACAGTTATTCAATTTAGTCAGGGAATCTTGCAGACTTGTACTGGATTTATTTAAAAGTATAACATCATCTACATTAAGTAAAGAGCTGAGATTAATATCTCTAATTTTGATATCAGATTGAATACTGCTTTCCTTCTAATGTGATCCATCTAGATCAGGGTTTCCCAAATTGTGTTCTGTGGAAACTGAATAAGTGTTCCGTGAAAAATTATCAAAATTAATATTAATATGAGCCTGGAATGGTTTTAAATGCTGCGAATCTAACCAAGGTGTTCCGTTAAAATTTCAGGATTTGTGAAGTGTTCCGTCGTAGGAAAATTTGGGAAACATTGATCTAGATAATGAATAACGGGGGGGGGGGGGGATAATGTACATCCTTGTCTGACACTAGATTTAACATCAAACCATCTTCCTGTACTTCAATTCTAACTGCTGACTTACAACTCAAAGACTAATTATTGCTTGATTTTGCCTTTTCCAAATCAACAAAACTTAATTGTAATCCTTGTTATATTCCAAAGATTTCCCAACTATTTGTTATAAAGAGAAAATCTGATCCTGACTGCATATATTTGGCCTGAATCCAGCTTGATCTTCACCAAGCTTCCCTTCAACACTCCTTTTCAACTGTTTCTCCGGTATACTTGCATAAATTTTATCAGGAACTCAGTAGGGGAAATGCCTCTGTAATTGTCACATTCAATTTTATTTCCCTTTTTGTATATGGATACTATGAGAGCTCTGCTCCAATCACCTGGAATTCATCCCTCTTCCCAGGCCCTCTGAACTATGCAGTGCAGCCATTGCAACACTTATACCTCCATACTTGAGCATTTCTGGTCAAATACCATCTACTCCTGTTGCCTCTCCACATTGTAGGCTTTTGATCACTTTTTCTACTTTAAGTATGGATATGTATTCCTCCTTGCTTGTTTGTCGAGTGTTTTTTGTTTTAGCACTGTGCTGTCACTACTTGTTTCATTTAGCAGTTTTTTGAAGTAATTACTCCATACATTAAGGATATCTTTTCTCCAGTTTTCATGTCACCTTTATCATCTCTGATTCTTTTTACAGCACTCTTTCCTTCATCTCTCCGCTTTTTCAACAGCCTCCGGAATATTTTGCCACCTTCCTGATATTTATTTTCTATGTTCTTACCAAAGCCTTCCCATGACTTTTGTTTAGCTTTCTTACATTTGTCTCTGTATTCTCTAAGAGCACAAGCTGACTTATTTGCCAGGATCTTCTGATATGTTTTCTTATTTTCCTTCTTTAACTTCCTGTGTCCACCATGGAGTTCTGATTTTTCTATCCTTGTAGACAACCTCACCACATGCCTCTCTGGCTGAATCAATCAATGTTTTCTTCAGGGCTTGCCACTGAATCTCAAAGGTTTGGTTCCTGTTCTCAAACTCTTTTTCATTTTTTCTTCAATAATGTTTGTGTATTTTAGTCTGAGAGCTGCTCAACTTTTGAAATTCAATTTTATCCTGCTCAAGACTAAATGGTGATCACTTCCAATTTCAAATCTCTGTACACTAGTTTCCTGCAGCAGTGAGTAAACACACCATCCAAAATAACATTAATGTCATCAACACTAGAAAACAGGGCTTTGAAGATTTGCTCCAGTGAACAAGCACTTAAAGATGAATTAAAAATTATCAGCAACCTTACTAAAAAAAATGGCTACAGCCAAAATACTATCAACAAAATTCTTCACAAGACCTCACTTAAAAAAATAAACTAGACAGCAGTAAAACTAACCATTCCGTACATTATAGGGATATCAGATAAAATAAACAGAATACTATGGAAATACAAGCCACCTTTAAACCTCCTGCAAAATTCAAGAACTTACTCCACTTCATCCTCTGGCCTGCCCTGCAGTATACCATATTCATTGCATCTGTAATTTGCCCTATATAGGGGAAACAGGACTCACAATTCCTACTAGAAAAAAGGAACGTAAATGGCACATTAAATTTAATAAGTATGGTAAAGCTGGCCTTTCTGATCATGCCCTGAATACTTTACATAGAATTGAAAAAGCACCTGTTGTTTATATCACACCAAAACATGGTATGAACTAAATTTAAGAGGCCTGTGAAATTCATATCAACCATCCTAATCTTAACAATAATGATGGTCTAAAAATCTCAAGAATATGGAAGGTACATATTCTACCTGCATAATCTTTTTCCCTAAGAGATAATTATAAATAGGACTATAGGCAATACAGGATCTTAAATCTAATATAACAATTTTCATGTTAAATTAGAACATCACTTGCTGTAATAAAACTTTATTTATATGAAAATATTTTTCTCCGATGTTGTCATAAACAGAATATAGCTTTGATGTAATTATTTTATTTTATTTCATTTATTTATATTATTTTATCTTTTTCACTAGAGGTCAGGCCAGTAGCATAACCATTGATCAAATCATTGTCTCTTTAGCATACTTGAAATGTAATATAGTTTGTCTCTGTATATGTGTGTGTGTGTACTCCAGATGATGACCTTAATATGAAGGTCGAAACGTCTGGAAATTAAAATAATTATTTCTAACATGGTTGTAGCCTCCATAATTTGTCTGAAATGAATCTTAGAATGTATGGATTATCTAAAATCCATATTTCATGATATTCCACTGACACCAATAGTGATTATATTAAATCTCTAACATATAAGATTACAAAATAATTGCATTATTCTGGTTATAGGTAATTCTCTCACCCCTCCCCCAATTTAAAGATGGCAAAGATTTCAAAATAAGATTGCTGACTTATCTTTCCTTCTTCAAGCATCCTTTTTGACATTTCCTCTCTACAAAGACAGCAAATTATGCAGTTTCTATCAACTCGTTAGCAGCTTGTATTTCACTCGCATTCCATGTGACCGATTAGTCATGTGACCGATCATGATGATGAACTTCCAGTTGCTAGTTCAATGTGATCAGCTTCAGAAATGACTGATTTGATGTGTAAACCAAATGCTGTGTTTACTATTGTGTGGCTGGAGATCATATGATTTAATTATTCCATTTGTTAATACTTTCTTCCTAACATTTTAAAACTTTGAATTTGCTATTATACAGATTGAAGTATCTACTGTTTTTCACTGATCTCACCTATGCTTACATGCAGAATTTTGAGTTGCACACCTAAATAATACTTTGTTAATATTTTTGCCATCTGGAATCCCTCTAAATCAGAACTTCAAGTATTTCAACATGATATTAACTCCATCCATAATGGACTCCAATTAACAATCTGTTGTGGTTGGTTGTTGTTGTTGTCTTGTCCTTTGAAGAGTCTTAGATGTTTCCGTGTGCTCCTTGTACTGCTTTGGCTATGTCTGTGATTTTGTTTGTATAGAGCTGTTGTTCAGGATTAGGATCTATTTCTTGCAAAGCTTGCTGGACAGGTAAAGATGTGAGTGGGTGTCAGTTCAGTATTGGGGCAGTTGTTGCAGTTTCTATATGTTCTCGTATCATCTGTATTGATCTTCATTCCTCTATAATGTCCTGTTTGTAGTCTTGCTATCGTGGTGGAGGTCCTTCTGTCAGCATTGATCTTGGGAATTTGATGTTGTATCACTGATTTCAATGGAATTGGTTTAGCTTTTGCTAGTGCATTGGCATCAGCAAGAGTTATCATATGAGTTTCTTGGTTGAGTTCTCTGGCCTCTTTTGCTAATTTATCAGCTGCTTTGTTGTGATCAATGCCTCCATGAGCAGGAATCCATTGTAAAATGCAACTTTTACTTAAACACTTTAGTTGATTTAAGAGTTTATGGATGTCTTGTGTGAGCTTGGTATTGCCATTTTTGATTGCCTCCATAGCTGATCTTGAGTCACTGTAAATTATAATTCCTTCAGATTGTTGAGATGATGATAGATTTAAGTAGGCTTCTAGTGCTTTATTTATTGCGTAGAGTTCGCTGGTAAAATTGAAGGGATTCTCCCAGATCCAACTTTTATTGAAAGTTTTTCACCTTTCGGGAGTAGAAGGAGAACACCAGCGCCTCCATTAATCATATTGGTGTCTGATGATCCATCGGTATAACAAATAACCTGTTTGGAGGATGAAAGAAGGTTGATGGTATTTAGGCCTTTTTCTTTAAGCATTTCTTTTGGTTCTTTTTTTGTACAGAGTTTGGTAAGGTTTAGATTTATGGAGGTATTTGAAGGTAAAGGACTGGAAAATAGAGGTTCTTTGTTTATGTGAACATTTAGCTGATCAAGACCTATTTCTTTCCTGATAGTGTCATCATATTGTAAAGTTGATGGTCTGTGAAGTCTGCAATTTTGGTTCCAATGTTCATAAGTTTTTAGGGAGATATGATCACTTTGGTAGCTTCTGATATTATTTATGAATTTTATGGTGGCAAATTTTCGTCTGTCCTCCAGCAGGTCAAGCCCACATTCCTGTTGGGCTCTGATGTTGTTAGTGGATGAGACTGCACCAAATAATCTTGGATGCTTTTGCTTGTATTTTGTCTAGTTTTTTCTTTACCGATGAGGCCGAAGGTGACCAGATAGGTGCTGCATATTCCATTATTGGCCTTATTAGTGTAGTGTAAGTAGTTTTGAGGATTTTTGGCTTTGCACCCCAATTTGTTCCACAAAGCCTTTTCAGTATATTTAATTTTTTTAGAGCTCTGTTGGAAGTGTTAGAGATTGTGTTGTGCAAAACGTAATTCCTGATCAAGCGTAATACCAAGGTATTTTGGATTTGTGACTTTTTCAATTAGTTTGTTATTGATCATGACTTTGGGATTGTAGGAATGTCTATTTTTCCTGTCTATACTAAATGTACTTAGTTTTGTTTTGTCTGGGTTGATTTTGAGTTTAAGTTCATCTGACCATTTTTCTAATCCTCTCATGGATTTGTTTAGAATTTCCTCTGATTCTGTGATTTTAGCACTAGTGTGCCAGATGGCTATATCATCTGCATAGCAAGTTACTTTTGTGTCTTCTGTAAGGTAGGGATGAATATTATTGACATATAGAAGGAATAGTAAGGGACTGAGTACTGAGCCCTGGGGAACACCAGCCCAGGTTCTCCGTTCTTTTGATATTGCTGCATTGATTCTGACTTTGATCTTTCTTCCTCTGATGAAATCAGCAATCCAGATTAAAGCGTTTCCTCTAATTCCAATATCATGTATTGTTTGATTAATTTTTTGATCCAAACACGAACGAAAGCAGCAGTCATATCAAGGAATATGGCAGTTGTCTTTTTTGTTGGTTTTTCCTGAAATGAGTATTATTGTTTGGCAGAAATGGAATAATTGATCTGTTGTTGAATGACGAGTTCTATAGGCAGTTTGGTAGTAGTTGATTTTCTTATTTTTTGTCAGCCAGTGCATAAGCCTGGAGTGTATGATTCTTTCAGTAATTTTACAAAGTATGCTAGTTAATGCGATAGGTCTGTAACTTTGACATTCTGCAGCATTTTTGTCAGGATTTAGGATGGGTACAATAACTGATTTTTTCCATTCTTTTGGAAGTTTGCCTGTTCGCCAAGAGGTATTGAGAATGTCCAGAAGTTGTTCTTTGGCATTTTTGCCAAGGTGTTTGACCATATGACCAAAGATAAGATCATTACCAGGGGATTTGTTAGGCGCAGTTTTCTCGATTGATGAATTTAGTTCACTTAGTGTAAATTCTTCGGAGAAGATGTCATTAGTTTGGTATGTTCTTGCTTGTTTTAGCATTTTACTTGCGAGTTTATTGAGGGGCTTGTCCTCTCTATTATACTGAAGTTTGGAGTTGTTTGAATAGTTCTAACTGATAAGCTTAGGCGTTGCTGGTTATTCATGACTTATTTTTTCACGGTATTAACAACACCACAAACACTTTTATTAACAAGGATGTTTTATTAACGCTAATATTTCGCTGATTTTCAAATCAGCATCATCAGAGCACAACACACATGTAAACGCGACAGTGAGTGAAACAATATAATTGCAGAAAGACAAAAGATCTAAAGTCCTATTTTTGGCGCCCTCTAACGAAAAAAAAAAAAAAAAAAAAAAAAAAAAAACGCAGCAGTTATCCAGGAGTTTTTCTTAGGATAACGGTCTCCCAGATTTTTGGCAAATTAATGCAACCATATTTGTTAAGGTTGGGAGAATTCTTCAAAGCCATTGCTGACTCAAAAAATAGTCTTTCAGATCTATAACGACTCCTAAATAGCACATTCGTTTTTCTCCATCTAATCCTGTGTGAAGGAGTGTCCAAAGCGTGGTCTGCCAGTCCCGACTTGCCATAGTAATAGTAGCGAATGTATCTTTCATGTTCTTCCAGGCGGATGTTCACTGATCTTCCTGTTTGCCCATAATAGGCCAAGTCACAGTCACATGGAACTTCATACACTCCTGGGTGTGCTAAAGGGTGAAGTTTATCCTTTGGTGAGCGGATCAGAGTTGCCAGCTTGACATGAGGCTTGAAGGTGGTGCGAAGGCCATGTTTCACCAATACTTTGGCTATCTTTTCCGATGTACCTCTAATGTAGGGAATAGAAATGGTCATGTTGTATTCTTGTGTATTGGGGGGGGGCAAGGTAATGGGCCTATGTAGTATTTTTTCTATTTTGTAGGGATTGTAGCCGTTGGCTAAGAACGTATGGCGCAGGTACTGGAGTTCAGTGGTCAGAGCTGTATCGTTAGAACAAATGGCTCTGGCTCTGTGTGTCAGTGTTTTTAAAAAGCCGTACTGTTGGACTGGATGATGATGTGATTGTTTATGTAGGTATCTTCCTGTGTGTGTAGGCTTCCTGTAAATAGAAAAAGATAGTGATCCATCTGAAAGGCGGGTGACTAATGTGTCAAGAAATGGTAAACAGTTATTTGATTCTTTTTCTACTGTGAAGTGAATTTTGGGGTGTTGGCTGTTTAGGTAGGTGACAAACGCATCCAAAGTGTCTTGTCCATGGGGCCAGATGGCAAACACATCATCTACATAGCGCAACCACACTAGTGGCTTGTATGTAGCTGTGGTAAGTACTTTGTTTTCAAAGTGTTCCATGTAAAAATTTGCTAACGGGGGGGAGAGGGGGGAACCCATAGCAGTACCATTAATTTGTTTGTAGAATTTCCCCCCCCCCCCCCCCCATGTAAAGTAACCTGCATTCATGGTAAATTGAAATAATTCAAAAATATCTGGGGGAAATTTAGACTTGATTAATTCAAGAGTGTCTATAAGTGGTACATTGGTAAATAGGGAGGTGACATCGAAACTAACCATTATGTCTGAATTTTTTAGGATTAGATTTTTAACTAGTGTTTTGAAATGGATAGAATTTTTTACAAAAGTAGAGGAGTTGCCAGTAAGAGGGGCAAGCGACTTAGCTAAATGCCGGGCCAGTTTATATGTGGGACTATCTATGCTATCAACTATGGGGCGTAGGGGAACATTAGTTTTGTGGATTTTTGGTAATCCATAAATGCGGGGTGTTTTAACATGAATTGGTTTTATTTTCCTGATGATTTCTTTGGGCCATGATGTCACTTTTTTTAGTAATTTTCGGACTTTTTTCTTTTGCGCCATTGTAGGGTCTCGATGTATACTTTGATATGTAGAACTGTCACATATGAGATCTTGCATTTTTTTGTCATACTCTTCTTTATTCATGATAACTGTTGCATTTCCTTTATCGGCTTTTGTAATAATAATATTTTTATTATTGTATAACTTTTTTAGGGCAGTTATTTGCTTATGTGGTATATTACTTTTTGGAGGCTTAGCTTTGTTTATAATACTTGCTATGTCTAGTCGCACGTTGTTGGCCATTGCTGGCGGAAGATCGTGGATACCCCGTTCTACTTTCATCATAATTTCGAGTTTAGGAATTTGTTTGGGCGCGACGGCAAAGTTATGTCCTAAACTGAGGGCGTTCTTGGCTTCTTCAGTGAGTGTTTCCGACGATAGGTTTACGACCACGTGGTCTCGTCGAAGTTGCGGTCGGGACTTCGTATGTTGGCGCTGTTGTAGTAGTTCAAATTTTTTTAGGTGCTTGCTTTTAACTTTTGTGAATTCTTTTTTTGCTGCAACTTCGGAGATCTGCTGTAGGACCGTCCATATTTCAGGATTTAACACGTTAGATAGTTCTTGTTGTAGAGCTGTGATAGAGCTGTTTAGCTTACTAAGCTATATGCGAGTAGCGGCGATTTGTTCTCGAAGAAGCGCTAAACTCGCCCGTCGATAAATACGATGTGCCTTTGTCGATTGCAACTTTTCTTTGAATTTCAGAAAAGATGGAATAATATCGTTGTCGCGGCATCGTTTAAGGAAGGCTAACCGGTTCAATTTTCTGGACAATTTCAGTTTCAACTTACCGAACCATCGCGCTTTGTAAACAATATCTTCTCCGTGCAGAATCATTATTCTAACTGATAAGCTTAGGCGTTGCTGGTTATTCATGACTTATTTTTTCACGGTATTAACAACACCACAAACACTTTTATTAACAAGGATGTTTTATTAACGCTAATATTTCGCTGATTTTCAAATCAGCATCATCAGAGCACAACACACATGTAAACGCGACAGTGAGTGAAACAATATAATTGCAGAAAGACAAAAGATCTAAAGTCCTATTTTTGGCGCCCTCTAACGGAAAAAAAAAAAAAAAAAAAAAAAAAAAAAAAAAAAAAAAAAACGCAGCAGTTATCCAGGAGTTTTTCTTAGGATAACGGTCTCCCAGATTTTTGGCAAATTAATGCAACCATATTTGTTAAGGTTGGGAGAATTCTTCAAAGCCATTGCTGACTCAAAAATTGTCTTTCAGATCTATAACGACTCCTAAATAGCACATTCGTTTTTCTCCATCTAATCCTGTGTGAAGGAGTGTCCAAAGCGTGGTCTGCCAGTCCCGACTTGCCATAGTAATAGTAGCGAATGTATCTTTCATGTTCTTCCAGGCGGATGTTCACTGATCTTCCTGTAAAAAATTCTATCCATTTCAAAACACTAGTTAAAAATCTAATCCTAAAAAATTCAGACATAATGGTTAGTTTCGATGTCACCTCCCTATTTACCAATATACCACTTATAGACACTCTTGAATTAATCAAGTCTAAAAAATTTCCCCCAGATATTTTTGAATTATTTCAATTTACCATGAATGCAGGTTACTTTACATGGGGGGGGAAATTCTACAAACAAATTAATGGTACTGCTATGGGTTCCCCCCTCTCCCCCCCGTTAGCAAATTTTTACATGGAACACTTTGAAAACAAAGTACTTACCACAGCTACATACAAGCCACTAGTGTGGTTGCGCTATGTAGATGATGTGTTTGCCATCTGGCCCCATGGACAAGACACTTTGGATGCTTTTGTCACCTACCTAAACAGCCAACACCCCAAAATTCACTTCACAGTAGAAAAAGAATCAAATAACTGTTTACCATTTCTTGACACATTAGTCACCCGCCTTTCAGATGGATCACTATCTTTCTATTTACAGGAAGCCTACACACACAGGAAGATACCTACATAAACAATCACATCATCATCCAGTCCAACAGTACGGCTTTTTAAAAACACTGACACACAGAGCCAGAGCCATTTGTTCTAACGATACAGCTCTGACCACTGAACTCCAGTACCTGCGCCATACGTTCTTAGCCAACGGCTACAATCCCTACAAAATAGAAAAAATACTACATAGGCCCATTACCTTGCCCCCCCCCCAATACACAAGAATACAACATGACCATTTCTATTCCCTACATTAGAGGTACATCGGAAAAGATAGCCAAAGTATTGGTGAAACATGGCCTTCGCACCACCTTCAAGCCTCATGTCAAGCTGGCAACTCTGATCCGCTCACCAAAGGATAAACTTCACCCTTTAGCACACCCAGGAGTGTATGAAGTTCCATGTGACTGTGACTTGGCCTATTATGGGCAAACAGGAAGATCAGTGAACATCCGCCTGGAAGAACATGAAAGATACATTCGCTACTATTACTATGGCAAGTCGGGACTGGCAGACCACGCTTTGGACACTCCTTCACACAGGATTAGATGGAGAAAAACGAATGTGCTATTTAGGAGTCGTTATAGATCTGAAAGACTATTTTTTGAGTCAGCAATGGCTTTGAAGAATTCTCCCAACCTTAACAAATATGGTTGCATTAATTTGCCAAAAATCTGGGAGACCGTTATCCTAAGAAAAACTCCTGGATAACTGCTGCGTTTTTTTTTTTTTTTTTTTTTTTTTTTTTTCGTTAGAGGGCGCCAAAAATAGGACTTTAGATCTTTTGTCTTTCTGCAATTATATTGTTTCACTCACTGTCGCGTTTACATGTGTGTTGTGCTCTGATGATGCTGATTTGAAAATCAGCGAAATATTAGCGTTAATAAAACATCCTTGTTAATAAAAGTGTTTGTGGTGTTGTTTGAATAGGTTTTTGCCAGTGTGTTTGCAATTTCTTGATCTGTAATAGCTTGTTTCCCAGCATTTATAATGAAGTTTGTTTTCTGTCGATTCTCTTTTTTGATATTGTCTAGGATTCTAATAATGTTCCAGTGTTGGCTGTCTTTTCTTGGATCCAGGTTACTGCAAAGTTCCGCCCATTTCTCTTGTTTGCACTTCCAAATTTCCTGCTCTATTTTGTGTGTTATGTCCATTAATTTCTTTCTGTAATCATCAGTTTTATTAATTCTGAATTGTTCATTGATATTGTCTCTTTCTGTAATCATTGAATCAATATTGTGATCTTTCCAGTATGGTATCCAGGTATTTTTCCGCTGGCCTCTTGGTATTGTTGCTTTGGCAGCTTTACTGATGTGTGAAGTAAGGATTTGTAATTTTCTGTCGAGGTTTCCAGAGACAGGTTCATCTTGACAGAGGCTCTCCAAGGTTTGAGTAAACCTTGTCCGGTCGGCTTTTCTGAAGTTCCACGTCCTTTTGGTTTGCTGTTCTTGTTCAATCTTGAAGTTTCAATCTTGAAATGTTGTGGTTGGTATTCACATAAAAAAAAAAAAAAAAGTCTCATCTCCATCCTATCTAGAAATTGAGTATCATTAATAGAATCCATTACTTTCTGTATCTTAGATTAAACAAATTAAGGATAGTCTTATTCTGTCTATAGAGGGAAAGGTGCCAATTTGGAGCAAAGTGAATAATAATCCCCTCTCCAACCAACAGGCTGGGTAGGTTTGAATCTTACTGTGGATATGGTTGTTGATGAATGTCATTACTGGTGTGAGACCATTCCACTTATTGGAGGTCTGAAGTGGCTGTTCTGTTATCACCATTCCATCCTGAAGTCAGGGCATCAGTAAAAACTTTATCTGTCTTCAAAACACCTGTTGTTCCATAAAACACTTTTACAAGAGTTGAATTTTGCTAAATCCACATTTCATTGTAATGGTTATGACATTTTCTCATAATAAAAATGACAAACTTGATAAGCCATTCTTAACCTCCTCAACAAAATCATATGAGGATTTTCTCTCTCTCTCTCCTGTTTACAAGTTATCTTTCTGACATTCACCTAAAAAAAAAAAAAAAGTTGGATACTTGTTCTTCAAGAGCAAGTACCTTGCTCTTTGCCTCTCTCTCTTACTTTTGATAAACAGAAAGTGTGGCACCACTCATTTATGTGGAAGAACACCAAGGAACACAGTTTTTTATGAAATAGCCCTGGGGTCCTCCACAAACTAAATTTAATAGAAATGATTGTCATACTTTCCCAATTTTTAAGGCTGTTTTTGTTAAATACCTAGTATTTATTATTATTATTTTTTTGTTACTGATCTGTCACATTAATGACATATTAGTCCAAGTTCACCACCTGTAGTCATGTGAATCATATCATGTGCCTTCATTCTCTTCCGCTCTATTTTGACTTATAGTTATGTCATAATAGAGGACGGATACTAGGCTAAAAATTTTACCACCAATAAACATTGCTTAAGTTTTATCTGCTCTTAATTATAGATGTAAATAGACATAAGCAGATGACATAATGGTTAAACAGAATGACAGAAACTAAATTAAAACGAAATTAAAGTACCGGAATGACACTTCATCATCATGTAGCTTCCTCATTGAGAGGGTGCAGCACCATATCCTTCCAGTTCTCTTCTGTTGGTGGCTTTCCTTTTTGTTTCTGCATAGCCATGTGATTATGTCCATGATCTTATATCTTCAAACCATGTCCATCATTTTTTACTTCTTGATCCTTTTTTCCATAACTTTTCCTTCTAAAACTGTTAGTATCCTCTGTCCTGCTGAACCTCTCAGTACATGTCCTGTCATTCTCATCTTTCTCTTGATCATTTCCTGCAATAAAGATCTCTGTGTTCTCATTCTCTGTAGGACATTTGTACTTGTAGTGTGATTTGCCCATGAGATTTTCACATCTCTCTCTCTCTCTCTCTCTCTCTCTCTCTCCCTCCCCCCCTCCCCCCTGTAGCACACATTTCAAAGGTATCTGTTGTGTTATTCTCTTCTTGAATACCTAGGTCTCACTTCCATATGTGAAAACTGGCCACACTAATGTTCTTATCATTCTTTTCTTTGTCTGGATACCCACAGAACTTCTGAGTAGATCTTTATTTTTCCAGAAGGCATCTTTAGCTGTGGCTGTTCTTATTTTTATTTCTTTATCTTGCTTTCCATCTGCAGTAAAGTAGGTGTCTAAATATTTGTATTATGTTGTATGTTCAGTTTTCATATTGTTTATGAATATTTGTGGCTCGGATCTGTTTTCTTTTGAGATTTTCATAAATTTAGTCTTTTTTGCATTTATATCTAATCCAAACTCTTTATCTTCTTCAATTAGTAGCTGCAGTAATTTGATTAATTTGTTTCTGTTTTCTGCTATTAGAATGGTATCATCAGCATATTTTTGAAATGACACTTACATTAGAAAAAGAGTATTTAATATTTATATTTATAGAACTTTCTACTAGATTTCCTAGCCATTGGCAGTACAGTCGAAAAGAGATAAACACATTAAGAACAATTAAAGAACAATTAAATTTTAAGTGCATGACAGTATTGCTATCAACTGCAGGATGATAATTCCATCTATATAACTATTAGGATTCAAAGAACACAGAAATTAGGAATATTACTTAGGATGACTTCTCAAAATTGGAAAGTTTAAGGTAAATGTTTTTGAAGTTTACACTGTGTTTGTGGGTTTCACAACTTTTCTTATATAATATTTCAAGAGAAGAAAATAACTTTTGTGTAGGACTAGTTTTATTCCAGTGAATTCTATGCCTAGTGGATAAGGCATGGCTAGTTAAACCAGCCTTTTTAAGTAAAATATACTCTTGATGTCCTTCTAAATGGATCCGAGTTGAATGACCTATCTGCCCATAATAACAAAAGCTGTAAGAACAAGGGACCGTGTTACCTCCAGGATAAGAAAGAGAGGAGGATATTTGTCTTTTGGATTTGATGAAGGCCATAATTATTAATTATTTTATCAATTATTTTTGTATTATAACCATTAGATGTAAATCAGTTCTGATGAAAGTAATGAAGTAAAAAGATAAGTTGTCTCCCATTTTCTGAATGTTTTCATACTACATCAATATAATGGCAGTCTATTTACAGTTCTCAGTGTACAGAAAACTAACAAATACTGATAAATATATTACTGCTGTTTCATGCCATCCCCCTGTCAGAAATATGCTGTGATTAAAAGTTTAGTTCATTTATGCACATAAGATTTCTACTGATTCTCTTTTAAATAATGAACTGTCATTTATCAGAGCTACTTTTTCATCTCTAATGGTTATAATAAAAATAAAATAATAATTACCTTCATCCTAATCATCCTCTAGAAGAAGCTTTAATTCTAGAAGCTTCTTCTTCCCATAAGTGGACTATCAGAGAAAATTGTGAGACTTCACCACATTTACCTACAAGTTTCTTTCCACCCAGTTTGTAAACTAAATTCCTTCTTAGCATCTCCTAAAGACAAATGTCCTCATCTCTCTTATCTTGGAATTTATGGGGGTCACTTGTTTGTGTGACTTGTTATTATGGACAGACAGATTGTTCAGCTCAGTTTGCTTACAAGAACATGAAGAATACATTTTACTTCAAGAGTGATAAGTCTGGCTTAGCTAGCCTCACCTTATCCACTAGGCTTAGAATTCATTGGAATAAAACTAAAGTCTTATGCAAAAGTTATTTTCTTCTTGAAAGATTATGTAAAAAACGTGAAGTCCACATAGTCTGAATCCCAACAATAACGATTACCTTGAACTTTCCCAATTATGGTAAGTCATCCTAAATAACACTCCTTATTTCTCTTGTGTTTCATAAAATTATAATTATATAAATTTATTTTTTGAATTCTAATAATTGTTATCCTCATGCAGTTGGTAGCCTATATTGTCATGCATTTGCAATTTAAGTGTTGTTCTTATTGTTTCTCTTTTCAGCTGTACTGACAATGGCTAGGAAGCCTAGCCGAAAATTCTACAGATATTAAATAAGTTTTTCCTAATGTAAGTGTCATTCTGGTACTTTATAATTCTATCATTCTGCTCTAATTATTTCAATATATGTTAGTAACATTTTTAAATTTCTTTATAAGAGATATTTATACAATATCTGTAAATGATGGAGAAATCCTTTAAAAAATTCAGTGGTAATTTGACGTTTTCTACTGGTATTTTGATAAATGGAAAATGTTTCTAATGCATGTTGTGATGATTCCTTTGTTGACTAGAATAGTTGCATACACAACTAGTTATACCAATAGTTACATACACTTGTAATCACAATTAAATATTTAATTAGTTCATGAACCATCTTCAGTGTATGGGGGAGTGGGGAGTTTTGATAAACACCTAGAATAAAAATTATATTAAAGCAACTGATATAACCACAAGAAAGAACATACTAGTTGAGAGTTATGAAGGTAACTTATGTTCCTATATTCTTATATCCTCATATGTTCTTTCTTTCTTATGGTTATATCCAGTTGCTTTAATATCAGTTTTGTTGTAGGTATTTATCAGAACTTTCCAGTCCCCCTCCCCTCTCTCGTATTACAATTGAAATTTTTAAAAAGTTAAACAACATGAAGGTACATGGAGAGTGGAATTTTTCCTTGTGTGGAGTGATGAGACAGCCAGGTAAAAACAGTAGTACCATTAGGATCAAATGAAGCATGTGTGAGAGAACAAGAGAGAATAAATAATTCTTAAAAAGTTAATATATAATATTTAACTTGTATAGTTGATAATTTCCCAGTGTTTTCACATGGGATGACCATCATTAAAGTTGAAATTAAGGAAATGTAGAAAATAGTGGTTTTGGTACTTTCTTTTATGAGACTTTCGTATTTACGAGAACGTGTGTAATTTAGTATTATTCAGAGGATACTGTGGCTAGTGTTAGTAATCTCATGTTCTGCAAGACCAAATTTGTTTCTTGGAGGCTATGTAAGATTGATATTCAGGAGAGGCATATAGAAACAGATTGTCTGAAGTAGACTAATGGCAGATACATGCGACTGAATACACTTCAGGTAACAGTAAAAGTGCAATTTTTGTCTTCTGGGAATGGCATGATAGAACTAATTGAATTAATAGGATTGAATGTAGCAGAGATATTCAACAATAGGAGAGAAACGTTCAGAGATGCTTTTACTATATGGGATGGAGATTGTATGTGAGTGATCTCTTCTAATAGAGGTCAGAAAAAAACAGTTGATAATCTTCTTTATTGCGTGGGGGGTTGTAAGTGTTGAGGAATAGATGTTTCTTTGATTGTAAAAATTGCTTTTCGAGGTAGTATTGACGAGCTCTTGAAAGAAGGCATGTAATAATATACTTCAGTGATGAATATACCAACCTGGTAGAGATTTGAAAGAAATTTCAAAATTTTGTATGTAGATCTTCCTATGCAATTTGTAATGGGACAAAGAGGGTATCCTGATTTATGCAACTTTGGGAGTCCATAAATTCTAGGTGGCCTTGCATGATGAGTTCTGCATTTTTAAACTGCGTCAGGATCAAGTGAAAAAAAAATCCAATAAGGAATTAAGTTTGTTAAGGTGACTCTTCATTGGATCTCTGTTTATTAATGCATATGTTTTTTATATCATAGGAATATGCCCATTTGTTGCTTTGATGATATCTGTACTCCAGATAGGCAGTTGAAGTCTAGAGGACATATTGCAGAAGTGGCTAAAACAGCTCACCTCTTCATAAGAGGTATCATAATTCACATGACCAACAAAACTCATCTTGACTACTATGCACAGAACTTGCTCACCTGAGTTTCTTTGGGATGATGAGGAAATGATCCAGAGGCAGGTCTGTGGAATGTACCTTATGAAGAGAGATTAAAGATTGACGTTGGCTAATAGGCAGAAAGAGAGTGATATGATTGAGATATATGGTTTATTGAAAGGTTCTACAGAATTAATGCAGAAAAAATTTTTCAGAGCAGGTCTGGTGATGGGAAAACTAGGAGCCATTCTTGGAAATTGAGTAAAAGTGTAATTAGCAAGGGTGTGAGAAGCAGATTTTTTTGCTTAGAGAGTGATGAATGAGTGGAATAAGTTGCCAGAGTATGTTGTCAGTTCATGACTGTGAATGAGTTCAAATCAAAGTATGATATATATATTGTGCAAATATTGAATAGTGCTTGGCATAATGTTTAAGCCTCCCTCAGTAAGTCTGTGGACTTTGTGGAGTTGCCTGTATAATAATATTTTAGAACTTTTCAAGTTTGTTATAAATTCTGGATCTTTAAGTTGGAATGAAAATTCCTACTGGCAAATTGAAGGTATCATGATGAGCTCTCCAGATTCTCATATACTTGCTAACTTGGAACAACTGGAAGAAAAAAAATTCCATTTTTAATCCAAAACCTTCCCTATGGCTTTGCTATATGGATGATATTTTTACTCTTTGGAATAATTCACATGAACAACTAGAAGTCTTTTTACAAAAAGTATCCTTCATCACAGAATGAAATTTACAATGGAACTTGAATTAAATGGGATTATATGTTTCCTAGATGTCCTTATAAATAGGGAATTAGTTCGTTCCTTGTTAGCATATGTCTTTTGTAAACCTTCCTTCTCAGCTTGATATATTCATCACATTTCTGTTCACTATCCTTCACAGAAGTATGGTATTAATACATGCTTTCTTTCGAGAGCTCATATCACCTGTAATTATCTCAAAAAGAAATGTCTACAATCAAAGAAACAGTTATTCCTCAATGGTTACAATCCCCAAAGAATGGAGAAAATTATCAACCATTTTTCTCTAAAGAAGTTTAATATCTCTGCTACATTCAAGCTTATTAATTCAGCGAGCTCTATGATACCACCTCTACTTCCACCCAAGGTGTATTCAGTCTCATGAACTACCAGTTAGTATACCTCAGACAGACAGGCCTATCTGTTTCTGTACACATCTCTGAACATCAGTTACATCATCTCCATGAAATGCAATGAAGCTGATGTTAGTAATTCCCTGTTCTGCTGGACTAGTTTTTGCATTTCTTGGAGACATTGTAAGACTCATGTTCAGAGATGTGTACAGAAACAGATAAGCCTCGTTATGTGGATCGATCCTCTGGAATGATATTAAATTAGTATACAGATGTTCCTATAAATATGAACGTCTCTTTAAAGGAAGTGCCAAAGTCCTGTGTTGTCCTAATATCAACTTTAGTGGTGGACTTTCCATGGCAAAACACTGGGAAATTATCAAGATTATACAAGTTAAATATTATATATTATAAGGGTGCTTAACGGTCAAAGCTGTATAACTGAGAGGAGACCTCCACATAGCCTTTAAAGGAATGCGGAGAATCGAACAGGACTTCTGACCTTATGTCGAACCTTCAGCTTCTCGTGGTGCACCCTGTGAGGTATCTACCTGGATACTGAACGAATGGGGATGGGCTGGCAATTTGGGATTTATCCAACCAAATTGTATTCTTATTGGCTTAAACCACGATATAAAATGATGGTACAACATGACAGAATTTCATGCTGGCTGGGGCGTCACTCAGTTAAACAATGTCCCAATTGTTTTCACCAGAAAACCAGGGTAAACCGTGAAAATTCAGCTACTAGAACAAATCCTAAATCACAACCCAACTCAACATCACCAGAGTTCAAGATTGGTACTATCAACATAAGAAGCCTGAATGGCAAAGAAATTAAGCTAGTTGAGGAACTGGATAAGTACCAGATTGACATAATAGGAGTAACTCAACAAAAAAGACAAAAACTGGTGAGATCTTTCTGAGCAATAAATACAAAATATTATATTCAGGCAATGACAATCAAGGAAAAGAAGGGGTAGCCATAGCATTCAACACTAAATATGACGCTAATCTTCTTGAATGGCAGGCAATCTCAAGTAGAGTGATGTGGGCAAATATCAGAATGGGGAACTGGACAATGAGACTTATTTGTGCCTATGGTCTCACACAAGGTTCTACTGAGGTAGAAGTGGAAGAATTTTTTGAGGCTTTAGAGAAAGCACTGACATGATGAAAAAGGAAAGGTTGGCCTTGTTGGGGATTTAAATAGCAGAGTAGGAAATGATTGTCAGACATACAAAAATATTTTTGGGAAAATTTGGAGAAAAGACCAAAGCTAATAATAATGGCAAGTAACTTTTGGATTTCTGCTCAGGACATGGACTGGTTATTACTAACACCATGTTCTAACATAAAAATGCACAAATTCACAGTAAGAGAAGAGGCAAGGAATAAGAAAGGTCTCATTGACTATGTTATTGTTGATAGTGATGTTTTCTCACTGCTGCAGACCACTAGAATGTACAGAGGATTTGAAACTGGAAGTGATCACCATTTAGTTTTGAGTAGGATAAAATTGAATTTTATATTGAAAAGAGGAACATGTAAGAAAGTTTTAAAGCGAATTAAAGTTGAGCAGCTTTTAGATATGTGAACTGTAGACTAAAATACACAAACATGATTGAAGAAAAAATGAAAGAGTTCGAGAACAGGAACCAAACCTTGGAGATTCAGTGGCAAGCCCTGAAGGAAACATTGATTGATTCAGCCAGTGAGGCATGTGGTGAGGTTGTCTGCAAGGATAGAAAAATCAGAACTCAATGGTGGACACAGGAAGTTAAAGAAGGAAAAGAAGAAAACATATCAGAAGATCCTGGCAAATAAGTCAGCTTGTGCTCTTAGAGAATACAGAGACAAATGTAAGAAAGCTAAACACAGTGTAAAACAAACTAAACAAGTAATGGGAACACTGGTAAGAAAATAGAAAATAAATATCAAGAAAGTGGCAAGATATTCTGTAGGTTGTTGAAAAAGCTCGAATGGAAGAAAGAGTGCTGTAAAAGGAATTAGAGATGATAAAGGGGACATGAAAACTGGAGAAAAAGATATCCTTGAAGTATGGAGTAATTACTTTGAAAAATTGCTAAATGAAACAATCAGTGACAGCACTGTGGTAAAAAAAAACACTTCAACAGGCATGTAAACAGGAATACATATCCATACTTGAAGCAGAAAGAGTATCAAAAGCCTGAAATGTGGAAAGGAAGCTGGAGTAGATGATATTTGACCAGAAATGCTCAAGTATGGAGGTATAAATGTCTTACCTGTTGCTTCACTGTATAGTACAGAAGGCCTGAACAGAGAGATGAATTCCAGATGATTGGAGTAGAGCTCTCATAGTACCAATATATGAAAAGGGAAATAAAACTGAATGTGAGAATTACAGAGGCATTTCCCTACTGAGTGTTCCTGGTAAGATTTATGCAAGTATACTTGAGAAACAGTTGAGAAGGATTGTGGAAAAGAAGCTTGGTGAAGAACAAGCTGGATTCAGGCCAAATACAGGCTCTCTGGATCAGATTTTCATTTTACGACACATAGTTGAGAAAACATGGGAATATAACAAAGATCTGTATTTAAGTTTTGTACATCTGGAAAACATATTATGACAAGGTGCCAAGAGAAAAGCTATTCAAAAGCTATTCACATGTATGGTGTCAATGGGGATTATATCAAGCAATACTTAGTCTTTATTTATGTTGAATTTTTTCTTGACAATTATTCATAAGACTATTACACTTTTTTTATATAATCTTTGTCAAGTAGCTTTATTTTTATCCTCCTACATGTTTCGCCAATTTTTTCTATTGGCATCCTCAGGGAATACAAACTAGTAAGCTAAAATGAAGGTTACAGACTAGGTTATAACTGATGGTTCTAATTCATACAAAAAATTGGTATTGTGCGTGACAATGTGTGTGTCTCGTTAACGTGATTTATTCGTTATGGTTCATGACGTAACTGTTATGAAAGTTCATTTCTTTGATGCTTAATGATCTGATAAAAGTTTTCCAAATTTCTGGTAAAATTAGACCTTGATTCTTGTTTAGGTTTTCAGTTTTACGGGCGACTGTAGCTGCTTCTTTAAAGGTTCTTCAATGGTAGTTATCTTCTATGTATGGCATAAGGCTCTTATCCCACTCAATGTGATGGTTAGTAGAGGCAAAGTGGCATGAAAGGCCTGAAATGTCTTGTCTGTTATTTCTGACATATCCTAATGTGTTCTTTCTTTCTCGTTTCAAAGCTTCTAGAGGTCTGACCTACGTAACTAATACCACATGAGCAAGGTATATTATATACTCCAGAGTACTTGTAGAATGGGTGAGGATCTTTTGGTGATCTTAAAAATTTCCGAATAGTGTTGATTGGTTTGAATGCCACTGTGATCTTATGTGGTTTTAAAAGGTTAGCTAATTTTTTTGGAAAGGTTGCTGACAAAAGGAATCGTAATTGTACTGATGTATTGGACGTCATCACGTTGTCGATGTGGTATATCAGTAAAGAGAATCTTGTTGTAGAGTCTTTTTGGGTAACCATTTAAAGAAAGTTCTCTGGATATTGTGGTTAATTCTGTTAGTGGGTCATCCTTTTCTGTCGTATACTGTATAGCTCTTTTCTTGAGACTATGGATAATGCTAAGTTTCTGAGCTATGTGATGAGCTGAGTTGAAATGGAGGTAACGTCCAGTATTTGTAGGTTTTCTGTATACAGATAGGTTGATACTATTATTGGTTTGTTTCTTTATTAAAATGTCAAGGAATGGCAGTTTTTTATCTTTTTCCATTTCTAATGTGAATCTGATGGTATTGTGGAAACTATTGATTTGGTTGAGGTAATTCATTAGTTCTTCTTTCGTATGATCCCAAGTGATAAAGATGTCATCTACATATCTGAACCAAATTTTTGGTTTTGGAATGATCTGGGTTAAGATTTTTTTCTCTAGATCTTCCATGAATAAGTCAGCACAAGGAGGTGAGAGGGAGCTACCCATAGCTAATCCAGTGAGTTGTTTGTAGATCGTTTTTTGCCAAATAAAATAGAAGTTAAACAGTGATTGAACAAAGTAGTGATGTTTCTTGGGAACAAGTTGTCTAAGATGTTGATGACTTCAACCACTGGAATGTTAATAAACAGAGGTGTAATGTCCAGACTTGCTAGTATATCCTCTTAAAAAATAGGGATGTTTTTTATTTTATCTATAAAATGTTTCGAGTTTTTAATATAAGTATCCGAGACGTGAATGTGTTGTTGTAAAATCTTCGCAAGATACTTGGACAGTTGGTAAGTGGGAGAATAGATTCCATCAACTATTGGACGTAACGGTATACCTTCTTTATGAATTTTTGGAAGGCCATACAATCTAGGAGTTAGTGGGTGCATTGATTTTAGTTTTTTTATAATTCTCAAATTAAGGAATAATAAAGATATCATCATACTCAAAGTCGACAAAGATAATAACACAGTTATATTAAATACTTCAGATTATGAAGAAAAAATTAAAAATCTATTATCTGACAGGTCTGTATATGAAGTTCTCAGTAGAGATCCTACCACAAAAAGCCATAATGACACCAATGAATTATTACGTAGAATGAATAACTGGCCTATAGAAATTATAAAAAAACTAAAATCAATGCAAAAGAAGGAGTAGCCATAGTATTCAACACTAAATACGAGGCTAATCTTCTTGAATGGCAGGCAGTCTCAAGTAGTGATGTGGGCAAATATCAGAATGGGGAACTGGACAATGACTTTTATTTGTGCCTATAGTCCCACAGAAGGCTCTACTAAGGAAGAAGTGGAGGAATTTTTTGAGATTCTACTGACACAATGAAAAAGGAAAAGTTGGTCCTTGTTGGGGATCTAAATAGCAGAGTAGAAAGTGATTGTCAGACATACAAAAATGTTTTGGGAAAATTTGGAGAAAAGAGCAAAACTAATAATAATGGCAAATACTAGTTGGATTTCTGCTCAGGACATGGACTGGTTATTACTAACACAATGTTCAACATAAAAATGTGCACAAATTCACATGGAGAGAACAGACAAGGAATAAGAAAAGTCTCTTTGACTATGTTATTGTTGATAGTGATGTTTTCTCCCTGGTGCAGGACACCAGAATGTACAGAGGATTTGAAATTGGAAGCGATCACTATTTAGTCTTGAGCAGGATAAAATTGAATTTCGTACTGAAAAGAATAACATGTAAGAAAGCTTTAAAGAGAACAAAAGTTGAGCAGCTCTCAGATGTGAACTGTAGACTAATATACACAAAGATTATTGAAAAAAACATGAAAGTTTGAGAACAAGAACTAAACCTTGGAGATTCAGTGGCAAACCTTGAAGAAAACCCTGATTGATTCAGCCAGAGAGGCATGTGGTGAGGTCTGCAAGGATAGAAAAATCAGAAATCCATGGTGGACACAGGAAGTTAAAGAGGCAGTGAAGGAAAAGAAGAAAGCATATCAAAAGTTCCTGGCAAATAAGTCAGCTTGTGCTCTTAGAGAATACAGAGACAAATGTAAGAAAGCTAAACATTGTAAAACTAGCTAAAGAAAAGTCATGGGAGGACTTTGGCAAGAACATAGAAAATAAATATCAAGAAGGTGGTAAGATGTTGTTGCTAGAGGTTGTTGAAGAAGCTTAAAATGGAGGAAAGAGTGCTGTAAAATGAGTTAGAGATGATAAAGGTGACATGAAAACGGGAGAAAAAGATATCCTTGAAGTATGGAGTTATTACTTTGAAAAATTGCTAAATGAAACAAGCAGTGATAGCACAGTGGTGAAAAACACTCAACAGGCATTTAGTCAGGAATACATATCCATACTTGAAGTAGAAAAAGCCATCAAAGGCTTGAAATGTGGAAAGGCAGCAGGAGTAGATGATATTCGACCAGAAATGCTGAAGTATGGTGGTATAAAAGTCTTACAGTGGCTGCACTGCATGGTTCAGAAGGCCTGGACAGGGACGAATTCCTGATGATTGGAGTAGAGCTCTAATATTACCCATATATAAAAAAAGGGAAATAAAACGGAATGTAAGAATTACAGAGGTATTTCCCTACCTAGTGTCCTGGGCAAGATTTATGCCAGTGTACTTGAGAAACAGTTGAGAAGAATTGTGGAAGAAAAGCTTGGTGAAGAACAAGCTGGATTCAGGCCAAAGGTTGTCAGGATCAGATCTCCACTTCTCAACAATTAGTTGAGAAAGCATGGGAATGTAACAAAGATTTTATTTAAGTTTTCTGTATTTAAGCTCTGTCAATCTGGAAAAGGCATACGACAAGGTGCCAAGAGAGAAGCTATTCAATACACTACAGTTATATGGTGTCAATGGGGCATTATATCAAGCAATACTTAGTCTTTATTTGAGTTGCAAGTCAGCAGTTAGAATTAAAGGAAGTACAGGAAGATTGTTTAATGTTAAATCTGGTGAGACAAGGATGTATATTATCCCCTGTGTTATTCATTATCTATATGGATCACATTATGAAGGAAAGTGGTATTAAACATGATATCAGAATTCGAGATGTTAATGTCAGTTCTTTGCTTTATGAGGACAATGTTATATTTCTAAATTAATCTGCTACAAGTTTGCAGGATTCCCTGACTAAATTGAATAGCTGTTGTAATAGATATGGTATGAAGGTTCAGCAATACAAAGACAATGAAAATGGGTAGAATCGTTGAAAATGTCCACTGTGTTTTGAATGGGGAACCTGTGGAACAAATAAAACATTTCAGCTACTTAGGCACGATTTTTAGTGATGATGGTAAATTAAATATGGAAATAGACAACAGAATCAGCAAAGCTGGTATAGTGGGAAGTCAACTGATAAATTCATATGGAATAAGAGAGAAATTAGTTGGAACACTAAATTAGCTGTATACAAGACAGTGTTCAAACCAGTTTTAACTTATGGATCTGCGAGCTGGTCAGAAGTAAAACACTTGACCAAAGACTAGAGACTGCAGATATGAGAGTCCTGAGAAAGATTAGAGGCATGAACAGATGGCATCAATGGCAATATCATATTAAAAACGAGGATATTAGGAAAGAACTTTACATTGTCAGCATCCAGGAATGCGTCAGTAGAGCTAATCTCAGGTGGTATGGTCACTTAAACAGAATTGGCGAGGAAAGATTAGCAAAACTAGTGTTCTGTGCCAGGTTGGCAGGAAAACGACCCAGAGGAAGACCAAGTTATAGGTGGATTGATACGGTAAAAGTGCCTTAGACGATAGAAATATAAGATCTGATAATGTTGGAGTCTTGAAAAGTAGCAGACTGATTTGGAGGAAAATTGTAGATAGGAAGTTAATAATGATATAAAGTTTTCATGTAGTACTATCATATCCTGTACACCCCTTGATGGTACATGTCAGGAATTTGATGATGAATTGAATAACTGTTGTAATAGATATGGTGTGAAAGTCAGCAATAACAAGACAAAGACCATGAAAATAGGCAGAAACAGTGAAAATACCAACTGCATTGTTAATGGAGAACCTATAGAACAAGTAAAACATTTCAGCTAATTAGGCACGATTTTTAGTGAAGATGGTAAATTGAATATGGAAATAGACCACAGAATCAACAAAGCATATGGTAGGAAGTCAACTGAATAAATTTATATGGAATAGAGAAAAATTAGTCAAAACACTAAATTAACTGTATTCAAGCTACAGAAAAGATGACCAAAGATTAGAGACTGCAGATATGTGAGTCCCGAGGAAGAAGATTAGGGGTGTGAACAGATGGCATCAATGTCAATATCATATTAAAAACGAGTATGTTAGGAAAGAACTCGGCATTTTTAGCGTCCAGGAATGTGCTAGCAGAGCTAATCTCAGGTGGTATGGTCACTTAATCAGAAAGGGATAGGAAAGGTTAGCAAAAGAGGGTATGCCTGTTTTGCTAACCTTTATTATCAGGAAAAAGACCCAGAAGACCAAGATATAATTGGATTGATACAGTAAAAAGTGCCTTAGAAGACGTAAATATAAGATCTGATAATGTTGGAGTCGTTACAAGTAACAGATTGATTTGCAGGAAAATTGTAGATAGGAAATTAGTTTTTCCATGTAGTACTATCATATCCTGTACCCCCTTGAGGGTACGTGTCAGGAATTTGATGATGATGAAATATATATTAATTCTTTTTAAATATATTTATTATGTCTCTCTCTCTCTCTCTTTCACACACACATACATTTAATTCTAATACATACCATATGTGTAGTAAAATAACTGTAACTTAATCAGTCTTTATCAGTTAAATGTTCACTTGTGATTATATGTGACTATTCTGTGGAATAACACAGTTATCTCTTCATCAACCTCTGCTTGCTACTTTTCTAAAATGTAGTTCATCTTTGAACATACCACTCTGACTTTCATGGAGTCTCATGGCTGTGTAGCACACACTTAAAGATAAGTCAAACGTAACAATTAGAATATATATGTTAGGAGATGTCAAGAAATAAATGTTTTTTGTAGCTATGAATAACTTTTATCATGGTATTATTTTAAATGTATTGAAGGAAGAGATGCATGTGTTATGCATCTGCATCCCTTATACAAAATTATTATTAATTAAGAGGGAGATGTTAAATCCTGTTTTATTTTATAGCCGGGTACGAAACTCGGGTCGAAATCCATCAACATCCATAGAGTTTCAATGCCGAAAACCTATCGGCGGAACCAAGTGTAAAGGATCACTTGGGTAGTACAACACCAGGGAAACTCTATGCAAAGGTCGTTCCACCGATAGTTTTTTCGGCATTGAAACTCTATGGATGTCGATGGATTTCGGCTCGAGTTTCGTACCCAGCTATAAAATAAAATAGGATTTAACATCTCCCTCTTAATTAACAAATTCGATGGTAAAATAGCCTTTCGGATTATTATCTTTGTAATTAAAATTATTATTATTTCTGCTATACAGGTATCTCCAATAGTGTCAGAAGACTAATCACTGAGATCCATTATTAACCTGTCATACCTCTCCTTAAACTCATTCACTGATGAAGCACTCACAACTACCTCTGGCAACCCATTCCATCCATTCACCATCCTCGATGCAAAAAATCTAGTCCTGACACCCTTACTAACCAAACTGTTACACAACTTCCTCTTGTGCCTAACCTTCTTGTTCTCTCCCTTCTTGCCATGTACTCGGGGGAAAAAAGTCTTCAGTTTGTCTTATAAAACTATCATCATCATCATCATCAAATTCCTGCCGTGTACCCTCAAGGGGTGTACAGGATATGACAGTACTACATGAAAAAATTACATCATTACTAACTTCCTATCTACAATTTTTCTCCAAATCAGTCTGTTACTTGTCAAGACTCCAACATTATCAGATCTTATATTTCTATCGTCTAAGGCACTTTGTACCGTATCAATCCACCTATATCTTGGTCTTCCTCTGGGTCGTTTTCCTGCAAACCTGGCAGAGAACACTTGTTTTGCTAATCTTTCCTCTCCCATTCTATTTAAGTGACCATACCATCTGAGATTAGCTCTGCTAACGCATTCCTGGATGCTGACAATGTCAAGTTCTTTCCTAATATCCTCATTTTTAATATGATATTGCCATTGATGCCATCTGTTCACGCCTCTAATCTTTCTCAGGACTCTCATATCTGCGGTCTCTAGTCTTTGGTCAAGTGTTTTACTTCTGACCCAGCTCTCAGATCCAAAAGTTAAAATTGGTTTGAACACAGTCTTGTATACAGCTAATTTAGTGTTCCGACTAATTTCTTTCTTATTCCATATGAATTTATTCAATTGACTTCCCACGATACCAGCTTTGCTGATTCTGTTGTCTATTTCTATATTTAGTTTACCATCTTCACTAAAAATTGTGCCTAAGTAGCTGAAATGTTTTACTTGTTCCACAGGTTCTCCATTCACAACACAGTTGACATTTTCAATGATTCTGCCTATTTTCATTGTCTTTGTCTTTTTATTGCTGACCTTCATACCATATCTATTACAACAGCTATTCAATTTAGTCAGAGAATCTTGCAGACTTGTATTGGATTTATTTAGAAGTATAACATCATCCGCATAAAGCAAAGAGCTGACATTAACATCTCCAATTTTGATATCAGGTTTAATACCACATTCCTTCATAATGTGATCCATATAGATAATGAATAACAGAGGGGATAATGTACATCCTTGTCTCACACCAGATTTCACATTAAACCATCTTCCTGTACTTCCTTCAATTCTAACTGCTGACTCACAACTCAAATAAAGACTAAGTATTGCTTGATATAATGCCCCATTGACACCATATAACTGCAGCGTATTGAATAGCTTCTCTCTTGGCACTTTGTCATATGCCTTTTCCAAATCGACAAAACTTAAATACAGATCTTTGTTACATTCCCATGCTTTCTCGACTATTTGTCGTAAAGTGAAGATCTGATCCTGACAGCCTCTATTTGGCCTGAATCCAGCTTGTTCTTCACCAAGCTTTTCTTCCACAATTCTTCTCAACTGTTTCTCAAGTATACTTGCATAGATCTTGCCAGGAACACTCAGTAGGGAAATACCTCTGTAATTCTCACATTCAGTTTTATTTCCCTTTTTATATATGGGTACTATGAGAGCTCTACTCCAATCATCGGGAATTCGTCCCTCTGTCCAGGCTTTCTGAACTATGCAGTGCAGCCACTGTAAGACTCTTATACCACCATACTTCAGCATTTCTGGTCGAATATCATCTACTCCTGCTGCCTTTCCACATTTCAAGCCTTTGATGGCTTTTTCTACTTCAAGTATGGATATGTATTCCTGACCGCATGCCTGGTCAGTGTTTTTTATCACTGTGCTGTCATCACTGCTTGTTTCATTTAGCAGTTTTTCAAAGTAATTACTCCATACTTCAAGGATATCTTTTTCTCCTGTTTTCATTTCACCTTTATCATCTCTAATTCCTTTTACAGCACTCTTTCCTCCATTCCTAAGCTTCTTCAACAACCTCCAGAATATTTTGCCACCTTCTTGATATTTATTTTCTATATTCTTGCCAAAGTCCTCCCATGACTTTTGTTTAGCTAGTTTTACACACTGCTTAGCTTTCTTACATTTGTCTCTGTATTCTGTAAGAGTAAAAGCTGACTTATTTGCCAGGAACTTTTGATATGCTTTCTTCTTTTCCTTCACTGCCTCTTTAACTTCCTGTGTCCACCAGGGAGTTCTGATTTTTTTATCTTTGCATACAACCTCACCACATGCCTCTCTGGCAGAATCAATCAATGTTTCCTTCAGAGTTTACCACTGAATCTCCAAGGTTTGATTCCTGTTCTCAAACTCTTTCATTTTCTTTTCAATAATATTTCTGTATTTTAGTCTACAGTTTACATCTGAGAGCTGCTCAACTTTTATTCGCTTTAAAAC
Organism: Typopeltis vanoorti; assembly: GCF_054136105.1. Lineage (NCBI taxonomy): Eukaryota > Metazoa > Arthropoda > Arachnida > Uropygi > Thelyphonidae > Typopeltis > Typopeltis vanoorti. The sequence continues at coordinate 66,634,480 of NC_143552.1, read as the reverse complement.
TTTCTTACATGTTATTCTTTTCAATATGAAATTCAATTTTATCCTGCTCAAGACTAAATAGTGATCACTTCCAATTTCAAATCCTCTTTACACTCTGGTGTCCTGCACCAGGGAGAAAACATCACTATCAACAATAACATAGTCAATGAGACTTTTCTTATTCCTAGCCTCTTCTCTCCATGTGAATTTGTGCACATTTTTATGTTGGAACATGGTGTTAGTAATAACCAGTCCATGTCCTGAGCAGAAATCCAACAGGTATTTGCCATTATTGCTTTGCTCTTTTCTCCAAATTTTCCCAAAATATTTTTGTATGTCTCACAATCATTTCCTACTCTGCTATTTAGATCCCCAACAAGGACCAACTTTTCCTTTTTCATTGTGTCAGTTGCTTTTTCTAAAGCCTCAAAAAATTCCTCCACTTCTTAGTAGAACCTTCTGTGGGACCATAGGCACAAATAAGTCTCATTGTCCAGTTCCCCATTCTCATATTTGCCCACATTACTCTACTTGAGACTGACTGCCATTCAAGAAGATGAGCCTCGTATTTTGTGTTGAATACTATGGCTACTCCTTCTTTTCCTTGATTTTTATTGCCTGAATATAACATTTTGTATTTATTGCTCAGAAAGATCTCACCAGTTTTGGTCTTTTTTGTTTCAGTCACCCCTATTATGTCGATCTGGTACTTATCTAATTCCTCAGCTAGCTCCATTTCTTTGCCATTCAGGCTTCTTACGTTGATAGTACCGATCTTTAACTCTGGTGATGTTGAGTTGGGGTTTGTTTTCAGATTTGTTCCAGTAGCTGACTTTTCGCTGTTCGCCCTGGTTCCCTGGCGAAAACAACGGGGGCCTTGTTTAACCGGGCGACGCCCCAGCCGGCATGAAATTTTGTCATGTTGTACCATCATTTTTTATTTTGGTTTAACCAATAAGAATACAATGTGGTCGGCTAAATCCCAAATTGCCAGCCCATCCTCGTTCGTTCAGTATCAAAGTAGATACCCAACAGGGTGCACCACGAGAAGGTGAGGATTGGACATTAGGTCAGAAGCCCTGGTCGGTTCTCCGCATTCCTTTAAAGGCTATGTGGAGGTCTCCTCTCAGTTATACAGCTTTGACCCTTAAGCACCCCCCTTATAAAACTACTCTAACTTAAATGATTCTATCTTTTCTACTTTCTTGTGCCTGTCATTTAATTTTTGAAGCATTGAAGACTATGAATCTATTTTCATAGAGAACATTCCATAGACCTGGCACAACCTTTGTCACTGTTCTCTGGATCCTCTCACAGCTTCATCTAAAAGTCCAGATGTGGTCTTATTAAAGCCTTATATAGTTGAACAATAACCTCTCTACAACAACCATTTAATCTGATGTGCTGTTTTGGTTACCGTTGCAACATGCCCTCTAAACTTTAGCTCCCTGTCCACAATCACACCCAAGTCCTTGGCCTTCAGTTTCCTGCAATTCAGTTCCATCAATATAATACACACAGCTTGTGATCTCTTCTCAACGTGCATCACTTTACACTTGGCCACATTAAGCTGGCAGCATTTACCATTGCCTATTCTGCTAGTCTGTCTTCCTGCAGGATCTCTGCATCACTTTCATTTACCATTGCTCTTCGTAGTTTAGCATCATCAGCAAACAACTCAGTATTTCCTGTCAGCTCATTTCCTGTATCATTGATATGCAAATTGAACAACTGCTGGTCACTTGCCTTCTCCTTGACTCAACTCCTCTGTAATATCTGTCCATCAACCATTCTTAATTCAAATCACCAGATTCATATCCAATACCATTTGCTTCAATTTATGCAGTAGAATTCTATGTGGAATCTTGTCAAATGCATTTGCAAAGTCTAGCAATATCATTCATTATGCATTTCCCCTTATCCAACTCCATTGTCATTTTATTTTAAAAAGTAAGCAAATCACTAATTTTGTCTTGCACCAATTTCTCTGACACCTTAACCTTCATTCCTGAGATGCTGATTGGCCTATAATTTGCCACTTCTGTCTCGAAGTCTTTTATGCAATGGGGCTATTTTGCCCTTTTTCCACTTCATTGGCACCTTCCCAGTACAGAGACTTAAATCAGACAGCTTAGAGTAAGGAGCTGATAACTCTCTTGCACATTCTCGTAATACATGAACCAATATGCCATCTAATCCCATGGCTGTGTTTGTATTGAGGTTTTGCAATATTTTAAGTACTGCCATTTTTTAAACCTCTGTTCTCTTATCAGTCAGTGTCACATAGGGCATTGCACTATCACCATATAGATGGTACATCTCTGCAAAATGCTCACTCAGAAATTCAACTGTTTGGTTTGATTCTGTTACCTCCCTACCACCATTAGCACTTAAAAGTCATCCTTCCATAGTCATTCCTCCTTTTACTTGATATTGAAAGAACTCTTGAGGATTTCTTTTGACCTCATCAGCTATCTTTCTCTCACAGTTAGATTTGGCCTTCCTTACCATACTAGTCATCATTCTTGCCTATGCCTTATACTGCTCATGGAGTTCTCTGATAAAGATACAAATGGTATAGTCAAAATATTCATAGATAACCAGCAGAAAAAAGCAATGATGCACTCCAAGGAAGAATACAGTCAAGTATTTTTATAAATATTGAATTCCAAAACTCATTGGAATAGTTTGTTGGCTATTTTGGAGTGCTTCCCAGCACTTAAATCATAGATTTGAAATCAGATATGGTTAATAGTTGGTAAACTTTAATTATTCTCTTATACAGTATTAGCATTGTAACTGATAATAATTGCTGTAGCAGCATTGTGTTGCAATAACATAGTGTACGTCACTAATATAATGTGAAAATTTATGCCCAGCGAACACTAACAAATTGGATCACATTTTTAAGTAGTGAACTTAAAGATGCACTGATAGCTCACATAAAGGAATGACAAACATCTTATTCTAATGTTCTGTGATATCTTTGATTGCAAGAAATTGATAAGCACTATGGAATTTTTAATAAAACTAATTCATAAAATTATCCTCAGATTCAGTTGTTCTTTTGACATCAGCTGCATAATAAATGAAGGAAAAACTTCATTCAGTGAAAAAGAAAAAAATGGAGGTAGCCTATGAAGAAACCCAAAAGCAACAACGACAACAGAAAAAAAAAGTACTAAAGCCCTAACACAGATCATTGGAAAGCAGGTGACATATTTTCAAGAAGAAAAAAATATTCACAAAGAAAAAAATATATCTCGTCATGTACCATCATGCATATTTCTAGTGGTACAACATGATATTAGAATTGGAGATATCAAACTTAGCTCTCTACCTTATGCAGATGATGCTGTACTTATCAATACATCCAGTACAACTCTTCAGGATTCTCTAACTAAATTGAATAGCAGCTGTAACAAATTTGGCTTGAAATTCAGCAATAAAAAAAGAACCTATAGAACAAGTGAAATATTTCAGCTATTTAAGCACAGCTTTTAGTGAAGGTGGCAAATTAAATTTAGAAATAGACAACAAAATTAGTAAGCAAAACTGGTAAGTTAGTTGAAGCTAGTTGAATAAATTTATATGGAATAAGAAACAAATTAGCCAAAACACTAAACTAGCAGTATACAAGAGTGTTCAAACCAGTTTTAAGTTATGGATCTGAGAGTTGAGTTAGAAATAAGGTACTTGATCAAAAATTAGTGATCACAGAGTTCTGAAAAATTAGGGATTTGAACAGATGGCATCAATGGTAGAATTGTATTAAAAATGAAGCCATTAGGAAGGAACTTGGTGTTGTTTGCATTCAAGAATGTGTGAACAGGCTAATCTAAGGCAGTATGGTTACTTACACAGAATAGGAGAAGAAAGGTTAGCAAAACATGTTTGAAGCCAAGATGGCAGGAAAAAGACCCAGTGGAAGACCAAAGTTTAGGCTGAGTGAATCATTCTAAAGTGCCTTAGAAGAATGAAATGTTAGCTGTGACAAGTAACAGACTAATTTGGAAGAAAATTGTTGATAGGTGATGAATAATAATGTAAAGTTAATCATGTAGTGCTGTCATAGTAGCCTGTATACCCTCTTTCATTCATTTAAAAAATATACATTTTTTAAATGAATGAAAACAGCCTGTTACTACCCTACTACTGGGTGAAGGCCTCTCCCATTATGATAGGGTTGGGTCTACTTCTCCCATAGTCACCTACCCATCTTAGAGTGTATACATATTTGTCTGGATGAATGTATAAAAGTGAAAGACAATCACAAACATTGATGCCCTAGGTGGGATTCAAACCTGCAGCCTCTTGCTGGAGAGTGGGTACACTAACCACTCAGCCAACCAGGCCAGCTTTTTAAATATAAATATAATATAAGGAATGTATTTAAAAATGGCTTGTGATATCTGGATGACCAGTTGATCAACAAATGTTTAATCTGAGAGAGCTTTTTGCACTGCTAAATTAATTTGTTCAAGAATTTGGTTGCATTTAGCAGATCACAGCCTTGATTTGTTTTCTATGTGCTCATTTTAATAATTAAATAAAATACACTAAATAAAAATACTTTGAGCTATATACGTTTATGCTGTTCTGATCTTTAAAATTGTTTGTTTTGAGATAAGTTTTATATTAATATATTTTTCTTTAAAATATTTTTTCAATTATTTTTTTTATAAATATTCAGTTTTCTTTCAATATAGTTTTTTAAAAATGTAAACAAATTGCTGGTAAACAAACCAGTATTTATGATTTTTTTTTCTTTTCCCAAATTACCAATAATTGAAAGCATTGATAAATTTAAAAACTGTGTAAGTTTAATTGAAGAATGAGGCTCAAATATGCTTGCTTATTTTTGAGTGGATTAATTTTTTTTTGAAGGGGGGAAACAAAATCCATTTAATACTTTTGTCTGGTATCTGATTAACATATGAAAATTGCAGAAAAAGTTTGAGAATTGCATGTTTTCAGAACTAATATCATTTTAGAAGTCATCACAGGAAAACTGACCCATTAAATATTTTGAATGTGTCAAACATATCATATAGTCCTAAATATAAAACATTTTGTGAATGGAAATTTTAGATATATTTATATCCTAGGTATTCAGAAGGAGATACTCAGTTTCAGCGACTGTTCCATACTACTGGCCTTATGAGAATGAGATTAACTCCTGACAATACAAAAATGATTATTTGCACAACTGGTGGTTATCTCATGATAGTCCATAACCTTGACCTTAACACAATATATACAGATCTACAAGGCTTTAAGGTGTGTAATATTTTTTGTTGTTCTCTTTAGTTTTATTTTTAGATTATTTAGATTTTATCAGTAATTTATTAAAATTGATTTTAATATTTACATCTATAATCACATCAAGGCACTGTATTAATCTGTATGAAACTCCTTCCTGAATTTAATTTTTACCAAAATGAAAATACTTGATCTATGGTAACTTGCAGTTATTTTATTTATTTTGCATAAAAATTGCATACCTACTTTGTCTCTCTAGCATTCCTACACTGTGTATCAAATGTATTAATGATTATAAGAACACATCACTTTGTTTTGCCCTCTGTGGATAGCATCATTTTAGTTGGACTTTGCATACACTTAAAATATTTTAGTTTGCTGCATTTTTCCATTATCTATATTTATTACCTTTACCCTCTGTTACACTGCATGCTCCATAAGTTTATGCTTGATCCACTTCAGTGTCAGGTCCTTCTGTAACGCATTACATAGCATTTGTCATTCATTGAGATCTTAGTTCTATAAATCTTTTCTAGAATGCAAGGAACATTTTAAGGGCTTGTCATTTGAAGGGAGTTAGCCAGTCATATACTGAGGGTAGCAAAAGTAATATAGCATTCTTTGTCATATTAAGTAGCACTCCACATAGTTAACTTCATGACTGTTGTTGTATAGTGGTATAAATTAGAACATAGGAAGAAAATTTAAGGTGTAAACCATACTTTTTTAAGACAGTGAAAAATGAGATCTGCCTTAGAACTATTTTGGAGATGGGGTGGTGCAATTTCTTCTGTTCCTTTGGCATTGAGAATGTAGTTAAACCGCACACTTTCTCAGTCCAAACCGAAATTTAAGTAGTCCGACTATTTTCGTATAGTCCAGCATCAAATTATATCAAAATATGCTTTTCTGGAAACAGTTCTTTTCTCACCTTAGCACATTATCTAATGGCAGCAGTCATCTGCCTCTGATTAACTGAAATGCAGGGAACCCAGCATGTGTAGCTATCGGTCAGGTATGCATTAATTAGAGACAGGTGGGAAAGAACTCACCCCCATGGGTACAGTTCATCATACCATGTCAAATCACATGTTTGTAGCTGGTATAATCTGGAGGTATTATGATGTTCCCAAGTCAGTGCAACTGTGTCCAGGGGAGCACAGTGGCTTCATGTTGGAGGCTTAATGGATTTTTTACAACACTCAAAAAGAATTAAAATAGAATTTAATACTTCCTATATTTCGTCCTAGTCACTAGGACATCTACGGGGATTACACAAACAATTAATGTAACATATGCACAAATTACAAACAATACTAAGCCCAACCATGTGGGTGACACTAAAGTCCTATCTAGGTAGAGCGCCCTCTAAGGGCAGTAGTAGGTGGCCTGGAATGTAAGATGGGAACTCTGGTGATGAGTGTTTCCCAAATCTTCGGAAGCTTGATGCAACCATATTTATTGAGATTTGGTTGGTTTTTGAGAGCTGCTGCTGCTTCTAAGAAAAGTCTCTCTTTCTTGAATTTGCTGTGGTGGAGCATGGTGGTTTTCTTCCATGATACTCTGTGGGTGGTGTCCAAAACATGGTCAGCCAAGCCTGACTGGCCATAGTTGTGTTTGAAGATGTAAGACTTGTGTTCCTCTAGACGGATGGATGCTGATCTGCCTGTCTGTCCAAAGTACGCCAGCTTACAGGAACAGGGTACTTTGTAAACTCCAGGCAGAGAGAGAGAGGAGGGAGCTGATCTTTCGTAGAACGGATAAGGGTAGCCAGTTTGCGTTGGGGCTTATATGCTGTGTGTAGATTGTACTGTTTTAGTATCTTGGCTATTTTTTCAGATGTGCCACGGATGTAGGGTATGGTGATGGCATTTTTAAAATCTTGTTGACGAGAAGGAAGGGGAATGGGGGAGGAGTTGATTATTATTTTTTTTTTGATGCTGTGATCGCTGTAGCCATTGGAGAGGAAAGTGCTGTGTATGTGGTTAAGCTCATTAGTGAGGGCGGTTCCACTGGAACAAAGATTGTGGGCTCTCTTGGTAAGAGTTTTAATAATGCCATATTGTTGAGAGGGGTGGTGGTGGGAGAGTTTGTGAATGTATCTGCCTGTGTGTGTGGGTTTTCTGTATACGGTGAAGGTAAGTGTATCATTAGGCAGGCGTGTGACTAAGGTGTCTAGGAAGGGTAAACAATTGTTCTTTTCCTTTTCCATAGTGAACTGGATTCTTGGATGTAGACTATTGAGATGACTGAGGAAGGAGTCTAACGTGTCTGGGCCATGAGGCCAAATAGAGAACACATCATCTACATATCTTAGCCAGATAGAAAGTTTGAGTGGGGCTGAGTCTATGGCTCGTTTGCTAACAGAGTTTGAAAGAAGTATCGTGATAGGATGCATCTTGTAGGCCTATCTATACAGCAAATTGTTGACCAGTTGGGCTATCCCAGATCAACAGTCAGTGATATCATACTGAAATGGAAGTGCAGGGAGTCATCTGCAAGTGTTACCTGTAGTGGGTGACCCACCACACTCACCGAACATGACCGTAGGGTGCTACGAGTATAATGTCTAAAAATTGCCATTCATCAGCTGACATGTTGAACGCGGAGTTTCGGGCATCGACTGGAACACAAACCTGCACAAAAACATTCAGAACCAAGGATCACAACATGCGTTTCCATGGTAGGACTAAAATATCCATGCCTCACATTACCCAAACTAATATGCAGTGTTATCTTCAGTGGTGCAAAGAGCACACTCACAATGGGATGTGGAAGCTTGGAAAGCTTCGTTATAGAGCAACCAATCTTGCACCCTCTACAAAGCAGGTGAACAGGCGTATTGGAGAATGTATTCTACTTTCATATAGTGATTGTGAGCTTTATGTTCTTGATACTAAGCTGACTAAGAATTATGACAACAACTTTGAAGATGACTGAACAGCTTGAAATGACTCGCACACCATAATTTTTTTACGATTTCTATCTACTTTGTTCATTCTATCATATTCAAAAATAATTCTTACAGCAAGAGATTTTTTTGATTGCTATCTATATTATATACAGTTTTTAGTTTTTCTTTTTAATCCATTCTTATATTATCTACCTATCAGGTTCCTCATTCAGGTTTTTAAAAAAGTGTGTGCTCATTATTTTTACATTCAGGGCAGACAAGAGGTCAACCCTGGAAATTGGATAAGAGCATGGTTAGCAAGGATGTGAGGATTAGGTGTTTCTCTTGGAGTGTGGTGAATGAATGGAATAGGTTTTAAGTAAGTTGTGAGTGCTTTGTTTCTTCATGGTTTCAAAGAGAGGTACAATAGATATTTGTTGATAATTTGGGTTTCCCATGATGAGTCTTAGGACTCCATGGAGGTGCTTGTGCAATAATAATATTTAAGTCTGCAGTTTACCTAGACATTCACCAGCATCCATTCTGCAATTGGATTTAAACCACAGGCTGCAGAGAGAGACTCATTAATGACTCAGTCAATATCATGGCAGATTATTTTATACAACCAGACCATAACCATGTCCAAATCTTCTATGGAATGCTTTTCTCCACATTCACTCTTGCCCTCGTGTCTTTTGGCATTACATTGGCATTAAAAAGGATCAGCCTCATGAGTGCTGCTCTTCTTTCCCATGGCTATTGTTTTAGCTCTCCCGATTCATACACCAGTTCTGACTCATCATCATCAAATTCCTAATATGTACCCTCAGGGGTGTACAGGATAATTATGATAGTGTACTCCATGAAAAAGTTACACCATTACTAACTTTTGATCAATAATTTTTCTTCGAATTAATCTTTTATCTGTCAAGACTCCAATATTATCAGATCTAATATTTAAGTCTTTTAAGGTGCTTTTACTGTATCAATCCATCTACATCTTTGTGTTCCTGTGAGTCTTTTTCCTGGCAAAGAACACTTGTTTTGCTAATCTTTCCTCTTCCATTCTGTTTAAGTGACCATAACACCTGAGATTAGCTCCACTAACACATTCCTGAATACTAACAATGGCAAGTTCTTTCCTCATTTTTGATGTGATACTGCCATTGATACCACCTGTTCACTCAACTAATCTTTCTCATGACGCTCATATTTGCGATCTCTAGTTTTTGGTCAAGTGTTTTATTTCTAACCCAGCTCTCAGATCCATAAGTTAAAATTGGCTTGAACACTGTCTTGTATATAGCTAATTTAGTGTTTTGACTAATTTCTTTCTTATTCCATATAAATTTATTCAACTGACTTCCTGCCATACCAGCTTTACTAATTCTGTTGTCTATTTCCTTATTTAATTTATCATCTTCACTAAAGATTGTGCCTAAATAGTTGAAATGTTTTACTTGGTCTGTAGGTTTACCATTCAGGATACAATTAATGTTTACAATGTTTCTACCTATTTTCATTTTCCATGTCTTTTTATTGCTGATTTTCATTCCAAATTTATTACAACAGTTATTTAATTTCGTCAGGAACTCTTGCAGGCTTGTGCTGCATTTATTCAGAAGTATAACATCATCTGCATAAAGTAAAGAGTTAAGATTAACATCACCAATATTAATATCAGATTTAATACCACTTTCCGTCATTATGTGATCCACATAGATAGTAACAGTGGAGACAATGTGCACTCTTGTCACACACCTGATTTTACTTAAAACCATCTTCCTGTACTCTTTCAATTTTAACTGCTGACTTACAGCTTAAATAGAGACTACATATTGCTTGATATAATGTCCCATTTACACCATATAACTGTAGCATTTTGAAGAGCTTTCCTCTTGGCACTGCCATGTGCCTTTTCCAAATCAACACAACTTAAATAGAAATCCTTATTATATTCCTAAGATATTCCAACTATTTGTCTTAAAGTGAAAATCTGATCCTGACAGCCTCTATTTCGCCTGAATCCAGCTTGTTCTTCACCAAGCTTCTCAACTTCTTTTCTCTCTTCCACAATCCTTCTCAACTGTTTCTCAAGTATACTTGCATATATCTCACCAGGAACACTCAGTAATGAAATGCCTCTGTAATTCTCACATTCAGTTTTATTTCTCTTTTTATAGATGAGTACTTTGAGAACTTTGCTCCAATCATCTAGAATTCGGCTTTCTGAATTGTTCAGTGTAGCCAGTGTAAAATTTGTATACCTATATTATTTGAGCATTTCTGGCCGAATTTCATCTACTCCAGCTTCCACATTTCAGGTTTTTGATGACTTTCTACTTCAAGTATGGATATCTATTCCCGACTGTATTTCTGTTGTGGAGTTTTCTACCATCATGCTGACACTACTTATTTCATTTAGCAGTTTTTTAGAGTAACTATTTCAGACATGTAGAATAGCTTTATCTTCAGTTCTCATGTCACCTTTATCATCTCTGATTCCTTTTACGGCACTTTTCCCTCCATTTCTAAGCTTTTTCAATAGCTTCCAGAAACTTTTGCCACTTTCCTGATATTTATTTTCTATGTTCTTACCTTTCTATATGCTTAACTTTCTGTATGCTTTCTTCTTTTCCTTGACTGCCTCTTTAATTTCCTGAGTCCACCATGGAGTTCTGATTTTTCTATTCTTTACAGACCACCTCACTACATGCTTTTCTGACTGAATCAGTCAGTTTTCTTCAGGATTGTCATTGAATCTTCAAGGTTCAGTTCTTGTTTTGAATTTCTTTCATATTTTGTTCAATGATGTATGTGTATTTGAGTCTACAGTTCATCTCAGAAATCTGCTCAACCTTGATTAATTTTAAAACTTTCTTAGATACTCTTCTTTTCAATATGAAATTCAATTTTAGCCTGCTTAAAACTAAATAGTGCTCACTTCCTATTTCAAATCCTCAGTATACTCTTGTGTCCTGAACCAGTGAGAAAACATAGCTATCAACTATAACATAATCATTGAGACTTTACTTATTTCTTGTCTTCTCTCCCTGTGAATTTTCTGCACATCATTAATGTGGAACATGGTGTTAGTAATAACTTATCCATGTCCTGAACAGAAATCCTGCAGGCATTTACCATATTATTAGCTTTGCACTTTTCTCTAAATTTTCCCAAAACATTTCTATATGTCTGTAATCATCTGCTGCTCTGCTGTTTAGATTTCCAACAAGGACCAACTTTCCATAAATGGAAGGTATTTATGTGATGTGGTTTTTCATAAGTAATAATAAAAAAAAAATCTGGTGATGTTAAAAAATTATGCAGTCACTTCACAATTATGGGCTCTTTCTGGAAGAGTTTGCAGAAATTCACATATTTCCTCTTTATATTTACATCATGTATGATGTCTTGCTAGAGGACTATTTAACAAATAAACATTTTAAGATGCCTTCCATAGCATAAGTGACCAATTCCCCCCCACCCTCTCTGATCACTCACTATGTGTGTCTTTAGTCAATAGGTTCACTCTTCAAATCTGCATGTCAAGTCTTAATACTTCTACACTTTTCTTCAGTATATAATGATCTTCCAATAACATCAAATCTTATTCAGTTTTTCTGGTGGCAGTACACTCCATTCTTCTTTTATGTTTGATAACTCTTGCCCAAATGATCCACACATCAAGATCTTCCATTGCTGATATCTTAAAAAGAGATCTCCTTGTAGGAGAAAAAGACTTCACAATGAATTTCATTGCCATCAAAATATGATTCTCTTCTTTTTTCATGTGATATTACACTTCACTTCCCCTTGATAATATCTCAAATTCCAGGCAAAATTGTATTTCTCTTTTTGGACTGACACCTCTAGCTTTTCTGGGCAAAAGCATGTTATCAACATGCCTCAGCTTGCTTGAGCTGAAAAGAGCAAAACAGTTGATCTTTTCAGCTCAAGACTACTATTCACCTCTATGGCTATTAACTTAATATAAATAACAAATATGCCCAACGTTACTGTTCCCACATTGGTTATGCACCAAAAACCTCTCTAAAAATTCTTGTTGTTCAGAAAAGGACTGTCTGATTAACTGACATTCCTTTCTCTCGCATCTTCAATTATGCTCTCTCTCAAACATTCTTTTACTATCTTAATGATTTTTATAGGTATTTTCACGGAGCAGTGGTCAGAAGAACTTGTTACTATCATTCCTATGAATCTAAAAATATATGAACAGATGCAGTTCAACATCCATTCAAAGTCCAGCTTCAGAACCAAACGAACGAATTCTTCATCCTCCTCTTTCATTCCATCTGTCTTAACATCTGTAGTAACCTTGCTCATCAATGCATACATCAAGGACTACAACCTTCAACTGTTCCAGAAACACATTAATAGGTCCCTTCTTTCTTCTTGACCATTTCCCTTTCCCCAACAGCACTGTGGATAGATGGAAAAATAGTTTTATTTTGCATAAGTTTTGCAATCTCTTATGGGCTGCCAATATTTAAAAAAAAAAAAAAAAAAAAAAAAAAAATGTAAGCAGTAATTTAGACAGCTAGCAGTGATCACTAATGATATCATAACAGGACCAGAATAATGCTAAGTACCTTTTAGCAATGTGATAATGCCTGGATAAAAATAGTAGAAGTGGCAGTTTGAACTTGAGGCAAAGTTTTCTCAAAACTGAATTTGGATTATCTTAACCCTCCCTAACAAGCCCAGTGTGATTTATCCTATTTTTAATTTGAACTGCTGTATAACAGCTGGAGAACCAAGGTTTGGATGGGAATGGATTTTAACAAGGAACTGGAAAGAAGTCTTCATTTTGACAAGAGATCTCAGTAACTAGATTAAGCATGTATCAGAATAAGGAGAGATTATCACAGTCTAACACAAATACCTAATGGCTAATTTCGGTTCAAGAAGAAAGTTGTTTTCCATGTTTAGTTTTGAGTAGCTCTAGCATTTACCACTAAGACAGAGAATTTACTTTGATAGCAGGCATTGTCAAGTGATGTAGACAAACATCAAAATGGAGGAATTGGACAACAAGACTGATTTGTGCCTATGATTCCACAGAAGAAACAACTAAAGCAGAAGCATAGGAATTTTTCAAATCATTGGAGAAGGTAATTGACAAAGAAAAAGCTGATCCTTGTTGATGATCTAAACAGCAGAGTAAGAATTTAATAATAGACAAAGAGAAATGTTTTTGGAAAAATCTGAAGAAAAGAGCAAAGCTAGAATTAATGGTAAGTATGTAGAAAAATAAGTTTTAAGAAGAATTGGAGTCAAGCACCTTTCAAAGATATTTGCAGACGATGCAAAGTTGAGAAGAACTATGAGGAATAGAATGAATGTTGCAGGAGGACTTAAATAGACTAGGTGAATGTGTAAATGAGTGGGGCTACCAGTTCAGTGTAGCAAAGTGTAAGGTTTTAAAATTTGGGAAGCAAATGCGTGTAGTATAAGACTTGTTGGGATATCCTAGAGGAGATGAAGGATCTGGGGTGATGTTGGATAGGATCCTGAAATTTCATTGACAGTTTTGCCAAAATTGTGAAGGTAGCACAGCAGATTGTGGTCACTACGCTACACTGACATGTAGAAGTAAGGATGTTACGATTTCATTGTATAAGGCTTGATTTTTATAAGGCATTGATTGGACTGCATATGGATTACTGTACACTGATTTGGTCACCTGGTTTTCCAAAAGAATGATGAGATGTTGGAAAGGGACATTTGACTAAGGTGGTTTCTGATCTCTGGAATGTTAAGTATGAAGACTGAAGGAATATAAATTGCAGAGTCTAGTGCAGTGGTTCTCCAACACTTGTGTTCCACAAACTGGTTACAAGTGTTCCGCCTGTGAAAGATGTCACATGACACGGTTCTGTGTGTAATTGGCTACTCTGATCTTAACAACTGACTGCTATGCACGTCTTCAGTTGTTAGAATCGTTTACAGATACCAATAGAATATCGTTTACAGGTCATGCGTTTGCAGGAGGGGGGGGGTCTCTTTTACAGTCATTCAGTGATGTGTATTTGGTTTGTGTGTTGTCGTAATATCGCACAGTCCATTTTTAATGTGTATTTGATTTTTGGGTTGTCTAACATCATAGTAACGAAATGAAAACGTGATTCTGAGGCAAATATTAATGATGGGGCAAGTACAACTGGAAGTAGTAGTAATGATGCTGCTGCAAATACATCTCATACAGAAGACAGCATTATATGTAGTAAAATAAGAAAAATTAATAGGCAATATTCAGATGAATATTTAAGTTGCACATTTACATGGACCAGTGAGGAAGAATGTCCTATTCCCCAGTGTCTTGTATGCAGGGAAAAAACTATCCAATAGTGCAATGGTTCCTGCTAAGTATAATGCCAATTTACTATGAAGCACTCCGATCTTGCTTCAAAAACTAAAGATTATTTCAAGAGATTGTTGGACATGCAAGTTAAACAAGTAAAATATTTTGAAAGGACTGTTAAAATTTCTGATAAGGCACAATTTTTATCATATAAGGTAGCGAATTAATTGCTGTAAAATTAAAATCGCATATTATAACAGAGTCTCTTATTTTACTAGCATGTTGTGAAATAGTAAACATTATGTTTCCAAACAACATTTTGTTTTACAAATTGACAAGTCCACTGACATCAGCGGTAAAGTTCATATACTAGGATTCTTTCGTTTCATTAATGAAAACGAAATAGTGAATCAATTTCTATGCTGCAGAGAACTTACTGAATGTACAGCAAGACAAAATATTTTTGACCCTATTACATCATTTAAAAAATTTTTATTCGTGGGCGCTGTGTGTGTAGAAATTTGTACGGGCAGTGCTCCACCATCAATTAATGGTAGGCTCTATTAAAGAATTTGTTGCCCTTGCAAAGAAAATAAACCCAAATCTTATATCTATGCACTGCTTTTTGCACAGAGAATCTCTAGTTTCAAAAACATTACCAGCAATATTAAAACATGTACTAGACCAAGTTATAAATGTGGTAAATCACATCAAGTTAAGAACTTTAAAAGCATGCCTTTTTTTAAAAAAAACTTTGCATATCTATGGAAGCCAAGTATGAATCTTTGCTTTTGCACACTGAAATAATAGATGGTTATCCAGGGGTAAAGTGCTATTCCGAATTTTAGAACTTAAGAATGAATTATTGGCCTTTTTTCAAAATGAAGGTACAGATGCTTCTGTAAAATGTCTCCAAAATAATATTTGCTAAAATGGCATATTTAGCTGATATTTTTAATTACTTAAATGGTGTTAATACAAGTATCCAAAGGAAAAAATGAAAATATTTTGACATCCACTGACAAATTGTCAGCTTTTCAGAAAAAGTATCTCTTTGGAAAAACTGCATATCAGAAAAAAAATACAGTAGATATGTTTCCTTCGCTTTCCTTCGATATTCATTTGGCACAGTTAATACGTCGAGTTGTGAATTTTTGTTACAAGAAGAAGAACAATTATTTACCTTGTCAACAGATTGTACTCTAAAAATGAAATTCTCTATAAATAATGTGAAACCCAGCTCCTAGGAGCTGTATTACTGTTCTACATTATGAGAGAAGGTCACTACCCAGACCAGTTTCAACCTTTATTGAGGTCTCATCAGTGAGTAGGTAGACCTAGTTTAATACCAAGTTTGTAGTGAACAGAATTTACATACCCTGCTATAAGAATTGTCAAGAAGGTGTCCTAATCAATTACTAATTATATGAAGAGCCAAAGGCTTCAATTCGGCGACGTGAAATTATTTAAGTTAAGGGATATTACATCCCATATTGTTTCATAGCCAAATAAGAAACTCTGAAGAGTTTCATGCCGAATATAGAAACTATATAAAGTTCGGCGAGTCCAAGCGTAAGCAAATACCTGGATAGTGCAACACATAACCCATTTGGTAGTGCAACTCATAGCAAGGGTGGAGCAAGCTCCAATTACTGTTCTTGGTATTTACTGGTAATTAGCAAAATAATTTTTTCCATTATTCTCTTCCTATGACTTATATTTATGTATTCACAATTTCCTTTGCTTTTATTTCAAATTATTCTCAGTACTTGTTTCTATGTTCTGTAAGAGTCATATTCCAGTTGTTTAGAGTAAACTTCCAGCAATTTTGCTTTGACTATTATCTTGTAAATGTTTATTAAATGTTTTTGTTTCTTATAGTGCTTTTATTTCTTCAGTAGTATATCCATCTTATTTTGTTTTTGTCCTAGTGCTTCATATGCTAATTGTTTAATGTTTGTTTTGAATTTTTTTCAGTAACTACTTTATATCTTCCTCAATACCGATAACATTTTTTTTTTGAAGTTGCACGTTTAGTCTTGATCAAGCACTCTTATACTGCTTTCTTTTAACAATTCCATCTTAATTTTATTTCCTTGTATTTCTTTATTTTGCTTTTCACTTTGTATTTTCTTAGAGATGAAATTTTGCTCTCAATAGTCTGTGATCATTTCTATCTTTTTTACCATAATCTATAGTAAATATTTATCCTCTTATTTCTCCACATTATTTTCTCTTGACTCTTGTGATTAAAGAATGGATTTATTCTAAATTTATCTATATAAAACTGAAGCAATCTTATTCTATTTGAATTTTCACTTGTTATATTGAATCTTTGATATGTTCCTAGTACATAGTTTTCAATCTTTACATTTGTCTTCTGCCAATAAAGAAGAACTGAGAAAGAAGAAAGTAAAAACTTTTTTTGTTTTCAGTTTTTCTTCTTTGGGGCTATAGGTACTGAGTGTATTTTTTTTTTTTTAAATTAATTTTATTTTGCAATTTTTCAGCTCCTGTTTTTAATTGAAGGAATGAATGTTCCAACTTCCAGTCCTCAATGTGTTCTGTTTTCCACATTTTGGTGGTATGAAAATTCACCAGGTTATCCCCATCTCACTCAAGAATGGCAAGGAGATCAGTGTTTTAGAGACTGGTTAAAGATGATCTTGAAGTGTGAGTTACCTGAGCTCTAAGGTTTGAAAATAAGAGGAGTGGAGAGTACTGTTGTTAGCAAAGCTAGAAGAAGATTTGCTTGCTAGGAATCTTATAGTGTAGGAAAGCAGAAATTTATGATTTCTTCTTTCCTACTGCTTCTTACTTCTTGAGCCATCCACATGATAAAGAAGTTTATTTTTCTATACTTACAGTCAACTTTGCAACATGCTCCTTTAGCTGAGCAAGCCAATGTATACTTTAGATTTTTCCATTCCTTTCCAAAGGCTTGGTTTTGTTAGATCTTGAATGGGAGAATTTATAATAAAATTAATTCATTCAGGATTTAACAAGTCTAACATATCAACAAGGAGAAACTTGTACTTAAGCTATCAAAAGGATTATAAATAGGGCTATAAATACCTTTAAATGTAGAATTATAAAAGAAAACTTGTTTATTCAAATCTAAGTAAAGATTCCCAATTTGTAAATTGTAACTATAAAAGGGTACCCCCCCGAGTTCTGGACTTGTAGGCTTGTTCTCCTTGAATTCTGATGACTCAAAAATTGAAGACCCGAAAGTGCCCCCCCCCCCCCCCCCCCCCCCCCCGGCATCTACGTTGCCCAACCCTTGAGTTGTGGATTGGTAGGCCAGTTCTTGAATTTTGAAGATTGAAAGACTCGAAAGCACCCAATCCCCCGAGTTGTGGGCTGGTAGGCTAGTTCTCCTTGAATTTTGAAGACTCGAAAGTGGATCCCCCCCCCCCCTGCGTCTACAGCACCCAACCCCTCGAGTTGTGGATTGGTGGGCCAGGTCTTGAATTTTGAAGACTCGAAAGCACCCAATCCCCCGAGTTGCAGACTGGTGGGCCGGTTTTCCTTGAATTCCAATGACTCGAATTTTGAAGACTCAAAAGGGCCTCCCCTCCCCTAACACACACACACACACACACACACACGGTGCCCAATCCCCCAAGTTGAGGACTGGTAGGCCGGTTCTCCTTGAATTTTGAAGACTCGACACTCAGGGTAGCCCCTGAGTTTCAAAACGTTTCAAATAACTGGACAAAAAACATGACACAAAAACGTTACAAAAAAAAAGCTTATCATTTTATATTATAGGGTGTGTATATATATATATGCGTGCACACACACATTTGATCCTCGAACTGCACGGATCCACTTATATGCAGATATTTTTACAATAAATATACTGGAAAAATTTTTTGGAGATTATTGACAATTTGAAAAAATTTGCAGATAAACTATAGATTAGAATATTGAAAAAAAAAAAAAGAATGCATAAAATATATGTAGATACTAGTCTATTTTATCATTTACTACCATTAAATATACACAAAAATCTATTATAAAAAAAGTTATAATTTATCAAAACTTATGGCACCATTTGCAGTCAAGTGAAATGTAAACAAACTTAGATGCAGTATTAAATCTTAACTACATAAAATTACTTATTAATTAGTTAAAATTAATTAGAATAAAATTAAAATTAATGATTTATTCATTAGTGTATAGGCTAGGCTATCCTGAAGCAGTCGTATCGATTGTGCTAGGCTGCCATAAAGCAATTATGTTGCTGCATTTTCATTATTGATGCATGAATTGTTATACCTATAAATAAATTTTTTATTCTTCACATTTTCATTTTTGATGGCTAGTGTTAGTAATACGTAATAACATCTACAGTGTTTTGTATCCTATAAGACAATATTGATGTAGGTACTGACACACACACACATAAGATTCATCTTGTAAACAGATGACATAAACTTACGGCATCGATAAATACAGTATGGTACTGTAAATGTATTTTCACTTCCTAATGATTTTCTTTAATAACATTTTCTTTTCTCTAGCTTACTTTATTGTAAGAATATAGCATATAATACGTACATACCATATTTGCATTAAATACAAAATATGCATTAATCTACTGTTTATGTTATTGGGAAGGCTTCCGTTCAACAGTAGGCTATTAAGTTTTTGGGTAAGTCAAAAGTTATATGCGAATTTTCGAATAGCACAGGGCAGGTTGGTGCCCCTAACTCCCGCATTGTTCAAGGGTCAACTGTTTTTTTTTTTTTTTTTTTTTTTGCTCTGTAGACAAAACATGGAACCTTTCAAGCCACTCCAAAGCATCTAGTAAGCAGAGCATTAATCTCACACCATCTCCTACCTAAAGACAACCACAAACATTCATGCCCACAGCAGGATTCAAACCAGGAATTGTAACCTGTTGCTGGGAGAGTGGATTATGCTAACCTTAGAATAGTGGATACCTTAAAATATTGTTAACACATATGAGTAGTGCATCCAAAACCTCTCCAAAGCTGTATGATATACTGTCCAGAAGAGGAAACTTCAGTTACTTTTATCGGTGCCATCTGCTGAACTGGCTGGCACCATTCCTCCATTTTCCTTCAAACCCATAAACACATAAGTAGTAGTAGTCTGCTGCTAATCAACAACCATTAATTTTCCACCTCCAAATATGCTGAACCAGCTTCACATTTTCTTCTTTCATACTTTCTACCTGTGTGCCATGGAGTTTCCTCAAGGACTGCGACCTTCAGTTGTTCAAAAAACATGTGCTTCTTTCTTGGGTGATATAGCACTTATGTGCTATAGGTTTTGCAATCTCTCGTGTGTATGGGGGGGGGGGGGGGATTGTGCTTTCTGTTGCTTATCTTTAATTGTTTGCTGTCATAATGTGTATGTTGACAGAGAGAGATACACTGTTACTTTAAAATTAAAGACTTTACATATAATATAAAAAAAAACCCCGCTTTCATGTGGGTGTATAATGAACACTTCATCAGAAAGAGCATGCAGTATATAAAGAATTATCCCAGTATTGCTATTAGGTGGCAGACTAGCAAATGAAAAAAAAGGAATGTTTTTTGTGCATGTGTCTGCCAGGAATTTGCTATAATCAAAGGCACCTTTTTTAAGAATGGAATGGAATGGCAATCCTTGAAGTGAGAAATGTTTTCAGAAAATGATACTGAAGAATGAATACTGAAACATCTAAGAAAACAAGAATTCTGTGCACACTGTGGGGGAAAAAATTCTCTTTTGTTCCACTTCTAAAGACTACCTACCTTTTACAGGAACATTCAGAATGCATAATATACTGTGCCATTGAAAATTTATTTCTTTAGTCAGACTGGAAGAAACTAAGAGAGAGATCTGTGAACAGAGGACTATCAACTTTCTTTAAATCTGAAACAAATCTTTAAAACAAACTTCAGAAGACTAAAACAACTTCAGTCTTCTGATGTTGAGAAATTGCATATCTATGCTTAAATAATTTTTGCAGCATGTTTTGTCACTTTGCTTGTTCTGTTACCAGTTTGTTTGTAGATGAGAAAAGCCAAGTTAGAAGAGTGAAAAATCCAACTTGCGTTAGAATTGTTAATGTAACCTTGATTGTAAAAGATAGGAAAATTCTCCTACTAAGGATTTAATAAAATTAAATCTTTATTATTTATTATATTTTTTTTTATAAGATTTATTTATAAGATTTTTAAGATTTATCAGATATAAGATTTTTTTTATAAGTTTGTTATAAGAGCCTGTGTAGCTCAGTGGATGTGGCGTTTACACACCACGGCGCTTGGCCGCATGAAGGAAGACTTGGTTTCGAGTCTAGTCGGCGACTAGAGGAAATTTTTCTAAGCCTTTTTTCGACCGGTTCCCGAGTTAGTCGATCTCTGGCATGGGCAAGCGGGTTTTTCGTCCCGTAAACTCAAGAAAATCGACTGTAGAACCCACATTATTTCAGACATTAAATATATTGTGTTAGGGTTAGGGACCACGAGATGGCGGCACATTTGAGCCGTCTCTCTTCACTGTATACCGCTTAATTAGTGATAGCCTTGGGCCATCTATCTCTGATTGGTACCAGTGGAGATTGAACTGCTCACTCAGTCTCCAAAAGTTAGATAGGGCTAAATGGCCTCGCCTACTCCCCGTATACGGGAATAAAATGCTGTTAGATGATTTTTTTTATTATTTATTATTTATTATTAGAATTTTCACCTGTGTATTGCCAATACAAAAAAAAAAAAAAAAAATGGAATAGCACCATGACAGTTTCGCTTAAGCTTTTGTAGTGTCATTCCTATTTTAAAAAGGATATGAAGAAATTCTTTCACTTATGGATGGATATGAATCAAGTTTCTTATCTAAGTGATGCATAGTGTATCTGCTCATTAACAGTGAGAGATCATTTTTACATTTTTTTAACACAAATTTTGTGTTTATTTTCATTGCTTCAGCCAACTCGTTCTAGTTTCATTAGAATGAGCTAGTTGTTAATACTGTTAGCATTGTTAACAAAAACCTTCTATTAAAGGTTTTTGTTATTATTCTTTTTATTTTTACATAATCTGGAAATGTTGCTCTAGAGACCAAACATGGAACTTTTTCAAGCCACTTCAGGCCTCCAGTGAATGGGGAGTGATCTCTCATCAGATGATGAAATTCATCTCCCACCTAAAGACAATTGTCATTTATCTTTGCCCATAGTGGGATTTGAATTCACAGCCTGTTGGTTGGAGAGCATGTATATTAACTTCTTGGCCAACCAGCTTGGCTATTTGTCAGTTTTAAGTATAACAAAATAACAGTTGAAAAATTTCTCTTTTTTTTTAAGGAAGAGTACAATTTTTAAAATTCCTAATTTAGTGTTCTATTTAAGAACTATGATTGATTTAGGTTTCTTTCATTAATATAAATACACTGTTGTATTTATATTAATGTAATTATAATTAATGTGTTATAATTGCTTTGAATAATAAAGTACTGATTTTGTATTCTCTTTCTTGGTATAAATAGCAATTGTTTTTTCTCTCTCCTGTTTATTAGCCTAACATGTACCGCCTGATGCAGATTGGTAATACTCCATTCCCAATTGGTTATTCGTTTAATCATTTATTTAAATCACAGCGAAATCGTGTTGAACTTATATCAGATTTTCCTCAAGGAAATGAGACAGAAGTGATATCTTCTCTTCAGATTCACCCTTATGCATGGTGTGCACTGTCTAGAAATACTAGCAGTGATGAAAATTCTGAGGTAATATTAAATTTCATCTTTTGATTCATAGGTTAATTTTATAACTTGATGGAGCAGTTTATCTAAGAATTAATGTGATTTTATAATTTAAGATTTAATTTTTACGCCAAGTGGCAGGAAATGACAAACAGTATAAAACAGGTTATATGTTGTTTGTCAGGTAATATTTGTACATTGAAACAGAAAACTGCAATTTTAGAAGAATAATGGAACCTGTTAATAAGTCGAGGTCTTAAACAAATGGCTTTTGAACAAGTTTAGGATCAGTATTTGCATAATCTTAAGAGTTCAAATAATATACTGGCTATTCAGTTTTCCTACATAAGTTTTTGAAAGGTCTGTTCTCACCTAGAATCTGATGTCATTTGGGAAAATGTCTATACATGCATTCTATTGCATAGTATTCCTGCATAGCTGGCAGTGTACTGAAGAATAAAAGTCACAGGTGACACTGATCATAGAATATTACTAGGTAGACCAAAAATACTGACTAACAGGAACCAACACTCCTTGAGAGTTATTGTTTATTTCATTGTACGGTCAGGCCATCCACTTGGAAAAATCTGTGTAGTAACAATTAAGAACTCATATTTCCATGGTGTGAGAAGAGCTGCATTCTGTTAACCTTCACAGATGAGCAGCAACAGCCTAACTTTAACAATAAATTCACATTGTCGATTGGTATGGCACATTCAAAGCACATAAAACCTGGCCGTAGAGTAACAAATTCATCTTGTGGATCAACAAGTTATGCTCTTCTGCTCTGGTGGATGTGTTGAAAATGCTTTTAACCTCTAAGTGTTATGGTTGCAACACTGAAGTTTGGAGATTACTGTGCATTTAAAATGAGTTGTAGTTACTGGAATCATGACTGCTATTACCCAATGCCGATGTTCTGTACACTTGTGCACATCTTACGTTATGACAGTTTATAATTACTGATTTCTGGCATGGAACATTATCATATTTTAAGGATTGGGTTTTGAGGATGATTAGTATCATTAAAAGTTATTATAATGTTCCCAAAAATTTATTAGTATTCTTAATACATTAAAGAAGTTGCTGCTGCCTGAGGAGGGACTGGTTATTAATTTTTGTCAATAAAAAACATATCTCATTATATCTGCATATACCCCATGACTTTCATAATGTAAATGAAGCTGCTGTGAGTGGCTGAATGGGTGCTGCTACTTTACTACTAACAGACTCTGGATTCAAAGTCCAGTACTCTCCCAGGCTCAAGCATTATTAAAAATGTGCTGATTTCCTTATGGTAATGAAAAGAAAGCTGGATTATTATTCTTGTATAGGCACTTCCAAGTCTGAATACAATACATCATACAATGTATTATACAATACACCAATACAATCTATCACCTCACTTTGAACCCATTAACAAACAAAGTGCTCACAACTGACACTGGCAATCCATTCATTCACTCTCCAAATGAAAAATCCAGTCCTCGTACCCCTACTAACCATGCCTTTACTCAACTTTCAGGAATGATCTCTTGTTCTGTACCCTCTAGCCAAGTTCAGAAACATTTCCTCCTGCATCAATCCTATAAAACCCTTTAAGTAACTTAAATGTTTCTATCATAACCACTAATCATCTTGGTTGCTTGCCTCCAAATCCTCTCCACCACTTTCTCATCACCAAGAAATCTAGTTGATCAGACATGAGCACAGTAATTCAGATATGGATGTATCAAAGCCTTATAAAGAGGAATAACAGCTGGTTTATCTCTATTTGTTCTTCAGTAGAGCTACCTTAGCAATATATCCTCTAAACTTCAACTCCCTGTCTACCATCACTGCTAAATCCCTAGCTTCATCTATTTCCTGGAGTACACTTCCATCAATGTGATACACCTTATAATAGATTTATCCCAAGATGCATAACGTTACATTTCTCCACATTAAACTGATACCCATTATCTTTTGCCTATACTGAACAGCCTATTGAAATCCTTCTGTAACCTCTCCACATTGCTGATTAACTATTAGTCTACATCTCCGAATCAAAAAATTAGAACAATCAAAGAAAATGTGTTGAATGATTTGCAATTCTAATTTATTGCATGGAAAATAATTATTAGCAAATATGAATTAGCATCATCTAAATCTACGTACTTTGTAGATTATATAACCATGTAAACACATAAAAATGTAATATAAATTATAAGAAAACTTATTTGAAAACATTCCTAAAATTAGAATAATTTTAATGTGGTTCAAAATATTAGAACATTCCACATTTTTCCAATTGGTTTTGAGGAGAACATAGAAATAGCATATATATTTCAGTAGCTGCGGGACTGACTCATATGAGGAATCATTTGTGTGTGGATTTCAGTCAATCATTTGCTAAACATGGGTCAAATGAGTGACATAGTTTCATATGGTGTTTCTGCACAAAGAAGACCAAACTCAACAGTTTATAACTAAGGAATTGAAAAGTTCTCAAGCAAGCATGAGTAGAGTCTTGAGAGAGCATTCTAATAATGGAGTTTTCAAAATAATCACTGCAGTAGGGATCGAAAGGTAATAGAGCTAATCTCAGGTGGGATGGTTGCTTAAACAGAATGGGAGAGGAAATATTAGCAAAACAAGTGTTCTCTGCCAGGTTGGTAGGAAAAAGACCCAGAGGAAGACCAAGATATTTCTGGATTGATACAGTAAAAAGTGCCTTAGAAGATAGAAATATAAGATCTGATAATGTTGGAGTCTTGACAGGTAACAGACTGATTTGGAGGAAAATTGTAGATAGGAAGTTAGTAATGATGTAATTTTTCTTGTAGTACTATCATATCCTGTACACCCCTTGAGGATATATATCAGGAATTTGATGATGATGAGGTAATAACTACATCAAGAGTTATTAGCTCATGTAGTTATTACTGGGCAACTTGCTTTGCATTATGGGATACTAAGGCAACTGATGTAAAGTCATTAGCCTCTATATACGAGCTGCCCAGTCTTGAAATTACTTCATGCACAAACTTTCTTTTCTTACACTTGGATAAAGGATTAAACCAAGAATATAATTTCTTTGTATCTTTAATTTATAATATAATCAAGTGGAAAAGCTTTCAACACTAGTCCAGACATATTAGATACATTTTTGATTCATCTTAATAGCCAACATCCCAAAATAAACTTCACTATAAAACTCATGAAATAACAATTGTCTCCCCTTTTTAGATACATTAGTGACATGAATTCCTAATGGTTGCTATTCTTCTCCATTTATAGAAATCCCTCATACAGGAAGGTATTTCCATAAACAATCACACCACCCTTACCAACAGTATATCCTCAAAACACTTACTCACCTAGCCAGAGCTATTTGTTGAAATGACACAGCCCTTGAAACTGAGCTCAGGGACATTCTCAAAACCCTTTTAGCTAGTGGCTACAACCCATATAAAATATTGCAACTCCCATTCCTCTTTACACCTAACATAAACAATCACACCACCCTTACCAACAGTATATCCTCAAAACACTTACTCACCTAGCCAGAGCTATTTGTTCAAATGACACAGCCCTTGAAACTGAGCTCAGGGACATTCTCAAAACCCTTTTAGCTAGTGGCTACAACCCACATAAAATATTGCAACTCCCATTCCTCCTTACACCTAACAGCGCAAAACCACCCCATATGTTAAAGGTACATCAGAAAAAATAGCCGAAGTTGTCTGCAAATATGATCTCCATGCCACTTTCAAGCCTTTCTTTCAGCTTGCTACCTTCATACATTCTCCTAAAGGTCAACTGCATCCTCTTGAACATGAGATATGCCATGTTATTATCCCAGTTTGGAGTTAGATTTTTGATGAAAGCAGACTAAATTTAGTGTAGGATTAAAGCTTGGGTTTTATTACATTGTGTGAGAATACAGAACATTTCTGAGGCTTTTTGTTTAAAAAAAATTTCTTATAAAACAATTATGATCAATATATGGCATTTCTGTTTCTTGCTAAACCACTTGGTGGACTGTGTTATGTGGAAAGCTAGCTCTGATTTGTGCTGTCTTCTTTTCTCAACATCTATTATGTGTTCAGACATGCATACCTCTCCAGACAATTCTGTCTGGTCTCCATAGCAAATTCCACAAGAGCAGTGAATTTTATAAACTCCTGTTTTTTTTTTTTTTTCAAGGGAGGATGTTGGATTTGGTGGATGTAAGAACTTCAGGATCTTATAAAAAAGCAATTTTAACATTGTAATCATGAAGCAACTGTTAAAGTTACTTTTTTTTTTGATGTACTGGAAATGTTATAGGCTCTATTGCAATAGTTTAATCATGCCTATCTTTTGTAATGGATGGTGGTGGTGGTGTGAAGCAGCATGTAAAAATCTTCCAGTTGCATTGGATTTTCTGTATACTGAGATCCATCTTTTTTTTTTTTTTTTTTTCATTTATTCCCAGAAAAATGTAATGGAACAGTAATTTTTTGAGATGTTCCAGTTTAGAAGTGAATTTTATGTTTGAGTCCAGGTTGTTCAAGGTAATTTTAAATTTAGTTAACATGTTTGTTATTCCCAGCCAAACAATGAAAATGTTATCAATATAATGCAACAAAGTTTTTTGGTTTTTTTTTATGATAAATTATCAATAGCGTTAATAGAACTTTTTGAAGTTCTCCATAAAGAGATTTACTAGGATTTGTAAAGGGGGGGGGACATGGCACATTTTGTTTGTTCCTAATATTTATCATCATGCCTATCAAGGATTTAGGCCGAGAGTGGCCTGCTTTGTCCTTAAAAGAAGTCAACGTTGAATCTTTTAAGAACACGTTCTGGTTTTCTTTTCCCTAATACTTGTAATTTAAGGCTTGTTTTGGTAATAAGTCTTATTCTCCAGTTCTCCATTCTCATATTTGCCCACATCACTCTACTTAAGACTGCCTGCCATTCGAGAAGATTAGCCTCATATTTAGTGTTGAATACTATGGCCACCACTCCTTCTTTTCCTTGATTGTCATTGCCTGAATATAACATCTTGTATTTATTACTCAGAAAGATCTCACCAGTTTTTGCCTTTTTTGTTTCAATCACCCCTATTGTGTCGATCTGGTGCTTATCCAGTTCTTCAGCTAGCTCCATCTCTTTGCCATTCAGGCTTCTTATGTTGATAGTACCGATCTTGAACTCTGGTGATGTTGAGTTGGCGTGGGTTTTAGGATTTGTTCCAGTAGTTGACTTGCTGAATCCCTGGCGAAAACAATGGGCACCTTGTTTAACCGGGTGACACCCCAGCCGGCATGAAATTCTGTCACGTTGTACCATCATTTTTTATTTTTGTTTAAGCCAATAAGAATACAATTTGGTCTGCTAAATCCCGAATTGCCAGCCCATCCTCATTCGTTCAGTATCCAGGTAGATATCTACCAGGGTGCACCACGAGAAGGTGCAGATTGGACATTAGGTCAGAAGTCCTGATTGGTTCTCTGCATTCCTTTAAAGGCTATATAGAGGTCTCCTTTCAGTTATGTATAGCTTTGACCCTTAAGCACTACTATAAATATACATATTTTAATAAAGAGATTTAATGACTAAAACCGAGAATAATTGTAAGGCTTTAATGATGTAAAACACTACTAGTTTTGCTTTTGACAGCCTTCTTCAGGTGTCTTCTAAAAATAGGAAACAGCAATAAAAACACTGAAGTTTAAAACTGAGAAGCACAGGAAAATTGCAGTACATAATTGACATGAAAAAACGTTGTATTTACATTTAAGTTGTTCTTTCAAACGTGGCATTGTTTATTGAGTGCGTACATATAGACAGACTCTCGTGAACACCAGTACTAAAAAACAGCAGAGTGGCTATCAAGGATGTTGTAGCTTAAATTGTTATTTAAATGTTCACGATTAAGGATGATTTCTCTGGACTCCACAATTTTCTTTCAAACTCATCATGGCAATGAAAGATGTTTTCGGATCTATCCTAGCAGACTGAATGACCCTGGTGTTCATCATCAAGATTGTTCGAGAAAAGAACATGACTAGACAAGGCACTGGCATGTGTTCTTTTGTAAGAGATGTCTCTCTTGTGTTCCTCCATACGTAATTCAATAGATTTATTTGTTTGACCAAAATAAGGGATATTACAATCACACCATATCTTATATATGCCAGGATATTTCAGATTATGATGATGAGGCTTTGGATGGCTTACTAGCGAGCAGATTTTTGGAAGTGTAGTGAATAAGGAAATGTGAATAAGGAAAGTTTATTGGAGTCAAAATGGATTTATAGTAGTTAAATACCATAGTGAAGCACGGGTGTCAAGCTAGTATTATATATTCATTTTGGTGCTGATACGAAGCAGAACAAAGGCAGGTGAATTTAACATGCCATTTTGTTTGCTATAGTATGTATGAGAGTTGCATTTGTTGCAAAGAGTGAAAGGAGAGCAGGTGTGGCGAGTGTTTTGAAAGTGTGAAAAGAATTGAAACCCAAAAAAGTGGAAACATGTGAGTGAGAATGTCAGTGATTGCTGAAAATAAAGTGGTGGAAGGAAGCGAGGCTGAACTAGGAGAATGAATGTTTGCATAAAGGGAATGATGAAAGATGAGAATGACATGATGATAATGATAGAAATTGCACTTGCATGCAGTCTGTGAAGTCATAGGGAAAAACAAAGAATGGCTGGGGAACTACCTGATGAGTAGTATGATATAGCAGGCAAGTATGACAAGAGAGAGAGAGAGGTGCAAGGAAAGAGAGTGAAAGATTGGAGGGTGAGGAGAGAGTTTTGTATGGAGTACTCCATGATGTAGAAGCACATGAAGAGAGCATGACAAAATTGTCTTTTCCTTCAGCAAAGATCAAGGATGTTAGCAATTCTGTTAAGATAGGGAGAAGGAAAGTGAAAGAGATGATTATTTTAGCAGGTATAAATAATGATTTTTTTAATAATTGTGGTATATGAGAAAACGAAATGAGTTTGTTGAATAAAATGAAAGAGTTTGTTGGTACATGCAAATAAGAGTGAGAGATTAAAGTTGTGAATATGCTTCAACAGCATGAAACAGGTGAGTTGAGAAAAAGTTCCAAACACCATTATGTGAGAAAAATGGTGTTTAGCTTATGGGTGTGTGGAATGAGTTTGATGATTGATTGAAAAAACTTATGGCTAATAGTTTGCATTTGAATGGATTTCAAGTAAGGTTTTTGAAAAGCATTCAGTAGGTTTGGGTGTACATGAGATGAGAAACGGGGGTGTTTTTTTTTTTTGTGTGAGAAAGGGGGAAGGCATAACCAAGTTTGTCCAAGCATCCTTGAGGTGAGTGAGTGGGAGAATGATCAGATGATGCTGAATGGTAGCTCTTCAAGTTCTAAAATTGATTATGGTAGTCAACAACACAAAGCATGTTGGCGATTGCAGACCAAAGGGGGGGGGGGGGGATACTACAATATGTTTACTGTTGCCAAAAGCATCCCAATAAATGGAAGGAGTTTTGGGCATTGGTAAATAAAAATTGGACCAATATTACAGGCATTAGTGAGGCTGGGTTGACAGAGGATGATATTGGCAAGACCCCACAATACACTTGCCATCTGATGTGGCAAGCAAATTTTTCCAGCTGGCAAGCAGCTGCAGACTGCACAAATAGAATTTTTATTTTATTTTATTTTTTATTTTTTTTTACCAAAATGCTGGTGCAACACCATTAACTCCTAATATATTTTAAAAAGATGGGGGGAGTTGGGCAAGTACATTTTTTTTGAATGGTGAGTAAAACTTGGAATAATTTGTTGAGCTCTGATCATAGGAATAGAATGCAAGAGTATTTTCAGAGTACAGAGGGAACAGGGTGAGGGAAGAAGTTTTGCAAATGATAACAGAAAAATTGAAGCCAAGAAGAATAAGGGTTCAATAGGATAGGGATTCAGATGGCAACATTTGAGTCTGTCTGGTGTGAGATGGAGGTCAACAGGATGAAATAATATAGCTGGTTGCTGCTGTAGGCCAGAGGATACAAGGGAAAATGCATACATTGACAAATTAGCATAATGAGTGCAGGGAGTGAATTTTTGGTGCTGCATATATATTCTGGGTGTTTTAACATGAAAAGGCTTGAGTTTGTTAACTGTTTCTTTTGGCCAGGAAGTGACTTTCTTCAATAATGCCTGAACTGTATTCTTTTTAGAGGGAGTAGTATCATGATTTCTGATTTGGCATGTAAACTGATTTGTAAAAGTATGTGCATTTTCTTTTATATTCTGCTGAATTCATCACCACTATTGCATTACCTTTGTCTGCTGTAATTATTATAATATTTGTATTACTGTATAGCTCTGTGGTGATGAAATTCACAAACAAGGTACACACCCTATGTCCACTTGTGAAAGTATAAACATGCTAAACATTTAGCTAAATCACTAGCTCTCCCTCACAAACAATTCTTTCTCCTTTGTTAAAAATTCTATTCACCTAAAAGTATATTAGAAAGCCTTATCTTAAAAAAGTTCAGACATAATGATTAGTTTTTCATAATACTTCATGATTTGCTAATGTCACATTTAACCCCAGATATATT
This sequence comes from Typopeltis vanoorti, assembly GCF_054136105.1. Lineage (NCBI taxonomy): Eukaryota > Metazoa > Arthropoda > Arachnida > Uropygi > Thelyphonidae > Typopeltis > Typopeltis vanoorti. The sequence goes on along the minus strand of NC_143552.1, from coordinate 66,603,715 downwards.
TGAATTATTTAAATTTACAGTACATTCAGGTTATTTTGCATGAAAAGGGAAGATATACGAACAACTAGATGGGATAGCAATGGGTTTCCCCCTGTTAGCCAATTTCTACATAGAATACTTAGAAAACCCAGCTATGATTACAGTCACTCGCAAACCATTGGTTTCGCTGCGCTATGTTGATGTGTTTACTATTTGCCATGTGGTCCATACATTTTTAATGCATTTAATGACTGTCTGTTCTTCCTAGATGGTTCATTATCTTTTTCTGTTTATAGAAAATCCACACAAACAGGGGGAGATATTTGCACAAACGTTCACACCATCATCCAGCTCAACAGTATGGTATCCTAAAAACACTAATTCACAGAGCTAGAGCTATCTGTTCCAATGACAGTGCTCTACCATTGAACTCAGTTACTTGCATCACACTCTTAGCCAATGGCTATAATCCCCACAGAATAGAAAAAATGCTGCATGCTCCATAGAAATCCCCTCCATTGCCTATTACTAAGACTACAGCAAAATTGTTACCATCCCATACATTCAGTTCTTAATAAATATCAACTACGTGCTATATTTAAACCATATGTCAAATTGGCAACTCTCGTCCATTCATCTAAGGAAAAACTTGTAAATGTGTTATAAATACACTAACATCCTATCACATAAAACTTCAATTGTGTCTTTTTTTATTTATTTCAAACAATAACATGTTACGTTAGGAATAAGATGATTGCAGCAGATGTCTGCCATACTCTATTCACAGGATATTGGTTGATATGATTGCTACTTTGGACCAGCTATATCTGATTGGCTAATGATTGACTATCCTCCATCTCCAAAAGTTAGACAGGGCTAAAACAGTTTTGCCTACTCCCTGTAAGGAATAAAAAGGTGTTAGTAGATTTATATTTTATATTTATTTAATTTGCTGTCTTTAGAAATATTTGCCTAGCTAGCAAATTGCAAAAATGATAGCTTAACATTCATTACATGAGAAAGCAGTTGATGTTTTGTATTTTATTGCTTATAATTTTTAAAAAAATTTTCACACCAATTAATCACAACATTTAATCTGAATAAAAACTGTTGAAAACATGCAGCAATTTGATTAAGAGCCATTGATGTGATGCAAGTTTAGTAATCTCGCGTGCGTTCGATTAATATAAGCATATATCTTAAGGATTATATCACTGCATAAAGAGCTAAGTTTGAATATTGGGTTTAATACCGCTTTCATTTATGAGGAACATACAAATAAGTAACTTGAGTCTCAGCTCAGGAATGGAAGGATTGTTCAAGGGCGGTGCAAAAACTGATGTCTAACTACCAACCCATTAGTATCTCTGGTGTGGTAGTGAAGATTTTAGAGAAGTTGGTAAGAACTCACATACAGAAATGGGTATAAAAACAAGCTATACTCTGCAAGAAGTGGCATGGGCTTACTAAAGGAAGCCATGTTTTAGCAATTGGCTCATATTTTATAACAATGTTAGTTACGGCTGAGTTGGATAAAGGGAATGGATACACTATGATAATGTTGAATTTTTCTAAGGTATTTGATAGGATTCCACATGAAAGGCTGTTGCATAAACTGGATGAAGAATATGGGATTGGAATATAAACTCTTGACTTGGATTTGGTGATGGTTGACATTTAGATAAAACAAATGGTATACAATGGATGTGAATCTGCCAGATTTAAGGTGACCAGTAGTGTACCTCAGAGTTCAGTCTTTGGACAATTATTGTTCAATTTATACATTAATGACAGGCAGGGTCTATCATCAGATGTGCAATTGTTTGCTGATGATGCGAAGATAGGCAGGGCAATCAGGGATGCTACTGATATTCAGCACTTACAAAATGATTTGAATAATCTGGAAATATGGGCAAATGAAAATGCCCCTCAGTTTAATGTTAGTAAGTGTAAAGTTATGTACTTTGGCATGATTAGAATTCCAGCAGCATATTATATTAGTGGGATTATGCTACGAGAAACTGAAGAGGCAAGGAATCGTGGCATATTGGTGTGTAATAATCTGAAGTTTAAAACGTCGCATAAAAAAGTTGCAAATATAACTCAGAGGATAATTGCAATGTTGAAGTGAACCTTGACATGTAAGGATAAGGAATTTTTGTCATTTTGCCTCTTTATAAGCTTTGATAAGACCACACCTGGATTATTATGCACAGATTTGGTCTCCCAGGTTCCAAGGGGATAAAGAAGCTATGAAAAGGGTGCAAAGAAGAGTTAGTTACAAAGATTATATCCGGATTATGGGATCTAGATTGTGAGTATGTGGATTACAGACTGGTTAACAGGAGAAAGATGAATGATATGATACAGGTCTAAAATTTTATGTGTGTGTTATAATATATCATCTGATGAAATTTTTCGTTATATGGAAGGTGGGGAGAAAATCACTGCACCATCCATGGAAGTTAATTTTGTTCACAGTCAAGAAAGGGATAAGAGCTAGGTCTTTCTCCCAGAGAGCAGTGAGTGAGTGAGTGGAATAGTTTGCCTTTAGAGGTAGTGAGTGCATCTAGTGCGAGTTAATTTAAGGGAATGTATGACAGCTGGTTTCAGCGAGTATACCTTCTCTCGATGAGTCAAGGACTCATCGAGAGAAGGTATACTCGCTGAAACCAGAGAAGGTATACTCGCTTATGATACTTGACTCCCTGGAGGTCTCGGATAATAATAATAATAAAATTAAAATTGGTTTCAGCACTCTTATATACAGCAAATTTAATGTTTTTACTAATTTCTCTCTTATTCCCTATCAATTTATTCATTTGACTCCCTCTCATACCAGCTTTGCTTATTTTGTTCTCTATTTACATCTTTAATTTGACATCTATGATTGTGTCCAAAGCAGCTGAAATGTTCTACTTGTTCTATAGATGCTTCCCCATTCAGGATGTAGCTAATATTTTTTTTTTATTGCTGATTTTCTTACCAAATTTGTTCGGTGGTTATTCATTTTAGTTGAGGACCCCTGTAAATAAAGAGCTGATATTATTATCTCCAATTTTAATGCAACTTTTCTTCATAATGTGATCCAACATATGAATGATTAACAACAGAGATATGCACTTTTGTCTCACACTTAAGTTTTTGTTTTACTATATCTTATGATTTGGTTTTCTTAAGGTAAGAAATAGTTCACTTTATAGATTTTTACATTAAAAACAACTATAAGAGTGCACACCTTGGTATTTTTTATTTAACAGAAATATTTGTAGTCTTGCATATATATATATATATATATCTTTTTTTAATAATAAATTAAGTTTTGTGTTATCCTGTAAATTTTAAAATTTATGACAATTACAAACACATGTTTAATGGTCTTTTTCAGTGGACATGTGTTCATGACATTCAGGAAAAGCAGTATGAAGATCAAGTAGAAAATGAAACTGAACCAGAAACACATATGGTATCATCTGTAAAAGAGGATAATACAACAAATGACCATATGAGACAAAATGCTGAAGATATTGGTAGCACTATTCAAGCTGGTATTGGAAATGAACCTAGCAGAATTTACAGAGATCAGTCAGTTGTGCATATTAGGCTGAACTATGGTAGATCTCAGAATCAAGAAATTGAGCTTGACCAAAGAGAAAGACTCCATGGTAGTTCAGGCGCTGCATTTGAGAGCTTTAGATTTGGTAATATTGAACTGCATATTTCTCGCCGTCGAGTAGCACATTCACGTGCTTCTGTTAGTGCTGCTATGTCTGCTGCTACTACCACAACCACTTCAACTAATACCACTATGTCTACATTACCTCCAGTTTCTTCCACATCTCCATCTGTAAGTTACCTTCATGAACAGAGCTCAGCTGGTCCAGCACATTCCAGCTCATTAGGAATTGATGAAAATAGTAGCAACAGTAGCATTGGTGAGGACTCCGGAAATAATTCTGCCCAAGTTATACTGCGTGAAAGGCCAGCATTTTTTATAAGGACTGGATCAGAATTAGGAGCACACACATTTTTGTTGTTAGGCCCAAACAGAGTGCCTAATCAGGTAGTAAAATCCCATAAAATATATCAGAATGCACCACGTTTAACTCATTATATTGAAGAGCCTAATGTGGGACGAGGTTTTATTAAAGAACTTTGCTTTAGTCCTGATGGAAGATTAATATGTTCACCATATGGTTTTGGGATAAGATTGTTAGCATTTAATTCTATGTGTAGTGAACTCTGTGACAGTGTTCCTGAATCTCCAACAAAATTACATGAATTAGCTACTAGTTTAAATCATGCGAATTATGTTGTAAGTACAAAATTTTCACCAAGACACTATTTAATAGTATCTGGTTGCCTAAGTGGAAAAATATGTTTTTATCAACCTATACTGTAGCCAAGTTTTGCTTCCAAGGGCCACTTCTGTTGTACATTTGTTACAGACAGATATTAGTGCTTTTACTGTCATCTTATAGATGCACAATTTCACATATACCTTCTCTGTAGACAATCCTTAAAATATTTACTTATGTAGAAGAAACGTGATGTGGCTCTGACATTTTCATTCCAAACATTGAATGCCATGTCTTGTTACTAAGTAATTTTTTAATGATGAAAAAGTTTCTAAAAATATGTAAAAGCATTATCCTTAAAAAGGTAAGCAGTGTGTAAAAGGTAGAAATGCATTAAATATTGTTACAAAGAATGTGTTTTAACAATCTCAGTTATGCTAGACAGCAAAATATTTTTGCTTTCATTTCTTCCTCCCCTCAAAGAAAAATCTGGACTTGCCAGAATATCAGCATTGATAAATGTTATTGAAAAATAACTAAAACCCAGTTGGCTTGACAATAAAATTGTTACTATTTATTATATTTATTTATTTATTTTTATCATTAGTGTATAAAAAAAAATAAAAAGTTAGTTCCTTAACCAACAGCCATGAACTCCAATATGTAAAGTTGTTTTGAGGTTGTAAAGTGCATGTTGTATATAGTCAAACATATTAACAATGTATAGATTGGATTTTTACTAGTCATTATAGCAGAGGAACTGCATAAATACCATGTTGACATGACAAAAACAATGAAGATCCTTCTAAATAGTAATATAAATTGCCAATAAAGAATGAGAAAAGGAAGCAGTAACAGTTGTGTTTAATGAATTTATTATTGAAAAATGGCATCGATCACAACTGAAAAGCTGGACACAAATTTCATTTAATTTTTCTTTTTTTAATTCCATCCCTCTGAAAAGTTGGTAACTTATAACACATTAATACTGTGAGTAGGCTGAGGTTAAATAATCTGGAAAACTAACTTCAGAGAAAAGTACTTTTTTCATGATTCTGTCCTGTAGAAAGGAACACTAGAAAAGAACAAGGAGAGGAACTTTTTAGGTGAAAGAAAAGGCAAAATAACAGAAGAAATTAATTCTTGTAAGCAACTTAAACAGCATAGTAGAGAATGAATTTAAGAAAATTTGAAGAAAAGAAAACTACTACTACTACTAATAATAATAATAGTATATATTCTAGATTTGCAGATGTCCAGCTTTTCAATTGTGACTGATACCAGGTTTCAATAATAAATTCATTAGAAGAAAACACATACACAACAGTGAAAAAAATTCTTGCTCATATCCTTATAGTTAGCAGTATCTTCACATGCATGTCTTTTATTTTAGATTTTCATTCAAAAAAATTTAAAATGAGAATTAAGCAATCAGTAGTTTTGAGCAAATGTAAGCAGTTCATGTAAAAAGAGAAAATATGTGAAATTAAAAAAAAAATAATAAATGAACTGCATACTCAAATATAAACGTTATTTGTGATAAAATGACTTAAAACAAGAATAGGTGGCAGATCTAAAGAAAAACAATTTGCAGTGCTCAGAATTTATGGCACAACCATTGAAATTTCACATGTGGCGGAAAACATCTGTTAATCTTAATTTTATCTATCTCCTTTATACTGTTTGGATGCATTTTTCAAAGTTAGTTGGCTCATAATGTTAATTATGAGCCAACCTAACCCTAGCTTTTTATGTCAGTCCTATACATGAGAAGTTGCAAAAGTCCTATAACACAATAATGCCATGCATGGGCAAGTGGTTAGAGAGGAAGAAGGAATCTTTCAACATGCTTCTTCAAAAGCTGAGCATAATTATAGGAAAGGCTGTTTCAAGGGGGGGGGGGAAGTAGATGAAATTAAGAAAGAAGATGAGAAGTTAAGTTTCAAATTAAACTGTGTATGAATTTTACCAGTGACTTATGTTCCTAGAGGAAAGTGGAGGAATGGTAGTGTGCCAGTTCACTGGAGTAGCACTCATGAAAAAAGACATAATGCAAAAACATCTATGAGAAAGTGATTAGAGAGAGTGTCAAGAGAGGAGCCAAGAAGTGAGCAGTCTTCTTAAGAATTCTTGTGTCTTGTGTGTATTCTGTATACACAAGAATTCTTAGAAAGATTTTAGGTGCATCACCCCAAATGTGAGAAATATTCTGTTGTTTGGTGGATTTGGGATTTACAAAGTGTTACAATGGAGCAAGAGAAATTGTTTGTTTTTTAAAAAAGTGCTGTTTTTTTTTTTTTTTTTTTTTTTTTTTTTGAAGTAGAGAAGAATATATGTTTGTGCAAGGTTAAACTTAAATTTGTAAGCCCAAAAGGAAAGAACTGATCCTGACTTGATCAAAAGTAAGAGGTAGCAAAGTAATATCTACCTTCTGGGAAATAAGACATGTTTTGATAGCATTGAAATTCACTGGATTATTCATCCTAGTGATGAGGTTAATTACTGAGATGGATAAACCCAGTATTAACCAAGCATTAACACTAATTCAGTGTTAATACTTGGTTATGGAAGTGAATCATTTCAGGGTTTCTGAATTCAAGAGGAATGGAAAGTACTATCATTAGCAAAACTATGTACTTGAGATTTTAGAGAGAGAAAAAGAGTATTGGTTTAGAAGGAGGAACAAAGCCCTAGGATACTTCAGCATTGATGGGAATGTATTAGCAGAGCTACACTTAGGTGGTATGGTCACAAACAGAATGCGAGAAGAAAGATTAGCAAAACAAGTGTTCTTTGCCATGATAACAAAGATCCCAAAGGAAGGGAGAGAGAAAAATAGTGCTTTTATGGTTGTGATACAATTTTGCTGTTTTTTTTTTTTTTGCTGCTATCCAAAATTTGTCACTCCTAGGCATTGCCTTAGTTGCTTAATTGTTTACAACAACCTTGCAATAGTTATTTTATCATCACACTTTGTTTTTTTTTTTATTTCAGGCAGTTGCAGTTGAAATTAATATTTGCAAATCTGGCCCCAGATTTAAATAATAATGCAAAATAGTGCCCAGAAAAATAAATATGACAGAGAGAGAGAGAGAGAGCAATTCATTCTTGATTACTTAGGTACAATTTTCAATTTAGAATTGAAAATAGATGCCCATAAACCAGCTGTTTATTTTAAATTATTAAATTTTGGAAAAGTAGCATAGCGGAAAAAAAAAACCGTATTTGACATCAAGTTTTATACATACATATTGTATATGTATGCGAAGTTAATGCTAGGGAAAATGGCATGGATTCAGTATTCTGATCAGGTGTTCTTTATATGTTTTACATATTAATTCTTAGATTTGAATAATCATTACATTTTAATAGAATTTACTGGTGTGATCTTTTCAGCCAGCAACTCTGATAAATAAACTTTTCAGGTACAATCAGTTGCCACTATAACAAACTTATAAAGTCCCACTCAAAAAACTGTGCACTGCATTCTGACAGAAATTCATCATAGCATTATCTGTTAAAACAGGAATGGCCAACTTATTTTGCTGTGAAGTCTGTTTTTGTTTAAATTGAACTGTGAGCTACCATTTCTGTCCATTGCACATGCTAAAAAAAAGTAATTAACACAAAATGAAAAAGCTTATTTGGTTTTAAAATTAAGTATAATTAAAAATTCCTCAATTATACCAAAACGATATATTAAAACATTTTTCTTTTATCACACCAGAAAAAAGTAAGCTACTTGTTACTCAATGGAAATTATACATTTTACTCATTTTAAATCAAAGGATATTAAGCGAATACTATCACTAATTAATGTTAAGTAAATGACAATCCCAAATACATACTATAGACTTGCTGCATTATTGTTTTTGAGCTGGCTGTGGTGCAAGATGGGCAAGATAGAGCTGGACTCTTTGCATTCCAGTGATGAATGCATTGATATATGCCATGGTAACATGTAGCTACTAAAAACAGGTTGACTGTTTTCATGGTGTTGATTCATGACCATTCAATAAGCCAAATGGCTTATTGAATAATCTTTCTTTGGTGAAGTATTTGAAATTTATTTAAAGCAAATCACATTATCATCATCATCAAATCCTCCCACAATGGGTATGCTGTCTCCATGGAGACAGCATACTCATTGTGGGGAGGTTCATTCAACTGGCAACATATTTATCATATTGAAACTTAAAATCTTTTAACACTTGTTGCATTCGTTCGCATGTTCTGGTAATGTGTTCTATCCACTCACAGTGGTCCTCGTTATCTGTACATATTTTTTTGTTTCTTGTTTTGGCCACCATTGTACTGTAACAAAATATTTCAGTATTCCCTATGAATTATCAACAGTTATATGTATTGATTTAACTATTGCAGTATTTGCTGTTTTGGCTACAGCTCCTGAGCTCATATACTTTGATTAAGAATAAAATTTATTATCTGTTTCACTCCTAAGAACATATAAGGCAGCTAAACTCTTCTTGCAACATATCTTTTTTATATAATTTAAATTAAAAAATATGTAAAAGTCTACATTTTTTTCAAATTCAAGTTTAACCAAAACTGTGACACATAAATTGTTTTATTGAAAATCTTGCTTATGCATTTATCTCCCCCCCCCAAATAAAGTGTTTCGAAATGCATCACAATACCTTCCTAGCTAGGATTTCAGTCAGGTGGGCTGGACACCAGATAATGCACATACTATTTTAATGGTTGCTCTCGGGGTAGTATTGAAGATTTGAAAAATTTCTCATGTGAGAATAAGTCGAAAATGACCATGTAACACATTGTCATTTTCGTTTAACTCTCATTGTCATAGAGTTTAACTGCATTACATTCCTAATAGACGTCTCCACATTCCCATGAAATTCATAAATGTTCAAAAGTTGTTTTGGCAGAGATTTTTTTAGATGCAAAATTTCACTCGAGAATACTGGAGCTCAGCAGTGATGCCATTTTTAAACTCCTCACACTTAGCAATGAAAAGGTTAATCACCTAATTGCAGTAGACATTTTCAATTTAAATTGCAAATAAATGTGATAAGCAAATTAGAATTGCAAACTGTACTGCATGTTTCAGATTCTTTGGTTTGTATTAAAATCAGTATATGTATATTTGCTTTTATTTGTAGATGCATTTTCTATGTTTAAGTTAATAATTAAAATTATATTACAGGTAATTAAAATTTATATTATTGGGCACAAATGTTAATACACTGCATCATTTATTAATGAACAAAGAAGTGCAACAAAATGAAATGCTTTTTCTGTGGAATACCTTATTATTTTAAACAAAATTTCTTAAAATATTATATCCCAAATGAAGGTGTCCTATCCCAGCTCTTCTAAATTATTCTACAGTTGCAATTATTCATATAAGTAGAGCAGTAACTTATGATTTGTTTATTAATATTATTATATCACATTTATGGTCACTATAGAAATAAAATACTGCCAAAATTTAATTTTTTTGAATACTGTTTCTAAATTGCAGAGAGATTTGAACAGTATAAAATGTTGAGTGACTTTTCAATGATGTCCTCATTGTTTACATCTCTTACAAATATCTTGGTATTTGTAAATATTTTTTTAAGGAACTTACAAAGAAAAGAAAGACAGTGTAGGTAATTTTTCTCCCTTTGGTGTTAAAAAAGAAATGTAAATGCTTTAAAACATGAATTATATAAATAATTTGTTTTTACTAAATGATTTTTTGTTAATCCCACCCACAAATGGGTGCAAACCCAACATTCATTAGTACTGTGGGTAGGATAAGGGATAGTTAATCCAGAAAGCTTGCTGTAGCACCAAATATGACAGTTTATCAAGCCACTTCAGGCCTCCAATAAGCAGTGTAACAGTTTATACTTGGCAACTAGCATTCGTGTTACAGTGGGATTTCAGTTCACAACCTGTGGGAGAGTGGAGACTATCCACTTACTTGACCAGGCTGTTGAGAGTAAAACTGTTCATTAAAAGTGAAAATAATATTGCCTGTTTGACCAAGTAGATAACTGGATGTCATCACAGTAATTCAATGATTAATATTCAGGTATCATTATTAATTTCCTATCTATAATTTTTCTCCAAATCAATTGTTATCTGTCAAGACTCTAACATTATTAGATCTTATATTTCTATCTTCTAAGCCACTTTTTACTGTATCAATCCAACTATATCTTACTCTTCCTCTGGATATTTTTCCTTTCATCCTGGCAGAGAACACTTGTTTTGCTAATCTTTCCTTCTCTCATTCTCTTTAAGTGACCATAACACCTGAGATTAGCTCTGCTAGCACATAGCACATTCCTGGATGCTAACAATGGCAAGTTCTTTCCTAATATCATCGTTTATAATATGATATTGCCATTGATGTCATCTGTTCATGCCACTAATCTTTCCCAGGACTCGCATATCTGTGGTCCCTAGTCTTTGGTCAAGTGTTTTTTTTCTAACCCAGCTCTTAGATCCATAAGTTAAAAGTGGTTTGAATGCACTGTCTTGTATTAAATTTATTCAGTTGACTTCCTACCATTCCAGCTTTGTTGATTCTGTTGTCAATTTCCATATTTAATTTACCATCTTCACTGAAAATTGTGCCTAAGTAGCTGAAATGTTTTTTTTTTTTTGTTCTATAGGGGTCTCCATTCACAATGCAGTTGATACTTTCGATGGTTCTGTCTATTTTCATTGTCTTTCTCTTGCTAATTTTCATACCAAATTTATTACAGCAGTTATTCAATTTAGTCAGGGAATCTTGCAGATTTGTACTAGATTTTAGAAATATAACATCGTCTGCATAAAACAAAGAGCTGAGATTAAGATCTCCAGTTTTGATATCGGGTTTAATACCACTTTCCTTCATAATGTGATCCATATAGATAGTGAATAACAGAGGGGATAATGTACATCCTTGTCTGACAACAGATTTAATATTAAACCATCTTCCTGTACTTCCTTCAATTCTAACTGCTGAGTTACAACTCAAATAAAGACCAAGTATTGCTTGGTCTTTATTTGCACAACTAGTGTTTTGAATAGCTTTTCTCTTAGCACCGTGTCATATGTTTTTTTCAGAGCTACGAAACTTAAATACAGATCTTTGTTATATTCTCCTTATTTCTCAACTATTTGTTGTAAAGTGAAAATCTGATTCTGACAGCATCTATTTGGCATAAATCCAGCTTGTTCTTCACCAAGCTCCTTCCACAATCATTCTCAACCATTTCTCAAGTATACTTGCATAAATCTTACCAGGAACCTTCAGTATATGGGTACTATGAGAGCCCTACTCCAATCATCTGGAATTCGCCCATCTGTCTAGGCCTTCCGAACTATACCGTGCAGCCACTGTAAGACTTTTATACCTCCATACTTGAGCATTTCTGGTTGAATATCATCTACTCCAGCCTGCCTTCCCATATTTCAGGCTTTTGATGGCTTTTTTCTACTTCAAGTATGGATATATATTTCTGATTGGATGCCTTTAGAGTGTTTTTTACCACTGTGCTGCCATTGTTTCATTTAGTAATTTTTCAAAGTAATTATTCCATACATCAAGGATATCTTTTTCTCCAGTTTTCATGTCACCTTTATCATCTGTGATTCCTTTTACAGCACTCTTTCCTCCATTTCTAAGTTTTTTCAACAACCTCCAGAATACCTTGCCACCTTCTTGAAATTTTAATTTTCTATATTCTTGCCAAAGTAATAACCAGCCCATGTCCTGAGCCGAAATCTAACAGGTATTTGCCATTATTATTAACTTTGCTCTTTTCTCCAAATTTTCCCAAAATATTTTATGTCTCTGCTATTTAGATCCCCAACAAGGACCAACTTTTTCTTTTTCATTGTGTCAGTTGCTTTTTCTAAAGCCTCAAAAAATTCCACCACTTCTACCTTAGTAGAACCTTCTGTGGGACCATAGGCACAAATAAGTCTCATTGTCCAGTTCCACATTCATATTTGCCCACATTACTCTACTTGAGACTGACTGCCATTCCAGAAGATTAGCCTCGTATTTTGTGTTGAATACTATGGCCACTCCTTCTTTTCCTTGATTGTCATTGCCTGAATATAACATTTTGTACTTATTGCTCAGAAAGATCTCACCAGTTTTTGTCTTTTTTGTTTCAGTCACCCCTATTATATCGATCTGGTACTTATCTAATTCCTCAGCTAGTTCCATTTCTTTGCCATTCAGGCTTCTTATATTGATAGTACTGATCTTTAACTCTGGTGATGTTGAGTTGGGGTGTGTTTTCAGATTTGTTCCAGTAGCTGGCTGTTTGCCCTGGTTCCTTGGCAAAAACAACGGGGGCCTTGTTTAACCGGGCGACGCTCCAGCCGGCATGAAAAAAATGATGGTACAACATTGTCATGTTGTACCATCATTTTTTATTTTGGTTTAACCAATAAGAATACAATTTGGTCGACTAAATCCCAAATTGCCAGCACATCCTCTTTCTTTCAGTATCAAAGTAGATACCCAACAGGGTGCACCATGAGAAGGTGAGGATTGGACATTAGGTCAGAACCCCTGGTCGGTTCTCCGCATTCCTTTAAAGGCTATGTGGAAGTCTCCTCTCAGTTATACAGCTTTGACCCTTAAGCACCCCCCCCCCCCAAATGATATCAATATGAAATAATTGATATCATCATTTCCATATCCATATATCCATACTTTACTCCAGAATGTGGAATGCTAATCTTGTGTTGATGTAATTGTGTTAAATTGATAGGAAGCATTCTAAAAAAATTATCTGATGTTCGGTCAGACATTATATAGACATCATATAAATGACATTAAAAATACAGTTGATCCTTGAGTAAGACAGGTTTGAACTGTGTGGGTCCACTTATATGTAAATTTTTTTTCAATAAATATATTGAAAATTTTTTTGCAGAATTGTGACAATTTGAAATTGAACTGCCTAGCTTAGAAATATCAAAAAAAAAAAAAAGTTATATCATGAATGCATAAAATATATGTAGATACTAGTCTATTTTATCATTTACTACCATAAAATATATACAAATCTTATAAAAAGTTAAAATTTATCAACACTTACAAAAACGCTTATAGACCATACACCGTACATAGCACCATGTATGGTCTCGCAATCAGAGAAATGTAAAGATGCAGTATGAAATCATAACTGCATAAAATTAACTATTATTAATTACCATAAAATAAAAATTTTATAACTATTCATTCAATAGTGTATATGCTAGGCTACCATAAAACAATTATATTATTGCTTCTTCATTATCTATTCATGAATTGTTATACCTTTAAATAAATATGAATTTCTTTTTCACATTATTTTTTCATTTTTGATGTCTAGTGTTGTTAATATGCATAACATCTATAGTGTTTTGTATCATATAAGACAATACTGATGTAGGTACTGACAGACAGACAGATAATTCATCTCGTATACAGATGACATAAACTTATGGTAGCGATGCAGTACTGTAAATATATTTTCTCTTCCTTATGATTTTCTTAACTTGAACTTTGACTTCCTATTACATTATCTTATTTTTGTACATTACATGTTATACATTCTATGAACCAATCATGCATCACTGAGCAGTGGCTCACATACCACAGGTGGTACACAAACTGTACTTTAGGAATCTCTGCCATGGAGAAATATATGATGTGACTTCAAATTTTGAGGAGCATTGTTTTATTAACAATGCTCCTGTTGTACAACAGGAACAGCTACAAACTTAAGATTGAATATAGATACTATCAGTATAAGAAGCAACAAGAACAAGTGTAGCTAGCAGGGAAATTAGAACCTGTAGCCATGATTTATATACTGAGACAAGGACAAAAACAGATGACATCCTTCTAAATAATAAATGTCATATTTAAGTGATAGTGATCAGGGAAAGGGTACTGTAGTGTTCAAAACTAAACAGAATAATAAACTTACTTCTGGGAAGATGGGTAATTTCAAGAAGAGTGAAGCAAGCAAAGAGGAATTTGTACTCTTGTTCTCAAAGAAAATTCTCATAGGAAAGAAAACTAATAGGATATCCATTTCATAGGAGGAATTGAATCCCAGCCATAGTTTTGGGAAAAAGAGCAAATTAAATAAGTCTGCTAGAATTCTTTTCAGATATGGGATATTCAGTTAATATCATCAGAGCAGTAATTAGCTCTTTTGGTCCCTTTACAATACAATAACGTTTCATGACTAGTTATTTTTACAAAAAAAAAAAGAAAATATATGTACATAACAAAATTAATGCTAATAGGAATGTTTATTTCAATTACAAGTATACAAAGATATGCAACAAAGTGCAGGTAACATATCTATATATTCTGTGGTATCAATGTATTTTCCTTTATCTTTTTTTTTTTATATAATAAAAATGATAACTTTTTTTCTGTGCCCTCCTGTCTTGTAGTTATTGTTGAGAGGTGATATCTGTAGAGTAGTTCAGGATACAAGAATGCACAGATTTCAATGGGAAGTGATCATATTAAAAGCTATATAGGAAAGAGATTCAATTTTGAACAGCATTCAATTAACAGTTGTACACTCAAAATTATTGTAGGAAAAGTGAAACTGAAAACAAAATGGTGATCGATTTGTCCATCACAGCATGTGGCAAAGTGGAGCTAATACTGAACAATATGCTCTGTATAAGCTCCCCTTCTTTTATTTATTCTGTATAAGCTAAAAACCAGAATTTAGAATTACAGAATATGCAGGAAGATTGATGTAAATTCAGATGCAAAGCAAACTCCATTATATCCATTGGTATTTATTCTTCATATGTTCCTCATAAATGAAAGTAGTATTAAACCCAATATTCAAACTTAGCTCTTAATGCAGTGATATCATCCTTAAGACACAAGATTACTAAACTTGCAGGTACATCAATCTCTCTTAATCAAATTGTTGTAATTAATTGGTATGAAAATTTTTTTAAAAATTATAAGCAATAAAATACAAAACATCAACTGCTTTCTCATGTAATGAATGTTAAGTTATCATTTTTGCAATTTGGTAGCTGGGCTTCTGTGAAAATAGCAAATTAAATAAATGTAAATCTACTAACACCTTTTTATTCCTTACAGGGAGTAAGCAAAACTTTTAGTCCTGTCTAACTTTTGGAGACTGAGGGATAGTCGATTATTAGCAAGTCAGATATAGCTGGTCCAAAGTAACAATCATATCAACCAACATCCTGTAAAGAGAGCACGGCAGGACATCTGCTGCAATCATTATCTTGTTCCTAACGTAACATGTCATTGTTTGAAATAAATTAAAAAAAGACACTTAATTGAAGTTTTATTTAATGGGATGTTATTCTTATAGTGGCACTCCAAATTATGTATCATTTAATCTTTTAAATGTAAGCAAACAAAGTTTGCACATGAAGTATCTTCACAGCTAGGCTACTTGTATGCAGAGGCTGATGATTTCACATGAGTTGCCTTAATATACCATAATGCAAAGTGCACTTCCTGTCAGAAGTGCATAATACTATGGATTAAGGTAGGGGTTACTACCAAGACTGGTTTGACCTTTATTGAGGTCTCATTGTTGGGAACCAGGCCCAGGGAAAAAACAAAGCTGTATTAATGCAAAAGTTATTTCTCATAAGTAGTAAAAAAAGGTGAATCCTCTTATCCAGTGATTTAAATTCAGAGATATGTGAAGTTTTAAAATACCAGTAATTCAAGGCATGATTATTAACATTTTTTTAAGTAAAGAGTACTGATTTCAACAGCTACAATGTTTTTGATAATTAAAATTAGAGGCAGAACATGCATCACTACAGATAAACAGTGTAAACTGAAGTACTAACCAGAATGAGTAATTCAAGACATCAGAGAACCTCTATAGAATAACCAATCTGACATACACCTTGTTGTAGTTGGAAAGATCTGGAATTGAATCTTTTCTAGAAATCATGAAATATTTACACAAGTATTGTGCCTGAAGATGATTTAATTGTTCTTTTATGGAAATGGCTTGATTTTTATCCTAGACTCACGTGATCCTGTCCCTCAAAAACATCAGAAAACTGGCCAGTGAAGGGAAGACACAAACAAATAGACAACAGACTGTATAAAGTTAATCCCTTCATATATGAATTAGATTTGTATGAAACCAACAGAACAGGTCATTCAGATCTTAATGGAAAAACATGAATTCATAAAACATGTAGCATTTGTAGATTGCCAGAAAGCCTTTGATATAGTCTAGAGTCTTAAAGAACAAACACTGGACCTTACTCAAGAATCTAAACATTCCAAATCAGCTGCTTGCTGTAATAACTGACATTATCAAAACAACCAAATAGCTGTAAGAATCAATGAAAAAGAGAAGTGGGTGGAATGTGATTGTGCCGTTAGACAGATGTGGCTATAAGAAATCAGTTGATATGTGCCAGGAGACACATTAAAACTTTCTTTAGATTATATGATAAAATAATTATATAGAAGAGACCTGCATTTATCTGTGGGATATGGCAGCAAAAACAAATATAAAAAAAGTGCCTTGTACCACATTTTGGCTTAAGTAAGGAAAACATTAGATGATGAATGTCTGCGATGTGATGAGGCACCTTTCTGGTTGTATTTGTGTCTATGCAAACGTGAATTCTGTGGTCAAAAAAGATGTTGGTTTGGTAGTCATTTCAGCTGCATCAGATATTATTTCCAAGTTCAGAATGCAGCTAAGACATAACCAGGTAGGTCTTAAATACAACTTGCAAGAAAGATGCACCTTGAGGAGACACAGCATCTCATTTATAAGTCAGTGATGACAGGATTTGCTTATAAAAAAAAAATAATAATAATAATAATTTCAAAACTTCTAATAACTAACACACATCATCAATTCCATACACTGTGTTGCAGTGGAAATAGTCCCAAAGAGTGATAATAGCAGCCAGCACATAACTATGAACTAATCAAAAAAGATAGAGTATTCTTCTTGGAAACAAGTCTGTCAAACAGGCAATCTGGCTGTGAAAATATTCAGTTGAAGCAGAATAGAGTGGTCACAAAACTGTACTTGATACTTGATTGTAAGTTGATTCTTCTGTAATTCCAATCACTCCTAGTGGAAAGTAGTGTTAGGGCATAGCTATAATCCTGCCTAATGGAATTTTTTTAGAAACTTAGTGGAGCATAATGCTACCAACTTTCTGACCTAAATTAGTAAAATGTTTTATGTGTGCATCAAAGTAGTTATCAGGTCAAAAGTGAGATAATGTGTTGTTAATTTCTGTAAATAAAGATATGTTCCTCTATAAATATTGCAATGCCTTTTAGCAAATGGGTATGATTATCGAGGAAGAATACCTATATTTTCTATTAGAGTGGATATTTCTGAATGTCTTTAGATGGTAGATGAATTTTGTTTTGCCATTCCCTCCACTTTTAATTTAGCTTTCCCATCTTAAATTTTCCATAATAACAACCATTGGCTTAGTCATCTCTGAGATAACTATTCCAACTCTTAATGCATAATCTTTATTCACAGCCATCCACCACTTTGTTCCCATCTCCAAACAAGAGCCAGTTTCATGTTACTTTAATGGAATAATAATAGTACAGAGAAATAATTAAACAACAGGTGTTAATTGTTTCAATATATTTCATCTTAATCAGAGAGACATCTTCAGGAATACAATATTAAAATTGCAATAACACACACATGAACCAATAAGTGAAAGAAATTATATTATAATAAATTAAGACTTAAATCCTATGAGGGGTTGTCCTCTAGCTGTTGTTTACTTTTTCTCTGTGCTGTTATTATTCCATTAAAGTGTAACATGCATGTTAACCAGCACCTAAGCTTCAATACTCATTTACTAACAGCCGGTTTCACATGACTAGTAGAAGTTTTACCTTCTAGAAATTCGGTGTTTCATCTCTCAGCGAAAACAAATTGGCAAGAGATCATCCTAGTTATCAAACATGACACTCTGGTCTAATAGCCATTGTTTGTTATAACCAGTCAAGTTTCTGCTTTACATTCCTTAGCAAAATTTATGGCATACTCCCTCTTTAATCAACAGCCTATGGCACCATTCCCTCTAAACTGTGAGCATTTGCACATGCAAACTGATCAAAAAAAAGGAAGCACACAAAATTTTTGCTTCCAGAATTTCTAATTTACAGTCGATTTTTGAATGCACTGTTAAAACAAATTATGTGATAAATCACACTGGTTATTTCTCTAATGGCTCTACTCTGAATTAATGCATTAATTAATCTTTTAACCTGCAGCTTGTGGACAAACTGATGCTGAACATCTGCAAGTTGCAGAGGCCTATTTGTTAGAGTAGCTACTGTCTGGATAGTACAGCACTTTGAACTTGTGCAATCAGTGATGGATGTTTGCAGGATGAGGGTTTAATGCACTCACTAAACCACCAAAATGTCACTGTTGAAATTAAAGTGGAAAACAACTGCAAATCCATTTAAATTTGGGTGGCTGGACAAATGTATTGAAATGCCAGCAATCAAAGAACAACATGGTTTGGCCTAAGCCATAGGGTCAAAGAACAGCACTCCCTGGTGTGAAAACTAATGTCAGTGATGATGTCAGATTGCAGAAAGGCATTAAAGAATTGCTTAGGCTGGCACTAATGACCTCATAGGTGAGAAGGATGTGAAAGAGAGCACATATTACTGCTTGAAGCAGATGAGTGTGTGTGTGCGTGAAGGCACCCATGTGGTGAATGAATGATGGAAAGGTGGTTGGAGCCTATGGGGATGCTACAGTTTGTATATACTAATGCTAGAAGTATCAGGAATAAGGATGAGTATTGACATTTGATTAGTGCAATTTTGCCAAAAGTTACAAGCATTAGAGAGTTTGGCTAATAGCAGATGACATAGTTACAGGGATATGTGATGGGTTTAGTATTTTCAAGGGGGGGGGGAGACAGGCAAGGAGTAGGATACTATAATAGCAACCAATATAATATTGGTTGCTACTATAACCTAGGGCCACCAGTCATGAAGTGATATAGACATGCATCCGTAGATAAGCACAATGAATGCAGGTCAAATAGTTATTATGTGGGACTTCAACATCGGAGTTGTTGAAGTTGACTGGAAGGATGAAAGATCATGTGGCAGGAAGGAAATGGAATTGAAGAATTATTTAAATACCTGAATTTAAATACCTGTGTGATAGAATGAACTTGGGGTCCAAGAGTGTTCAATCTAGTTATCAGGAGATATGTCCCATAACTAAAGTGGCTGCATGACCTCCATTTGGAAAGAGTGATCATGCAGTCTTGACTTGGGTTGTGAATTTTCAGTTAAGAAGGAATATATATGCAGAACTGTAAGGCAAGTGATTATGATAAGCTTAGGAGGCAGCTTGAAGTGTCATGGCATAAAAATCTACAAGGGAAGGATCTTCACATAAGGAGGATTTTATAGGAGGAAATATTTCAACACTTAGGTAGAGGGGTCAACAAAAGAGATCTCTGGAAATTGAGTAAGAGTATGGTTATCAGTGATGTGAGGACTAAATTTTGCTTGGAGAGCATTGAATAAATGGAATGGGTTGTCAGTCAGTTTTGAGTTCCTTGTCTGTTAATGGATTCAAGAAGAGGTACAATACATATTGTGTGGATAGTTTGGGTTTCCCACGATGAGTCCACAGACTCCATGTAGATGCAGTAATAATAATAAAAACAGGCTACTGCACACATTGTTTCTGATGCAACTTTCCAGTCTCAGATTCATTTTTCATGACACATGTGGACTAACAAAGATTAAAGGGAATAGTAGCCTTTGGTAGATGAATTGCAGTGTCTAGTGTGATAACCACTTATTAGCTGCCTGAAGGGACTTGAAAAAGTTTGTTGCTTGAACTTTAGAGCAGAAATTTCTAGATTATCTGGCCAAAAGTTATGGGTCTGACATACAGAGAGCACCATCTATGGGGAGGTTAATGTACCAGTTTCAACTATTGGCTGGCTGAGTGGGTAGCATAATCCGCTCTCCAGCCAAAAGGCTGCAGGTTTGAATCCCACTGTGGGCATGGATGTTTGTGATTGTCTCTGGAAGTACTAGTAGTGGTGGTCGACAGTAGATGGCATTAGTGTGTGGTTGCGGTCAGTTGGTGGAGACAGAGTTGTAGAGCAGGTGCCCTCCCTTGATGAGTCTTTGGCTCCGTGGAGGTGTCAAATAATAATAACCATCATTCAGTTGGAGGCACACGTTTGACTAACATGCAGCATGCTAAGTGGCTGTAATGTTAACAATTGAGTACCGTGCTACGATAAAGTTTTTACCAAAGAAGGGCTTTCTTCAAGTGCAATCAAACAGCGACTGGAATGGTGTTTATGGGAAAACTTCTCCTGTTCCACTTTGAAGGAATGGGCTAAACAGTTTTGCCTAGGAAGATAGAGAGCATTGAAGATGATCTTCGTCTCTCTTATTGGAGAACTGCTCAGTGACAGACGGCTGAAGCTCAGAAAATCTCAGCAAGGTTTTTTTTTCATAACAACCATCTTTCGTATCATTCACAAGAAGCTTCACATGATGAAGATCAGTGCAAGGTGGGTGCCCTGACTTCTCTCTTCAATTCAGGAGGAGCATTATATGACCTATTCCTGCAAGTTTTTAGAGCTTTGCCAAGGGAATCAGAAGTGCTGGAATCCATTGTCATGGGGGATGAAACCATGATCCTTTATTATGATTCTCTTTCCAAAAGGGAATCCAAGGATTTGTGCAAACCAGGCGAAGCACTGTTGAGAAAAGTCAAGATCACTCAGTCCATCAAGAAGATCATGGCAACAATCTTTGGGATTACCGGGGGGAATTTTCTTGATCGACTTCAAAGAAAGGAATACTACCGTGAATGCAGAACATTATACTTCACTCCTGCACAAACTGTGTGGCGCCATAAAGGAGAAGAGATGAGGAATGCAGAGTCATGGTGTTCACCTGCCTCATGACAATGCTCTGACTATTGTTGCGAAGGCTGCAGTGAAGGACTGTGGCTTCCAGGAGATTGAACACTCACCATACAGCCCAGGTCTACCACCCAGTGACTACTACCTCTTCTCAAAACTGAAGAAAGACCTTTGAGGAAGAAAATTTGCAGATGACAATGAGGTGAAAGATGTCAAAAGTACAGACTATTTCTTCAAGGACATAGAAATGTTAAATTCAAAGATGTGAAAAGTGTGTTGAGATAAAGGGAAATTATGTTGAAAAGTGGCATAGTTGTTTTCTTTCTATCACCTCTAAAAGTTAGTCAGGCCAGAAACTTATGGAACCACTCTCATATGTTTACAGGTTTCTGTGAGAAAGATTTTTTACATTTTGTTGGTTTTGCTAATGTTTCAGATTTTACTGCAGATCTCTAAATGGTGATTGCAGTTTACTTTGCTATTAGTTTTTAGTGTATGTATAAGGAAAGGGAAAAAAATTTAACTAAGTAATATTATGACCTGATGGTTGTTACATGCTATAATCAGATGTCACAGTTTTAATAGGTCATCTCTAGAGGATATTTGCTGCCCCTAAATTGATTATTTGCAAAATTTAAAAAAAATGTTTTTGTGGTTGAGATACAATTTTATTAGTTTCTGCTGCTCCTTGGCAACACCTTAGTTGTTTACTAAGGAGATTATGATACCCTGCATCTGTAGGTATTTAATCTAAGAGGAGTTAATTTTAAAACGGAAAGGTTAGGATTTTTCATATTCCACACAGTTTTGTTAGATTAAGTATATACTGCATACAGAAGGTGCATTGGATAAGGGAGAATTTGTAAAGATAGCCAATGATGACCTGGTAATTAAACTGGAGTGGTTTGATGATAGATTAGTGCACTGTATTGAGTCTGGAAGAAAGTGATTAGTAGTGTGCCCCAAGGGTTTGTTTTGGGGCTGTTACTGTTTAACTTATATATGTTAATACTATTGGGAAAGGAATGGATAGTGGTATACAGTTGCCTGCAGGTAATACAAAGTGGGGAAGAATCATGAGGAATAATGACTAGAGCAGATGGCTTTGTAAGAGGACTTGACTGGGCAAATGGGCAAGTCAATAGTGTTATCAGCAAAGTGTACGGTTTTAACATTTGGAAAGCAAAGTTAGGATGTAGAGCAGTGTTTCTCAAATTTTTTTCGACTATGGAATGCTTCACAAATCCTGAAATTTTGACGGAACACCTTGGTTATTTTGTGATGTATAAATTGATAATTATTGATTAATAATTAATTAAACAAACCATCATTAAATTAATTTGTCAGCACAAATTAATTTAAAAATGACAAATTCCAGAACTTCTCGTGGAACACCAGTGTTCCGGGGAACTCTGGTTAAGAACCACTGATTTAGAGTATAGTTTTGTTAACTTAGATGATGTGGAAGATATAACATCTGTGGTGGTGGTGGGGATTATGGTGGATAAAGACAAACTTTTGGCGACACATTGCTAAATTTGTGAGGACAGCACAGCTGATTATGGCAATGATATAAAGAACAATGGCACATAGAAGTAAGGAAGTTGTCATTCCATTGTACAAGGCTTTATTCAGGTCACAAATGAATTTATTGTGTAGATTTCGTATATACATATATAACATATATACGTTAGGGGATTATTACCAAATCAATGTGGATGGATTTTCATAGAATGGGGAGAGAAGAAGAGGCAATCCCTGGAAGCTGTATGAAAAGAGTGTAAGTGTGGTGGGGATAATGAGTTGGTGTTTTGAAGAGTGGTGGATGATTGAAAAGTATTGTCTATATGGAGAAGGGGAATGTATTTAAGATATAGTATTATGATGAAGTATATACAGGGTGTTCGGGATAAATTTGACATATTTATAATTAATTATATTTTTCCGTAAGTTACATGTATTAACACACACTTCTCTTCATTTAAAAGTTTGGACCCTTCTTCATTCATATACAAGATGTCAGAAAGGATGGATAGCTGGAACCCACCTGAATCATGGAAGAGAATAACTTGTATCATGATGATTCGTGCCCGCCATCAAAATAAGGATATTACGACTGCTGCCCAATGCTCCCTGAATACAGTAAAAACAATCAGGCATGAACTAGAGACTTGCAATGGTGACTACGAGGATGTAGCAAGAAGAAAGATCCCTAGCAGACGATCTGATTGCGTTCGTACAGCAGAATTCCTCGCAAATCTGCAGGAACAGGTGTTAAAGAACCCTGGCATTGGAATTCGGGCTTTGTTCGTGGAGTTGCTAACTGTAGTCAAGCCCTGGATAACAAGGGTAGCCAATGGTAGGCCGTATGTATGGCAGCAGGATTCGGCCCCTTGCCACACCTCTGGGAAAAGTCAAAAATGGTTGTCTGAAAATTTCTACGACTTCACCAGTCCAAATGTTTGGCCTCCAAACTCCCCAGACCTTAATAACCCCATGGATTATTTTGTATGGGGCGCAGTTGAAAAAGACACCAATCGCACTTCCAGTAATACAAAAGCCCAGTTAATGGATAAAATTAAAACAGTTTTTGCGGCCCTTCCCAGGGAGACTGTAGCATCAGCTTGTTCGAGGTTCCGAAGCAGAATTGAAGCTGTGATCGATGCTAATGGTGGTTATTTTGAGTAAATCTTGTTGATAGTATTGTAATTAACTCTGCCTGTAATGTTTTTTTGTCAATTCATTAAATTTAATAGATACAAAGAAGATTTTCTTTTTCCTTACGAAACTGTCAAATTTATCCCGAACACCCTGTATGTGACAATATAATCTCATAAGATGAGTATAATAAATTTAGTTTAATCCTTTATCCAAGTGTAAGCAAACAAAGTTTGTGCCTGAAGTATCTTCAGGACTGAGGCAACTTGCAGTAAAGGTGGACCAAGCTCTCATCACTACTTGTCTTAGTATCTCCCATAATGCAAAGCACATCTCCTTGTTCTGACCCCCCATCGAGGCCTTGTCCCTTCCCTTGATGCATGGCACTGTGAATGTCCACAATGAGATGTGCTTTGCATTATGGGAGATACTAAGACAAGTAGTGATGAGAGCTTGGTCCACCTTTACCACAAGTTGCCTCAGTCCTGAAGATACTTCAGGCACAAACTTTGTTTGCTTACACTTGGATAAAGGATTAAACTAAATTTATTACAGTCTAACCAAGTGGAAAAAAAAACAAAACAAAACTCATAAGATGAGTCTTTTTGATCCCCATAGAGGTCTGATGAAGATATGACTTCATTTGATATGATGAAGATATTAATAGCATGGTTGCACTTGAAGATAGATGGTTGTCATCTGTCTTCTTCTTTGTGAAGGACATAGTAAACACGGTAAGTTTGCATTAGAGGATTGTACTACCACATCCTGGTAGTTTTTCCATTCAGATCACCCTTGTACTAGAATGGTAGGTTGTGTGTGTGGGTTACAAAGTTTAGTTGATAGGCAGAGAAGAGGGGATATGATAGAAACTTAAGATATTAAAGTGGTTTTATATAATTGATGCAAAAGAAAATTTTCATTATATGATAAATAGAGAACCAGGGGTCATCTATGGAAGTTGTGTAGGGGTGTGCAAACTAATTTCTTTGCCTGGAGAGGGATGAACAAGTGGAATTAATTGTCAGAATTAGTTTGGGTGCACCAACAGTGAATGATTTTAAGGAGAGGTATGGTAAGTTTTGTGTATAAAAGTTAGTATGGGTCTTTCACAATTAGTCTGTAGACCCCATGGAGATATCATACAATAATAATCTTGGTTCTGTTGAGCAGAACCAAGATTATGTACACGAGTCAGTATCCCTAAAGAAGTTAATTATACATAGGTATCTATCAAAGAAGCATATTTTCCCTAACAATTATTTTGGAGAAAATTATCAAGTGTACCCTGATGTGTTCTCTTTCTAGACTGCAACTGAATAAAATCAGCACCGGTATCTAATTCGGATAAAGGATTGCCTTCTTGCATAAAGTAGCATTGTAATTCAGCAAAAATTTCCTGGCTTCCTGGTTAGTCACTCACTCATGTTCAGGTGTGTCATCCTCATTACTTTCCTTGTCTTCTGGGGTGTTTAAGTGCTTTGTTGCAACTTGTTCAACAATTGAATCTTCACAATCTTCATTTTCGTTGTAACATTGAAGGCTATGTCAATGCATAAAAATTTTTCGTAGTTTCCAAAATTATTTCATTTTTGTTATCAGCCATATCTGGCATTTCCTGGTCTGAATTCTTAAAGCCACAATGAACAAAGCAGTTTTGAATTGTTTTGGTGCTTATTTCTCGCCTACTGCCTGTAGAATGGTAACCTTCGCACTGATTTCTTTGGCTGCTGAAGATGACATCAGTAGATTTTATTCAATTACTTCAAGGATGTAGTGTACCAACCTTCTGCAATACAATGTCTTCAATTTTTTTATGATCCCCTGTCCAGTAGCTGTACTGGGGACATGTTAGCAGGAAGAAATTCAAGTTGAATGTTTTTCAAACAATCTAATTAAGGATGTGCTGCACAGTTGTCCAAAAGCAGAAGAATTTTTCTTGAATTTCACTGCGATTCTGCATCCCAACTCATTAGCCATTCCTGAAAAGTTGCAGAAGTCATTCATGCATTCTTGTTGGCATAATGCAGAATGGGTAAACTGTCCACTCTAAGCCCTTTAAAGCATCGAGGCTTGGCGCTTTTCCAATAACCAACAGCTTCCGTTTTGTCACTTCTTGACATGTTACAGTAGCACAATACGAAAAAATTACATCATTACTAACTTCCTATCTACAATTTTCCTCCAAATCAGTCTGTTACTTGTCAAGACTCCAACATTATCAGATCTTATATTTCTATCATCTAAGGCACTTTGTACCGTATCAATCCACCTATATCTTGGTCTTCCTCTGGGTCGTTTTCCTGCCAACCTGGCAGAGAACACTTGTTTTGCTAATCTTTCCTCTCCCATTCTATTTAAGTGACCATACCATCTGAGATTAGCTCTGCTAACGCATTCCTGGATGCTGACAATGTCAAGTTCTTTCCTAATATCCTCATTTTTAATATGATATTGCCATTGATGCCATCTGTTCACGCCTCTAATCTTTCTCAGGACTCTCATATCTGCGGTCTCTAGTCTTTGGTCAAGTGTTTTACTTCTGACCCAGCTCTCAGATCCATAAGTTAAAATTGGTTTGAACACAGTCTTGTATACAGCTAATTTAGTGTTCCGACTAATTTCTTTCTTATTCCATATGAATTTATTCAATTGACTTCCCACGATACCAGCTTTGCTGATTCTGTTGTCTATTTCTATATTTAGTTTACCATCTTCATTGTGCCTAAGTAGCTGAAATGTTTTACTTGTTCCACAGGTTCTCCATTCACAACACAGTTGACATTTTCAATGATTCTGCCTATTTTCATTGTCTTTGTCTTTTTATTGCTGACCTTCATACCATATCTATTACAACAGCTATTCAATTTAGTCAGAGAATCTTGCAGACTTGTAGCGGATTTATTTAGAAGTATAACATCCGCATAAAGCAAAGAGCTGACATTAACATCTCCAATTTTGATATCAGGTTTAATACCACATTCCTTCATAATGTGATCCATATAGATAATGAATAACAGAGGGGATAATGTACATCCTTGTCTCACACCAGATTTAACATTAAACCATCTTCCTGTACTTCCTTCAATTCTAACTGCTGACTCACAACTCAAATAAAGACTAAGTATTGCTTGATATAATGCCCCATTGACACCATATAACTGCAGCGTATTGAACAGCTTCTTTCTTGGCACCTTGTCATATGCCTTTTCCAAATCGACAAAACTTAAATACAGATCTTTGTTATATTCCAATGCTTTCTCGACTATTTGTCGTAAAGTGAAGATCTGATCCTGACAGCCTCTATTTGGCCTGAATCCAGCTTGTTCTTCACCAAGCTTTTCTTCCACAATTCTTCTCAACCGTTTCTCAAGTATACTTGTATATATTCTGTTTATGCAGGTTAGTGATATTTACATCTGTTTTTAAATGTATTATTTTTATTTTCAGTTTTTACTCTGATGAAGCCTATAAACAGCTAAAACATGTAAGAGCTAATATGTATATATATTTCTATAATCAAATGTGCAAAATTATATTCATTTACTGTCTATAAAACATGTTTCTCTGAAATTAAAGATTCAGTAATAGTGTATAGAAATTATTCAAATATACAGTTATGTATAAAATGCTTTTTATGTACTGTGTTCTTTACCTTTTGTCTCTAACCGGTTTTTTTTTTTTTTTTTTTGGCTCCGTAGGCACCACAGGGACAGAGCCCCCCAAAATATCATGAATGAAGATTAAAAGACTCACAATGCTTGGATGGAAAGCATTTGGAAAATTACAGTCAATATTCAAAAGCCAACTATTATTATTATTATTATTATCATCATCTAGGCCTCCATGGAGTCAAAAGACTCATCGTGGGTGGTCGATTTTAGGAAACACAAAGTTTATCATACCACTTCTTGAATTCATTGACCGTTCTTGCTCTAACTACTCTCTCAGGCAATGCATTCCACGGTTCAACCACCCTCCATGCAAAGAAACCACTCCTCACCCTCTTGCTCACAGCTTTCTTTTGTAACTTCCAGGGAAGCCCCCCCCCTTGTCATCACTCCTTCCCACCGTTCCAAGTGAAAGAACTCTCCAATGTCTACCCTGTAACTGCCTCTCAACAGTTTAAAAGTCTCAATCATATGACCTCTCCTCCTATCCACCAAGCTCTGCAGTCCACATTCCCTCAGTCGATCCTCGTAACTGACATTGTACAGTCCTGAAACCATCTTTGTTATCCGCCTCTGTACCCTTTCCACAGTTAATGTATCCCCTTTAAATCCGGGGGACCAAATCTGAGAACAATAGTCTAAGTGTGGTCTGATCAGGGTCTTATACAGTGGAATGATAACTCTTATCTCTGCAGGTCAGCATCCTTCTCAGTATTGCAGCAATCCTCTGGGTTACCTTCACCACCTTTACAATATCCTCACTGAACTTCAGCTTTATATCAGTCGTCACCCACAGATATCTTGTCTCCCTTACTTCCTCCAATCGAGTATGCATCCTCCCATCGATGGATCCCAAACTTAAAGACTTTACATTTTGCTGCATTAAATCGACACCCTCATTCATTTGCCTATCTGTCTAGTTTATTCAAATCCTCTTGCAGGGCTGCCACATCTGCACTATTACTGATAACCCTTCACATCATCCACAAACAACTGAATATCCCCTTGCAATCCATTGACAATATCATTGATATAAAGGGTGAACAATACAGGTCCCAGTACCGAGCCTTGTGGAACCCCACTTGTAACCTTCTGCTTCCTTGCCCAACCATACACAACTCTCTGATACCTATCAGACAACCAATCCTGAATCCATTTGACTAACTTGACATTTAAACCCATGTGCTGTAACTTAAATATCAGCTTAGGTGGCACCCTGTCAAATGCCTTATCCCTGAAAAGTTTTTAACCAATATATTCATCCTAGATTGACATATGGCTGTGAAACATGGACACTAAATGCAAAGGAAATTCAAAAATTAAGAAAAACATAATTTACTATGGAAAGGAGTATGCTTGGTATCACAACACTGGATCACAAAAGGAATACATGGATAAGAAATCAAACCAAAGTCTCTGTTCATAGTAAAGTGAAACATCTTAAGTGGCACTGAGCTGGGCATATTACTCAAAGACAAGATCAACAATGGACAAAAGTAGTACTGGATTGGATTCCATGAAAGGAAAAATGACCATGACACCGACCTATATCACGGTGGATTGATGACATCATCAGATTTGCAGAAGTGACATGGAAAAGGAAAGCCATGGACAAGACAGTTTTGGAGTAATCTTGGAAAGGCCTTCATCCAGCAGTGGATTGACAATGGCTGATAAGGATATATATATATATACAGGTAACCCTTGTTGAACGCGGTACTTATACAACACGGTTCCGATAAAAACACTGTCTACAAATTGTAGTAACCCTTTATCTTTTCATGTCACTGCGTGACTTAAAAATCAAATTTTATCTTCGTTAAAATTAATTTGTGTCTGCCTGTATCCTGCATGCAATTATAAGTAGCAAATTTATATTAGGGGAAATACCCTTCAGCACGCATGTACCTCAATTGTTTACCACATAAAACGTTTATTATTGAAAATTGTCCTCGTTTCTGCCAGGAAAGTGCATTAAAAATCATAAGTGTGTTCATCTCAAGCTGAGCACTTTATTTTCTGGTGGGTTACATACAATATGTAATGCTTGCTTTTTTGTGTAAAAAATTATTTTTATAGTAATGGCCACAAACTGCAACGAAAGGAAAAAACCAATATTGAAAACAAAATTAATTTCTCTCGAAGAAAAATATTCAAAATCATCAATCAATTGAAAAATGGAGAAAAACCAGGAGTTTTTGCAGGGACTTTGAATTTAAATGAATCAAACAAAATGAACATAAAATCCGAGAAAGTGTTTATTGCTGGGCATAGTGCGTTGCTCATGTACACGATATTCTAATGGAAAAATGGAGAAATCTCTAATGATTTCAATAGAAGATTGCACCTGAAAAGAAAATTCCTATGGATAGAAATCTTATTAAACAAAAAACTCAAAGTTTATAAACATTTATAGTGCAGACCAGGTGTTCAATGCAGATGAATCTGGGTTATATTGGAAAAAAATGCACCTATATTTCGAAAAATGAAAGATCAGCTCCTGGATTCAAAGTTTCCAAAGATAGAATTACTCTACTGTTTTGTAGTAATGCATCAGGTGATTACATGACAAAACCGGTGTTTATTAACCAATCCTCAAATTCTCATGCTATGAAAGATTAAAATATGCAGTATTTTATTTTGCCTAAAACATTTATGCATTACGTAAAATGAAGTTTAAGTACAATTTGTAATTTTTATACTATGTATTTGTTTCATAGTTTATATGTTTTCTTAACTTACATGAATTACCTATTAAATAAAAATATTTTTTTTTGTTGGATACGTCATTGTTGTTTATATAATTAAAAAAAAAAACGATTTCAGAAAATAACCGTACTTTTTCTATGTGGTCTGAGACTCGCATAACACAATTTATATAATGCTGCATTTCTGCGGAACCTAACATCCTGCGTTATACAAGGGTTACCTGTGTGTGTGTGTGTGTATATGCGCGCACACACACAGTATTTTAATATCCAAGACATTTGCCACAATTCCACCCCTCTGGTCAAACTGTTAACAGTAAGTTTTACTGTGGCTAAGGGTGAGCATTCGGTGCAAACATCCTTCCACTGAATGCTCTCAAATCAGTATACACTGATTGGTCTATAATTTGCTATCGCAGTCTTAAGACCGCTTTATGCAATGGAACTGTTTTGCCTTCCCTCACACCAAAAACTTAAAGGAGTGGATTGAAGAAGGGAGGCAATATGATTAAGACATAAGGGAATAAGCAATTTACGTTGCACTTTAAATGGTATAATAACATCGCCCATGGTGTAGCTAACATCTTATCATAAATGTTGCCACCAAAAAGAATACTCTCTAAGAGTCAGCTGCAACAACATAACTAGTACTAGAGCTGATAAAGGTGAGAACAGATCTCAGCATATTCCAGATGTGGACATACCAAGGCCTTATAAAGAGGAGTAACAACTTCCTTATGTTTACTTGGTTAGTGTGCTCTTCGATAGCCAAGTAATATTATGAAATACCTTAGTAACCTTAGCAATATGACCTCTGAACTTTAACTCTCTATCTACCACCATCCCTAAACCCCTAGCTTTATCTATTTCCTGGAGTACAGTTTCATCAATGTCGTACACAGCTTGTAATCTATTTATCCCATGCATAACTTTACATTTCTCCACATTTAACTGAAACCCATTATCTTCTGCACATACTGACAGCCTGTTTAATTCATCCTGCAAGTTTTCCACATTGTCTTGATTAGCTATTACTGTATCTAATTTTGCATCATCAGCAAACAACTGAATATTTCCTTTAAGGTTATTTCCACTGTCATTTATGTACAAATTAAACAGTGGTAGTCCCTTGTAGTACACCATTATTTTGGTGGATTCAGCTCTTTCATATACCATTTTTTGATATCTGTCCAGCAGCCCCATAACCAGTGCCATATCCATTCCCATTTGTTCTAATTTGTGGTCCATGTAGTATTCAGTCAAATGCTTTTTTCAAAATTCAGCAATCATTCGGTAGCCATTTCCCTTATCCAACTCAGTTGTCACTCCATTATAAAAAGTTAGTAAATTACTAAGGCATAACTGATTCTTCACAAAGCCATGTTGGCCCTATAGAGTATAATATTCCTATCCAACCATTTCTTGAATTCTTTGTTTGACCAGTAATACTTTTACCACCACTCTTGAGATAATGATTTGCCTATAATTTGCTACTGCAGACTTCAAACTTTCCTTATGGAAATGAATTATTTTGTCCTCTTTCCACTCCCTTGGGACTCTACCAGTGCCAAGACTCAAAGAGCCATGTCAGAGGCATTTTCAGTTCCCTTGCACATTCCATCAAAATGCATGCTGACATCCCATCTAATCCCACAGCTGTATTCACATTGAAATTCTGCAATATCCTAAAAACTTCCGATTCATCCACTTCTGTTCCTACATCAGTCTGTCACATACGTTACAGCAGTAACCTCACTTGTATGATATCAACGCTTCCAAAACAGAGTTCGACAGAGCAAAAAGCAGGAAACTAGCAGCCTATCCAAACAGCAGCTGAGCCTTTTGGTCTCTCGCCAAAGCAATTGGCCATAACTTCTGCCCAACGCTATTCCCACCCTTATCATACCCAGATGGCTCATTGCATCATCAACCACAGAAAAAGCCATCTTTTGGCTTCACACTTTGCTTCTAATGCACGTATAACTGACGATGGTAAATGTTCCCCAACCATTCCAGACACCCAACATACAATTCCCCCTATATCCTTTTGCAAGGATGAGATCAGAAAAATACTGTCCAAATTAGACACAAAAAAGTCTCCTGGCCCTGATGACATTTCCCCAATTGTCCTGAAAGTTTGCACACCAGAACTAATTCCTATCCTATGTCGCCTATATATACTCTCTTATTCCACTGGAATCTATCCACAAACTGGAAATTGGCTTATATTCAACCCATTCCCAAGAAGGGTGACAAGTCACTGCCGTCCAACTATTGCCCTATCTTGCTTACCTCAGTCCTGTCTAAAGTAATCATCAATTCCTAACTCCTACACTACCTTGAAGACACCCACCTAATAAACGACCGCCAGTATGGATTCCGTCGCTGCCGATCAACAGGAGATCTGCTCACATATTTCACCCATCTCTGGACAAATGACATGGAGATCAAGTGGTTACCCTTGATATCTCCAAAATTTTTGACAGGGTCTGGCACCAAGGCTTACTAAGCAAACTACCATCATTTGGTCTGACCAGACTTCTGTAGTTGGATTGCCAGCTTTCTGTCAGGATGCTCACTGTGTGTGATGGTGGATGGCTCCCTATCTTCTCACCATTCAATTAATGCTGGGGTTCCACAAGGTTCTCTCCTCTCACCAACCCTCTTCCTGCTATATAACAACGACCTACTTCACTTGAATTCTACTTCAGACGACACTACACTTCTCACTTTCATTTGATAAGCCTTACCCTACATAATTCACCTCACCCTACAGAACATCCACCACCACCACCCTCAATTCCGATCTCCAAGCCATCCTACAATGGGGTTCGGATAACCTCATCAATTTCAATGCTGATAAAACCCAGTTCTGTCCTATTTCCCACAAAAAAGAAACATTTTTTCCCAGTATCCTTTTTGATGATTCCCAAATTTCCAGACAGTTTGAGATCGCTCTCTTGGAGTTACCCTCACATCAAACCTCTCCTGGCATAAACACATAACAACCATTGCATCCTCAGCTTCAAAAAAAACTAGGATTTCTCTTTCGCTCAAGACGTTACTTCACCCCTGAACAGCTGTTAACATTATACAAATCACAAATCTGCCCAGCTATTGAATACTGCTCCCACATATGGGGTGGGGCTCTCTCAAAATGCTTGACTGAATACAGAGGAGAGCAATTAGACTTATTAATGACCCGTCTCTTACCAACTCACTCCCCCCACTTTCGCACAGACGTTTGGTTTCTGCAATATGTATCTTCTACAAATATTTCCATGGGAAATGCTCATCTGAAATAACATCCATGATTCCTCCACTCAGTACTAAGCTCGGTGGAACACAAACAGAACAAGTTTCTTTTCCTCCTCCTTCATCCCTGCAACTGTTGCACTGTGGAACAGTCTATCCCCCTGCTGTTTCCCAAGGAATACAATTTACAATCATTTAAATCAAATGTAAACAAGTTCCTCCTTTCCCAACCCACTATCCATACATGATACTAAAGTACTATATGTTGATCAGCCAACCTCTTGTGTATGGGCACAACATAAAAAAAAAATTAGGGATATCTAAGTCATCACATAAATGGTAAATAAACAAAACATGTATGACAAAGACTATTTTGTAGTAAAAATAACAGAAAACTCATACCTATGTATAATTCGGAGATCATATCACAATATAGAGATCAGAGAACTCTGATTACAGTAATAAATGCAGATTTCAAAGAATCAAAAATTTGAGGAATATTTAGTATTGATAGTCTGAATAACTGTGAGTGAGTTAATGAGGTTGCCATATCTCTTCTTAATGAGAGATATGGCAGACATTGTATGAATGAAATACTCACAACATAAAATAAAGTTTCCTCACATCTCTAGACTTTATATTACCTGCAATGATCCACAATGGAAAAGTAATTTCTTGTGTGTGTAGGGGAGACTGCATTGATAGGAAAATCACTACTAGACTATTATTCTAAAAAGTAATTTTGTTAACTAAGAGGTATAGGAAGGACCAAAATTTTTCACTTCATTAAATCTAACAGAAATGTAATCTTTAATCTCAGTTTATTATTCATAAAAGTTTGATAATACAGTAGTTCAGCATGCTAAACATCATGAAACATTTTAGATCATTAGATTGTGAAATATTAAAAATTAACAAAATTTTTTTTAGAAAAACCTGAAAATGAATAACCAAGTGAATTTCATGTTTTATACCTGAAATGCCTAATTATTTCAAAAAGTATTAGCATACTTTTCCCCCCTTTATAAAAATATACTGAAGTTTAACATTAGTAATGTCATATTAAAGATGTATACATTCAGCTCTCACCATAGGGACCAGAAGAATAATTTGTTGTGGAGTATCCTTTAGCACAGCACTGATGCTATGGAGATTTCTTCAGTCTCAGTAGTTTGTAATGTGCCATGTCTGCTATAGTGAGAGACAATTGTATCTAGCAAGTTATGAGCATTTAGGTGATATGTTGGTTATAATCGTGTATGAGGTTATCTTCTAAAGACTTTTGTTTTTATTTCCTCTTCAGTTAAAATCACTTTTCTTTTTTTTTTTAATTCTAGTACATATACAAAAAAGACTACTATTAAAAATATTTTCTATAACTTTATATTCGTATTAATGAATACATATAAATTTATTAGCATTCGTTAAATGTGAAACCAAGTGCAAACCACTTGGTTTTCCAGTTCAAAGTGAGTGGTTTGAAAATGCTAAGCCAGCATAAAAAATAATTAAGATGTCAAAATAGAAAAATCACTGTTATTGTGGTTAAAAGTTTCAAAAGAAAACCGATTAGATATAATTTAAATGTGAAAGACAAACAGTACTGAAATATGAACAGCAAAGAACTTTTACAAAAAATTATCTAGAATAAAAAAAATCATGCTTAATACAAAACTAAATATATCAAAAATTTACATTTTAAATAAACATTAATAAAATATTAAAATGTTTCGAAACAGTTCTGTTCACATTTTTACAAGAAATCAAAATTTACAAATGTAAATTACATGAAGTGTACAATCTTTCATACAAAGTAACTTTTATAAAATGCAAAAATGCTGCAATTTACTACAAAGTCTCTATTGCAGAAAGTATACTTAACAGTTTCCTATAATTTTCACAAAAGTCATTGTATAGTCTGAAAACATATATGATCCAGAACTTCAAATTTACATATTTCATTTATTGATCCAATGATTTATCTGTATCATCCTCATCATCTGTATCATGATGATGAGTTATAACATCGGGAGTTTCAGGAAAGAGATGTGGAACTGAACTTTCACTATTTTCAAGCCTTGAACGGCGTCTGATTGCAGGTTCAAGTGGCTGATCAAAGTTTATTTCTTCTGATTCCCCATTGAGGATAAGTGAACCTTCATCATGTTCCACCGTGGATTCATGGGGCATCTAAGAATACAAAATTTGTTTTTTTGATGAAACAACATGCTTAACATTTTTTGTATTTTAATAACTCAAATGAAATTTAAAATTAGAGACAGTTGCATTTTCACAGATTTAATGAATTACATTCAGAGAAATCATAGCATAGCTAATCCTAAGCAAGTCATTTTTAATTTATAATTTTAATGGAGAAAATGTTTTCCAATATAGATATCATTTATCATTTTAATTAGTACAGTGTAAACAACTAATTAAAAGTAGGCTTTTCAGTGAAATTTACATATTACTCTATTAGAAAATTACATATCATCATGGTGTACATTATCATCATGTACACCATGATGATAATGATTTATCCCTTCAGTTGTTTCTGACCCTAGGTGTGTAGGCATGCCCACAAAGTGTTCCTAGTGAGATTTTACAGGGTAGTTCACCATTGCTGTCCCCAACCCTC
Organism: Typopeltis vanoorti; assembly: GCF_054136105.1. NCBI lineage: Eukaryota > Metazoa > Arthropoda > Arachnida > Uropygi > Thelyphonidae > Typopeltis > Typopeltis vanoorti. The sequence goes on along the minus strand of NC_143552.1, from coordinate 66,567,576 downwards.
CCCCAATTTTATCGGGGCTCAGGACCAGCATATGGCTGGGACGTATTCATGACTGTAATCCATTTATTCAACAGAACAGGCCAGTTTGCCTGTTCTGTCAAAAATATAATCTAGGATGATTATATTTTTGTTCTTTTTTAGGTTTGAGAGAGCGCTCGCTTTTCAGAAGAAGTTATATTAGTTTTTGGTAGTTTTGGTTTTGAGGTTGAAAGGATGATGGTGCTTTTTAAATGAATGTCATTTGCTGCTGTTTCCGAGAATGAAGAAAGTCCTTTTTCTATGTTGCTTATGAAATCAATCTTTGGAATGTGATTTCTGGAGTGATAACAAAGTTGAAACCTTTCTTTAGTTCAACTTCGCTATTGCTCCAGATCACATTCCAGAAACAGTAGCAAATGATATTCATTTAAAAAAAAAAACAGCACCATCATCTTTTCAACCTCAAAACCACTAAAACCTAATATAACTCCTTCTGAAAAGTGAGCTCTCTCAAACCTAAAAAAGAACAAAAATATAATCATCCTAAAGGCAGATAAAGGCAACTCGACGGTTATTTTGAACACCAAAGACTACCTAATGAAGATCACTGATTTAGTTTCAGCCATGTCAACCTATCGCATATTATATAATCATCCTAAAGGCAGACAAAGGCAACTCGACGGTTATTTTGAACACCAAAGACTACCTAATGAAGATCACTGATTTAGTTTCAGCCATATCAACCTATCGCATATTAGATGTAGATCCAACTACAAAAAATCAAAACGAGACTAATTTCCTAATACGTAATATGATGAAGTGGCCTTTGGAATTGCAATGAAATCTAAAATCTCTACACCCATTGACGCCACGCTTATATGGTGCACCAAAAGTGCACAAAGTTGGAGTTCCACTCCGCCCGATTGTCGACGGTAGAAATTCTCTGACATATCTACTAGCTAAATATCTAGCCGGTCTTTTGAAAGATAATATAAAGAAATCGGATTCTTTTATAAAGAACTCTAAGCATTTCACTAAGAAACTAAAAGGCATCACCATCTTAAATACAGACATACTTGCAAGTCTAGACATAGTGTCATTATACACAAAAGTACCTGTTAAAGAAGTTATCATGATCATAGAAAATCTCTATCCACATGACACAGCTCAGCTCTTTTGCCATTGCTTCAAATCAAATTATTTTAAAGTAAATAATACTATTTATGAACAACTTGATGACTTAGCCATGGGCAGTCCCTTGTCACCTGATCTCTTCATGGAAAAACTAGAAGTGGAGATACGTAGATGATGTATGCATTATTTGGAAAGACGCAGAAAACTCCTTATTTGAGTTCCTTCCACCAAAAAATAAAGTTCACGTTAGAGCTGAAAAAGAACAATCAATTACCTTTTCTAGATACACTAATAAAGAAACAAGAGAATGGACAAATCCAGCTCACAATATATCAAAAACCTACAGACACTGGATGTTACTTGCACTTCAAATCAGCTCACCATTATGCACAAAAACTCAGCATTATACATATGCTTAAAAATAGAGCAACCAATGTTATCTCAGAAGAAAAGGATCTCCTTAATGAACTCAGTCTCATATCTCAAACACTGGTAATCCAAAAGATTCTTCATAGGAACAATCCACAGCAACAACCTCCTGTCATACAATATACATTGTCTATCGCAATCCCTTATGACGGCTCAGTTTCAACAAAAATAGCCAAACTCATGAGGTTTTTCAACATCAGAGTTGCTCTTAAACCTGTCAAAACTATATGACACATCTTAAGATCTCCTAAGGACAGTAATGCCTTTTGCAAATACGCAGGTGTATGCAACATCCCATGTTCCTTTAGGCTAAATTATATAGGCCAAACATCAAGAAGCCTAGGAATTCAAAAAAAAGAACATATAGGAGATGTTAACAACAACAGAACAGACACTTCAGGATTAGCCCATCATCTCTCGATTTCCAACCACTCCATCAATTGGAATAACAGCTCCATGCCTTATATAGAAAACGATTTTAGATGTAGAAACTTCAAAGAAGCTGCAGTTGTACTCCAGACAGGAGATAATCTAAACAGAAATCAAGGTATGATACTGAAAGACATCTGGAAAAGCCTAATAAATTCATTTAGCTTACCAGAATTTCAGTTTTGTGAAAAACTATACAACATGCTCAACGAACAATGACTGAGACTCCACACTCCATGCTTATGATGTTACGTGTCAGTTTTAATTGATTTGACTGTGCTACTCCATTCTTCTTTTTTTACTACTAAATGTTATTGTACCGACTTTCTTGTCCTGAGGAAGCCAAACAGAATAGCTGGTGAAACTTGTTGACAATGATGTATATCTTTTAATATTTATGTCAACTAATAAACAAAAAGAAAATAACTCAATTTAAATGTTAAGTGACCAAATAAATTAATAATAAGCTAACAATTGTTAAATAAAATAAGGTCTATCCTCTTACCTTGAGAAATATGCCTTCATAACGATAAAAATTGAAAAATATACATAAAGTGTATAAAGCTATGGTTTTTATATAACTGGAAGTCAGCAAAATATCAAAGATGACTGAATTTATTTATTATTGCTGATGTTTGGTTATTCCATTGATGTGATTTAATGTTTGGATGAATAATCAAATAATAACATACATTATTCATAAATTATTATATATTTATTCCATAAAATTATTATTTTTAAATAAGATTGGTTCTGAACATTTAACATTTTCTAAATATTTCTTTTTTGTGTTTGTGATATGCAAGCCTCCTCTAAAGCATGAGGCCCCAGAGAAGGTACCCCCTTTTTTTCCAGTTTTAAGGGCAGCACTGCTAACAGTATACAAGACAGTGTTCAAACCAGTTTTAAGTAATGGATCTGAGAGTTGGGTTAGAAATTAAGCACTTGATCAAAGATTAGAAGAGGCCACAGATATGAGAATACGGATCTGAATTGATGGTATCATTGGAAGAATCATATTAACTAAAAATATTAGGAAGGACCTTGACACTGTTAGCATTCAAGAATGTGTGAGCAGGACTAATCAAAGGTGGTATGATCATTTAAAATAGAACTGGAGAGGAAAGGTTATGAAAACAGGTGTTTGATGCCAAAATTGCAGGAAAAAGATCCAGACCAAGATCTAGGTGGATCAATCCAGTCAGAAGTTCCTTAGAAGACCAAAATGTTAGATACTACAATATTGGAATGCTGACAAGTAACAGACTAATTTGGAGGAAAACTGTTGATAGGAGATTAGTAATAATGTAAACTTAATCATGTAGTACTGGCATAGCAGCTTGTACACCCCTTGAAGGTACAGTAGATATCAGAAAATTGATGATGAACAGAAAATAAACAAAACAGAACTTCTTCCTTTTCTGAATGTGCTGGTCTCAATCAACAAACAAAACAGATAAAATTCAAAGTAAGGGTGTTGTTGCTTCCAGTGAAAAGAAGATGACGTGTAAGCCTATTAGATTACATTCTACAATTAAAATGATTAAATTTAGTGATGATGTATCAAACACTGAGATAGGCTGCATGCTAAACTTACCTTTCATTGCTGTTGTTATAGTTGTTAAAAAAAAACAAGGTTCTAGATGAAGTGAAAAGGCTACACTAGTTAATATTTATTCATAAACTTGACAATCGTATTGCCTAAATGGAAAAACTTTTTTCCATTTAGATTGATGACCAAACTGGATGATGCATTCCCAGCTAAGCTATTCAGAATAATTTTTTCTTTGTGAAAATTATTCTAAAATTTCATTTGTGTACCCGACACAAATAAATGCTTTATTTACATTGGTTATACACATACATGACTGCTTAGAATGTTATTAAAGCAATACATGCATCTACATGTGGGGGGGAGTGATTTGCTACAAGAGGATGATCTGAAACCTAACATGCTGTAGAGGGTTGTTTGAAAAGTTTGATAAATTTCGAATAGATGGGATGACACAATTCATTCATTCATACCAGTGGCAGCACACATCATCTTTTTCATGATCCCTGGCAAAATTTTAGCCACGTGTGATGCATAGTTCTTGTTTTGCAAACATTTAAAATGACCGTGTTTGCATTTTTCATAAAAATGGAGGAAAACGAGTTTTGTGCAGTGTAAAACAGTTTTATTTGAAGAAGTGGACAGCCACGCAGATCAAACCTGAGTTAGATGCAGTTCATGGGGACTCTGCACCAGCATTAAAGACTATTTATTTTTGGATAAATGAGTTTAAACGTGGTCATAAGTCCATCGAAGATAAAGCGCGCTCCGGATGCCCAACTGAGGTCACTACGAAGGAAATAATTGACAAAATCCATGGCATCGTTGTGAAAGTGCATGAGACTGCTGAGATTGTAGGCATCTCAACTGAATGGATGTATAATATTCTGCACGAAAAAGCTGTGTGCACGATGGGTGCAGCGATTGTTGACGCAGTTTGGCGATGTTTAATCGCAATTCGCAGGATTTTTTGCGTCGATTCGTACTGTAGATGAAACTTGGATCCACCACTACACACCTGAGTCCAAGAAGCAGTCAAAACAGTGGACAAAGCCAGGTGAAAGAGCACCATAAAAAGCGAAAACCATTTCGTCAGCTGGGAAGGTGATGGCCACTGTTTTTTGAGATTCCCAAGGAATTATCATGATAGACTATTTGGAAAAGGGTAAGACAATAACAGGAGTCTATTATGTGTCATTGCTGGACCATTTAAAAGAAGAACTGAAGAAAAAACAGCCAAGATTGGTGCACAAAAAAGCGCTTTCATCGGCTGTCACAATGGCAAAATTGCATGGATTAAGGTTTGAATTGGTTCCACATCCACTGCATTCTCTGGCCTTGTCCTGTGTGATGACTTCTTGTCCCAAACTTAAAAAATTTGCCTTGCTGGAAAAAAAATTTTTCTTCAAACGAGGATGTCATCAAGACTGTCAATAACTATTCTGCACAATTTGACAAATCCTACTTTTTAGATGAAATGAAAAAATTGGAAATCACTGGACCAAATGATTTTTTGAAAAGTTGAAAGGTGATTTTTTCCAAATAAATGTGTTTAACTTATTTTTTACCACTTTTCAAACAACCCTCATATGCCTGCACACAGAAAATTCAATACTGGTATTTATATTCTACTTCTCACCAACACTGTGCTGAGGAATGGGATGTCATAAAAGCCCTTAAAGACAGATCAATATCAGATCAACAAACACCATATCTAGTATGGAAACAACAACAACAAGAAATGGCTTATCTAAGAGACTTGCTTGCAAAGAATGGCTACAACCTGAGCACTATTAATAACATTCTGAAAAAATCTCCAATTATCTTTTCAAACATGCAAGAAAACAACTAAAAAGTGCAGTGAATGTGCAAGGGACCAACTAAACTACTAAAAAAACTATGTATAAAATAGCTAACATATTAATGCAATATGAGCTCCATGTTGCCTTACACTACACAGTTACATTTACCTCTCAGGAAACCCAGTGTTTAATAATTTTTTGCAAATTTTTGCATCCTGTTTGTCCAAAAAATTTTTAAAAAATTTTTTGGACAAACAGGGTTATCAGATAATTTGAGAACTAACAAAAAATGCCATACTATTAATTTAATAGTTATATTTGAAAACGACACTTAAAAAAAAATAATGTTGAGCCCATATGCAAGAGTTTAGTTAATCAACCTATAGTACATTAGTACCATGTTTGAATAAATGTCCAACTCAATGCCTTATCTTAAACCACCTGCCAGCATACATAAAAGACTTAAAAATTACAGAACTAGGTTATGACAAATGTTACACAGCACAGATTAACAATGATTCCATTAACAATTTATTATTAAAAAGCATTCAGCTTTTATACATTTTCAAATTGATATTTATTCCTGACGAAGTATGCTTAGTGTATAGGAAACTTGCTGAATGAATAAATAATTTTACTTTCATACTTATATGAGTCTTGATAGACTTTGTGTTTCTTAGAAGGACCTCCCACATGGAGGCCTGAATAATAATAATAATTTGGTTATATCAGATTCATTATAAAAGGCATTTGGAATGTTGAATGAGGAGAATCGACTTTATTCACAATACTCACAATTTGTGCTGAGCAGAGGCTTTGCTCCATCAGTACAAATGTGGGAACATAAATTCCAAGATAAATAATTTTATAGACATACATGATTGCTTAAAAATGTTATTAAACCAATATATGCATCTACAAGTAAAAAAAAAAGTAGTGATTTGCTCCACGATGATGAACTGGAATCTAACATGTTGTATAACCTGGGTATGCCTGCATACAGGAAATTCAACTAAATTATCATGAAAATGATCTAAAAATATAGTAAAAAATGACAAAAATTAGAATTTTTGTGGTACTCAAAGTGGTCTGCAAAGCACGGTATGATCATCACTGTATATTAAACCGTAACACAAGTATTCGAAATAATTGGAGATTTTGATTGAAATGAAAGTATATATTCTTAAAAATATTTTAAAGAAAGAATATTCTTCTATTATTATTTATATATTAGTATTATTATACTCTTTTTCTAATAGAAGTATAATCTTTAAAGAATATTTTGTCGAGGTATAACAATGAAGAGTTGAGACAGAGTGCCAGAATCATGAATGATATGCTAGGGGAGCTGTGTATAGAGATGGGAGTAGATGGATGTGGATGTATGGCCTGTGTTTGAGGGAAGAATGGAATCATACAGGCATGATGGGTTGCATTTGAATGGCTTTGGAGTGAGTGCACTAGAGAAAATGTTGATACATGGAAATGCAATGTGTGTGATGCAAGTAAGAGATCAGAAGTAAGGGATGTGAGAGAACAGGAAAGTGGTATTGAATAGACAGAAGTGTTTGGCAGTGAAAACAGTAGTGGTGTGAGAGATGAAGAGAGAATAGGAATAAAAGAGGAACAGGGAAATGGAGGGGGGGGGAGTAGCACAGATGGACAGGGACATGACATAGGAAAAGTGAATGTTGGAAGTAGCAGCGAATATATGTATGTATGGAGATGATCAGCAAAGAAATGTAATATATTGCAATGTGGGTGGGGAAGTTGAGGCTGAGCAGATTATGTGGTAAGCAGTGATAAAAATGATTAGGCAAGGGTGGTGGGGAAATCGCAACCAACAAGTGGCTTGGATAGGACTGGTTATACACCTAGAAATGAACTGCTGTGTTTATTTACAAATGTCAGAAACATCAGAAATAAGGGAAATGAAATGGTTTCACTAACTGAGTTTATTCGCCACAAAATCATTGGAATAAGAGAAACATGGTTGAATAAAGAATAGTGTTGTAAGCTAGTGTGATTGTTCAATTAATGAGTGCTTACACTTTGCTAAGATATATCAAGCAGGTGTATTTAACATGGTGCACAGTGCTACTGTCTTTGCCTATTACTATTATTTACCTGCTTCTGTGCCTGGCATAAGCAGGCAAATCCATTCCAATAATAGGGTAATCAATGATGAGTGTTTATTATTGTACGCCGGAAAATTAGCTTTTCTTTTATGAAAATTCTAGTTTTAAAGTGGTAACTATTTGGCTTGTACAACAGTTGGAAAATTTTACATATAAAGTGCATGATTTCACATGTTGGTGATGAATTCGTACATCGCCTTATTCCTTTCTCCCCTTCAACATGAATTGACTCTCCTTGGCACTATGCTAGCCAGGGTTCTTGCATGTGTGGTCGGACAGTACTGCCACAATCGATGAAGAGTTAGAGGTTCATGAAAATGAGGTTGAAGAGCTATTGCATAACCTGGATAAGAATTTGTCAATAATAAAAGAAATGGAATATCAGCTTGTTTGCTAAAGGAATGTTCAGCTGAATTGGCTAGGACTTTTACATGTTTGTACAACTTGAGTCTCAGCTCAGGAATGATACCACAGGAATGAAAGGAATGTCTGATAGTTCCATTGTACAAGGGTGTTGCAAAAACTGGTGTGGTAGTGAAGATTTTAGAGAAGTTGGTAAGAACTAGCATACAGAAATGGGAAAAAAAACAAGCTACACTCTGCAAGGAGCAGCATGGGTTTACTAAAGGAAGGTCATATTTTTTGACAATGTTATGGCCAAGTTGGATAAAGGGGATGGATGCACTATGATAATATTGGATTTTTCTAAAGCATTTGCTAGGATACCACATGAAATGCTTTTGCATAAACTGGATGAAGAATATAGGATTGGAATATAAACTCTTGACTTGGATTAGGTGATGGTTGACAGATAGATAGATATCAAAAAGTGGTATACAGTGGGTGTGAATCTGCCAGATTTAAAGTGCCCAGCGGTGTTCCTCAGGATTCAGTCCTTGGGCCATTATTATTCAATCTATGCAATAATGACATTTGGCAGGATCTAACATGAGATGTGCAATTGTTTGATGATGATGTGAAGATAGGCAGGGCAATCAGGGATGCTACTGATATTCAGCAATTACAAAATGATACGAATAGGCTGGAAATATGGGCAAACAAAAATGGCTATCAGTTTAATGTAAGTGTAAAGTTATGCCCTTTGGTGTGATTAGAGTTCCAGCGGCATGTTATATTAGCGGGGTTACGCTACAAGAAACTCAAGAGACAAGGGATCTTGGTGTATTGGTGGATAGGAATTTGAAGTTCAAAGGTCACATAGAAAAAGTTGCAAATACAACTCAGAGGATAACTGCAACGTTGAAGTGAGCCTTGGCGTAAGGATAAGGAAGTAATTTTTGCCTCTTTATTAAGACTTTGATAAGACCACACCTGGATTATTGTGCACAGATTTGGTCTCCCGGGTTCCAAGGGGATAAAGAAGCTGTGGAAAGAATGCAAAGAAGAGTTAGAAAGATTATATCCAGATTATGAAGACAGACCACTAGCAAGTATGTGGATTACAAACTCTGGTAACAGGAGAAAGAGTTGTGATATGATAGAGGTCTATAAACTTTTGAATGGATGTTATAGGATATCGTCTGATGAAATTTTTCATTTTATGGAAGGTGAGGAGAGAACAAGGGGGCATCCATGGATGCTAAGTTTGTTCACAGTCGAGAAAGGGGTAGGAACTAGGTTTTTCTCTCAGAGTAGTGAGTGAGTGGAATAGTTTGTCTTTACAGCTAGTGAGTGTCTAGTGTGAATGAATTCAAGGGAAGGTATGATAGCTGGCTTGTGTGATTTATAGCCTTCCTCAATGAGTCCTTGACTCTCTGGAGGTCTCAGATAATAATAATACTAATAATAATATCCTGATGGGAAATTTTGGAGTGAGATGCGCTGTCTGTAAGTTTGATTAATTTGACACTTGAATATATAATAAGAAGACTCAATATAAGAGGCTATATTAATCTGTACAGATTTGTGCATATGCAGATGATATTGCAATAATTAGTTGTACCAAAAAAGATTTAGAAAGTAAGTTCAATGAATAGATTTAAATACAAAAGAAGTTGGTTTACAAATTAAGGAACAAAAAATTAAATATATGCAATATAGAAAAAATGGAAACAGAATATCTTCTAAATGTAGTATAAATGGATATAATTTTGAACCTGTAAATCATTTTAAATATCTAGGATCCCTAATAACAATAACAGAATAATAGCTGGAAAGAAATGCTATCACATACAAAGGATTATTGGGCAGTAAAGTGGTAGATAAGAATTCTAAATTAAAAATTTAAAATCTATTATTAGACAAGTAATAACATACAGATGTGAATCATGGACTCTACCCCAAAAAGAAGAGAACAGGTTAAGGGTTTTGAAAGGAAAATAATAAGAAAAATTTGTGGACCAATTAAAGAGAAGAATGGCAATTGGAGAATAAGAACAAATAGTGAAATTAATAAATGGAATAGATATTGTTAGATTTATTAATGCACAAAGAATAACATGGATAGGCCATTTAGAAAGGATGGATGAAAACAGAAGCGTTAAAAAAAATGTATAAATGTAAAATAATTGGACAAAGAAGAAGACAAAAAAGAGATGGTTGGAATTCTTAAAGTTAAGAATTGGAAAAGTACTGTACTGAATAGAGTAGAATGGAAAAATATTGTGAAGCAAGCCAAAACCTGTAAAGGGTTGTAGAGCTAAAAGAAGGAGGAGATGATGACAAGAATAGAAATGGAAGAATATAGTATTTTTCACTAGGATAGAAAGGACAAGAAAAGAGAGGAGGGGGAATGCTGCTGATGATAGCAGGAAAATTATGTTCACATAAAGTAGACATGAAAAACGGAAATAGTTGCAATGGTTATAAGGTAATGTGGTGTAAAGTGGAAATTAATAGGAAAACATAGTTAGTTGGATATTACTATAGGTGAGAGAATGTGGAGGGTGGTGATGAAGAAATGTATAAACAACTTGGGTTAATGAACACAGGAAGTAAAATTGATGAATGAGGGCTTTAAGCATGATATCTGGAAGAAGGCTCTTTGGAGGCGGTACAAGATGAATAATGGTAATAAAGTTACAAGAAGAGTATAAAGAACAAGCCAGGAGAGTGACTACTCAGTTAGTAAGGAAAACAAAAGTGGAGAATGAACAGAAATTGGCAAATCAGGCAAAGAAAAACTTTAGAGAAATTTTCAGATGTGTGGCAATTAGAAGGAAGAACAATTATTGTACGATAATGTTAATTGATGAAAATGGTAACTGGAGCAGAAGACACTGTTGAGATATTCAGTGATCAATTTATAAGGGTGTTTCATCATCAGGGTGGAATCATGAAGAACTTGAGTGTAGAGGACATGGGATATGATGAATTAATTGTAAGCAAGAGGTATTTGAGCAAAAAATAACTTTGATGACATATCACCATGCATCTTAAGGGAATGTTCCAGGGAATTAGCAGTAGCATTGGCATGCCTGTTTAATAAGAGTCTTACAACAGCACAGTTTCCAAAGAAGGTAAAATTCTTCCACTGCATAAAGCTGGTGATAAGGCTGCCACTACAAACTATAGGCCAATCTGTATATCTGGAGTAATGGTGAAGGTACCAGAGAATTTAGTGAGAAATAGGATACAGAAATAGGTTGATAACAGCAGTATTCTCTGTGGTTATCAGCATGGGCTTGTTAAAGGGAAATCATGTTTTTACTAACTTATGTACTATAAGAAGGTAGCAAATGCCTTGGAAAAGGGAGATGCATATACAGTGGTATATAGGAAAACCTCACTTAACACAATCCATCAATTAATGCATGTAAGCAAAGTCGTTACAATACGTCGTATTGTAACGAAATTGTAGTCGTTACAACGAATACAATAAACAATAGGATTAATTATAATTCATCCATCAGTTAGTGTAAATTTGAAAAAAAAAATTACAGTATAAACTATATTATATTAGAGGATAAAATCATCAAAGTTAATAAAAAATCAATTGCTTACATTTTTATTGAATGTCTAAACATTTGATTAAGCTACTTTAAAAAAAAAAAATGAAGTAAAGATGTTTAAATCATGCTTGACTTTTTCATTATGCCATAGCTGGCGATCACTTTATGAAGAATTCAGTGGACTTCAAAACTTCGTTACATATCAGGATCAGCATCAAACAAAATTTCATTAGCATGCATACTCAATGTGATTAAAAACTAGCTCAAGTCTTCTTCATATGCACGCTGTTCTTCTAGTTGAAGGCGATCATGCTTGCTTAATTGTTCTGAATGGAAATAAGCAAGTTTCTCACATCTTCGTTATCCAGTTCATTAAATCTAAGTTCTTTTCCAGTTGTGCTGATTTCTTCAATAATGTTAGATCATGGATTTTGTGCATGATAAAATAACATAGGCTTCAGTTTAAAGTCGCCCTCTGCACTGCCTCCTAATAAAAGTATAAGACAATCTTTAGGTGCTTTGTATCCTGGTTGAGATGCTTCAAGTTTTAGCTAGGAATGTTTTTGTTGGTATACGCTTCCAAAAGAGACCAATTTCATCGATGTTGAATATTTGCCAATCGTCATAATTATCCTCCTGAATTATGTTTTGCAGTTCTTCAGGAAACTTGGCCACAGAATCTTTATAAGCACTAGCAGATTCCCCAGTTATGTTATAAGGTCCAGTTTGATTTTTAAAGCGGTCAAATCATCCTAAGCTCGCAGTAAAGCTTTCACATTCCCCTTGAAATTTGGTCTCTTTCAATGAGGTAAAAATATTGAGAGCTTTAGCCTGAATATTCCCTGTACTAAGAGGTATTCTTTTTTGATTATTATTCTCAATCCAGAGTGATAGAAGACGCTCAATCTCAATCATTAAATGGCTTCTATTTTGGGCAATCTGCCTGCTTAAAGAGGCAGTAGCAACTTTTCTTGTTCTTTGTATTCTTTGCTCTTATGTAATAAAGTCCAAACTGTAGCATCACTGTATCCCAGGTCTCGTGTAATGTAAAATTTTGCATAATGTAAAAAAAAATTGTGTTAACTGATTAATCAGTCACTTAAAGCAAGAAATAGTATCATTTCACTCAATTGTGCTAATTGATTATCATGCATATCGAATTTGCGTTAAGTGAGGTTTTCCTGTACTTAGATTTTGAAAAGCTTTTGACAGACTGTGATAGACAAGCTGTTAAATAAACTGAAACAGATGGGATTGAATAACAGACTTCTCAGTTGGATCGGTGAATGGCTGTCAGAGAGGTATCAGAAAGTTGTTTATGGGGGTAAGGGATAATTTTCTTTACAGGGAATTATTCCGGGGTAAAGATATGCACAATACATCTCTATTACAGAGACCTAGCCTCTTCTTTGCCAAGACCGCACTGCGTGGCGAAGAGTCACATCCTTCCAGAGGTGCCCCCGTTTTCACAGAACAGTGTGGATCTAGACTGGAAAGTCGAAAAATATTCCAGAGGAAGGCAATGGCAAACCACCTCTGTACCTTGCCAAGAACGAGAAAGTATGATATGGTGCTGGATGGTAAGATCCCCCTGGGCCTGAAGGCATCCAACATGCAACTGCGGAAGAACAAAGGGCTCCCACAAGCAGAACTAGTTTTTATGATGTGTCCAGGTCAAACCAGGAAGGAAGCTTGGTCACGGATGTTGCTGGTTGGAAAAGGGAGGCTCCCTGTTTCACAAAAAAAGCACAGGATTGGAACGTGGAATGTTAGAAGTATGAACCAAGGTAAGCTGGAAATAATAATGATGGAAATGGAGCACAAGAAGCTGGATATATTGGGAATAAGTGAACTTAGATGGATAGGAATGAGCCATTTTCAGTCAGGGGACTATATGGTGTGTATTACTCAGGACATGAGACAAGTCGAAAAAATGGAGTATCTTTCTTACTCAGGAAAAAGATGGCTAGGTATGTATTGGGTTATAATCCAGTGAGTGACAGAATCATTTCTCTCAGAGTGAATGGACATCCAATGAATATGACCATCATTCAGGTTTATGTGCCTACAGAGGCATCAGAAGAAGACACTGAAGAATTTTATGGCAAGTTACAAGAAGTGATAGATGCAGCACCAAAGTGGGATTTACGGCTACTTATTGGAAATTGGAATGCAAAAGTGGGAGAGACTGAGGAACAAGGAATAACAGGTCGTTTTAGTTTAGGTATTCGTAACACTGCAGGGAAGAGATTAGTTGAGTTTTGTGCAGAGAATTCTTCGTTTGTTGCTAACATCTGCTTTAAATAGCACAAAAGAAGATTGTATACATGGATATCACCTGATGGACAACACAGAAATTAAATTGTATACTTGGACAAAGAAGATGGAGAAGTGCAATTCAGTCTGTCAAGACTTTTCCAGGTGCTGACTGTGGAACAGACCATCAGTTATTAGTGGCTACAATACATGTGAAGCTACGGAAGCAGAAAACAACACAAATGTCTATCAGATATAATCTTGGAAACATATGTTCTCTTCACACTCAATTTGTGTGAAGAGAACCAGATGAGCTATGGGAAGAGATTAAATATATAATTAAAACAGAAGCAAAGAAGAATATTCCAACAGTTTGTAAGAAGAAGTCCAAATGGCTGTCAGAAGATGCCATCAAAACTGCTCAGGAAAGGAGGAAAATGAAGACCACAGGAAATTTGCAGGAAGTACGGGATTTGAATGCAGAATTTCAATTACAAGCCAGAAGAGACAAGGAAAAATACTTTAACCAGGAATGCCAACAAATAGAAGACCAAAACAAGAAAGGAAAAACAAGAGATCTTTTCAAAAAGATCAGAGAACTAACAGGGAAGTTTAGTGCCAAGGTGACAGTATTGAAAAGTAAACAAAAAGGATATCTTACAGAAGCTGCAGACATCAAAGAAAGATGGAAAGAGTATACAGAAGCCCTTTACAGAAAGGACTCAAAAATTAATGAGAAATTTGAAGAGCAGGATTATACACAGGAGCCAGTACCACTGGAGAGTGAAGTGAGGTGGGCACTGCAACAGCTATCCAGTAAGAAAGCACCAGGAGGAGATGGAATACCCATTGAGCTGATCAAAGCCCTGGGAGAAGAGGCAGTTAAAATTTTAACAGTTCTATGTCACCGAATTTGGGAATGGAAAAAATCAGTTTATATACCTTTATTGAAGAAAGGCAATGCAAGAGAGTGCGAAAATTGCAGAACTATAGCACTGATTTCTCATGCAAGTAAAGTCTTACTTAAGATCATTCAGAAAAGACTGGAACCATTCATGAAGAGAGAAATGCCAGATGAACAGGCAGGATTTCGAAAAGGCAGAGGAACAAGAGATCAAATCGCCAATGTGAGATGGATAATAGAAAGAGCACAGGAATGTCTAGAGCAAGGCTTTTGACTCTGTAGATCATGTGAAACTGTGGAATGTGTTAAGAACAAGGGGAGTCCCAGAGCATTTCATTATCCTTCTGAGGAATCTTTATTATAAACAAGAAGCTACTGTCCGAACAGATCTTGGAGAAACTGAGTATTTCACAATAGGTAAAGGGGTGTGACAAGGATGTATTTTATCTCTGTACCTGTTTAACTTGTACAGCGAATACATTTTAAGAATGGCAGGGCTGGAGGAGTTTCCAGTTGGAATTAAAATTGGTGGAAAAAATATTAATAATTTGAGGTATGCAGATGATACCACCTTGCTAGCAGAATGCAAAGAAAATTTGAAGTAACTTATTATGAAAGTTAAAAAAGAAAGTGCTAAATATGGTCTTAAACTTAACCTCAAAAAGACAAACATTATGGCAACATGTGAACTTAATGATTTTGAAGTAGATTGGGAAAAAATGGAAGCAATTAACAATTTTGTTTTCCTAGGATCCCGAATTGATAAAGATGGTTATTGTACCGAAGAAGTTAGGAGAAGATTATTACTCGGAAAAAAAGCAATGACAAATTTAAGCAAGATCTTTAAAGATATTAGCCTCACAACAAAAATCAGAATTGTGAAAGCAATGGTATTCCCTGTGGTGCTGTATGGATGTGAAAGTTGGACCCTGAGAAAGAGTGAAAGAAGGAAGATAGATGCATTTGAATTATGGGTTTGGAGACGCTTGCTAATACCATGGACTGCAAAGCAAACCAATAAATCAGTGATAGACAGAATAAAGCCAGATTGCTCCCTTGAAGCTATTGTCATACTTCGGACATATTATGCGAGCAAATGACAGTCTGGAGAAGATGATGATGCTTGCTAAAGTTGATGGAAGCAGGAGAAGAGGAAGACCAAAAATTAGATGGGCGGATGGAGTTAAAGAAGCAACTGGAGTGCGCTTGGAGGTTCTGAAAGACATGGTCAGGGACAGATCGGAATGGAGAGTGAATGTTCGTGGAGTCGCCAGGAGTCGGAAACGACTCGATGGATCATAACAAGTATCCCAAAAGAGGAAGGTCACTAGTAATGTGGCAGGGGTTAGTTTGGGACCACTCATTCAATTTGTATAGTAATGATATTAGGATGGTTTTAGCTGGTGATATTCAGCTGTTTGTAGATGATGCAAAATTGGGGAGAGCAATTCAGAAGCAAGCAGATGTTATGACCTTACAGGAGGACTTGAATAGATTGCATGAATGGGCAGGTAAGTGGAACTATCAGTTCAATGATGCAAAGTGTAAGGTTTTCAAATTTGGTAAGCAATGATGGGATGCAAAGTATACACTTGGTGGGAAAACTTTAAAGGAGGTAGAGGAGATGAGAGATCTGGAGTGGTGGTGGAGGACAAAGGCCACATTCCACAAGTTGTGAAAATATCACATCGGATAATGGCAATGATGCAGAGGACCCTGACGTGCAGAAATAAAGAGGTTATGATGCCATTATATAAGGCTTTGATCAGGCCTTACATGGATTATTGTGCACACAGATTTGGTTACTGGGTTTTCATGGTGACGAGGATATGTAAGAAAAGTCCAGAGTAAATTCCAAAGGTGGGCAGTAGTCTTTGGAATGTGAAGTACGTGGACAGATTGAGAGAATATAAATTGCAAAGCCTATATATATATAGGAAGGGGGAGAGGATATGATTAAGACATATAAGCTAGTCAGGTGTTGTTATCATGGAAGAGATTTTTCACAGAATGGAAGAGGAGGTAAAACAAGAGGCCACTGCTGGAAACTGTATGAGGAGGACATCTGTGAGCAGAGAGTAAGGGATAGGTTCTTTGCATGGAATAGTGAGTGGAATGCATTGCCTGAGTGTGTCGTGAATGTAAACCAGTGTTTCTCAACCTTCTTTCATATGTGCCCCATTTTTTAATATTAGTTTTTGTGGTGTCCCCCCCCCCCACACCTTCCTCCCTTGCAATTCTTGTGTTGAGACACTGACAAAACACACAAAAGTTAGCAAAACAAACAAAAAAACAAGCAAACTAGGAATTAATCAAAATTTTTAAATATTCATACAAATTTAATACGTCATGAAATCTTTCAAAAATTGTATAGATCTGGCATGACTGCACAGACCATTGATTCGTATGGCCTTTTGAAAACATCACAGGAAGTCTCGAATGTTCTGGAAATTTCTCTGTGATATAAATAAGACTTGAAATGTCAAGATGGCAGTAACACTGCAACAACAGTGACCAACAGTGAGAAGTTGATGGTCAGCGTTATTTTACTCCTATTCACAACGACTGTAATATACAGTATAAAAACAATCTTTTCTAATTTAGAAAAATGGATAAATTTTTAATTGGACGTAAGTGGGCATCTGACGACTGAGGAGCATCGATGTCAACAAATTCAGGTTCACAGAATATTACTCCAAAAGTAAAATCAAGAAAGTATGCAGCAGAATATTTAGATTTCAGTTTTACAAAGGCTGAAGTAAATGATGAAGAAAGACCACTGTGTGTTATTTGTTCAAAAATTTTGGCAGCTGATAGCATGAAACTGAATAAACTTAAAAGACATTCGGAAATACTTCATAAGGAGTATGTTAACAAACCTTGAGAGGTCTTTGCCAAACTGAAATGTTTTGAGAAGCTAAAATATAGCATTAAAAATGCTCTGTCTGTAAATGAAAAAGCTTTACTAGTTTTTTACGAAGTTGCATATAAAATATCGAGATGCAAAAAGCCCCTATCGGAGAAGACCTAATTCTACCTGCAATTGATATTATGGAAACTATGCTTGGAGAAAGTTTTACTAAATAACTACAGTGCATACCTCTATCAAATGATACTGTTGCTCAGCAAATTGGTGATATATATCTATTATATAGTGAAACCTGTGGAGCATTCATAACTAAATATTCACACATGTACACAGTAATTAAATTTTAGAAGATAGAATTTCTGCTCTTGAACCAAAACCAAAAATATGGCTTCGATATGTTGATGACATCTTTGCAGTCTGGAGTCACAGAGTGACTCCAGACTGCAAAGAGCAAACTGCAAAGTTTCTGAACAAGAGCTATACTCGTTTCTAGATAAGATCAATAACCTTCATCCTTGCATCAAATTCACACTAGAAAAAGAATCATCACAAGGTATCTCCTTTCTTGATATTATTATTATTATTACATAACACCTCCAGGGAGTCCAAAGCCTCATCGAGGGAGGGCACTTCTACAACTCTTTGTCTCCACTACTCATTCCACCAACTACTTTCATCATCTACACCAATGCCATCTACCACCACCACTAGTATTTTATATATCGATGACCTACTTCAGCTTACCTCCAACCCAATAAACAGTTTTGCAGACAACAGCATATTGCGCCATCCCTTTCTTTTGATAAACCTTACTCCACACAACTCACCTCAACCTATAGAATAAACCACTACTGCCCTCAATTCAGGCCTCCAAGCCATCATCCAATGGGGTTCAGATAACCTAGTCAATTTCAATGCAAATAAAACCCAGTACTGTCTCATTTTGCATAAAAAGGGACCACTTTCTCCCAGTATTATTTTTGACAACACCCAACAGTGTTCTCCCCAGAAATTTTTACCGGCTGGGTAGAATGCAGCATTAGCCGGGAGTACATTAGAATCTGAATAATCAACATGAAGGTCTGACCATTCACTTGTAAGATGCTGATGAAGATTTTGAAAATGACTGGCAGGAGTGTCTTTCAATTCCATGATGGATAGTTTTCTGGCTTCTAAGACTGGTTCTATTTCAGATAAGTCAACATCTTACCTTTGCCATGATCTAGACAAGTTAGATAAATGCGGTAACATGCGGTAATGATGCTGAAAGCATCATTAGTGAAGATACGAAATTGTATGTTCTGATATATTTACTTAAACCTTCAGCTGTGATATCATTTCGTTCGGTGGCCTCTCTTTCCAATGCAGCTATAACACTCACCATGCATTCTCTTAGAGACTGTATTGCAAGTTTTTAAGCCTAGACTGTCAAGGGTTTCAATTACTTTGATAGTTATAGTCTCAGCTTTGCCATCCTGACCTCTTTTCTAAGTTGACAAACATATTTAATGTACACGATCGGCTGTTTTAAAACTGAAATGTCTGTAGTTTCATCACATAAATAATCTGCAGAATGTATATTTTTCAGTATTTCAGATCTAATTTCTGATGCTAAAATATCAATCAATGCTTGCATTATTCTTTCTGAGGTATAATGTGCATTTTTACCAACTTTAAGATGTTCTAAGTAGGAACAGCCCATAGCCTTGCAATGCTCAAACAATTTTTCAAATAATGTATGTGGTAACTCTTTTTTTGCTAACCAATACATAGATCTTAAAGCTCCCAGAAAAACATCTCTCTGCAAGTTATTCAAATTGAAATTGATTTTTCAATTTGCCATATTCCAGTTTCTTCTAATATACATTTTTCAATTATATCTGAACAAGAATCAGTGTGTAACTTGTTTTGTTCATGGTCAACCAAGCTTTCTTTTCGAAGTCTTGTGCATGGCATAGTTACCTAAGTCACTTCGTTGTTTGTGGGTTGTCTCTTTCTGTATTTCATACATGTGGAACACATCATTCCATTATCTTTCACCACTAACCAATGAAATTTTTTAAACCACTCACTGTTAATACTCGATAAGCAGTGTTTAGACACAACGTTTTATATTTGAAAGAGGCTCTGCAGAAATTGACGATTCTGTTGTTGGTTTGGTGTCTTTGCTACTATGCTTATCGGTTTCAATCTTTCTTAAAATAACTTAAGAGTGTGGTTTTCTGACTTGACTTTTTACTCATTATGGAGTAATTTAATAAATACAAAATATCACTGTTATTAAATTAATCAGAACAAATCACTGAATTGTGCACCGACAGTAATACCTGAGACATATAACATGCGTTATGTCACAATTTTACTATTTATAAGTATTAATTACTAGGAATGGGAATTGGTATCACTTGAAATTGATGTCATAGTCCTCGAGAGTTTCAAGAATTCCCCGAGATCACAACTATATTTGATGTGCAGGCCTATTTTCTTTTACAAAATAAAATATTAAATACTTGATTCACGATCTTTGGACAAAAACCATTATTAAGAAAAATAAATGTAGATTTTTAACATTGATTTTTGCCTTCGATTTGAATTCACTCAATTTTCACAATTTATTTCTTTCAAAATTATGTCTCTTTCATAAAAGATCTTCTTTGCAACCGATACTGTTGTATTCGAGATCCCGATTTTTGTCTTCTTCCGCGTACAGATTGGTGTGCATCAAAGTGAATATCCGAAGCTCTCGAGATTGGCTTGCAATGCAAGAAATTGAGCTGGTCTCAAGAGTATCGAGACTCTCCAGTTCGATTTCTCATCACTATTAATTAAAAAATGTCTTAAATTATTTTTCCATTCTTGCTCATTATTTAGCCATGTCAATTCATAACATTAATTAGCTGGGTGGTCAGTAAAATCAGCTGGGAGATTTGCCCATTCAAAAGTTCCTGGGGAGAACATAGCCCAAATTTCCAGACAATCTGAGATTTCTCTTCTTGGAATTACCCTGGCATAAACACATAACAACCATTGCATTTTCAGCTTCTAAAAAACTAGGATTTCTCTTTTGCTCAAGACGTTACTTGAGCAGATGAACTGTTAACCTCATAGAAATCACAAATCCACCCAACCATCGAATACTGCTCCCACATATGGGGATAGGATCCCAAAAGCTCCCTCAAAATGCTCGACTCAATACAGAGGAGTGCAATCAGACTTATTAATAACCCATCTCTTACCAACTTACTCCCTCCACTTTCGCACAGACGATCGGTCTCTGCACTATGTGTTTTCTACAAATATTTCCATGGAAAATGTTCATCCGAAATAGCATCAATAATTCCCCCACTTAGCACTAAGCTTGTTGGAACACATGCAGCTGCTGCTCAACATTCCTACACAGTGCACCTTGAAACCCACAGAACAAGTTTCTTCTCCTCCTTCATCCCTGCAACTGCTATACTATGGAGCAGTCTTTCCCTTAAGGATTATACAGTCATTCAAATCCAATGTGAGCAAGTACCTTCTTCCCAATCCATACACGGTACTAATATACTATAGGTTGATCTACCAACCTCTCGTGTATGGGCCCAATATTTAAAAAAAAAAAAAAAAAGACAAGCACAAACATCCGTGCCCATGGCAGAATTTGAACCTGCAGCCTTTTGGCTGAAGAGCGATGCTAACCACTTGGCCAAGTAAGCTGGCTAAATTGATATACACATCCAACGAAAACAAGATGGTTTTATCTCCACTGCTGTCTATCGAAAACTAACTTTTTCAGGTCGTTATATTCAAAATTCATCTGCTCATCATAAAAGCTTTGGTATCAGCGCACACAAATTTTGTTCCTCTGAAGTCTTTAAAACAAGAATTGGAAATTATTAAAGATACAGCCTTATTAAATGGATGCAACTCAAAAAATCAACAGCCATTTCCCTACACACCAATCCAGACAAGAAGAGGCCTGTAGAACTCTTATACCATATATCAAAGGTATCTCTGAATGTCTGCCAAAAATTGTGAAGAAATACAAACTTGCTGCTATAAACCAATCAACCAGATCTGCAACGCTACCTTCTCCAAAAAGACAACTCTCACCTATGATGTTATCTGGTGTATATGAAGTTCCATGTTCTTGTAAGATGTTACTACAACAGGAAGATCTATAAGTAAACACATCTCTGAATACCAGACCACATCTGTCTGATCAAACTGCACAAATCTGGCCTCACTCAACATGGAGTTGAAAACCCTAATCATAGATCCAATGGAAAAACACCAAGCTGCTACATAGATCCTTATATAAACATGAGCATTTATACAAAGAAAGTGCTGAAGCCTTACATCACAGACCCAATCTTAACCATAATGACTGTCTTGCTATCCCAAAGGTGTGGGAAATTATTATCCTCGATGGTATAAAATAAATTTATCAGATATATTTTAATTTAATTTTAATTTACAGCTGAATATTTTAGTCCTCAAACACGCTACTGTACGCATAGAGGGATTCAAATGTAGGCATGCATACTAACTGTTCCTTTGAATGTAATTCCTAGCATTGTTTGAATAAATGTGGTACATGTGTGAATTTTTAGTGGTGATATATATGAAGATATGCAGCAACAACTTTTGTCGAAGCTTTGTGGCCAATTATTCTCAATTCAGCTTGACAAGGCAACAATTTAATGTGTGCCATGTGATTTTATATTTATTAGTTAATATGAATTTATTTATTTGTCTTGTAACAGTTTTTTTTAGCATTTAATCAACTTTGTGATCTTTGTATTTATATTTTTCATGTTTAAGTCCTGAAGAAGCCAACAGTTCGATTTCAGGTGGTGAAACTATTGTAGTAGGTGTATTTTATAAAATTTAATGATTAATAAATTCCCATTTTACTGAGATATATATTTTTAAGCTCATTGTAATCCACAATTGCCAGCAAAATATATATTGGAATAACCTTTCTTTTCACTTTAAAAATGATGCAGTTATGAAGGTAGATACCATTTTATGTTTTCTAATGACTTGAGTGCTATATTTAAATGCATGATGTGTATTTCAAGTTTATTACCTGTTGAAGTGTTTGGAGACCAGATATTTTATATCCTACTGGGGGGGCCTCCACCCTCCCGTGATGCCTACGACATACCCCCCCCCCCCGAGTTCCGGACTGGTAGGCTGGTTCTCCTTGAATTCTGAAGACTCGAAAGGGGGGGGGGGTTTCACCCCCTGGTGCCTACGACACCCAATCCCCTGAGTTCCAGATTGGTAGGCCGGTTCTCCTTGAATTCTTATTACTCAAATTTTTAAGAATCGAAAGGGGGGGGTTCCTCCCCTTGGCACCCAACCCCTCCGAGTTCCAGGTAGGCCGGTTCTCCTTGAATTCTGATGACTCAAAAGGGGGGTTCCTCTCCACATCCCCAAGTTCCAGACTGGTAGGCCAGTACTCCTTGAATTCTGATGACACGAAAGGGGGGTTCCTTCCCCTGGCGCCCAACCTCCCCCAGAGTTCCGGACTGATAGGCCAGAATTCTCGAATTCTGATGACTTAAGGGGGTCCCCCCCCGGCGTCCAACCCCCTAGAGTTCCGGACTGATAGGCCGGTTCTCCTTGAATTCTGATGACTCGAATTTTGAAAATTCGAAAGGGGGGAGGGTACACCACCCCTCCCCCTGGTGCCTACGTGGGCAACCCCGAGTTCCAGACTGGTAGGCCGGTTCTCCTTGAATTCTGATGACACGAATTTTGAAGACTCGACACTCAGGGTAGCCCCTGAGTTTCAAAAAGTTTCAAATAATGTGACAAAAAGCGTGACACAAAAACGTTACAAAAACAGGCTTATCATTTTATATTATAGAGTAGATTCAGAAGACTGACTTTTATTCATTCTGTACTTTTGTTGATGGGTAACGCACATAATTTTTGTTATTAGCTTGTGAAGGGATGGCAATAGATAACTGAAAAAACAAATGTTGTTGGCCTTCAGGATAAAAGAGATCTAGAAAGGACAACCATCAGTTTTTCTCTTTTTTTTTTGATGTGTTAGATGTGCTGAAAGAAATTAACTATAATTCTGAATATCTTCTGAAAATGTTATGTAGTTGTAGAAAAAAAATAAAAATTTGAAAAAAATGATACAAGTGAAATCAACCTTGCTTCACTACAATTCTTCATTTCCATCACTTATATAACAGTAATATATGAAATTAAAATAAAAGGTAACGATGAAATGTGAAATTATTTATATTTTAAAAATAAATAATTATAGCTTACCAACATAGGAGGAGCTCTGAACATGTAACAAAAGGGATAGTACATTAAGTTCATGAATGTACAGGCATATATATCAGCATAATGACAGATCTGGTTTGCAAAAAATGTTTGTCTTGAGCCTATAAAAATAATTTCTTTCTTAGATTTTAGTGAAATATATATTTTTAAGTTCTTTGTAATCCACAATAAGCCAGCAAAATATATATTGAAATAAGCTTTCTTTTCACTTTAAAAATGGTGCAGTTATGAAGGTAGATACCAGTTTTCTATAGCAAAATTACTTTTAAGCTACAAATCAGTCTGAATAAATAAATATTATTTCTCTCCCCACCTTCATTTTACTTCCACGTCCATTATAATAGTGCACAGTTATAATTATGCACATAGGAGTTTCACATGAAATGCTATTAAGTAAACCAGAGCAAATGGGGATGGATATGAAGCAACTGATAACATGGGTAGTATATAGCATGGTAGAGTAGAGCCAACAAGCTGCAGGTTTGAATTTTGCCATGAACATGAATGTTTGTGCATGTCTTTAGGTGGGAGATGAATGTGTTGCTCAGTGTGAGACCAGTTCCTGGCTTACTGGAGGCCTGAGGTGGCTTGAAAAAGTTCCATGTTTGATTTCTAGAGCAGTATTTTCAGATTATGTAAATACACACACACACAGTTTATAGCTTGGTCGGTAACATTAATGCCTTTTAGTTAGAAAAAGCTGGGTGCAGAGAAACTGAAGGTAAGTTAGCCAGTCTCATACCAAAGTGGAAGGTTTTTTTTCCCCTCCATCTCATAAACAAGTCTAGCCAGAGAATACATGAAATTGGTAGACATAATACATTATGCACATAGGATTAACCAAGCTTAGGAAGAAGCTGAAAGCTGTGCCATGGCAAAAAACCCTGCAAGGAAGAGATGTTAGTAATGCATGTAGATGAAGTTATATTAAATTGTATACCAAAAGTATGGAGAGTTAATCATTTAGGAGTTATATGGATGAGTAATTTAATTAAGCATAACCTTCAGAAAAAGAAAATGCTGTGGAGGGTATATAAGGAGAAAGGTGACTAGCAAACTCACGAAGTACAAGAGTCAGGCAAGAAGGATGACCGGTATGGTAAGTTAGGCAAAATCAGATTACGAGAAAACTAGCTGCACAGGTCAAGGGAAATTCCATGGAGTCACTTTGCAAGATTATATCTTACAAGTGAGGTTAATGCTGTGACAGACTTATTATGGGAACAGAGGTGGATGAATTGGTAGTTCTTGGGATATTGCAGAATCTCAACATAATTGTCACCTCAATACCAAATTGGTATTGAGGTGATAAATTCAGATATAATAGTAGAGTTACTGAGTGATCACTTTTCAAAAGTCTATCACCCAAGTGAGGACATCTCTCTACCTGTAGCAATAACTAATGTGAGAATTGAAGTTAAGAAATCAGAAGTACTTAGTATATTGCAAAATTAAAATGCGAACACTGCTGTAAGTTTAGATGGAATATCAGCTCGGGTGTTGCGTGAATATGCAAAGGAATTGTCAAAGCCTCTTACTTGATTATTTAACTTAAGTTTGAACTCTGGTATGGTCCCTAGGGTGTGGAAGGAAGGCAAAGTAGTTCCTTTGCATAAAGGTAGCTCTAAGACTGCAGTAGTTAATTACAGACCAATCACCATCTTGGGAGTGGTGGTAAAAGTATTGGAAAAGTTGGTTAAAGACAAAATTCAAGAATGGGTGGATCAGGATATGATACTCTATAGAGGCCAACATGGTTGGCCTCTATAGAGTATCATATCCTGGTCGATCCTGCCTTAGCAATTTATTAGCTTTTTTTATAATAGAATGACATCTGAGTTGGACAAAGGAAATGGCTACACAGTGGCACTTCTGGATTTTGCTAAGGCTTTTGACAGGATACCCCCATGGAATACTGTTGCGCAAATTGGAGTAGATGGGAATGGATGCTAAACTGGCGATATGGATAGCAGAATGGCTCAGGGAGAGATACCAGAAGGTGGTGTATGGAGGAGCAGAGTCCAGGATGAGGCAGGTGACCAGTGGTGTGCCTCAGGGCTCTGTGCTTGGGCCATTGTTGTTTAATTTGTACATAAATGATATAGGAAATGGCTTAAAGGGAGATAATCAGTTATTTGCTGATGATTCAAAGTTCGGTAGCGCAATAAAAAAATCAAGCTGATGTTGAGAATTTGCAGGATGATTTAAATAAGCTGGTAAAATGGGCAAAGGGAAATGGATGTCAGTTCAATGTGGAAAAGTGTAAAGTTATGCATTTGGGGATTAAAAGATTACCAGCTGTGTACTACATTGATGGAGAGGTACTCCATGAGATTGATGAGGCTAGGGACTTAGGGGTGTTGGTAGATAGGGAGATGAAGTTTAGGGGACACATTGCTAAGGTGTCCAAGATTGCACATAGGATTACTTGGTTATTGAGGAACACATTAACATCCAGAGATAAAGAGGTTATTCCCCTTTATAAAGCATTGATACTTCCATATTTGGATTACTGTGCTCAGGTCTGGTCACCTGGATTCCTTGGAGATGAGGAGGTTGTGGAAAGAGTTCAGAGGAGAGTGGCTAAGTTGGTGAGTGATGTAAAAAATCTCCCTACATTGATAGATTGAGAGCTTGCGGCATGTGGTGAGATAGTCTGCAAAGATAGAAAAATCTGAACTCCATGGTGCACTCAGAAAGTTAAAGAGGCAGTCAAGGAAAACAAAAAAGCATATCAAAAGTTCCTCGCAAGTAAGTCACCTTCTGTTCTTAGGGAATACAGAGAAAAATGTAAAAAAGCAAAGCATTGTGTAAAAGTAGCTAACCAAAAGGGGAAATGTTTCAGCTGTGTGATAGTGAGGGAAGAACAAGAGGTCATCCCTGGAAATTAAGGAAAAGTGTGGTTAACAAGGGTGTGAGAATGAGGTTTTTTGTCTGGAGGGTGGTGAATGAGTGGAATGCATTGCCTGACTCAGTTGTGAGTTCTTTGTCTGTAAATGAATTCAAGAACAGATATGATAGATATTGTTTTGATAGTTTGGATCTCCTGCGATGAGTCTACTGACTCCATGGAGATACCTAAAATAATCATAATAATAATATACCCTTCACATTTTTTTTTCTTCTTGTTCAGCAGCTCTCACTTGATGATGCTATTCTTCCATCAATTCCTACCTTGTTTATCCTCCTGCTTCTGGGCATACTATCTGATACTGCTTCCTTCAAACACTTTTTGGCCATCTCCCATGCACTGCTAACATTTTTAGCATCTCAATTCTTATGCCATGGAAATGCTCCAAGCTGGCTCCTCAATTTGTTATAATCACTTGCTTTGAAATTTCACATATATCCCCTTCTTAACTGAAAATTCAAGCTGATACAGTCCTCTAGGTCAGTGTTTCCCAAACTTTCAGTACTCATGTATCCCTTTAAAAATTTTAGTAGCACTGGCATACCCCCCACCCCTCTTATGCAAAGACAATTCGGGAGAAATTATACTATTATTACATATTTATCCATTTCTGTAATTCTATGATGAACAGTGCTATTTGAAAGAAGAATATGATCTACTGGCTTGCCTTATCTCCAGTCATCATCATTTGAGCCATTATTTTGTCTGCAAGATTTCCTAAATGCTACTCCAGGTTTCACAAAGCTCAAGCTTTCATATTTTCTTTTCCCATCAACACCACATATTAATTTTTGGGATTTTTTCAATCTTTATGTCTATATTTGAAAAATTCTACAGATTTTTCTACAGAATTTGAAAAATGTCAAATTCTACAGAATGGTGCTTGGGGTTGGACAGTTCTATAAGTTCATTCATGAGAGTTGTGCAACAAATTATACATACTGAAATAGGTTATTCTTCATTGTCAGTCCATGAAAATTCAAATTTTAAATAAACTCATTGTACTTTTTTTTTTTTTTTTTTTTTGTAATTTTGACAGCATTAAACTGGAACAATACCTCAAAAATAGAAACAAGGTCTTATTGTCCCTATACCTAAAAAGGACAGTCTTAATAGAATGGATAACTACAGAGGTATTACTTTGCTATCAAGCACAGTATTCTTTTTTATTTTTTTTTATTTTTTATTCTATTGAGTATCATCCTATCTACAATAAGATGATACTCAATAGAATAGAACCTTACTTAACACCATTTTTAAGAAAAAAACCAAGCTGGATTTCTAAAAAAATGATGAACAGATACACTGCATTAGAAGAATCATAGAAGGTTCACAGGATAAAAACTTACCACTCATTTTAATCTTTATAGACTTTAAAAAAGCCTTTGAATCCATAGAAAATGAGTATTTTCAAATACTCAGCTTCTATGGTCTACCCTCAAAAATCATACAAGTAATCTCAGCACCTTATAATACTACAGTAATCTTTAAAATAGAAACATCTGAATCCTTTCCAGTGACAACAGGAGTCCTGCAAGGTGATGTACTAGCACCTTATTTGTTATTGGTATACTTGGATTACATCTTCTGGCCATCAACACAGAAGATCTTGGTTTTAACATTAGAACATCCACCCCACCATGCAAATAATGATCTTAGCTTTGTTGACGATGTTGTACTTATTGATACAGAACCAACAAATGCACAAAAACATCTCAGTCTACTAGAGGCACAGGCTAAACTTATTGGTCTGCAGATCAACATCCGAAAGTCCAAAGTATACTCAATAGGTTATGAAAACTTTATACTTCATATCAACAATAAACCCTTAGAAAGAGTAAAGGACTTGCAATATCTTGGATTGTATATCAGCAATACAGAAAATAATATTAGAAAATGTAAAAAGCTGGCTCTAGTCTTCCATAACAAACTCTGCCCCATCTGGAAATCATCACTGATATCATTAAAAACAAAATTAGGACCATACCAGTAGATCCATCTTCTCGTATGGTTCTCAAACCTGGACAATAATCACCAAAAAAAAAAATTATAGATCTAATTAACTCCTTTGGAACTACATGTCTCAGACTGATCCTTGGATACTCTTGGATGGACTGTGTCACTAACTCGACTGTGCTAAATCTGGCTAAGCAAGAACCACTTTTCAATATAGTCAAAAATCTACAACTCAGATGGCTTAGACATCAACTCAGATACCCTGAAGTCTCACCCTTTTTGGAATCCCTCATCCTGTACAAACAAACCAGAAGATGGCAATTGCGGTAAAGGAAGACCATGAAAACAATTTTGGCAATACATCTGTAAAACCATCAATAGGCTTGGACATCAACTCAGATACCCTGAAGTCTCACCCTTTTTGGAATCCCTCATCCTGTACAAACCAGAAGATGGCAATTGCTGTAGAGGAAGACCATAAAACAATTTTGGCAATACATCTGTAAAACCATCAATAGGCTGAACTGTAAAACTCCATCTGACAACTACCAGTCAGCTCAAGATAGAGTTGGAAGACCATAATTTGCAGTTTTTAATGTAAATCTCTTTTCCCTTTTCACGCTGTATCATATTTTGAATAAACTGTGATGACTATGATAAATTGACTCTTAAAAAATTTACAGATGTCTCTCACCTATTACTTTCATTAAAATATTTAATCCTGATGCATCAACATATTTTTTCTCACAATTACTGCAAACATTTTCATTTCATTCATGCATTTCAAACATCCTGTTTTTAGCCAGTGATTCATATTAAAGAGTGTAAGAAATACAAAAGAAAGATATTAATATTAAATTAAATATTTTAATACTAATTATTATCAGGCTGCATTTCAATGTTAATAACCAACAATACAACTGATTAAAAAACTAATGTATTATCTTCATGCATATTACTTGTACCTCAGTCACAAATTCTGACATAAACACAGTTATATTTAACATATATAGATGCATGCACAGGTCTTGAAACAATTGCCAATGACTGTAACAATTTAAGATAGAGATAATCCTGAAATTTAGCAGAAAGTTCTGATGTATTCTGATATTTGAACTATTTGAATTTAAACAGTTCAAATTTTCAGTTCACAGTTCAGGTGCATTTTGTTTTAAACTTCCTTTAGATTTTTTTATATATTGAAAAATTAATTATAGAATAGAAGTTCACTTATATGTGAATACAGTAAAAAAAAAAAAAAAAAACTGCCTCTCACCCCCCCAAGACCATTCATGTACCACACTTTGGGAAACACTACTAGTAGTATTGACCTAGAAGTACACTACTGGCAACCACCTCAGGTAATCACTTCATGGTCACTGTCACCAACTGGAGGGTGATCTGACACCTCATTTATGATCACATCCTGTGATGAGATGATCAATTCCAAGACCCTCAAGCCTCGTGTGTCCTCTGTTACATAATGCCTGAGGTAGCTGTCCCTTAAAAACTCAAGAAACTCATTTTCTTTGCTTCATCATCTCAGTCTATATTGCCATAATTAAAACTGCCCATAATGATTACCCAGAGTACTTTGGAAGAAAACCAAGCTCCTTCATAGGAGTAGATTCCTTATAGAATATTTATACAAAGAGAGCTGCAATACCTTTCTTCATCCAAATTGAAACAGATCTGATGATTTTTGGTTATTCCCTTTATGAGAAATATTGTATCAATCTTCTAAAAATTCCTAATTTGTTATTTTCTTATTATATACCTTTTTTTTAATTAATTAGGAAATTTAGTGACCAGTTGTTGTCATACTTATACTGTGATGGTGTGTTTTAAAATAATTCTGTTATTTGTATTTTATTGGTGTTCCACTGTCACCATACTGAAGATGCCTTTGATACCAAAATGAATATTTTACATCAATAAAAATAGTTTTCATGTACATCTTTTCTGTCTCTAATTTTAAACAGCATCTTCAATATCAAAATAATACATTTGGAAATGCAGAAAGTTTATCTATGATAGATTATAATAAGGCATTTAATAGTGTTCACCATAACAAATTAGTAGAAACATTAATAAAGAAAAGCATAGATAAGATTGATATTCTATATATATACTAGGGGGGGCTCTGCCCCTGATGCCTATGCCCCCCCCCCCCGAGTTCTGGACTGGTAGGCTGGTTCTTGAATTCTGATGACTCGAAAGTGGGGTCCCCCCCCCCGGCACCCAATCCTCTGAGTTCCGGAGTGGTAGGCCGGTTCTCCTTGAATTCTGATGACTCGAATTTTGAAGATTCGAAAGGGGAGTTCTCCCCCCCCCCCTCCGGCACCCAATCCTCTGAGTTCCAGACTGGAAAGCCGGTTCTACTTGAATTCTGATGACTCGAAAGGGGGTTCTGCAGCCCCCCCTTTTTTTTCAATTTTTTTATATATGAAATTGTGCTAAAAATTATTGATTCTGAATACCTTTTTTTCCCTCCAAGTATTAAAGATCATTGAAATCGATGCAAAATGAAAATAATGTATTTATAATTTACATCGACAAATAACTACATCAAAAAAAAAAAAGCTAAAAGACGTTTTTGATGTAATTATTTAATTAAATCAATAATTATAAAAATTTATTGATATAATAATTCAGGAATGAATGATTTGAAAGGAGACAAAATGGCTATGAGAGAAGATCTGAAGGAATTACTTGAGGTAGCAAAAGAGAAGAGTGAGAGAATTCGGATGGTGAGTCTGTTGCTGCAGTATGACAGTGAAGAGTATAGGAGGAGGGCCAAAATTGTTAATGACTTTATGCGCAGATTATGCAGGAAGATTGGTGGGGAATTTGTGGATGTGTGGAGTGAAATGGTTTACATTTGAATGGATTTGGTGTACGGAGACTTGAAAAGGTGTTGTTGAATGAAGTGGAAGTGAATGTGCAGAATCAGGGAAAATAGAGTTATTAAGGGGGGGGGGAGTAGATATGCAGACTTTAGGGAGACAGTTGAGTGTATGAATGTGTATAATATGCCCAATCGAGTACAAAGGACAACAAATCAGAATGGGATAGTTAGTATAAGGCATCAAATTGGGATTGGACAAATGGGCTTCTGCAATTCATGTATACTAATGCCAGAAGTATTAGGAACAAGAAGCAAGAATTTTTTGGCCTTGGTTGGCACTTCCAGGCCACAGGTTATTGGCATTAGTGAAACATGGGTGACAGAAGATGATATAGCTAGTGGGATAGAATGCGAGGGGTATGGTGTGTTCAGGAGTGACAGGGAGAATAAAATGGGGGAGGAGTGTTATTGATGATAACTGATGAGCTACAGCCAAGGAGAATAGAAGTGGAACTGCATGATAAAGAAAAGAGTACATTTGAGACCATTTGGTGTGAGATTGAAGCTAGCATAACAAAATATACAGTTGGCTGCTGCTATAGACCAGGTGATGGAATAGATGGTGGAGATATTTGCTTATGCATACTATCTCCACCATCTATTCCATCACCTGGTCTATAGCAGCAGCCAACTGTATATTTTGTTATGCTAGCCTCAATCTCACACCAAATAGTCTCAAATGTACTCTTTTCTTTATCATGCAGTTCCACTTCTTTTTTTTATATTTATATAAAAAAAAATAATTACCCTCTTTATTTATATTTATTTTTATTTATATTAATTATTTATATTTATATAAAAAAATAATTACCCTCTTTCCACTCATTTCTTTCAGAAATGAATGGAAAGAGGGTAATTATTATGGGAGATTTCAATTATGGTAACATTAACTGGAAGGAGGAGAGGACACATGGGAGGAAGGAATTGGATTTTACGCAGTTATTATGGGATAACTATCTGCGATAGCATGTAATGGAAAATACTAGGTCAGAGAGTGCTTGATCTAGTAATTGCATCTGAGAATTTGGCTATAACGAATATGACCACTTGCCACCAATTGGTGAGAGAGTGATCATAGGGTCTTGACTTGGGAGGTGGCTAAAGGTGTGGAATTTACAATTAAGACAGGGTACATGTGGAATTATCAGGCTAGTAAGTATGACAAGCTTAGGAGTTTGATTGGTTCAGTGCCATGGAATGTAAAACTACAAGGGCTGGATGTTGATAGTGCATGGGAGGTGGTTAAGAAGTGTTTGCATGAGGCAATGGCCGACTGTATACCTAGAGTCCGAATAATAAATCAAGTAGGGGTTAAATGGATGAATAACACCATTAAGCTTGAGCTGCAAAAAAAGAAACAACTGTGGAGGGAATTTAAGGAGAAAAGTGACTGGCGGGCACATGAACAGTATTAAGCACAGGCCAGAAAGGTAACGAGTGTAGTAAGAAAAGCAAAAGCGGATTATGAAAGAACATTAGCCACGTATGCTAAAGAGAATCCCAAACAGTCTTTTCAATATGTTGCAAGTAAAAGAAAAAATGTATATGGCAGAATGATTTTAAAGAATGCCGATGATAGAGAGGTAACCAAATCAGTTGATATAGTTGAATTACTGAGCGAGCACTTTGCAAGAGTATATCATCAAGGTGGTGACTTTGCAGGAATGAATGAACCAACAGCTTATACTGGAATTGTGATGAATGAAGTAGAGTTAAATATTCTATTGCAGAACCTCAATGTCAATACATCTGTGGGATTGGATGGTATACCAGCTCGTGTCGTAAATGAAGCGGCTAAAGAATTATCAGTGCCCTTGACCATTTTGTTTAATTTGATTAATTGTGTGAGTCTCAGGTCTGGGTTAGTCCCAAGGGGGTGGAAAGAGGGGAAAAATAGTCCCACTGCATAAAGGAGGTTCCAAGACTGCTGTTGTAAATTACCGAACCGATCAGCATATCAGGAATCGTTGTCAAGGTCTTGGAGAAAATAGTCAAGAGAAAAATACAGGATTGGATAGATGAAAATGGGATATTGTATGGGGGACAACATGGTTTTGTGAAGGGTAGATCATGCCTCGGTAACTTGCTCACGTTTTATAACACAGTGACGGCTGAACTGGATAGGGGTAATGGGTTTACAGTGATTCTACTGGATCTTGCTAAGGCCTCTGACAAAATGCCACATGGAATTATAATCAGTAAACTGCAGCATATGGGGATGGATATAGGATTGGTGAGATGGATAGGAGGGTGGCTGATTGAGAGATATCAGAGAGTGGTTTATTCTGGAGTAGAGTCCAAAAGACTGCCTGTGACTAGTGATGTGCCGCAGGCTTCTGTTCTTGGACCACTGCTGTTTAATTTGTTCATTAACGATATAGGAAAGCGTCTGAGAGGAAGTGTTCATTTGTTTGCTGATGATGCAAAGTTGGGTAGAGCAATAGTAAGTGCACAGGATGTCAAAATTTTGCAAGATGATTTGGATAGTTGGGAGTACTGGGCTAAGGAGAATGGATGTTAATTTAATGTGGCAAAGTGTAAAGTTATTCCTTATGGGATGAAAAGATTAGCAGCAGTATATCACATTGGTGGAACCGTACTTCAGGAGATTGACAAGGCCAGGAATTTGGGAGTGATTGTAGATAGGGAGTTGAAGTTTATGGGGCACATCGCAAAAGTGGCTAAATCAGCTCATCAAATCACTAGGTTGCTGAAAAATACTTTAACAAGCAGAGACAAACAGGTTAATTGTTCCTCTGTATCGAGCCTTGATAAAATCCCATCTAGACTACTGTGCCTATCAAGGCACTGTCCCTATCAAGAAGAAACCCTAGCACCCAGATTTGGGTGCCAGGGTTTCTTCTTGATAGGGAAAGATCCAGAGATGAATGCCAAGATGATAGCAGGTCTATGGAATGAACCTTATGAGAACAAGTTGAAGATTTGTGGGTTGCAGAAATTGGTTGATAGGCAGAAAAGGGGTGATATGATTGAGACATTCAAATTACTGAAGGGTTTCTATTCAGAAGATATTTTTGAGAATAGGACTGGTGGTGGGAGGACTAGGGAGGGGCCATACAGCTGGGCAAGAGCATGGCTAACAAGGGTGTTAGAGCTAGGTTTTTTACTTGGAGAGTGGTGAATGAGTGGAATAAGCTGCCAGAGTCTGTTGTGGGTACCATGACTGTGAATGAGTTCAAGGCGCTGTATGATAGATACTGTGTGAATGTCGAATAGTTGTTCTTGACATGATATTAGGGCCTTCCTCGATGAGTCTAAGGACTCCTTGGAGTTGCCCGTAATAATAATAATAATTATTTGTCTCCAAGCTGCATTTCCCTCCCCCTCAAAAAAGAAAATTTTTGCAACCCACGCTACAGATTGATGTGAAATTTGTACCGCGGGTTGCATAACCCACATGAACAGCACACCCAACCGAAATGAGCATGCGATACCACTGATATATATATATATATTAAAACCCAAACTGCAAACATAAAAATTAACAATGGAACTATCAGAAACTTTCATAATACAAAAAAGTGTTAGATGGGTGGTATGCTTTTCCTCTTCTATTCAATTTCTCCAGAGAAGAAATTTTTGAAAGTGTGGAAGGACTGGAAGGAGTAAAAATAGGAGTTATGCAGATGATACTATATTAATTGCTGGAAGAAAAGTAGACTTGCAACAACTAATAGAGCAAATAATTGCAAAGTAAAAAATATGACCTTACATTAAATTTCAAAAATCTAAAGTTATAGTAGTAAGCAGAGGAAAAATATATCCCAAAATCGAAGTATAAAACAAACTTATAGAACAAGTCAAATGTAACATTTATTTAGGAGACTGAATTACAGAGGATGGAAAATGCAAATGAGAGAACAGGAGAAAAATAGAAATTGCAAAGTCAATCTTTAACAGTATTGCAAGAAAAAAAAAACATATCAACATCAAGAGAAATAAGTAAAAAAATAATATTAAGAATGATTAAAT
Source organism: Typopeltis vanoorti (assembly GCF_054136105.1). Taxonomy (NCBI): domain Eukaryota; kingdom Metazoa; phylum Arthropoda; class Arachnida; order Uropygi; family Thelyphonidae; genus Typopeltis; species Typopeltis vanoorti. The sequence continues at coordinate 66,532,108 of NC_143552.1, read as the reverse complement.
GCTTTATTTTGTCTAAAGAATATACAGAAAAGAAAAATATATCATATACGGGTCATATTTTGAGGCATGAAAGTCTTCAAAAAGATTTATTAGAGGAAGAATGGAGGAAAAGCAAAAGAAAAGAAGGATGAAAGACACACACATGGTTCATAAACAAAGGATTGCCTGGGATTGATCTATGCAGACAGCAAGGGAGTAACCCAAGACAGAAATATATGGAGATCCATAATAGCAAACTTCTTGGATGGAGATGACAGTGGATAGGATAGGGATATAAGTATGAAATATATTTAACATATAAATTTATTTTATTAAATTTAAAATATATTTTAGTATTTTATTAATAATACTACATACCACTTCTAAAGGTGCTACCCAAAATGCCATAAGACATATCCAATTCATGAGAAACTTCCTATATACAAAAATATTTGCAAGTATTAGCTGATGGTAAAGCATCACATGGTACATAAATTTACAAGGGATAAAATTAAAAGTAATATGTCAATACAAGAAATAAAATTAAAAGTAATATGTCAATACAAGAAATAAAATTAAAAGCAATATCATTATTATACATTATTATTATTATCTGAATACCTAAATAGCCTTCTAAGACTTGCTCTGAGCTGGGATCTTAACATTTCATCTTAAACTCATTCACTGAAAGCACTCACCATTCCTACTAGATATCCATTTCATTCACTCATCACTTGTCATGATAAAAACCCTAAACACCGTGTCCTTGCTCACTTGACTTTCAAAACCTCTCTTATTCATTTCCCTCCTGCCATGCACTAACCTCCATCCCCAATTTTTATAATAAAGTAAGTCTCCATTACCAACACAGGTAGCAGTTTTAATTTGAGTAGCATTTTTCTTTGTTACAGTAAATGCAATGACATGGATTAAGTTAATCCATGTCACTGCATTTGTAAATATTAAGGTTGTAACTCCTAAATACACTCACCATTCCTACTGGATACACTGGATACCATTCACTCATCATTTGTCATGATAAAAATCTAAACACTGTGTCCTTGCTCACCTTGACTTTCAAAACCTCTCTTATTCATTTCCCTCCTGCCATGCACTAATCCCCCCATTTATATTATTATTTTATTATTATTATTATGTGACACCTAATAATAGGTGGTAGTAGGGAGGGTACCTACTCTACAGCTCTCTGTCTCCACCAACTAACAACTACACCAATGCTATCCACTGTCCACCACAACTAGTATTTCCATAGACAATCACAAACAACCATGCCCGTGGCAGGATTCAAACCAGCAGCCTTTTGCTGGAGAGCGGATATGCTAACCAGTCGGCTAACCAGGCCAACATTTATATAATAAAGTAAGTCTCCATTAACAACATAGGTAGCAGTTTCAATTTGGGTAGCATTTTTTTTTTGTTAATGATGCAATGACATGGATTAAGTTAATCCATGTCATTGGCAGGTGACCAGTGGTGTACCTCAGGGCTCTGTGCTTGGGCCAATGTTGTTTAATTTGTATATAAATGATATAGGAAACGGCTTAAAGGGAGATATTCAGTTGTTTGCTGATGATGCAAAGTTGTGTAGTGCAATAAAAAATCAAGCTGATGTTGAAAGTTTGCAGGAGGATTTAAATAAGCTGGTAAAATGGGCAAAAGAAAATGGATGTCAGTTCAATGTGGAAAAGTGTAAAGTCATGCATTTTGGGATTAAAAGATTACCAGCTGTGTACTACATCGATGGAAAGGTACTCCAAGAGATTGATGAGGCTAGGGACTTAGGGGTATTGGTAGATAGGGAGATGAAGTTCAGAGGACACATTGCTAAGGTGTCCAAGATTGCACATAGGATTACTTGGTTGTTGAGGAACACACTGACATCCAGAGATAAAGAGGTTATTATTCCCCTTTATAAAGCATTGATACTTCCACATTTGGATTACTGTGCTCAGGTCTGGTCACCTGGATTCCTTGGAGATCAGGAGGCTGTGGAGAGGGTTCAGAGAAGAGTGACCAAGTTGGTGAGTGATATAAAAAATACTCCCTACATTGATAGATTGAGAGCTTGTGGATTGCAGAGATTGGTTGATAGGCGAAGAAGAGGTGATATGATAGAAACATTCAAATTACTAAAAGGTTTTTATAGGATTGATGCAGGGGAAATGTTTCAGCTGTGTGATAGTGATGGAAGAACAAGAGGTCATCTCTGGAAATTAAAGAAGAGTGTGGTTAACAAAGGTGTCAGAACAAGGTTTTTTGCCTGGAGGGTGGTGAATGAGTGGAATTCATTGCCTGACTTAGTTGTGAGCTCTTCGTCTGTAAATGAATTCAAGAAGAGATATGACAGATATTGTTTTGCTAGTTTGGGTCTCCCGCAATGAGTCTACTGACTCCATGGAGATACCCGTAATAATAATAATAATAATAATAATAATTGCATTTGTAAATATTAAGGTTGTAACCTCTTTTGAGTGTGTAAACAGCATGCCAGAAATGGTTTCAATCTACTGGATTGAAAATGTAGTAACCAGAGTTAGGGGGAGAAGTGAGAAGAGATCACAATTCAGTTTGCGGAAAAACTCCTTGAGTACTAAGTAGATAATAGCAGATAGAATATTTTTTTTTAATACAAAGAAAAACAAAATAATAAAATAAGGCTAAGAATACTTAATGAGAAAGACAAAAGAAAAGGAGTAAAAATAAATGACTATTACTTTATTTCAACTACATCCACTATATGGGCAACACTACTCTTATTACAAAATCAAACAACATACTTCAAAAGAATTCATATCATAAATAACTGCAAAGACTTTGAACAGGACTAGGTGATGTCGATATAAGCATTTCTGGTTTCAGTAGTGGTAGCAGCATCAAAAATGAGTGAGTGATGACAGAAAGATACAAATAGCATGATCAAGGGTGAGTGTGATGCAGAGATGGATAAGACATTAGGAGATATAAGCAGATTAGAAGGATGCAATGACATGGTGTTGATTGGTAGGTGAATGTTGAGCGAGGGTAGGATGCTTGGAGAGAGAGCCATAGGTAATGAGAGAAGAAACAATATGTAAGAAAGTTGAGAGGCATGAAGATATTAAGAAATTTGGAAGGCTAAATGATGTGAGGAAAACAAGAGTAGAAGTGAGTGAGTGAGTGGAATGACAGAAGGAGGGAGAATGGGAGAACCAGAGAATGGGAGGAAATTGTGATAATGCAGGACCAACCACTCCCCTAGCATTCTATTTTGCATACCATCAATCATTGAATCTGCATACATCCCACCTCTCATTGATCCATCGATTCCTTGCTCACCTGTAGCTCTCACTCTCCCCTCCCCCCTCCCAACAAGGTTTGCATCCATAGCTTGGGCAGAGGGTTATGTCTGAAAAGTCCTCTACAGTCTCCAAATCATTTCAGTCACCTTAAAAAAAAAAGGAATGAACATGACCAAACAAGAACATTGGGAATGGCTTGAATATCCTCCAGTTCAATATCGAGGGATTCACTAGATCAAAATTAGAGGCATTAAATAATATTCTTATCAGACACAAAATAGACATTGTTGCCTTACAAGAAACTCACCACACCCCACAAGGAAATATTATCATTCCTGACTGCATTCTTCTCACTGATAAACCTGATGGTGAGTTGAGAGGCATCTTCATGCCTCTCAACTCACTTTCCTACATATCATTCTTCTTTCAGTATCTCTGCCTCTCTCACCCTCTCCCTCTCCAAGCATCCTACCCTCGCTCAGAATTCACCTACCCAATCAACACCATCCTGGCGATCTATGCAAAAGCAAATTTGGAAAGAATCTCCAAATCTCTGGACCATTCACAAGGTGACTTTTTTGCTGGTATCTGGCTGGACAACTTCTCAATCTATAATGTATATAAGCCTCCTCTACTTGACTGACCTAGTCCTGCACTTCCCCAGCTAGTCCATCCTAGCATCATCCTTGAAGATTTCAACTCACACAGTACAATAATGATGACAACCCAGGCCTGCAATTGACAGACTTGATGTTAGCAAACAGCATCCACCTCCTACATATCATTTTTGTCTATGACAGCAAGCAACCTGGAAGATGGGATATTAGAGACGACCTCTGTTTTACCACCACTGATATGGAAGGAATCTCTCTCTCTCTCTTCAACCTATCAAGTACTGCTCCCTTTTCCTCTGCCTGATTAGTGTAGGACTTATAATCCCCAGAATAAACAGCTTCCCAATAACCCTGAAGTCTCAGGAAAGCAAACTGACCAAAATTTACTGAAAACAACATCAACATAACGTCACCTACAACTGATAACTATAAAAGATTCACTAAACTTCTCATAGCATCTGGCAAGAAACACATCCCAAGAGGATTCAGAAAAATCTACACACCATGCTGGTCAACTGAAAGTAGTATTCTTTTGGCAGAGTATGAACAACAGACCTATCCAGACACTGCTTCTGCCCTCTTAAGGTCCTCAGATGATGGTAGAAGAACTCACTGGCATGAAGAAATGAACAACCTCGACTTTACCAGATCAAGTTGCAAGGCTTGGTCACTGCTCTGTCGACTGGGAGACACCAAAACTCCAAACAGGACTAAAGGAAAAGTAAACCCTAACAGTATTGCAAAAAGCTTAGCACAAAAAGCTAAAGCTAAATCCAAAATTCCCACAGACATCAAAAAAGAGATCCACTGTCTTTATAAAAAAATTTCTTATGTCCTACATTTACAAGTAAATGTAGGATGCATTTATGGCATCCTTCCAGACTTTCTTACTCATCTTGGCCCAAGAGAAAAATCCTGGCTATCTAATTTCTTCTCCACAATAATAAATGATGAATGGCTCCCAAAACTTTGGCATGAATCAAAGATAATAGCCCTGTAAAAACCCAGTAAGTCAACTGATGGACCTAATAATTACCGACTTATAGCACTACTCTGCATTCCTTACAAACCTTTTGAAAGGATTATCCTATTTAGAATTTCTCCAAAAATAGACGCCACCTTATCCAGTGAATAGGCTGTGTTTAGGCCTGGGTGAAGCTACTATGACCAAGTCCTAGCTCTCACAACCCACATAGAAGATGGATGGATGCCCAAAAGTGTTTAAAAACAGGTACTGCCTTCATTGATCTAACATCAGCTTATGACAATGTATGGAAGAAAGGTTTACTGTATAAAGCAGCTAAAATAATCAACTGCCAAAAAACTAAAATTACTAGAACAAATGCTCTCCAATAGGAAAATAAAGATTCATCTGAATTCACAAAAAAAAGAACATTTATCCCGCAGGAGAGATTGTCACAATGATCTGTCCTCATCCCAGCTTTATTCAATCTGTACACAAGTGATATCCCTCCAACAACTAGTCGAAAGTTTTTCTATGCTGATGATACAGCTATCACCAAGACCTTCAAGGGCTTCAGGAAACACTGAACAAATATCTGAGTTAACTTACAAGATTACTTTGAAAGCTGGAGACTATCTCCTAATCCCAGCAAAACTGTTGTTTTTGCTTTCCACTGAAATAACATGAGGCTCATAGAAAACTAGAAATAAACTAATGCAACAGGACTCTAATCCATGAAAGCAATCCTTGTTAGCTTGGTGTCACACTTGACCATATTCTAACTTATGAAAAACATTTGGAAAAAAAATAAGTTAAAGATATCTGACAGAAAAAAAATAACATCATAAATAAGCTGACAAGCACAACTTGGGGCTGCAATGCCTTGACTCTTAGAACAGCAACAGCAGTGGACTGCAGAATGAATGATAACATCTCTGATACCTTATGAGCTACTCCTCTCCCATAGTTATCTGCTTTAAGGCTTAAGTGCTGGAAGAAATTTACGTTAGAAGCTTAATGGAGTGAAACAGCAGTGAGAAAATTAAAATATTTAATTCTTCCAATATGTCATCTCAGTTATTGAGACACTGTCAGGAAGTAAAATATGAGACTTGTAACATATATACAAAAAGGCAACACAACACCAAGTGAAACAAATAGATGAAAGACTAGAGTCCTAACTAGGTGGGATGTCCTCTGTGAGCACCTGTTGGCAGCCAAGGATGTAAACTAGAATCTTGAAGTATTAGTGTTTCCCATATTTTGGAAAGTTTTATGCAACCGTATTTATTTACATTAGGGCTGATTTCTGAGAGCTGCTGCAGATTTCAAAAATAGTCTTTCTCTTCTAAATTTGATGGAGCATGGTGTCTTTTTTCCAACTGATTCTATAAGCATGGTCTGCAAGGCCAGATTGACCATAGTCATGACTGCAGATGTATTTTTTATGTTCTTCCATGTGGATGTTGGCTGATCTTCCTGTGTCCATAGTAGGCAACTATGGACTCATTCAAAGTCTTCCAAGGAGTGGAAGGAGAGTAAGACAATGCCATTGAATATGGGTGGTGGTGAAATGGAAGGGTCAAACTATAGACCAGTTTGTATTTCTTCTGTAGTCATTAACATTTTGGAGAAATTAGTGACAGATAATGTACAGCATTAGGTGGAAGAGGGTAATATTATCTATGTGAGTCAGTATGGATTTGTTAAGGGGAGCTCTTCTTTCTGTAATTTGCTTGCCTTTAAAAATAAAGTAACAAGAGTTGTTGATGGGAGAAATAATATTATTATTATTTGACACCTCCAGGGAGTCCAAAGACTCATCGAGGGAGAGTGTGCCAACAGCATCAAATGATTGGTCCCCTTCCAACTACTAACTGCGCTCAAACTTACTTAACTGAGCCATTAGTAGCAGAGGCTCTACCAATCGACCAACCTTTGCCGGCAAACATATATACTAGAAATACAATTTTATTAATACAGACCAGTATTTTACAATAAAAACATTTATTCAAACCTACCAGTTTTGCCAGCAAACAGTCTGGCTTTTTCAAGGCATTATGGAGATATGAAAGTTAGTAATTTCTGCACGTCTAACCACACGATAGATTGGCAAAACAGCTCCATGCCATATCTCGATGACAACTACAGGCATCATGTATTTAAGGAAGCCACAATAGTACTAATAACTGGCGGAAACCTCAACAGAAATCAGGGTGTAATTCTAAACAGTTCGTGGAAAAACTTGATCCTCTCTCTCAATCAATCTGAACTACAGCTAGCCAGTAATCACATTACAAGTCTACAACAAACACGCATGCATGATAATGAATAAGAACGATAAGTCATCTCTGTCACGCGAAACGTGTAACCATAGATACTAGTTTGGTTTACAACGTTTTTTATGTTTCTTTTAATTTGCATTTACTAACTTTCATATCTCTGTAATGCCTTGAAAAAGCCAGACAGTTTGCTGGCGAAACTGGTAGGTTTGAATAAATGTTTTTATTGTAAAATACTGGTCTGTATTAATAAAATTGTATTTCTATTATAAAACGACCAAAAATGTATAATTTAAACATATATACTGTCATTTATTATGATAATAAATGAAGCAAACAAAAACAACATAATTGAGAAGACTGGAAAATATTAAAGTAACATGCCAGAACAACAGTTCTGAAAGATGCAAGAATTAGCCATAAAAAATTAATATTAATTTTTTATGGCTAATTTTACCTATTTTCTTTAGGAGTACTCCTTTTTATGATGTCATTGGCTTTTTTATTCAATTTTTATGACATTACTGATGTTTTAAAGACATAGATACATGAAGAATATAAAGGTAGGAATAATTTTGGACATACCTTTGTAGGATGTTCCTGGTTGTTTTCTTTTTGAGCAGCATCAGGCATGTAGTGATAACCATTTATATATTACTACTAAGTATGACATCTTTCTATATCCACATTTTCAATCCCCCCCCCATTCCTTTCAGACATACTTCAGCAGTAATATATAAATGGTTATCGCTACATGCCTGATGCTGCTCAAAAAGAAGACAACCAGGAACATCCTAAAAAGGTATGTCCAAAATTATTCCTTCCTTATATTCTTCATGTATCTATGTCTTTAAAACATCAGTAATGCTCTAAAAATTGAGTAAAAATGCCAATGACATCATAAAAAGCGATACTCCTAAAGAAAATAAGCAAAATAGCCATAAAAAAATAATAATTAATTAAAATAAAAAATACATAAATATGGAAACCAAAAAAAAAAGACAAAAAATATACATAACATAAGGAAAGATGCAAAATATAGACCATAGTAGAAGATTATTATTTTTAGAGGGACCTGTGGCATAGTATAATTATTAAAAACAACACGTAAGTCCAATTTAATAGTAGGCAACTATGGACTCATTCAAAGTCTTCCAAGACTTTGAATGAGTTTGAATGAACTTTGAATAGACTTATGTGTTGTTTTTAATAATCATAGTAGAAGAGTAATGCTTGAGATATTTGAGCACCGCAAGGCTTGTCAGATGAGTAGGACAAGTAGAGTGTGCTATCATCAGCAAAAAACTATGAATAGGGTTTGCAATCAATGAGAGTAGGTCATTTATATAAATCAGGAAGTGGGTGGGTGTAATGACAGGGCACTGAGGGACACTGACATTGACAGGAAAGTCTAGGAGAGAGAGAGAGAGAGCACCATTATATGTAGGGATCAATTAAGAGTAAACTGTCAATCCATTTACAAAAGGACGAAGGCAGTCCAAATGATGGTAACTTCTTGAGAAGGCCTTGATGCCAGACTCCATCAATATTTTGCCTTGATATCAAGAGCAAGCACAGGTTTCTCCAATCCTTTCCATGGAATGAGTCCAAAGGTGCACAATATAAGCCGGGAGATCTCGTGTGGATATAGAGTGGCAAAAATCCATAGTGGTAGTCACTAATTACATGGCAGTGCTCAAGAAGATGGCTAGTGATAGCTTTCTCCATTACTTTACATAAAACTGATGTGAGAGCAATTTTGATAGATGATGATAAACATTTTTGTAATTTTTTGGGAAATGGTTGTATACGAGCTTTCTTCCATGCTGAAGGGTGTATGGCAGCTGAGTACAGTTTAGTGAATAGATGAAAAGAGAATAGGTGTTAGTTCAGCAGCACATCTCTCGGGCACATGAGTGGGATTCCATCAAATACACCTGCTTTTTTGCTATTCAAATTATTCAAGAGTACTCTGATGTCTTTCCAGTAGAAGGTCACAGGAGGAATTATATAAAGATGCAATATTCTGGCAAAGGAGGAAGTAATCTGCCATGGTCATCTATGTAGGAGTTCAAAGGGAAGAATGAAGACAAGTCATTAGCCTTGTCTTAAGGTGAGCTTTGAATTTAAACTGAATCTGAATTTTGAACTGTCATAGTTGTAAACCTCCAAAATACTGTTTTCCTTTGTTAGTTACTAAAAGTCATTAAGACATATCACAAAATATCATGAGCACAGCAAACTGGAGAAGAAAGTTGATGTCAAAATATGAGCACAAGAGGCAGATAGAGTGACAGAATTCAGTTTTGTAAACAAACATGGTGTTCGGAGGTTTTTATTATTATTATTATTACCCAAGACCCCATGGAGTCAAAGACTCATCTCGGAGGTCCTTTTATCATACACACAGCTCATTATACTGTGCTTTAAACACCCACAAATTCTCTGCAGACACCACGCTCTCAGGTAAGACATTCCAATCATTCACAATTCTGCATGAAAAAAAACCTGCTTCTCACTTCCCTACACCCTCCCTCTTTATACAGTTTCCAGAGATGACCTCTGGTTTTCCCCTGATCTCCCACTATTTTCTGTAAAACCTCTCCAGCATGGATCCTACAACAACCGCTTACTAACTTGTAGGTCTCTATCATATCTCCCCCTCTTCCTCCTGTTCACCAGACTCTGCAAGTTGCATCTTCTCAATCTTTCCTCATACTCAACATTCCAGAGGTTAGAAACTACCTTAGTCAGTCGCCTCTGGACCCTTTCCAACATATCTTTCTCCTTCTGAAAACCAGGTGATCAAATCTGGGCACAATAGTGCATGTGTAGTCTAATCAAAACCTTACACAATGGAACAAGAATCTCCCTACTTTAACAAGTCGGTGTCCTCTGCATCATTCCAGAAGCCTTTTTGTGTTGTCTTCACAATTTTGGCTGTGTTCTCTAAATTTCAGATCGTTGTCCACCATCACCCCCAGATATCTTATTTCCTCCACCTCCGACAATATATTATTATTATTCAGGCCTCCATGGAGCCAAAAGACTCATCACGGGAAGTCCTTCCTAAGAAACACAAAGTCTATCGAGACTCATCATGGGAGGTCCCTCCTAGGAAACACGAAGTCTATAATACCCCTCCTTAAACTCACTGACCATTCTTGCTCTCACCACTCTATCAGGCAGTGCATTCCATGGTGCATTCCATACAACCACCCTCCATGCAAAGAAACCACTCCTCACCTTCTTGCTAACAGTTTCCTTTCATAACTTTCAGGGATAGCCCCTTGTCCTCACTCCTTCCCACTGTTCGACCAAGCGAAAGAACTCCCCAGTGTCAACCCCGTAACCACCTCTCAACAGTTTAAAAGTTTCAATCATATCACCTCTCCTTCTTCTATCCACCAAACTCTGCAGTCCTGAGCTTACAGTTTTATCATTTTGTACTCAACTCTCACTACAACAAAAACTCTTCACTATAACAAATTATTCCTGTGGTACATACGAGTTCTCTGTTATGATACTAACATTGTACAGTACTGAAACCAGCTTCGTTATCTGCCTTTGTACCCTTTTCCACAGTTAATTTATCCCCTTCGAATCTTGGGGACCAAATCTGAGAACAATAGTCTAAGTGTAGTCTGATCAGAGTCTTATACAATGGAACGATAACTCTTTTATCTCTGCAGGTCAGTGTCCTTCTCATTATTGCAGCAATCCTCTGTTTTACCTTCACCACCTTTGCAATATGTCCCCTAAATTTCAGGTTTCTATCTATTATCAACCCCAGATCTCTTGTCTCCCCCTACTTCCTCCAGTATAGCTCCTCCCATTGATGTGTCCCAAACCTCAAGACCTTACATTTTGCTGCATTAAACTGACACCCCCATTCATTTGTCCATCTGTCAAGCTTATTCAAATCCTCTTGCAGGGCTACCACATCTGCACTATTACTAATAACCCTTCCTGGCATCGCATCATCTGCAAACAACTGAATATCCTCCTGAAATCTACTGACAGTGCCATTGATATAAAGGTTAAACAATACAGGTCCCAGTACTGAGCCTTGTGGGATCTCACTTGTAACCCTCTGCCTCCTTGAAACTGCCCCACCATACACAACTCTCTGATACGTATCGGACAGCCAATCCAGTTGACCAACCTGACATCCAGACCCATGTGCTGTAACTTAAATATCAGCTTATCATGCGGCACCCTGATAAGAATATTCAAATGCCTTCACTAATTCAAAGAAAATGGCAGTATATACCTTTCCCCCATCTATTGCTCTTGTAACTTTATTATAAAAGACTAGCATATTGCTAAAACAAGAGCGCCCCTTCATAAATCCATGTTGAATCTCACAGATAACATTACTCTCATCTGCCCAATGATGTATACGGTCCTCACTAATTTCGCCAAGATCTTAACAACTGCTGATGACACACAAACTGGCTTATAATTAGACACTTCCAATTTGCTACTGTCCTTATGCAATGGCACTATCTTACCTTCCTTCCATTCCCTGGGCACATTTCTCACAGCCAGTCTTTTATTGAAAAGCCAAGTCAAAGGCGCTGTCAGTTCTTTTACCACATTCTCTCAAAACTCATGGTGAAATACCATCCAGTCCCACAGCTTTACTGACATCCAGAGTACTCAGTAATTGGAACACACACTCCTCCTGCACCTCTAAACCTGAAACCTGCCCTATCCCTCTAGTATTAAAATTTACTCCAGGATGAAATACTCCAATAAACTGTTCATTGAACAATTCCACTATGTCCTCTGCATCAGTCCCTATATTCCCATTTTTATCCCACAATGTCAATCCTTCTTCCAGTAATTTATATTTTCGGCAATGAAAACATTATTTAAATGTTTCTTATTTCATGAGTTTCTTATTCGGTTTTAAAACTATGTGGGATTTAATATCCCCTTAATTTAAATAATGTTTTCATTGCCGAAATGAAGCTTATTAGCTCTTTATACTTAAGTAACTTAATGGTTGCACCTGTTTGAAAACTCGTATCGCAGAGTATATAAGTTCTTTTCGCTATACACTTTGGTATTAGGTCTAGCTACTCACTGATGAAGCCTCAAAAAAGGCTGAAACCGGTCGGGGTGGTGACCTCCCTACCATAATGTAATAACAGCATACATTTCCTAGGAAATGTGTTTTTACATTATGGAAAATACCTAAGAATAGCGATCAGAATTTACCGACTTTGCTGCGAGTCTTCCGGTATTGCACTACGTGCTAGGGTCACTTGCATTTGCTCACGCCAGTGGTCGCCGATACTTTATGGTTTACTATATTCGGCAAGAAACTCTCTGATTCCAATCTTTGAGTTTCTTATTCGGTTCCACTATACTGCTAGGATGAGTGATGGCATGACTGCTTATGTATCTCCAATGTGTTTATGTATAAGTTTCCTATAAACAGGAAAGGATATTGAAAATTTATGCCATCACTAAACAGCAACGTACAGAATTCAACTATTGGGAGACAGCATCTGAAATAACCCATCGAATAACTCAGCAGAGTAGTGGACTGCAGTAGTAGTCATATAACAATACAGATATCCACAGGTCAATGGAAATTTTTTAGGTAACTTCATAGCAGAGTTGGAAGAATGATGAGGCATTCATCTTTTGATTAGAAAAGACCTGCATTCATTCTTGTCATGATGAGAGGAATCTTTTTATAGACTTTTTAATTGAAGGTGATTTTTTTCAATCCTCCATAGAAGCAAACTGGTCAGAGAACACACACAATTTCAGAGAAAAAAAAAAAAACACGAGCAGGCAACAGATGGTGCTGTGAGTCTGTGAGTAAGACATTAGCCTACTATCTATTCACAGCAACCATCTGTGGCATTGTGTATAAATGAAGAATTAAGTAATGCAGCAGTAGGTTGTGTGGAGTAGAGGACCATCTCAAGATGAGTCCTTGGAGGTATCACATAACAATATGCTATACAAAATTATACATACAAATATTTTGTTGTCCACTTTAATGCAACAATAATATAACTATGAAAGAAAAAATTATTTGATCACTAATTTCCATGCAGTATGGCATACTGTATCTGGAATAAACTTACATTTCTGTTTGAAAACATAACAGTAGTAAAATAATTTTTACTACATAAACTGACATTAATGGAACTGTTGTTCAACTGATAGTGCATATCAAGATGTCCTCTCACAAAACATCGATGCTTCATTCTTAATTTGTGCAGTGGAATACTTAGTTCTGAAATCTTTTATGTAAGTTGACCTTAGCTGGTTTAAAATAAGGCCTTGATTTTTATTGCACTGTGTTGTCAAATTGCCAACACCTGATGGCAGTCCAAGTCTCTTAAGTAAAAAAAAAAATTAAACTACAATGGTTCAAAGTATAGACTTTTACTTTTAGACTTATTAGATAAAATGTAGAGGAATTAATGAGATGATGAGACAGGTAGCCCATGAGCTCATTAATTGTACAATTAAGGCATGTGCAAGAATGAATGGAATACACAGTACATTATGCTGATGATGACAGTAGCATGAAAGAGGTGTGATAGGTGATATGGAAATAACAGAAGAAAAAAAATTCATACAGCATGATGTCAGAAATCTTGAGACTTTGATAACTGCTTCACAATATCAGGAAGTGGAGAGACTGGAAAACACTTGGGAAATGCAGAAAAAGTCAGAAAGGAGATAAAATACACAAAGAAAAAAAGAAAGGTGTAAAGAAAAGTAGAAAAGATGACATACAAGAAAAACACAAGATGCAAAAAAAGCAAAATCATACATGACGATTCATTCAGTAAATATCTCATGGTTTATAGCGTGCTAAATGAAAGAATGAGCAATAAAAGTGTGTTTTTCTAGATGTGGAGATTCTTAATATGTCAGATGCTATGTAAATGCAGGCAGAATACATACACATGATCATGCTGGCTAGACCAAATGACTTAAAAGGGTAAGTATGGAATAAGAGCAGATATGAAAAGGTGTTAAATCAGGGGAGGGGCAAAAAAAGTCAAGATTGCAAGACTGTTGTTACCTTACCTGGAGAATGAGACAGAGAGCTAGCTGCAAATAATTGAAAATGGAGTGCAGTTTTTTTTTCATGTTTTTGTTTGTGGTTTCCACCCATGAAAGGTTTCTGTAAACCTATAGTACCTCCATACTGCAGGTGTTTAAGGGGTTTTGTCTATTTTTAAATTAATTTTTTGTACATTTTTTGTATTTTTCATTTATTTTTTACATAGTCCAGAAACCTTGCTTTAGAGACCAAACATAGAGCTTTTTCAAGAAACTTCACGCCTCAAAGTATATTGATGCATAGGGTATTTTTTGATAGTAAGAAAGGATTTTTACTTCAGGATGGATTACACTAAATGAATTTGTTTAATATAATACAGTATCTCAACTCCAGTATCATATCCTCATAAAAACCAGTGTGTGTGTGTGTGAGAGAGAGAAAGAGAGAGAGAAAATTTTGTGGTTTTTCTAGCACAAGGACAACAAAGATCATATTACACCAAAGTGTGTGTGTGTGTGATGAACATAGGAAAGGATGTGACCTCACAAACCTGAAAAAGGCATGTTGTAGGATAATGTTTGAAGGATGACAGAAGTTTTTTTTCATTGGTTAGACTATAATAATTTAGTTTAATCCTTTATCCAAGTGTAAGCAAACAAACTTTGTGCCTGAAGTATCCTCAGGACTGAGGCAACTCGTGGTAAAGGTGGACTAAGCTCTCATCACTTGTCTTAGTGTCTCCCATAATACAAAGCACATCTCCTTCCAGACATGTATAATGCTATGCATTAAGGGAAGGGCCATTACCCAGACCGGTTTCAACCTTTATTGAGGTCTCGTCAGTGGGAGCCAGACCCAGAGGTGGTGATACTAAGGTGGAAGTAATGGAGAAGTCATATTTACACTTGGATAAAGGATTAAACTAAATTTATTATAGTCTAACCAAGTGATAAAAACTTCCAACATCTTTCTCTAATCCAGAGTAATTTAATAATAAGGTGAGACACCTTTTGACAACTCATATAGGTAAATATGACTTCTCCATTACTTCTGCCTTAGTATCACCACCTCTGGGTCTGGCTTCCACTGACGAGACCTCAATAAAGGTCGAAACCGGTCTGAGTAGTGGTTCTTCCCTTAATGCATAGCATTAAATATGTCCACAAGGAGATGTGCTTTGCATTATGGGAGACACTAAGACAAGTGATGAGAGCTTAGTCCATCTCTTACCACAAGTTGCCTCAGTCCTGAAGATACTTCAGGTGCAAGATAAAGGATGACAGTATTCAGGAAACTACCACTATTGTAGGCTGTAGTGCTGAGTGCTGTAGTTAATCCAAGAGTTGTTATTTGGGATTACGGCCAACGCAACTAAGGCTATGTACGAAGCCTGTGGAACACAGATGTTAATTGTGCATGCTCTTCTGGATCAGTATGTCTGTTTTGCCAGAAGAAACACAATTTTTGGGAGAGAAATCCTACCATCTTGGTATGACACTGGCTATTTCATCTTCAAATGAAAAAAGCCTTCAAAGAGGTTCTTCACAATCCTAGATGGGATTTGAAATACAGGTCATCACTGATACAGTTTGCATCTGAGACAGTACTTGAAGACTGAGAAAAAAAGTTGTCTTTTTGGTGGTGAATTTTGTTTCCAGCTATGCCATGTGGATAGTTAGGTGAAAACCTGGGAAGAGGAATCATCACCCCAGTGTTATCATATTCCAGTATGAATAGGTAGGAGACAGCAGCATTATTGTCATGGGGAATGTTTTCTTGGGAATCTTCTGGAGCCTTTATCCCTAGACAATCCTATAAATGCTACAAAGTATTATGATTATTATTCTTTCGTGACACCTCCAAGGAGGCCAAAGTCTCATTGAGAGAGAGCACCTACTCAACCTCTCCATCTCCACCACTTAATCCACCAACTACGCCGAACCAGTGTCTATCTGTTGTTGGCTAATTGGATATACCCCTTCACGCGAGTCTTCCCATGCAGGATAATGCACTGTGCCATATTGTTGGTATCATTCAAGAACAGTTTGCTAAACACCACAGTGATTTCCAAATCTTAACATGGCTACCAGATTTTCTGAAGCCTGATAAATAGTGAAACTTGATTATTTGAATGCCATAGAACATTTCTGGGATTATATAGAAATATGAATCCAAGATTATCAAGAAATATGAATACGATTATGAATCCAAGAATCACAGGACTAGTTTACTGCAGTGCAATAGGAAATCTGGTTGAGGAATCAACTCGTTTGAACAAGTCAGGTTTTAAGATTGAATGCATCAGCCTGATTGTTGGTGGCTCTGCATGTTCACTAATGCTAGAAGCATTAGGAATAAAAGCAATGAATTTTTAGCACTGGTAAATGATATAGGATCAAATATTACTGGCATTAGTGAAACATGACAAAGAGAGGAAAATATCTATCCTTATAAAAATAGAACATGATGGGTACAATTTATTTAGAGAGTAAGTGCAGGATAGAAAGAGTGAGGGAGTATTGATAATGATTGCAGAGAGATTAAATTCAACCAAAGTAGAGATCTTGAATGGTGGTGATAATAGTGAGTGAATCATCAACAGGTCTGAGGTTGTGAGGTAAAGGTTTACTGAACAAAATATGAATACATACTTAGATGCTGCCAAAGGGGAGTGAGTTTTAAGAGTCTCTTACAGAAATGTAACTTTTTTTTTTTTTTTTTTATTCTTTGGGAATTTGGTGAAAACCCGGGAAGGGCTGGAAATCAGCAAAACAAAACACACAATTAATACACATCATAGCCTTAGTTACAGACATGACGCCAAACAACTGCTAAAATGTAGACACACCCAAAATATTGTTGCTAAAATGACATATTAACCTTATAGATATAAGTAGACCTATCATTGTGGATGATTTCAACAATGTAGCCATTTCTCTCCAGCCTAATATATATATATATATATATATATATATATATATATAGATAGATAGATAGATAGATAGATAGATAGATAGAGAGAGATTATGATATATATGTTACCGTTAAAGTGCAGAAATCAGTTATTCTACAGATTATCTAGGTATTGTGCAGATTAACTAGGGTGATCCGTTAGCGTGCAGAAAATTGTTTCTTTTCTCAAATTACCTAGGTAATCTGCAAATTACCTAGATAATCTGCACATTACTACTAGGCACTCGTTAAAGTGAAAATAAGATCTTTGCTGGAACAACAGCAACGTTTCTGTATGCTTAAATTAACATAATGTTATTTATTTATTTTTCGATATCTAAAGAATCAAATTAATACAATCAACAAATTAGTTGATAGAATCAATCATCAATCAATTAAAAAACTATAATACAAAGAATCAAACGGTTTAAAATATTATTACAATTAAGGAAATGAATTTGCAAAACATATGACACTGGCGAAACCAAACTAAAAGTGGAAGGAGAGGGGGGGAAGGAGTAGGGAAAGGAAATGAGAGAAACAAACTTTTGAACTTTAACGATATGGAAGCCGTTAATATGCACATAT
Organism: Typopeltis vanoorti; assembly: GCF_054136105.1. Lineage (NCBI taxonomy): Eukaryota > Metazoa > Arthropoda > Arachnida > Uropygi > Thelyphonidae > Typopeltis > Typopeltis vanoorti. Next base: position 66,514,385 of record NC_143552.1, on the reverse strand, counting down.
GCACATGCAGAATCAAGAGTTTTCCGCATTTTACCTAGGTAAAATGTGGAAAACTCTTGATTCTGCATGTTAACGGAGCAAATCAGTTAATCTGCAGATTAGCTAGGTAATGTGCACATTAACGACTTTCGAGCTTTAGTGGTAACATATACAGGCTGGAGGAAGAAGAAAGCATGAGAGATGGAGGAAAAAATAATATATGTGGTTAATAAGAGATAACTACCTTTAGAAGTACATGATGAAAGGTACTTGCAATGTGCGAATATTGGATTTGGTAATGGCATTCTGAGAATCTGTCTATAAATGATGCTGTTATACTTTCAAATGAGTTTTGAATTGTGAAGTGGCAATTCATATAAGAGCTTAAACTAAGAAGAGAACATATGGACCTATATGGAAGGTGATTATACTATTGTTGAAAGGTGATTATAATAAACAGAGGGGGGGGGGGGCTTGAAATGGTGCCTCGATATAGGAAACTTCATAGTTGAGGAACATTTGTGCACAGGGATAGTCAAAAGCCATATTTAATTGCATTCTCAGAGCTAAGAGAATAAATCATATTGGAGTAAAATGAATAAGACTCTAAAGCAAGAGATATTAAAAGAAAATGTGCATACATTTTCTTTTAATATCTCTGATATCTTTGAGAGAAGAGCGATGAACAGATTCATGACTATTAATTGTTGTTTAAGAGATACTTGTGCCATGAGAGGTTTCTTCAATTAACATGAATAAACACAATGGATAAGTAATTAATTCCATTTATTTAAGGCCATATATTTCAGCCTGAATATTACATGCCAGCATCAGTGGCAACAAGAGTTCATTAAAAATTAGAATGTGAACAATGGACTGATTTGAAAAAGTAAGAGCCATGTGATGTTACACATAAAACAACATAATGGTATAACTGAGGAAATACTACAATATTGATAATTCATTAGCTATTTAAAAATTATTGATGCGATTAAAATAAGACTTTTCAATATCTTAAATAGAGAGAGGCACTCATTCCAATTAATTTCAGACAGTGAAGTAAAACCTCAGCACTTTTTTTTTTTTTTTTTTAAAACAAGTGTTCAAATTTATACTGACACTGATGGAGTAAGTAGGTTTCAGACCATAGGATACTGTGACCTGTATCTATTCCATGCTGTGCCAAGCCAGATTTTTCAGGTTTACTGTTACTAATGTAAAATTGGTGTTCTTGTATTCTCTTTTCTCCAGAACATCCAGTTTATCCAAAGAACGATGACAGTCACAAGTAACTTGGTAGACACCAGGGAGAGCTAGAGGTGACTGTTTATTTTTTGAGGATAGAAACCATGCTGATAATTTGTTGATAGGAAAAAAAGTAGCCACCAAATTGTATTCTTAAGAATTCTGGAAACAGGTTCTGAGATGTCAGAAACGAGGAATTGGAACTGAATGTACAGTTTCTTTATTTCAGCTAGGATTATAGGAATTAAAAAGCTGTTGCATTGTCCTTTGTGAGAAGCCACTGAATTTCATATATTGTTTGATGTTTAAGAGTTCCTGCTGTAATAATTGAGTTTAGAACAAATAGTATGAGTACACTGCAATTAAGTTTTTAAAATTCCATTCTTCTGTGATGGATGGTGAGATATAACAGCAGGAACTCTTAAACATCAAATGATATATGAAACTCAAACTCAATGGCTTCTCATACAGTACATGAAGTTCCAGTTCCTTGCATTTCTGACATCTCAGAACTCATTTCCAGAAGTCTTAAGAAATACAATTTAGTGGCAACTTTTCTGCCTATCAACAAATTATCAGCATGGGTTCCATCTTAAAACACAAAGCTAGAGGCTCTCCTTGGTGTCTACCAAGTTCCTTGTGATGACACAAGGACCCTTGTGTTCTTACTCTGGACAAACTGGATGCTCTAGAAAAGAGAAAATAAGAACACAAATCTTACATTAGCAACAGTAAACTTGAAAAATACAGGCCACAACATCCTATGACCTGAAACACGCTTACTCCATTAGTGTTGATATAAATTTGAATGCTTATTTAAAAAAGGTACCAAAGCTTTACTTCACTGTCTGAAATTAATCGGGATGACTGCCCCTCTCTCTCTCTCTCTCTAAGATATGGGAAAGTCTTATTTTAATCACACATCAATACTTTTTTTTAATAGCTAATGAATTACCAATATTTCCTCACTTCTACCATTGTATTGCTTTATGTATAACATCACTTGGCTCTTACTTTTGAAATCAATCCATCATTTGTGTTTTACTTTGTAATTAGCTATTATCACTACTGATGATGATCTGTAATATTCAGGCTGAAATGAAAGGCCTTAAATAAACAGTGTTATTTATCACTTGTGTTTTTTCATGTTAATTGAAGAAACAGATCATTATAAAAGTAGGCCAAGAGAGTGATAGAAATAGTGAAGGAAAATTTGGATCACAAAACGAGATTAGCCAAACAAGCAAAAGGAAATATAAGAGATTTTTTCCCCCTATGGAATAATAACAGCATAGTGAATGCAAATATGTACAGAGGATAAACAACAAATTACATGATAACCACAGTAATTAACTTTAATGAAAGTACAAACGTTTCGTACTGAAAATAACAATACATCATCAGAAATTAATATTAATAAATAATATTACAACTATTTTTAATGTTTACATAAAATAAGTATCTTCCACACTTTTGGGTGGGAGAGAGAGAATCGTTCCAATTCAGGTTATGTCAATACGAAAGGACTTGACAACTTTCTTTGAAAAGCATTCATATTTAAAATTGTTTCTATGGAGAGGACGATCTTCATCTCATTGGATACTGTGTTTAGTGTCAATACTATGCTGTGCCAAACCAGACTTTAAAGGTTTCAGCATTCAGTGATGTTCATTAATTCTTTTTTTCCACAGAATAGCCTGTTTGCCCAGATAGGCCCGTTTTGTTTATAATTATGTCACGGATACCTTTAAAGATGTGCGGAGGATAATATATTGTTATTTGCTGCTGATGATGATGATGCAGATAAAGAACACAGCTGATGCAATCCCTGAGGGTTGATTTGTATACTATTTTTTACAGGAGTATGACAATAGGTGTGTCATTTCAATGTTGCCCATGTCAAGTTACCTGCCACTGGGTGTAACAAATGCATCTTTGGGAATCTGTTCAAGAAGAATGTTACTATAATTAAACATTATGTGAGTAGAAAGGGCCTTTCCTCAATTAGCCCTTAGATTCCCAGGATCCTATATAATCTGGTTTCATAATCTGAAATTTCAATACTTACTGAAAGAGAGTGCTAAGGTGCTTCCAAATCACTCTGACTTGAAAACACATCATTGTTTCCATACCAAAAATTTGTGAAAATATCATTCATCATCATCATGTTTCAGATTAGGTACCCTCTAGGGGTGTTTAGACTATTGTGACAGCATGATATAATTAACTTTATATTATTAATCTCCTATCAACAATTTTCCTCCAAATTAGTCTATTACTTGGCAGCACTTCAATATTGTCATATCTAACATTTTGTCCAGTTTTGTGATTCACTACAAGTAGATTTGCTTGATTGAGAACTTGTCAAAGCTTTTTTCTCTAAAGGTGCAAAAATAGTTTTTGGCATGAAACTGTGTAATAAAACTGAAGCACTAAGTAATCTTATGGATAATGCCTCTTCATGAGATGACAGAAATTTAGTAGTTTTTTCAGCACTGGTCATAATGTCTACTTTTGGGATGTATCTTGGAGTGATGGCATAATGTATTAGTCATATAGACAGCAACCAGTATTGAAAAAGCTATTCAATTTCTGTCATCTGATGAAGAGGCATTATCCATAAGATTACTTAGCACTTCAGTTTTATTGAACAGTCGCACACATAAAAAAAAAAATTTGACAGCTTTAGAGAAAGAAGCTTTGAGAAGTTTACGTAACAATAATGAAATCATTATATTAAAGGCAGATAAAGGGAATGCAACGGTCATTTTAAATAGTGCAGACTACGACATCAAGATCATGTTATCACAATCTTCCACATATTCAGAAAGGGACCATGATCTGGCTTGGTCTTCACATTTAAAAACAAATGATCTAATCTCTAATACTTGAATTTACAGAACTTAAAAAACAACTGAAATCCAGACTCCTAATCACTCCAAGATTATATAGAGAGCCCAAAGTTCACAAGACAGACATCCCTCTATGTCCAATAGTTGATGGCAGAACCTCTCCAACATATCTTCTCTCTAAACACTTATCTAACCTTTTCAAGTCTCATATAGGACACCCAGACTCATATTTTAAAAAAAACAAAAAAACTCTAAACATTTTGTAGATAAACTTTCAAACATTCAAATTTCCCCATCAGTATATTAGCCATTTTAGATGTAGTTGTGTTATTTACCAATGTCCCTATTGAAAAGTAAACAGATATACTTGAAAACATATTTTCTCTGAACATTATGCATCTCTTCCAACATTGCCTAAAATCTTCATTCTTCCACTTCAAAGGAAAATTTTACTACCAAATATATAGTCTTGCAATGGCCTCACCTCTATCACCAAATCATCATTATTATTACCCAAGACCACATGGAGTCAAAGACTCATCTGGAAGGTATTTTTATATAGACACAGCTCATCATACTGTGCTTTAAACACACTCAAATTCTCTACAGACACACATTCTCAGGCAAGGCATTCCAATCATTCACAACTCTGCATAAAAAAAAACCTGCTTCTCACTCCCTTACACACACCCTCTTTATAAAGTTTCCAGGGATGACCTCTGGTTTTCCCTTGATCTCCCACTATTTTCTGTAGAACCTCTACAGCATCGATCCTACAACAACCACTTACTAACTTGTAGGTCTCTATCATATTTCCCCCACCCCTCTTCCTCCTATTCACCAGACTCTGCAAGTTGCATCTTCTCAATCTTTCCTCATACTCGTCATTCCAGAGGTTAGAAACTACCTTAGTCAGTTGCCTCTGGACCTTTCCAACATCTCTTTGTCCTTCTGAAAACCACACAATAGTCCATGTGTAGCCTAATCAAAGCCTTATACAATGGAACAAGAATCTCCCTACTTCTAAAAGTTAGTGTCCTCTGCATCATTCCCAGAAACCTTTGTGTTATCTTCACAATTTTGTCTATGTGTCCCCTAAATTTCAGATAGTTATCCACCATCACCCCTAGATCTCTTATTTCCTCCACCTCTGACAATATATGCTTCACCAAGCATAAATTCTGCATTCCATCTTTGTTTTCCAAATTTTAAAACCTTACTGAAAGTTTATTTTGCACTTGGTTAGACTATAATAACTTTAGTTTAATCCTTTATTCAAGTGTAAGCAAACAAAGTTTGCACCTGAAAATATCTTCAGGACTGAGGTAAGGTGGTACATCCCTTGGCAACTCGTAGCAAAGGTGGACCGAGGTCTCATCACTCCTTGTCTCAGTATCTTCCATAATGCAAAGCACATCTCCTTGCGGACAGGTATACTGATATGCATTAGGGGAGGGCTGCTACCCAGGCTAGTTTCAACCTTTATTGAGGTCTCGTCAGTGGGAGGCAGACCCAGAGTGGTGATACTAAGGCATTAGTGGAGGGGCACTTCCCAGACCGGTTTCAACCCTTAGTATCACCATTCTGGGTCTGCCTCCCACTGACGAGACCTCAATAAAGGTGGAAACCGGTCTGGGTAGTGGGAGATACTGAGACAAGGAGTGATGAGAGCTGGGTCCACCTTTGCTACAAGTTGCCAAGGGATGTACCACCTCAGTCCTAAAGATATTTTCAGGTGCAAACTTTGTTTGCTTACACTTGGATAAAGGATTAAATTATTTATAATTTAAAACCTTACATTTTGCAACATTGAACTCACATCCCATCCCCAATCACTCAATTTATTCAAGACTTCTTGTAAGACCACAACATCTTCTCTACTCTTCATGGTTCATCTTAACTTTGCATCATGTGCAAACAACTGAATATCTCCATCCAAATCTTCACCAATATCATTAATATACAAGTTAAACAGTAATGGCCCTGAAACAGACCCCTGAGGCACACCACTAGTGACTTTCCATTTCCTGGATATTGCTCCTCTATACACAACTTGTTGATACCTATCAGATAGCTGGTCTCCAATCCAATGCGCCAATCTAATATCCAACCCCATCTGCTCTAGTTTGACTATCAATTTATCATGTGGTAATCTATCAAAAGCCTTTGCGAAATCTAAGTATATTACTGTGTATCCTTCTCCTCTGTCCAAGGAAGCAGTTCACCTTATTGTAATACATAAGTAGATTACTAAAACATGACCTCCTTCTAGTAAACCCATGCTGTCCATCAAAGATAATACCATTGTTGTCAACCTAATTCTGGATCCTGGTTCTCACAAGCTTCTCCAACAACTTAACTACAACATCTGAACAACAGATAGGCCTGTAGTTTGATGCTTGAGTTCTATCACCTCCTTTATGAAGTGGTACAATTGTGCCCCTCTCCACTCCTTAATCACATGGCGAAATTCGAAGAATTAGCTATAGACCAGGCAACCTTAAAACCATATGTATGGTGGAGATATGTGGATGATATCTTTATCATCTGAAAAACACAGCCAGAAAAACCTGAAAGATTTTCTACATTTTCTAAATAATCAACATCCAAAATAAAATTCACATTAGAAATGGAAAAGAACAGAAAATTACCATTCCTAGACATCCATGTCACCAAAATTTATGTCGCTCATGCAATCCATGTCACTGGAGGATTGCTAATTAGAAATCTATAGGAAAGAAACCCAAACAGGCAGGTACTTAAGTAAGCTCATTCCATCACCCTCAACAAAAATTACGTATAATCAAAACCTTAAAAAATAGAGCTTTAAACATACTAAAAAAATAAAAATGATGACATCAAATGAAAACAAAAACTTAAAATCCTATTTCATCAGTTCTTCCAAAATGGATACTCAAAAACAGGTACTACAGAAACTTCTATTTTCTGACAAACCACCCCATGATAACACAGAGATTAATTACAAAGGCATGATTATCTGTTCCATACATTGGCAATGGATCAAGAAAAATAGCCAAATATTAAAGGAAGTCAACATCAGAACAGCATTCAAACCAGTCAACACCTTATGAAGCTTTCTACACTCCCCTAAAGACAAAGTTCCATTTTATAAACATCTGGATATATACAAGATTCCATACTCTTGTGGGAAGATACATGATTATCAGACTGGGAAAAGTTTCAAAATCCACAGCAAATAACATATGGGTGACACTAAAAACAAACAGGAAGAAAAAAGTAGACTCATAGTGCACATCCTCAAAGAACATCACATGGAGTTGTGCAGGAGGACACCTACTGTAAAATCACTAATCACAATCACTAAATCACACCTACTGTAAAATCACAACTGTAAAATCACTAATCACAACTATAGATATTAACTGCTGTTGGAAAAAGTTTAATTTTTTGCTGTTTTTTTTTTATTCATGTTAAGTAACCTCCAAATGATGCTGTTAATCATTTAGCAGAAATACATCTAGTATGAATAAACACTTGCATACGAGTTAAAAACCTGGTTACTATCAATAAAAAAAAATTAACATTTTATTCTTCTTCTGACTGAATCAATCCATTCAGGCCTTGGTCTTCCTCTGCAGTCTTATCCTGCCATCTTGGCATCAAACACTTGTTTTGCTAACCTTTGCTCTTCCATTCTATTTTAAGTGACCATACCACCTTAGATTAGACCTGCTCACACATTCTTGAATGAAACAATGTCACATTGATTCATAATGTCTTCATTTTTAACATGATTCAGCCACTGATGGCATCTGTTCAGGCCCTAATTTTTCTAAGAACTCTCATATCTGTGAATTCTAATCTTTGATCAAGTGCTTTATTTCCAGTCCAACTCTCCAAATGTATAACTTAAAACTGGTTTGAACACTGTCATGTATACTGCTAGTTTAGTGGTAAGGCTAATTTCTCTCTTATTTCATATACATTTATTCAACTGGCTCCTCACAATGCCAGTTTTCCTTATTCTGTAATCTATTTCCAGATTTAACTATCCATCTTCACTAAAAATTGTGTCTAAATAGCTGAAATGTTTACTTGTTCTATAGGCTCTCCATTTAGAATGCAGCTGAAGTTTTCTACATTCTTGCCTATTTTCATGGTTTTAGTCTTTTTATTGCTGATTTTCATGCCAAATTTGTTACAGCTGGTATGCAACTTAGTTAGAGAACTCTGGAGACTTGCATTCCTTGCAATTCTAACTGCTGACTACAACTTGAATACAGACTATATAATATTGCTCTGTATAATGTTCCATTTAACCCATATATTATTATCGTGACACCTCCAAGGAGTCCAAAGAACCATTGCAGGAGGGCACTCTACTCCACTCTGCTGCAAACATTTCACTGTCTCTCCCTACTGTTTAATTCTTGCACTCACAACAATGCCATCTACTGCTTATCACCATGGCCAACAGTATTTTTGTCTGTGGTGTCTTGAAAAGCTTCTTCCGGAGCACTTTTTCATATACCTTTTCCAGATCTACAAAACTGAAGTACAGATCTTTGTCATATTTCCATGGTTTCTGAATTATTTGTCATAAAGTGAAAATCTGATCCTGACAACCTCTATTTGGCCAGAATTCAGCATGTTCTTCTACAAGTTTCTCTTCCACAATTTTTCTTAGTCTCTTTTTGAGTATACTTTCATAAATCTTACCTGGAATATTAATAGAGAAATTCGTTGAGTGAGGGCAACATCTGGAACAGATGTTTCTAAGAGGTTGAAACATTCATTAGTTTGAAACACTGCTCAGAGCCTGGATACGACACTATGTGAGATTCCAAACTCTCTGTCAATATTAGTAATTCTGCAGCCTTCTTCATGCCTCCCAATAATTCTTCCCTGCATGAAATCACTAGATGATGTCTTTGAGACATCATCTAGTGATTTCAAGACATCCAAGTTTGCAACTTTATTTCTTCACGAAAAGAGCTTCCTTCAAAAACAACTCACTTAGCACAGCCTTTTGCCTTTTATTCTATTGAGTGCTAGCACATGAAGCCTTTGTGTTTGATTTGAAAATGTACCTGCTTTCTACTCAAAAACATCAGTTATACAATTTGCCACAAGCTGAATTGCCTGAATTTGTGGTCATAATCTTCAGAAAAGGTCTTCATCCTTAAATTTTGGACACAATACTATTTTTTGAGTGACAGTACATACAAACATACAGTTTAAAGAAAAGGTATACTGAATGTACTGTCAGTCCAATCTGCATGTTAAGCAGGATGTAAAACTCTCATTTTGTATCAGACTGATTAAATCACCTTTAAGTAAAATGACATTAAACAACTTTGTACTATGTCGAAATGGTATTCAAATGAAACCATTTCCAATTAAAAATACCTCAGCTTCATGATGCGTTTGCTATAGAACCACTTCCCATTATAAAGAAAATACAGCTGAACACACCATAAATTGTTATGAAAGACATATTTCAAGTTTTATTCAAATTTGTTTATTGTGCTATGCAATGCAGCTATTTGCAAGAATTACATACTACTTACCCTTATTGCCATCCTATGCTTGCTTATGTCAGGTTTTTCTTTGCAACTACTATCTAGATCTCTAAAAAAACAAAAAATTTTATATAAATCTACTATACATTATGTCATAGCAGAATTGGTATTAGACAATTTTGATATTTCAATTAAATTTATAATTAAAAGAGAAGTTGCTTTTATCCCATTAAATAAGATCTCAAGTTTCCTTCACCCTCCAAAACCTCTCCAATCACCACTAAATAATTTGTGCATATACAAGATCACTTGTTCCTATGGAATTTGTTCCATAGGAACAAGTTCTGTAATTTGTTCTGTAAGAGAAACAGAACATAATAAAATATAAATCAGAGAAAAATCAATTACTATGACCAGCATACAAAAATAGCCCAAATAGCCTGCACTGACTACAATTTATTTCTCAGAGCATTAAAAGTATCATCAGAAAGGTTAAAAAACTCAATTTAAGGTATCAAACAAGGTTGATACCTACATCAGGTCAAGTCACCTTTTATCACATCTTGAACACTCTTCATCACGTTGCTTGCAACATGCACCCACCAACGTTAGTGTTTTTAAAACATTCTGCGTTAATTTTGATTTGCTTGTTGTTTAACTCAGTCATTGAAATTGTTTCATTTCACTCTCTTGATGAGGTGTCCAATAATGTACTTGAAACTAGTAGTGGTTTAAACTCAGTAAAATACCGTATATTTTCACGTATAATGTAATCCACATATAATGCGAACTAGAACTTTTGTTTGAAAACTAGCCCTAAAATGCCATGTCCACGTGATGCGATCTGTTAATCTTCTTCCATAACATTATAAATAATACAATACGAATTAACAAAAGAAATATTTATTTTAAAACAAAATGTCAAAATTCCTTAAATTCTTCTTCATCTTTTGAGTCATCAAACATTTCATTTATAAATTCATCTGTAGGCATTGCATCATCAGTGTAGCAGTTGTCGTCATCGTCATCATGCTCTCCATTTTGTTGTGCATCATCCTCGCTTTCGTATATGAAGTCATCTTCGGATCCATCGATTGAATTACTTATTCCACATTTAAGAAATGAACATTGAATCATTTCAGATGGTATCGAATCCCAAGCTTCTTTAACCCAGCTGGTGACTAGGGTGATCTCAGGCTTATGAAAATTCCCACCCTTTGTCATCCTCACCAAACCAAATGACATCCATTCTCTCCATTTTTTATGTAAGTGATCTTTAAATGGCTTAATCAAGCTGACATCAAGCAGCTGCAAAACGGAAGTTAGACCACCCGGTATGACTGCTAGGTCTGTACGTAGCTCACGTGCTTTCTCTTTGCTTGCCTCCGAGAAATGCGCCCGGAACATATCCCAGACTAGCATGCTTTGTTGATGTAACAAGCTGCCTGGACGTATGTTCCATACTTGATCCAGCCACAATTGTACACCTTCTTCATGCATCCAACCTTTCTGATTGGCGCGAACAATGACACCTCGTGGAAATTTCATATGCTTCGGAATTTTCTTCCTTTTAAATATCACTGTCGGCTTTAATTTGGTTCCGTCTGCCATGCATGCTAGAACAATGGTAAAATGTGGTTTTTCATGTCCCATTGTTTTTATGAGGACACTCTTTTCACCAACTGAGTTTACTGTTCGATTCCCAGGCATATCAAAGTACATGGGCATCTCATCCATATTGCCTATTTGGGAAAGTTCATATCCGTAACACTTCTGTAATTTTATGATAAATTTATGGAAGGACTCCACTTTTTCTTCAAGCTGCTTTGGTAACTTCTGTGCAATATTTGTTTAGTGTCATAATGTTAATGCTTTGCGTTTCATAAATCAGTTGCACCACCCAGGCGAAGCAAGAAAAGATGAAATACCTGGCGTGGCCTTGAATTTACCATTCTTGAGTTGTAGAGCTCAAAAACGAATTGCATTTCTTGTTACTATAATGCCATCTTGTCGTTATGTCAAAATCCATTCATTTAACTCTTCCTCGAGTTCTGGACAGGATGCTACATCTCCACGATGGGCACATTTGGTTTTGGAGATTTTTTCAAGACTGTCTTTTTGCTTATGTCAAAGTCTAATATTACTCTCTGCTACACCAAATTCTCTCATAGCAACACTGCTATTATGTTCTTCTGCAAACTGCATGACACGCAATTTAAATCCTGCTTCAGAAGATGAACATTTACATTTCTGGTGGCTCATTTTCAGGCTAGGTTTGTTTAACGAATAATATTTAAAATGAACTGTGGTTAAACCGATATAACTGTGCTAATATCCTGCCAAGGGGGCAGGATATTAGCACTACTTACATTACTGGCTTTATGAGCATATACGATGTGTGCTCAGTCACCGAATGCGAGTGGGTCAAGTAGATTTGGTTGCATAGGCATTAGGTAGTATATATTGTGTGTGCAAGTCTAATAAGATGTTATATTTTTTAAGATCCGCATATAATGCGAACCCCTAACTTTAAGTAGTATTTTTTACCATAAATTTTTCTCATTATACACAGTAATATACAGTAATTGTTCAACAAATAGTCTCCATGTGGAATATATATACTGGACAAATGTTAAATCCTACTGCAGCTGCATACTCTGCAGGGTTGTACTTGGCTGGAGTACAAGTATGGCAGCATGCAAGGAACACTGACGAGAATAAATTTGGATTGAAATCTGGACACTTCCTGTGTGGCAATCATATACAAAAGTCTAACTCTATTGCATGCCATATTATACAAATTTTCTTAACATGCTAACACGAAGACAGCATAAAAATTTTTGTTTTACTATTATAAAATAAAAATAAAAGAAACACTATCAGAAATAAAACAAAATTGCAGTAAACAATAAAAATATACCTGGAAAAACTCTGTGTTAAAGTTACACTTCCACATAGATTTTACCATTCTGATTGCTTAATACAACGTCAACAATGTAACCAATATTTAGAAACTCAAAATCAATCTGTTATTCATCAATGAATCTCAACTTGGTGGAGCATCCCATTTTTTTTCTTTTTGTCAAGTGTGATATATTCTTCTTATTATTATTATCATGAAGTCAAGACCTCTATGGAATCAAGAGATGCATTGCGGGAGGTCCCACTCTCACATGCACAGGTCATCGTACCTCAGTTATATGCATTCACTGTCCCTGCACTCACAACACTCTCAGGCAATGCATTCCAATCATCCACCACCCACAATGCAAAAAATCTACTCCTCATCCCCCTTGCTCACACCCACCTTATACAGTTTCCAGGGATGGCCTCTCCCCCCCCCCCCGTCTCTAGTTATTCAATGAAAAATCCATGCTAATCCGGTAATTATTCCTTAACTTATACATCTTGATCATGTCCCACTCTTTCTTCTATCCACTACATTTGGTAATTTGCATTCTCTCAATCTGTCCTCATATTCCACATTTCAGAGATCAGAAATCAAATTAGTCAATTGTCTCTGGACTCTCTTTCTCCAACATCTTATCATCCTTTTGAAAACCTGGTGACCAAATCTGTGCAGGGTAATCCATGTGGCCTGATCAAAGTATTGTACAATGGAATCAAAGCATCCTTAAGATGTCAGTGTTTTCCATATCATTCCCATAATCTGCTGTGCCATCCTCACAATTTTAGCAAAACTGTTCACAAAATTTCCAGTCTCTATCCACCACAATCCCCAAATCCTTCATCTCCTCCAAAATATTTCCACTGATACTATACTCTGCATTCCATCGTGTTTCCCAAATTTTAAAACCTTACATTTTGCAACATTAAACAGACATCCTCACACACTTGCCCATTCAGACAGTCTATTTTAGGTCCTCTTGCAAAGCTACATCTGCACCTACTTCTCATAACTCTCCCCAATTTTGCATTATCTGAAAACAACTATATATTATCACCATTTTAAGCCCTTTGGAATGTCATTTGCATACAAATTAAACAATAATGGCCCCAAAACAGACCCCTGGGGCATGCCACTAATGACTTTCCTCTTCTTAGATATCATTCCTCCATACCCAACTTGTTGACACCTATCAGTCAGCCACTCTCCAATTCAATGCACTAATCTGTTATCCAACCCCATATGTTCCAATTTAACTACTAGTTTGTCATGTGGTAATCTATCAAAAGTAAAATCTAAATATACTACTGTATATATGCATGCTGTCCATTAAAGAGAATTTACTGCTGTCCACCCAGTACTGAATCCTCTTCCTCACTAGCTTCTCCAACACCTGAACCCAACTCCAGACAAGCAGACTGTATAATTCAAAGACTTAGTCTTATCATCTCCTTTATGAAGCAGAACAATTTTGGCATCTTTCCATTCCTTTGGGGCCTGGGCTAATCTAAGACTCATGTTAAAAATGCACGTTAAAGCTGTTGTTAACTTCCTGGAACATTCTCTCAAGACACACGGTGATATCTCATGCCAAAGGTTATATGCCATGGAATTTTCTTTATATGATCTATTTTTGCTCAAGATTTTTTTGCCTTATTTGCCACCATAAACACACTCTTAATTCTGATGATTAATACTGACTTTTATGATAATCTATTTTTGAAAGCTGCATTGCACACAGTCTAATCAACCAAGTGATATAAGCTTTCCTTGGGGATTTCAACTTCCACAATTCTGACTGGCTCACCTTCTCGGCTTCATTGACCAAGATGGAACAAAAGCTGAATTGTTTGCAGTCAGTAATGATCTCATGCAAATTGCTAACCTACTTACCAGAATTCCAGGTAATCCCCATTACCCAACACTCTGGACCTTTTCTTAATCAGGTTTCTCTCCAAATATGCCTCTGATGTTACTTTTCCTTTTAGTAACTCTGACCATCACCTTGTATATATTTCTTTTTATAGGCTGTCCTCCCAGGCAATCTTAATCATGTATCCTATGGCAATACAGTAGTACCAGATTGGGGATGACTTTTGGGATTTCTATACTTCTTTTCCATTGTGCCTTTATTCTCCATGCCACTTAAAATCCTTGACCCTACTCAATGCTTGGTTTTCCAACAAATGTGCCAAAGCAATTCAAACTAAAAATGCAGCATATACTCAATGTCTCAGGCAAAAATCTCTAGTCTTTTGCTAAGCTTGGCATTCAGTCGCTAACAATTACAAAGAAATCGTCAACAAATCAAATTCTGACTTTGTAAGAGCCAAATACACTAAAGCTTATCTCTTGCTCAAGGTGCCTATATCCCTATAACAAGGTGCCTATGTCCACATTACCTTTTTCTTATGCAAGTCTTGCATAATAAGGTTGCACATCTATTTCACTCCCACCCAATTTGTATTTGTTCTCTGAACATTCAGATGCCTCCTCAGTCAAGCATTCTGATCCATTGCTAAGGCTGTTGGGCAAAACTTCTGTCCCACTGTTTTCATCTCTCTCTCTCTTCCCCTAATGGAACAGTAGTTACATCTCCTAAAGATAAAACAGATCCCTTGGCATCGGTATTCTCCTCCAACTCTTGTTTAGATGTTCAAGGCAAATATCTCCCCTATTCCACAAAACACTCTACTATGTCTCCTCTGATCTTTCATCAGAAGAATACTCACTAGCCTTGATACTAATAAAATGGTGGGTGCTCGTGAGTCAAGCACAGTGACATGTATAAGAAGAGCTCCTGATTGGGATAAGTTTTCTAGGAATAATTAATATATGCATAATTGTTTGAGTAAGAGAGGCTGTAAACGTTGTGCGCTACCAGTTTTATTAGTGTGGGGGATTTTTTTTGCAAAAACTTAATTACGAAATCTTTATTATTAGACTTAGTAACCTGCAAAAAATGGTGCTGCCATTTTTTGCAGGTTACCATTGTCATTCCATGACTTTAATTTATATTTCAGTTGTTTCGTTAAGTGTGAGGTCTGTTATATGTATTCTTTCGATTACATAAATGATTTGTGGATATTTGATGTGGATGGAAGGAGGGTATGTGTGAAGTGTGACCTGAATGAAGAATTGATGAATGCAAATATGAAATTGATGACAGAAAGTGTTAGTAGCGACACTTTCGTGGGGAAAATGAGCGCACGCTTGAAAGAGAAGGATGGTGGGGAAGAGAGGGTAAAAAATGTTAAAAAATCAGTAAAAAAGAAAAAAAGTGATTTGAAAACCGTAACGGATGTTAAAAGGGACAAAAGTGAGGTGAGAGTGATGGAAGGAAACGAAATTGAGAGAATAAATGAAACTAGAAATGGCATGACACAAAAATTGAAAGTGCAAAAAACCGAAAGAATGGATGATAGCGAAAAAAGAATGGATGATAGTTCGACGCATGTTGGACTGAAAGTGCAGAAACAAAGAAAGATGAATGAGTGTGAAAATGAGAAGAATGATAGTGAAAGTTGGATACATGTTGGACTGAAAGTATGGAAACAAAGAAGGATGAATGAGAGTGAAAGTGAGAAGAGGAGGTCGAGAGTTAGAAAGATTGAATGATAGAGAGAATGTGTCGCGAGATTCGGAAGTTGAATTGCATTGCATGAGGCAAGAAATGAAATTAAGAAAATTTGGGTAAAAACTATTAAAATAAATAATGATGGCATGAAAGAGTTAACGAAAGATGAGCGAGTGGCATTGTAGGGCAACTCCATTATTAAAGGTGTGCTGGAGGATAGAATGCACAAGGTATGTTTTCCAGGCACTAAAATGAGTAGAGTGATTGAGGCATTGGATATATGGCAGGAACGAGCAAAAGAGTTAATAGTATTAATAGTTACAAATGATTTGAGAGAGGAAGAGAGTGTGTCAGAATGGATATCAGGAGGCTGCTTAGAAGGATAAAAGAGAATAGTGTGAGAGGAAGGGTAGTTAGCGTGTTGCCTAGGTATGACTGTGGTGAAATGAGGCAGAGAGCAAAGATTATGAATGATATGCTGGCTGAAATGTGTGAGGAGACGGGAGTACAGTTTGTTAATGTGTGGAATGAGTTTGAGGGACGAAGTGAGCTGCATGGGAGCGATGGACTGAATTTGAGTGGTTATGGTGTGAGTCGCTTGGAGAGACTGCTGCTGGAAGGTAGATAAGTGAATAGAGAGAATGAATCGGATCAAGTGGGAAGTGATGTAGAACAGTGGGAGAGTAAGACAGGAGAGATTGAAGAGGTGGTTATGAATGGGGAAGTAAGTGGTATGAGTATAGAAAATGAGAGAATGGGTGTGCAAGAGGGAGCAGGGAAATGGGAAGGCTCAGGGTGGACAGGGGTACACAGCATGAGAAAGGTGGATGCTCCAAGAGGAGGTGAGCATGTGTAGGCAGAAAAGGAATGAGATGACCAGTGATCAAGAGGAAACAGTTGGAATTGAAAAGGGTTTTAAAATGAAGAAGCAGAAAGGGAAATGGCACCAGTCAAGCATGGAGAGATAACATCGAGTGAGTGGTAGTATCAGTGGAACTAGCTGTAGATCCTGAAATGATCTGTTGTGTTTGTATACAAATGCTAGAAGTATAAGAAACAAGGCAGATGAAATGGTTGCACTAATTGCGTCTGTTCACCCAAAGATTGTAGGAATAAGTGAGACATCGTTGGAAGAGGATGACATCCTGACAGGAATAGAGATGGAAGGGTATGATGTGTTTTGTGAGGACAGAACGGGTAAAAAAGGTGGAGTGCTATTGATGATAGAGAAAGAGTTATGTCCATATAAAGTAGAGATGCAAGAGGGGAAATAATGCCAGTAGTTTTGAGGCAGTACGGTGTGAGATAGAGGTGAATGGTATCAAATACTTGGTGGGATGTTGTTATAGACCAGGTAATGTGGATGGTGGTGATAATGAAATGTGTAATAAAATTAGCCAAGCAAATAAGAAAAGAGTGATCATTATGGGAGATTTTGATTATGACAATATAGACTGGAATGTAGAGATAGCAACTGGAAGCAAAGAAAATGAGTTTATTGAGTTTTTGAGGGATAACTACCTCAGACAGCATGTAACAGAGGGCACACGAGGATCGAGAGTCTTGGATTTGGTCATCTCATCAGAGGATGTAATTATAAATGAAGTGTCAAATCACCCACTAATTGGTGAGAGTGATCATGGTGGTAGCCAGCAGTGTGAGGACCTCTGTAGGGAAAGGGTATATGTGGAACTACAAGGGGATGATTATGAAGAGTTCAGGAGACAGCTTGCAGGCATAGCATGGAATGAGGATTTAGCTGGAAAAGAGATCAATGCAGCTTGGGGAATTTTCAAAAAGTGTTTAGTAGATGCAATGTCTAAACGTATTCCAAGGGTGAGAAGGTAAATAAGGTGGGTGTGAGATGGATGAATAAAGAGATTAAGCATGCGATACAGAGAAAAATGGCATTGTGGAGGCAGCATAAGATAAGTGGAAATAACCAATTCCATGAGGTCTACAAAGACCAAGCAAGGAGGGTGACTTGGTTCGTGAGAGTAGCAAAAGAGAGGTATGAACAGCAGCTAGCCAATGAAGCCAAAAAGAATCCTAAGGAGTTCTTTCGATATGTAGCCAGCAAAAGAAAGAATGATTATGGAAGGATGACACTGATTGGAGAAAATGGTATAAAGAAAGCTGATGCAGAATGTGTGGTGGAGATACTTAATGAGCTGTTCATAAAGATCTTTCAGTCTTGTGAATGTGACTTCATGGAGGGATTGAGAGCAGTTGATGATGAGGAGGAGAGACTGACTGTAGGTGAGCAAGAGGTTAATGGGAAGTTGAGTAAACTAGATGTTAATAAGGGACTTGATAATATATCACCACGTATTCTGAAAGAATGTGCCAGGGAGTTGACACCTGCCTTGATGTATTTTTTTAACATGAGTCTTGCACTCGGTCATGTTACTAAGGAGTGGAAGGAGAGCAAGATTGTGCCACTTCATAAAGGAGGTGATCCAACTCAAGCATCAAACTATGGGCCTATATGTGTGTCAGATGTTGTGGTTAAGTTGTTGGAGAAGCTTGTGGGAACTAGGATCCAGAGTTCGGTTGATAACAATGGTATTATCTTTGATGGACAGCATGGATTTGCTAAAGGGAGGTCATGTTTTAGTAAGTTACTTACTTATTACAATAAAGTGACTGCTTCCTTGGACAGAGAAAAGGATACATAGTAATATACTTGGATTTTGCAAAGGCTTTTGATAGAGTACCTCATGATAGGTTGACAGTCAAACTATAGCAGAGGAGGTTGGATATTAGATTGGTGCACTGGTTTGGAGACTGACTATCTGATTGGTATCAACAAGTTGTGTATGGGGGAACAATATCCAGGAAAAGGAAAGTCACCAGTGGAGGGCCTCAGGGGTCTGTTTTAGGTATATTACTGTTTAACTTGTATATTAATGATATAGGTGAAGATTTGAATGGAGATATTCAGTTGTTTGCAAATGATGCAAAGTTGGGATGAACCATGAAGTGTAGTGAAGATGTTGTGGCCTTACAGGAAGAC
Organism: Typopeltis vanoorti; assembly: GCF_054136105.1. Lineage (NCBI taxonomy): Eukaryota > Metazoa > Arthropoda > Arachnida > Uropygi > Thelyphonidae > Typopeltis > Typopeltis vanoorti. Next base: position 66,495,304 of record NC_143552.1, on the reverse strand, counting down.
CTGAATAGATTGAGTGATTGGGCAAGGAAATGGGGATGTGAGTTCAATGTTGCAAAATGTAAGGTTTTAAATTTTGGAAAACAAAGATAGGATGCAGAATTTATGCTTGGTGAGAATATATTGTTGGAGGTAGAGGAAATAAGAGATCTGGGGGGTGATAGTGGATAAGGATCTAAAATTATGGGGACACATAGCCAAAACTGTGAAGACAACACAAAGGCTTCTGGGAATGATGCAGCAGACACTAACTTGTAGAAGTAGGGAGATTCTTGTTCCATTGTATAAGGCTTTGATTAGGCCACACATGGACTATTGTGCCCAGATTTGGTCACCTGGTTTTCAGAAGGATGAAGAGTTGTTGGAAAGGGTCCAAAGGCGACTGACTAAGGTAGTTTTTTGACCTCTGGAATGTTGAGTATGAGGAAAGATTGGGAAGATGCAATTTGCAGAGTCTGGTGGACATGAGGAAGATGGGAGATAAGATAGAGACCTACAAGTTGGTAAGGGGTTGTTATAGGATCATTGCTGGAGAAGTTCTACAGAAAATAGTGGGAGATTGGGGAGAACTAGAGGTCATCCCTGGAAACTGTATAAAGAGGGTGTGAGTAATGGAGTGAGAGGCAGGTTTTTTTCGTGCAGAGTTGTGAATGTTTGGAATGCCTTGCCTCAGAATGTGGTGTCTGCAAAGAGTTTGAATGTTTTTAAAACACGGTATGATGAGCTATGTGTGTGTGATAAAAGGACCTCCCAGATGGGTCTTTGATTCCACGAGTTCTTGGGGTGGTAATAATAATAATAATAATAAGCTCTTCTGGCACAGATGGTGTTCTTCCAGCTGTGCCAGAACTATGAGCTTATGTTCCTAAATTAATACCCATCATGTATTGCCTTTATAAGATGTCATAGCCATCTGGAAGCTAGTTTTTAATAGGGAAATTAAAGTCAGCTATTAAATTATCACCTCACTGTCCTCATCTCAGTACTCTGAAAAGTGATGGAAAAAGTTATAAATAGCTTCTTCACCACCTAGAGACCCATCAGTTAGCTGAACAATCTCATCAACTTCAAACACAAGATTGCTATCTGCATTCAGTAACGTTATTCTTCCAATTTCATTCTTTCTTTCTTTTACTTGCAGCATAATGATAAAAAATTCTTTTTGACTGCCTTTAGCCTGCACAGCTAATTTCTTTTCATACTCTGATTTAGCCTTTTGCACAATACTCTTAACTTTTCTGGCATGCACTTTATATATTTCATAACATCCTCTCACTCTTATTCTCACAATTTCTTCCACATCATCTTTTTCTTATGACATCTCTTGCATAATAAGGTTGTACATCCATTTCACTCACACCTGATTTGTATTTACTCTTCGAACATTCAGATACTTCCTTATTTAAGCAATTTTTCCAATTCCTATGCATTGCTAATATCTTTCCCATTCAGTAATAGATACTACAGGACCAAAGATAGTTCTCCTAAATTGGTTACAATTTCCAACTTTGTAGTTCAGCATATAACCTGTCCTAATTGCAACATCTATATAGTTAACTACTTTCTAGGAAAACACAGCATGATCTTTATCATCAACTTCTGGTAAAATACTTGTATTTTTTAATGGTGACCTTCCCTATTATGTGATGATGAAATCTAACTTGACCCTGAGTTCCTTCTCTTGCATGTTACTTGAGGAAGTTTGCATGTTACTTCAGTTTGTAGCCACTAGAGGGCTACATGGTGTGTAGTGTTTGTGGATAGCTCCTGAACAGATAAGTGATATTTTGAGTAATAATTGGTGAATTTGCATAGTATTTACATAGTATTGTTTACTTTTAGTATTTTAGCGTGTCTGGGTGATTTTTGTGTGTTTTTTTAGTATTTTAATAGTAAATTGATAGATACGATTATCTGTGCACATGGCTCCCATAAACAGGAATACAAAGATGGCATCCAGCTGCCATATTTGTCTAAACGTTTTAACTTAAAGGATTCAGTGTACCATTTGCGAAATGTATGCATCGAGGAGAGCGGTTTTGAGTCTGGTTAAACAACGATAGTGGAGTGAATGTGTGCAAAAAGTGTAAAGAATGTGAGGATTTAAAGAGTGTTTCAGGTCGTGTGAGTGATATTGTTGTTGAAAGTGAGAATCTAGATAAGAGTGATATGCGAGGTATGAATGGTGATATTTGCGAGGTAGTAACTGATAGTTGTGAGAGTGGTGTTGAAAGTGAGAATGAAGGTAAACATACAGAACGATTGAATGAATCATCGGAGAATAAAAATGATGACACTAACGCAATGAGTGAGATCATTCTATTACACGGAGCGATACAAAGGACAAATCGACAGCTGAAGCATTGGCAAAAATGTTTACCAAGCATACCGGCTAATAATCGGCAAAAGCATGATAGAAAAAATAAGGGTATGATAGTGAGTGTAAACAAAATGAAAGAGCGAGTGTTGTATGGAGATTCCTTGGTAAGAGGTGTGTTAGTTGACAGTTTAGCAAAATCGTACCAACCTAGTGTGAATGTTAAGAATGTAAGCAAGTCAATTAGAATGCAAAAGCAGCGAGTGAAAGAATTGATAGTGGTAGCAGGTACAAATGATTTGAAAGGAAACAAAAAGGCTATGAGTGAGGATGTGAAGGAATTGCTTGAGGTAGCAAAAGAGAAGAGTGAGAGAGTTAGGATGGTGAGTCTGTTGCCACGGTATGACAGTGAAGAGTATAGAAGGAGGGCCATAATTGCTAATGACTTTATGCATGAATTATGCAGGATGAGTGGTGTGGAATTTGTAGATGTGTGGAATGAATTTGATGGGCGAAAGGATTTATATAAAATGGATGGTTTACATTTGAATGGATTTGGTGTACAGAGACTTGAAAAGATGTTGTTGAACGTAGTGGAAGTGAATGTGCAGAATCAGGGAAACTAGAGTTATTATAGGGGGGGGGGAAGTAGATATGCAAACTTCAGGGAGACAGTTGAGTGAGTGTATGAATGTGTGTAATATGCCCAAGTGAGTAGGAAACACCACAGATCAGAATGGGATAGATAGTTAGTATAAGGCATCAAAATAGGGATGGGACAAATCAGCTTCTGCAATTCATGTATACTAATGCCAGAACTATTAGGAACAAGAAGGAAGAATTTTTGGCCTTGGTTGGCACTTCCAGATAACAGGTTATTGGCATTAGTGACACATGGCTGACAGAAGATGACACAGCTAGTGGGATTGAATGTTAGGGGTATGGTGTGTTCAGCAGTGACAGGGAGAATGAAATGGGGGGAGGAGTGTTATTGATGATAGCTGATGAGCTACAGCCAAGGAGAATAGAAGTGGAACTGCAGGATAAAGAAAAGAGCACATTTGAGGCTATTTGGTGTGAGATTGAAACTAGCAGAACAAAATGTACAGTTCGGTGCTGCTATAGACCAGATGATGGAATAGATGGTGGAGATAGTATGCATAAGCAAATAGAAGAAATGAGTGGAAAGAGGGTAATTATTATGGGAGATTTCCACTATGGTAACATTGAGTGGAAGGAGGACAGGACACATGGGAGGAAGGAATTGGATTTTATGCGATTATTAAGGGATAACAATCTGCGACAGCATGTAATGGAAAATACTAGGGGTCAGAGAGTGCTTGACCTAGTAACTGCATCTGAGAATTTGGCTGTAATGAATATGACCACGTTGCCACCAATTGGTGAGAGTGATCATAGGATCTTGACTTGGGAGGTGGCTAAAGGTGTGGAATTTAAGCTGGAGCTGCAAAAAAAAGAAACAACTATGGAGGGAATTTAAGGAGAAAGATGACCGGCAGGCACATAAACGGTATAAAACGCAGGCCAGAAGGGTAATGAATGTGGTAAGAAAAGCAAAAAAGGATTATGAAAGAACATTGGCCATGCAGGCTAAAGAGAATCCCAAACAGTTTTTTCGATATGTTGCAAGTAAAAGAAAAAATGTATATGGCAGAATGATTTTAAAGAATGCCGATGGTAGGGAGGTAACCGAATCAGTTGATATAGTTGAATTACTGAGCGAGCACTTTGCAAGAATATATCATCCAGGTGGTGACATTGCAGAAATGAACGAACCAATAGATTATACGGGAACTGTGGTGAATGAAGTGGAGGTGAGTAGTCTATTGCAAAACCTCAATGTCAATACATCTGTGGGATTGGATGGTATACCAGCTCATGTCGTACGTGAAGCAGCTAAAGAATTGTCAGTACCCTTGACCGTTTAATTTGAGTCTCGGGTCTGGGTTAGTCCCGAGGGGGTGGAAAGAGGGGAAAATAGTTCCACTGCATAAAGGAGGTTCCAAGACTGCTGTTGTAAATTACCGACCGATCAGCATATCAGGAATCGTTGTCAAGGACTTGGAGAAAATAGTCAAGAGAAAAATACAGGATTGGATAGATGAAAATGGGATATTGTATGGGGGACAACATGGTTTTGTGAAGGGTAGATCATGCCTCAGTAACTTGCTCACGTTTTATAACACAGTGACGGCTGAACTGGATAACGGTAATGGGACCTTGGCAAGGTCCAGTAATTCTACTGGACCTTGCCAAGGTCTTTGACAGGATACCATATGGACCTATAATCAGTAAACTGGAGCAGATGGGGATGGATATAGGGTTGGTGAGATGGATAGGAGGGTGGTTAATGGAGAGATATCAGAGAGTAGTTTATTCAGGAGTTGAGTCCAAAAGATGGCTCGTGACTAGTGGTGTGCTGCAGGGTTCTGTTATTGGACCACTACTTTTCAATTTGTTCATTAAAGATATAGGAAAGCATCTGAGAGGAAGTGTTCGCTTGTTTGCTGATAATGAAAAGTTGGGTAGAGCAATTGTGAGTGCATAGGATGTCAAAATTTTGCAAGATGATTTGGATGGTTTGGAGGACTGGGACAAGGAAAATGGATGTCAATTTAACGTGGCAAAGTGTAAGGTTATGCATTTTGGGATGAAACGATTAGCAGCAGTATATCACAATGGTGGAAACGTACTCCAGGAGATTGATAAGGCCAGGGATTTGGGAGTGTTGGTGGACAGGGAGTTGAAGTTTAGGGGGCATATCACATCGCAAAAGTGGCTAAATTAGCTCATCAAAATCACTTGGTTTCTGAAAAATACTTTAACAAGCAGAGACAAACAAGTTATTGTTCCTCTGTATCGAGCCTTAATAAGACCCCATCTAGACTACTGTGCCCAGATATGGGCACCAGGGTTTCTTCTTGATGGAGAGGAGGTGGAGAGGATCCAGAGACGAGTGACCAAGAGGATAGCAGGTCTGTGGAATGAACCTCATGAGAACAGGTTGAAGATTTGTGGGTTGCAAAAATTGGTTGATAGACAGAAAAGGGGTGATATGATTGAGACATTCAAATTACTGAAGGGTTTCTATAAGATAGTGTACACCCCATCTAGACTACTTTGCCCAGATATGGGCACCAGGGTTTCTTCTTGATGGGGAGGAGGTGGAGAGGATCCAGTGACGAGTGACCTAGATGATAGCAGGTCTGTGGAATGAACCTTATGAGAACAGGTTGAAGATTTGTGGGTTGCAAAAATTGGTTGATAGGCAGAAAAGGGGTGATATGATTGAGACATTCAAATCACTGAAGGGTTTCTATAAGATTAACCTGGAAGATATTTTTGAGAATAGGACTGGTGGTGGGAGGACTAGGAGCCATACACGGAAGCTGGGCAAGAATGTGGTTAGTAGGGGTGTTAGAGCTAGGTTTTTTACTTGGAGAGTGGTGAATGAGTGAAATAAGTTGCCAGCATCTCTTGTGGGTGCTATGACCATGAATGAGTTCAAGGCGAGGTATGATAGATACTGTGTGAATGTCGAATAGTCGTTCCTGACATGATGTTAGGCCTCCCTCAATGAGTTTGTCAACTCCTTAGAGTTGCCTGAAATAATAATAATAATAAGTTGCCTTGCAAGAACTTAATAAATTCCTCCTTCATTCATATCATGAGGTTTATCTGCTACCCAATCAATGTTTGGATAATTTAAGTAACTTTTAATCAATGCTTACTCTAAGCTATGCAGGTTAATGCTGCACAGCGACTGAGATGCCCCAGTACACACCGAATTGTTGCCACACAGCTGAAATTTTATTTTCAATGCTACTTTTTTTTATGTGTATTACAAAAAATGATTTTTATAGTGCCATGTATCATCAGTTCATGTAAAAATGTAATGATCAGAGCAGTAGCAGGTCTGTGCGACCTTAAAAAAAAAAAATATTAGAAGAACTAGTGCCCATAATGATCACTCATTTAGTACCCATCAGAGAATTTGGCAATGCATTTCATTGTTCACAACAGCAGAACAAACAGGTCTGTATCAACATCCCCACCATATATTTCATCCATTTAGCCTCCACTCACTGACCTCAACTCATTGCTACATGGAACATTATTATTATTATTGATGTCATGTTTTTCTACTCTAACTGGATTTAAGTCATCTGATATCATTAGTTGTAATCCCTCCCCCTCCTCACTGATCTCTTCTATCATTTCTAAAAGTATTGTACCCTTTACACTTATCTTGATTATTACAAGCTCTAACTCTGATAGCCAGGTTTCACTAATGTCAACAATCTTAGTCCACAATGTATTCAACCAAAGCAATGAACTCAACCCCCTTTGTTCCTGATGCTCTTGGCATTTTGTACAGACATAACAAATTACTACTTAGCTTTTTCTTATACTGAAATCTACAGTCTGCTTGGCACAGGTGGACAAATTTCTCTTTTCCTCCCCAGATACACTCAAAAGGTCCAGACCCCAAGTGCACATTTCCACCCCTTCTCCAGATATATAACCATGCCCAATGACTTTCATATCATTATTAAGTTTGTATACCTTTGCTGAACTTACACACACATTCTCATCATTCCCCCCGCCCTTGATGATCCAGTTTACTCCTGATTCTCTGCATTAGGTCTCACCCCCATAAAAAATTTTGCCAGGTTTCTCATACCAAATCCACTCAAGTGTTTTTCTACCATTGAATCACTTGCAATCATAGATTTTCTTCTTAACTCCTGCTTTTTTCTTAGTGCCTCCATAGCACAATTGGAAGAACAACAGTACATTGCATCCTTCAATTGGAAAAGGCCTAAGCTCGAGAATCATCACGATGGGAAGAATCTTTATATGGACTTTTTCAATCGAAGATGAGTTAGCCAATCTCATATGGAGGTAGTAGGATTTTTTCTCCTGGAAACTTGGGTTTTTCATCCCTCAAACAGACACATCGGTCCTTCAGAACACACGCAATTTACAGACAAAAAATACTAGCTGTGGTGGGGGTGGGTAGTAGATGGTGCTGATGTTGATGATTGGTAGTAGAGGTTAGGTGTAGTGGTGGAGAGAGAGAGTTGTACAATAGGTGTCCTCCCGCGATGAGTCTTCGGACTCCTTGGAGGTGTCACAAATAATAATAATAACTCGGTACTATCATATCTTGGTAGCAAACCAACAAATGTCATTCTCTCAATTTTCTTTCTTGCTTCTTCTAACAGTCCTTTCGTATCCTCACTCATTAGTGGCATATGGTGGATATTCAAGTGGGTGTACTGTGGCAAGGCAACATTATTAAAAATAATTAAATTTGTATAAAAAACTTACTTTATTAAAAAAAAGTTCTAACTATACACCACTTCAATCCTTCCTTTCTGAGATATAAATGCTATGTAAATTTGAAAGGGCTAGATTTTTTTTTTTAAATAGTTTTTAACAATATTTAACTTGACATTATATTCTCAGTTTAAAATATGGACTCACCATATTTTAAATCTTCAACACTGTTCTGAGTTGTCAAGAAGGATAAAAATAAATGTCAGTTTAAAAAAAAATACACAATTATATAACAGAAAATCACAAGGTAAAACTAACTACACTTCTCTTCTCAGCTGCAGAAGATAATCTACTGAGCAGAACTAAGCTGCCTCTGTGGTTGTGAGTCTCCACACTTTTAATTCTTGTGCAAATTCACTAGCAAAAGTATGCTGTTTAGTCTCTAACACAGATGCTTCACTGCAGGCTCCTCACAGGGAACCACATTTCATATATGACTAATCAAGGTGTGTTTCAATGGCAATGTTTGACTTATCTGATTTACAGTCACACTGCAAATGTCTTGATATTTGCAACAGTTCATGACTACTTATTTTAAATAAATAACTGATATAGATAAAACATATTTATTTGAAATAAATAATTGATATAAATAAAAATAATAAATTTATTTCAAATAGATAACTGTTCAAAAATGATTTCTTCACGAATTTTCTGGTGTGCGCTGCACACCTGGAATATACACTCTTATCTTTCATACTATATTTGTCACTACTTAAATTCAGTTTCAACAAGCACTACCATCTGTTTTATTTTTATGTTTTTCTATTACATTTGTCAGATATTTAATTTTTGTTCCTGAGAAGCCAAGTATTGAATCCATCAGCAAGTCTAAATTTTATGATCGAATCACCATACCATATCACTTCTATAATCTTATATTTTAATTGACTTACCTTATTATCATTATTATTATTAATAGAAACTTCAGTGCTTTCCTGTCTCTTCTTGTTCTGATTTCTTAAGTTTCTTCAACATTTCTCCATTTTTTTTCAATTCTCTGGTCATTTTTCTAATAATTTCTTTTAATTGGGATATTTCAAATGTCAAATTTTCTTTGCTAATATTATGAACATTGCTGCTGCAATGTTACTGCTCAGTGGGACAAAGGTCGTTCTTGTCAGCACCTATGTTAATATGTGCTTTTGACACAGTCCTGTTGTGGCAAGTTTTTTGGTACCATTTTTAGGTCTATTAAAAACTAACAACACAATAAATCCAGTAAAAAAACCACAATAATATACTAGAGATTCAGCAATTAATCTAAGAAAATGCTCAATAAATAAAAAATTCACCAATCTTACAGAAACTTCATAACAGCATGTCTATACACTCAAGCTAGCCTCAAACAAGAATAATAGAAATATAAAGATTTCTCTCATCATAATGAGAATTGGTTACTAAATTACAGAATGCTATGCTTATTAACTAATCTTTTTAGCAAGCACTTTCGGAAGTTTTATAAGTTGTAAATTTAGTAGCAGCTTATAGTAGGAATAGAACTACAATACCCTACCTCCCCTTATATTGGGCTAATGAAACTATGATATATCTATTTATTTGACTGAAAAACAGTTATGTCAATTGGTATTTACAAATTACTTTTATCATGCAGCTTCACAAACAAAATAATTATAAGGAATTATAACTGAAGAATATTTCATTAAATGGAACATTGCCTAAGTGCAGCAATGTTCCATTTAATGAAACCATGGTGTGTTTTTCAAGCACAGTGCTATGTCATTAATAATAAGGCCTAAATCCATGGAAATTAAATTTCTGCAGGTTGAAATGAAATAAAGGTTATAGACAAAGAAAGACTATGATTTAATTTAAATAACAGCAAAGCTTTTGGTAGTGAAACAATGATTTAGTAAGAAGGGAATGGTAACTGTCTTACCAAAAATTATAATGGGGTACATTTTTTTAGAATAGGTGACTTACCAATAAGAGAAATCTTATGCAGTCTTTGTGGTGTGAATGATATGAACAACCACTGTTATATACCATTAAGTAAATGTTTAATGGACACAGTTATAAATTAATTGATACTAATTAATCTCACTTGTACATTTCTCCTAACTGTACATCCAGTTCCTGTACTCTGTTGAACAGCTGCCATTTACTTGTCCAGACATGAAGTTCTCTTTGTAACTCTGGAACTATAAGGAATGTCCTCCAACCTCTAGTTTTTTTTGATTTAAGAATGTCTCCATAAATATGATCCCCAACATAAAGCACATCTTTACCTTTGGCACCAATCAGCTCAGTGAAAACATCACAGTTGCCTAAATTTAATGGTAAGTTTAAAACATTCAAATAATTATATCTCACATATTTATTTTAAAAAAAGATTATGCACTAAATAAAGGAGTTGTGGGGTCTTGTGACAGTATTCATTAAAATGGATTTTTTTTTTTCTCAGCTCATAAGTGCATGAACTCAAAGTTAATGAAATATCATTGGTTAATATCAATGCATTTTATGGACAAATATCCATGTGAAGCGTAATACCTCTAAATTTGAAGATGTCTCATATAAAAAGAAATGATAGTGAAAAATGTATCTGTCTATCAGATAATCAGAAAAGAAATCTCCTATTTTTTTTAGTAATCTGCTATTATTTACAACCTCTGCCTAAAAGTGGAATTAGTAGAATTAAAAAAAAAAAAGACTTTATTACTATTATTATTATAAATGACATATGTTGAGTCACTACCCATCATTCAAACTATCAAATTCATTTCAAACTATTGACCTTTGCAATAGTTTGAAATACTCACTGCTTATCAACTTCCAGGAATGGAGTTCTCTCTCTAAGAATAATCCCTTCTATTATTATTAATATAGTAAATTTCCCCATGCTTTATATTACTTTACCAATGTGTTTTCAATCAACAACATTTCACAGTCCTAATTTTATGGACTGTGTATGTTGTCACAGTAGTATTGCAATATTTTTCAATTTCTAGTTAAATACTAGAAATTAACTAGTATGTAATCTAACATTTCTCAAGTGTTATAGTAGCATCAGAAAAGCTCAAACAACGACTGTTGTTTACAGTAAGGCACAAACTAAATTAAATCATGCATATACAAGGATCATTTCAAATTCTGCATGCTGCACAATTAAAAAAACACTGATTAAAAACAATGCATTCTTGTTTTCTAATATTGGTGCTCTTGTACGAAGACATATGATTTCAAATATAGAAAAATAATTTAATTCATGATGGATATTATGCAATGATCAGTATTCATACATGAAATGAAAACCATAGTTGGTGGGGGGGAACACAATTGAGGTTCACAATGCTTTATGTAAAGTTTGTAGAGATAATGAAGTGAAACACAGTAAATGTTAGCATGGGCATACTTGCTTAAATGAAAATCAGACAAGTATTAACAATAATCCAAGAGACAGTCAATCAGGCAAGAGGGCACAAGGATGATGTGGAAAACATGCATCAGCAAATTAGCATGAGTGCAGATTAAGCAATAATCATGGGAGATTTTAATTATGTGAGATACAGATTGAAAGGAGAAAAGATCACATGACAGGAAGGAAATGAAATTCATTCACCTATTAAGAGATAGCACTAAAACAGCATGTGAAGCAGGGGACTCAGGATTTGAGTGCTGAATCTAGTCAGAGTATTAAAAGATCTGTCCATAACTTAGATAGCCTTCTTGTCTCTGACAAGAAAGAATAATTATGCAGTCTGGATCTGGCAAGTTGCCAAATATATGGCATTTTCAATTAAAAAGGAGTATATATGGAACTACAGGACATTTATGACAAGCTTGGAAGGCACTTTGAAACAGTGCCATGTCACAAGAATGAAGCAATATCAGAGTGTATATCAAAGTAACCAAAGACATGAGGATAAATCATGCAGAAGTTAGATGGATGAGTTATGATGGATGGATCATTAAGCAAGAGCTGAAAAAAACATCACTATATAGAGAGAGAGAAGATGGAAAAATTAATATAATTGGAAATAGATAGCAGAATAAACAAAGCTGATAGTGGGGAACCAGTTGAACAAATTTATATAAAATAAGAGAGAAATTAGCTAAAACTCTAAATGTTTAAGCTATGGATCTGAGAGTTGGGTGAGAAATAAAGCACTTATCAAATATCAGAAGAGACCACAGATATGAGGGCTCTGAGGAAAAGGGATCTGAATGGTATCAGTGGCAGAATCATATTAAAATAAAAATATGAAGGAACTTGACATTGTTAGCATTCAAGAATGTGTGAGCAGGACTAATCTAAGATGGCATGTCACTTAAACAGAATGGGAGAGGAAAGGTTATCAAAACAGATGTTTGATGCCCAGAAGGCAGGAAAAGGCCCAAAGGAAGACCAAGATCTAAGGTGGATTGAATCAATCAGAAGTGCCTTAGAAGTCTGAAATGTTAGATGCAACAATATCGGGTGCCAAGTAATACACTAATTTGGAGGATAATTGTTGATAGAAGATTAGTAATAATGTAACCTTAATCATGTAGTATTCTCATAGTAGCCTGTATATCCCCTTATTTCTTGATATGTACCTTCTCCTTGAAGGTAAATATCAAGAAATTGATGATAATATTACTGGATTTTGTGTAGGCATTTTATTGGAACCACATGGAACACTGTTTACATAAACTGAGACAAATGGGATGGATATGAAGTTGGTGATATGTGGGTTATTAATGGACAGATTCCAAAGAGTGGTATATGGAGGAGCAGAATCTAGGAGAACACAGAGATTTAAAGTTCATAATACTGAAAATGGTAACAATACTGCAAATGTAAGGAAGAAATTACACTTTATAAGGCCATATCTGGATTACCGTGCCCAGGCTGGTTACCTGAGTTCCTTGGGGATTGTGTAGAGAATCCAGAGATGAGTAACGATGATGGAGAATGGACTGCAGAATGCTCCCTTCACAGATTGAGGAGTTTGTATATTGCAAAAATTGCTAGATAGGCAGAAAAGAGGGTATATGATTATTAAGTTACTAAAAGGGTTTTATATGATTTTCACTACTTGTCAGCATTCTCTCTGTCATAAAGATTACATATGTCTATTGTGTAGTCTTCACAATCCTTGTAATGTGTTGCAAAGTTAGGACTTTGTTGTTAAGGGAGGTGTATTCAAGAGATGGATTGCATTTGAATGCAAAACAGCAGATACATTTGGAGAGACTGTTATTTTATAGGCAAGTGAGTGTGTCAGGACAGGGAAACTAAAAATGCACAGGTGGAATGTTGCAGGGATGGCCTCATGTGGGGATAGTGGCATGAGAAATTAGGGGGTGTTATGTCTCTTATTTTTCTTGTCCTGTCTGAAGTTAACTTAATTTTATCCTTCATATTTTTATCTTATGTTGTTACTATCAGTTATTCCGTTTGCCGACAAATTTATAATTATTTTATGACTGCGCCAGCCGGCAACTGAATTCTGATATACAATCTTAAATTACCAAAAAAAAGGATGCAGGGATCAAGGGGTTTGCAGTCGTGGTCCCGTTTCTTTAGTTACTAATGGATTCCCCTCTAATGCACGGTTCATGATTTTTCAAGCGGTAATTCAATCCACAGAAACGTGACAGACTCATTTGGTTTAAGCATAAGAAATACATTTATTTTGGCAAAACACAGAGATACACTTTAGTCAAACTTTCAATTCTAAGAGTCTGAGCTTTCCCCCCCCCCCTCTTAAGTTAACACATCCAAAAAAAAGTTCTACTCTATAATTTATACTATCAAAATCATACTCTTCCTTATATATCTATTCTCAGACTCTGTTGATTTCTACTGAGTTGCTCAGTTATCATACATAGAAAATACACATATATATACAGGCTTATTCTACAATCTTGGCATGAATTATATCAGACGTGTTTCGTCTAGCAAATTTTGCATGAGATAACATTCCTTCTTATGTTCAAACTTTGTCCCCCCCCCCCAGAACTTTAGTTAGCATTCAAAATTAAACTTAACATAATAACATTAATTTCCTTTTTTTAATATAAACAGTCCGGAGCCTCGGTTTCCAGCTCAGCTCGAGCTTAAGATGCCGTTTGTTCCTTAGGTGTAGACAAAAATGCCCAAAGGAAGACAGTTCTTTAAACACAACATGGAAATTGGCTATTTCCTCAACGTTCAGTTTCTTATTCCTCTCTGGTTACCCTATCTTAATACAAAAAGGTTTCAGCTTACCGTTCTTGCTTTATCTGATAGACTTTATCTTATGGCCTTCTTAGCTAGATTCTCGGATCTCCTCACCGTATATGCTTCAATGGCGTCTCCACTATTCTTTTATTCTACTCGAAAGGAACACACTTTCACTGACTTGTACACTGGCGTTGGTTCACCAGCGGCCCTTCCTTCTGGAATTCTGGCTGCATGTTTTTGTTGTAACTATGATCCACGCAGCACGTACAGCAAGGAGAAATTCTTGCTGCGCACGGTGGCAAGCTTCACAGCTACTCAGCTCTCCGCTCAGGAAACCAGGAGCAGACGAATAAGAGAGCGATTGAATTCCACGCCGAAACCTATATACCTCAAGTCAGTGCCCTCTCTTGGTGGTGTCATCATGCATACAGCAGCAGCCGATTGGTTACCATGGCTCCGAACTGTCTTTGACATGGCCTAATACTTGTATCAACTTATATACATCTTTTTAGCAATTTTACATGGATTTCCTATCTTAAATAATTCACAAACATTCTCTGTTCAGGTTATGGGCTTCTCTAACATTACTTAATATCTACAAAACTGATTATATACATGTTCTAGGTCATCAATAGGCACATTTTCCATCTGGAGGCATAAGTATGTCCTTATCCATCCTTTCTGACGTTACCTTATGTTGGGTCGGAAAAAGGATGACTCATCAAAAGTGAATAAGCACTTTTTCCGACACAACATGGGGGGGGGTATATGCTATATTACAGAGTCAGGTAGAGTATGAGGGGAGTGTAATAATGACTATAAGAATGCTGACAATACACTGTTTTTTTTTTGTATACAAATGCTAGGAACATTAGGAATTAAAGGAATGAGTTTGTGATATTGATTGACTCAGTCTCTCCAAACGTTGGTATCAGGGAAACTTGGTTAAGTGAAGGGTATAGCATATTTCGGCAGGATAGGAAAAGTTAACATGATAGAAGAGTGTTACTCATGATAAGAGGTAAATTGTGTGTTCTGAAGGTGGAAAATCTCAGTGAAAATAACTAATGGCTTTGAGAGTATATGGTGAGAGATGGATATTTATAGGATAAGATATTTAGTGGGATGTTACTATAGATCAGGGAGTACAGATTGCTATGAGCAGGAAACATTTAGGCAAATTAGTTTGGCAAGCACAAAAGTAAGCATTCATTTTGGGGGACTTCAACTATAGTGATATAAACTGGGCAGAGGAGACAGCATGCAGTAATAAGAGAATTAAATTTTTGGACTTCTTGAGGGACTACTGTCTTAGGCAGCATGTGGTGAAGGTGTTAAATTGTGAATAAAACTACGTTGTGTAATTTATTTTTTTTCATTCACATTTAACATTGCTTATTATGTATTAATCATGATTTGTATAAAAATTATTTATTATTCCTTAATTTAGGATTACTATTTAAAAATTTATTCTAAACTTAACCTACTATTAATTTATTAAGCAATAATATGTGCAGAATTTATAATAACTAAAATATATATATGATGTAACGAAAAGTATTATTATAATTAATTCTATACGTAATGAAAAAGCTGATTAAATAGCTCAAATATTCTGTTTATTCTTATTTGTGAAAATTTAACGTTATGTAATCACTCATGTAGTAGTAGAGCATTGTATTACATTAGTGAAATGTTTGCGTTCATTTGTTGTCATGGAGACGCATGAAATAAACAAGCACAAGTCGAATAGAGCTTGACCTTCGGACTGAAAGGAGAAAAAAGATAGAATAGAAGATTTTTAATTAGAGAGAAGAGAGGAAGTTTTTGCGGAGCGGGAAGGAAGGTAGGATACAAGCAAAGGAAGTGGACGAAAATTATAAGTTCTCTAGGGCAGAAATTCATGAGAATAGTGTTTAGAAGTGAGCCAAAACATAGTGAATCATATACTTAGCTGCAAGAGAAATCAGCTGTGTTGTATAGGAAAATTAATGCCGTATCCGGATAAATAAAGAACTGGACATTCAATGGAAAATTCTGATTAGTTCCAGTTAGTCTAGGATTACGTCTTAATTCTATGTTGCCCTGAGAAGAATTATATTGAAATTAACTGGTTTGAGAAAAGTAAACAAGGAAAGATATCAGTGCCTTATTGATGTGTTTTTTTCGAGTAGTGAAGCGCAATTAACAGTAGTTCAGTTAAATCGTTGGAGAATTTTTATTAATGTGTTCCGCTAACGTAAATAAGTTAATTCATAAGTGTGCTCACAATTAATTGATGTACTGAAGATTGTATCTGGTAAAAGTGGTCATATTTGTTTGTTTATTCTAACATTAACATATCTTCGAAGTTCATAGTCCGAAATAAGATTGCTTGGAATATTGTCTACCTTGATTAGTGCTTCCTGTGAATTTAAACATTAAGTACAGCTGATGGATATGTGGAGACTGATTAAATAAGAAGTTTCGTTTTATTAACTTTATTTAAGAAAGCTTGTGATTTTGAAGCTGTGAATTGTATGTGAAAGTTTAGAACATTGAATTGGCATGAGTGACTTAGCAAGATGTATTAAGTTAATTGTATTGTTTCATTTTAAAGCAGAATTCTTGTATTTGTTATATATATCATATATTAAATGTTTTATTTTTGTTAATCTAAATATTGTGTTTGCCTGAATTCCTTTTTATTGCACCGTTCATAAATATTCGAATCTTGCAGGAACCCCAAGTGGAATAGTAAATAATTCGGCCTAAATAAATGAGGAGACTGCTAACTTAATTAAGAATTGATCCTACTATTTTATATAGACTAATCTAAAAAAAGGGTGGCGCAGTATAATTATAAATTTCTCTACTTTTGGATCGGTGATCAATTTGCGATTAAGTGTTATATTGATAAGAGTGACTTGAACCAAGATGGCGAATTTAGAACATAACATGAAAATAGAACGTCACGACAAATGGCGCAGTTGGCATGATTTTATCATATATCGCAGTTCTGGATTTGGTCATAGCATCAAAGGATCTGACTGTGACTGAGATGACATACCTGCTCCTAGATGGTGAGACCATACGGTTCTGACTTGGAGGATGAATAGGCATGGGTAGGTATCAAAACAGAAGGAAGTTATGTGGAATTATAAGGCAAGCAACTATTCATACACTTAGAAACCAGTATACAGAAGCACAATATATGAAAGAATTTAAAGGAAAAGAGGTCATTAGTGCATGGGAGATACTTAAGAAAAAATTACTGAAGCAATGACAGCAAATATCTTGAGTGAAGAAGATAAAGAAATTTGGAGGCAAATGGATAACAAAAGGAATAAAAGGGAAATTGCAGAAGAAAAAAAGATCATGGAAGGTATATAAAGAGAGAGGTGAAGAGCAGTTGCATGAAAAATATAAGGCTTGGGCTAGGAAAGTAACTAGTATTATAAGGAGGGGAAAAAAAATTAGAATATGAGGGGGAGACTGGCTCCACAATCCAAAGAATTTTAGTTTTCTCACTATGTGGCAAGTACAAGGAAAATGATAGTGGATAGATTATCTTGGTGGGTGAAGATGGGAATTGGGGTGACCAAAGCAGATGATGTAGTTATTTAATGATCACTTTATTGGAGTGCTCTATACTGGTACTACAGGCTTTATTCCTAGAAGGATGACTGGTGAAGTGTTAAAAGTGAATGATGAGGATGTATTTTAAATACCGAGTATGCTAAATGTCAATAAGGCAGGGGGACTAGATGGAATTTCACAATGTGTTTTAAGGGGATGTGCTATGGAACTGACTGTGCATTAACTTGGCTGTTTAATGAAAGTCTTGCAATGGGGTGGGCTCCTGGAGAGTGGAAGGAAGGTAAGATAGTACCATTGCATAAGAGTGGTGAGAGAATGGAGGTATCAAACTATAGGCCTGTTTGTATTTCTTCTGTAGTTGTTAAGATTTTGGAATGAAGGTAATATTATTTATGCAGATTAGAATAGATTTGTTAACCACCCAACCGGCCATGACGTGTATGTAAGTCCAGCTTATCATGGATGCGAAGTGCATATTAAAATTGTAATACCATTAATATTACACTAAAATATATGACGGATATGAAGTGTAGAGGAGTGATGTATTTTATCCATATTGACGGCGAGGTGGTTAAAAGACACTTTTGTTTTAGTAATCTGGTTACCTTTTACAATGGAGCAACAAAGAACAGTGGATGAAGATAAAGCATATGCTATCACTTTTTTTGGATTTTTCTAAGTCATTTGACAGGATGCCACACGGCAAGTTGATTTTTAAATTGTATCATATGGGTTTTGATATCAGGTATTGATATTAGTGGATTGGATTGGTGATTGGATCTCTAATAGATATCAGAGAGTTGTATATGAAGGAGCAGTATCAGAGAGTAGGAAGGTTGCAAGTGGAGTCCTGCATGGTTTAGTCCTGGAACCATTACTGGTCAATCTTTATGTCACAGGACTACAGGGAGATGCTCAGTTGCTTGCAGATGACGGGAAGCTTTGGAGGGTTATTAGTAATAGTGCTGATGTTTCAGCTATTCAATAGGACTTGAATAAGCTGGAAGGGTAGGCAAAGGCATGGGGGATATTAGTTTACTGCAACTAAATGTAAGGTTTTAAAATTTGGGATTCACAGATGGGATGCTTTATACTCACTTGGTGGAATTATACTAGAAGAAGTGGAAGAAGCAAGGGATCTTGGAGTGACTGTGGATAGAGATTTACATGGTGGGATGTGGATGGTGGTGATAGTGAAATGTATAGTCAAATTAGCCAAGCAAATAAGAAAAGGGTGATCATTATGGGTGATTTTAATTATGGCAATATAGACTGGAATGATGAGATAGCAACTGAAATTAAAGAAAATGAGTTTCTTGAGTTTTTGAGGGATAACTACCTTAGACAGTATGTAACAGAGGGCACATGAGGATTAAGGGTCTTGGATTTGGTCATCTCATCAGAGGATGTAATTATAAATGAGGTGTCAAATCATTCACCAATTGGTGAGAGTGACCATGAGGTGATTACCTGGGTGGTTGCCAGCAGTGCAAGGACCCCTGTGAGAAAAGGGGATATATGGAACTACAAGAGGAGTGATTATGAAGAGCTCAGGAGACAGCTTGTGGGTGTAGCATGGAATGAGGAGTTAGAAGGAAAAGAGATCAATACAGCTCGGGGGATTTTCAAAAACTATCTAGTAGATGCAATGTCTAAATGTATTCCAAGGGTGAGAAGGTTAAATAAGGTAGGTGTGAGATGGATGAATAAAGAGATTAAGCATGCGATACAGAGAAAAAGGGCATTGTGGAGGCAGCATAAGGGAAGTGGAAATAACCAATTTCATGAGGTCTACAAAGACCAGGCAAGGAGGGTGACTTGGTTGGTGAGAGTAGTTAAAGAGAGGTATGAACAGCAGCTAGCCAGCAGCTCTTTCAATCTTGTGAATGTGACTTCATGGAGAGATTGAGAGCAGTTGATGATGGAGAAGAGAGACTGACTAAGTGAGCAAGAGGTGTTTGGGGAGTTGAGTAAACTAGATGTAAATAAGGCTGTGGGACTTGATAATATATCACCATGTTTTCTGAAGGAATGTGCCAGGGAGTTGACACCTGCCTTGACATATTTTTTTAACATGAGTCTTGCACTCGGTCATGTTCCTAAGGAGTGGAAGGAGGCAAGATTGTGCCACTTCATAAACGATGTGATCCAACTCAAGCATCAAACTATGGGCCTATCTGTGTGTCAGGTGTTGTGGTTAAGTTATTGGAGAAGCTTGTGAGAACTAGGATCCAGAGTTGGGTTGACAACAATGGTATTATCTTTGATTGACAGCATGGATTTGCCAAAGGGAGGTCATGTTTTAGTAATCTACTTACTTATTACAATAAAGTGACTGCTTCCTTGGACAGAGGAGAAGGATACACAGTAATATACTTGGATTTTGCAAATGCTTTTGATAGAGTACCTCATGATAAGTTGACAGTCAAACTAGAGCAGATGGGGTTGGATATTAGATTAATGCATTGGATTGGAGACTGGCTATCTGATAGGTATCAACAAGTTGTGTATGGGGGTGCGATATCCAGGAAAAGGAAAGTCACTAGTGGAGTGCCTCAGCAGTCTGTTTTAGGGCCATTACTGTTTAACTCGTATATTAATGATATTGGCGAAGATTCGGATGGAGATATTCAGTTGTTTGCAGATGATGCAAACCACAAACATTGGGATGAACCATAAAGAGTAATGAAGATGCTGTGGCCTTACAAGAAGACTTGAATAAATTGAGTGATTGGGGATGTGAGTTCAATGTTGCAAAATGTAAGGTTTTAAAATTTGGAAAACAAAGATGGGATGCAGAATTTATGCTTGATGAATCATATATTGTCGGAGGTGGAGGAAATAAGAGATCTAGGGGTGATGGTGGATAACGATCTGAAATTTAGGGAACACATTGCCAAAATTGTGAAGACAACACAAAGGCTTCTGGGAATGATGCGGAGGACACTAACTTGTAGAAGTAGGGAGATTCTTGTTCCATTGTATAAGGCTTTGATTAGGCCACACATAGACTATTGTACCCAGACTTGATCACTGGGTTTTCAGAAGGATGAAAAGATGTTGGAAAGGGTCCAAATGTGACTGACTAAGGTAGTTTCTAACCTCTGGAATGTAGAGTATGAGGAAAGATTGAGAAGATGAAATTTGCAGAGTCTGGTGGACAGGAGGAAGAGGAGAGATATGATAGAGACCTACAAGTTGGTAAAGGGTTTGTTATAGGATCAATGGTGGAGAAGTTCTACAGAGAATACTGTGGAGATCAGGGGAGAACCAGAGGTCATCCCTGGAAACTGTATAAAGAGGATGTGAGTAGGGGAGTGAGAGTGCAGGGTTTTTTCTTGCAGTTCTGAATGATTGGAAAGCCCTGCCTGAGATTGTGGTGTCTGCAAGGAGTCTGAGTGTGTTTAAGACACGGTATGATGAGATGTGTGTGTGTGATAAAACGACCTCCCAGATGGGTCTTTGACTCCATGAGGTCTTGGGGAATAATAATAATAATAATTCTCTGATGTTTCTGTATGTTGCCTTGTCAAAAAGGCTAGAGATATGGCACATAAGATTTACTTGGCTGAGAGACATATTTTAAAAAAATTAAATGACTATAAATTGAGAGATAGGTATAAAATACCATTTTTAATTCAGCACAACTAGTTTCGTCTTCAAGAAGACTTCTTCGGGATGCACATCACAAAGCATTAGCGTAAAAAGTCTAAACATTAAACCGTTGGCGTATGGACATTTGAAGCTATTCTCTGTATTTCCTCATTGTTGGGCATGCAATTGCTTTCAAAATCATGGCAGCACAATGGCAATCTGAGAGATTATAGCTGAGGATTTCATTAAGGATGATTTCTTTCGATTCCACAATTCTTCTTTCTAGTTCATCATAGTAGCGAAAGGTATTTTCAGATTTCCATAAGACTGGATGAACAAGATTTTCCTCATTAGTGTTAGCAGAATTCAAAACACAGTTCGATAAAGCATTAGCTCTTGTTCTACCGTATGTGATGTCTCTTTTATGTTTTAAAAAAACAAAGATATAATCATCCTTCCTGCTGATAAAGGTAATACCACTGTCACCCTGAATACTGAAGATTATAACAACAAAATGTTCCAATTATTGCAAACAGATACTTACTCGATTCTTGACAGAGATCCAACTCATGAACTCCATATCAGTATAAACAACCTTCTTAGAACAACTACAGAGTTTACCAGAAATATTTGATTATCCCATCTTTCACTTCATCCTTTAATCCCTAGATCATATGGATTACCAAAAATCCATAAAGAAGACACTCCACTAAGACCAATTGTAGAAGGCATTGATTCACCCACTTATAAACTCTGAAAGTATTTAACAAAATCACTAAAATGTTGTTTAGGCTTGTCCTCTTCTTTTATCAAAAATTCCGTTGATTTTTGTTTCAAGTGTAAAAAACATAAATATTAAAAAAGAAGAAATTATGGACCCATTGATTTATTCAATACCTCTTTATCGACCCATTGTGTTAATTCTGGCTATTTCCAGTTTAAAGATATTATTTACAAACAAAAATCTGGCTTAGCTATGGGTAGCCCATTATCACTCAAACTGGCAAACATATATTTAGAATCTTTTGAAGAAAAATAATTAAAAGAACATGTAAGAAGTAATAACTTTTAATTACCGGATTTGCCGGTGTATAAGACACACTTTTTTTCTTTGAAAATAGGTCTGAATAACAGTGTGCATCTTATATGCTGATACTCAGTTTCTTATTACTTTCATTTCTGGAAATTTTCTCTGTTCTGAGTTACGCGATTTCTTTCTTGCTTCCTTGTAGTGTGTGAGAGCATTCCAGTTACGTAGAATTCAGTGGATGTGCATGTTGTCGCGGTTGTTGTGAATGGTGATAAATTTCTGCTATGTATGCAGACTAAACCAGCTATGTATGCACACACTAAAATAAAAATATCACAAAAAATGCCAACTGAATATGAAGAAAAAATTATTGAATCTCATCGATTCGTCACTAACGCAAGGAAACGAGAAAATTTTGAACTTGCGCAAACAGGAAATACGGATGAGGTTCTGCTGACTTTTGATGCACCCTCGAACAAAACTGTAGATTCCAAGGGCACTAAAGGTGTTACTGTTAAAACTTCGGGGCATGAAAAAACTCACTACACAGTTGTTTTATCCTGGTGTGCTGATCGGACAAAATTGCCACCACTATTGATTTTTAAAAGGAAGACGATACTCAAAGAAAAACTGCTTAAAGGAGTGTTTGTACATGTTCACGCAAAAGGCTAGATGGATGGAGGAGGAATAAAGTTATGGATAGATAAAATTTGTTCTGAGCACCCTGGTAGATTGTTGAAGAAGCTTGCCCTGCTAGCATGGGATCAGTTTCGTTCTCACAGAACAGAAGATGATAAAAATAAACTCAAGGAATTAAAAACTCAGCTGTAATTCCAGGAGGTCTAACTAGTTAGTTTCAACATTTAAATGTTTGTATTAATAAACCATTTAAGGGATTTATGAAGGAGAAGTGGAATAGCTTGATGCATTCTTCAGATTTTGAGGTTACACCATCAGGAAGAAGCCTAGCATTTCACAATTTTTTGAGTGGGTCAAAGCTTCATGGAATGCTGTGAAAACTGAGACAGTGGTTAAATTTAAATGATTTAAGAAGTATTTAAGGTTTTGACGAAGAAGATTAAAAGGTGGGTACTCTCTTTCCTAGTTAGATTAGGTATCTGTTGAAAGTAGACCTACTTATTACTTTATATTTGAAATTCTGTGAATTCATTATAATATTCAGTGATAAAGTTTTTTTTCCTAAAAATGTATACAAAAAAGGGGTTGCATCTTATACGACGGTAATAAAGGCACAGATATTTCATACTAAAACTAATATTACATCTTCAGTGTCATACAAATAGTTATAGGAATGGAATACAAGTAATGAACATTCGGTGGATCACCTATTAAAATACAATTGTTGCCGCGTGATAGGAAATGATAGAAAATAATAATTAATCTTTAGGATAATTGTTTTTTATTGATTACATAAAATAAAAGCCTCCCAGATCTTCGAGAAAGAGAGAGAATCATTTTGATTTAAATTCGGTCGGTGTAAAATAGCTTCACAACTTTCTTTAAAAAGGCGTTCATATTTGAACCTGCATCTATGGAAGAGAATAGCTTTATCCCACTGGATATTATGAGTAATGTTAATACTGTGTTGTGCTAGACCAGACTTCTGAGGTTTGTTGTATTCAATATAATATTGATGTTCCTTAATTCTTTTTTCCACAGAACGGCCAGTTTGTCCAAAATAAGAGACATCGCATTCACATGGTATTTGGTAAACGCCAGCCAAAGATAGAGATGACAGTTTATCCTTTGTAGAAGGCAATAAAGAGGAAATTTTGTTGCTAGGAACATATGTGGGAATCAATTGGTACTTTTTCAAAATTCTACCTATAGTTCTGAGATTCCTAGAATGTAAGGGATTGGAACTCATCGGACTGGTGAAGAAACCTTAGGTATTGGAACATAAGATTCAATTATCTGTTGGATTTGATTGGGGTTGTAATTATTCGATTCCATTAACTTTTTAATGATGGAAAGTTCTTGTTGTAAGATTACTGGAGAAGAGCAAACTTTAGGTGCTCTATTAATTACAGATTTAAGAATGCCAAATTTTTGAGATGTGTGGTGAACAGACTTTTTATGAATGTATCTGCCAGTAAATGTGGGCTTTCGAAAGACGCTTGTAGATAAGGTACCAGAAGAAGAAGTTCGAGTAAGGAGGATGTCCAAGAATGGTAAAGTACCAGAATTTTCTTTTTCCATGGTGAATTGAATACGTGGTGAAGGCTATTTATCTGTTGTAGAAATGTGGAACGCTCATCTTCAGTATGTGACCAAATAGCAAAAACATTATTGACATAACGATGCCAAAGAGATGGTTGAGGATGAATGGATGAAAACATAGTGTCTTCGAATTGTTTCAGAAAGTAGTTTACCAAAGGTGGAGACAGAGGGCTACCCATGGCAGTACCTTCAACTTATTTTTCCAGCTGAAAATAACCTGAATGGATAACAAATTCGAAAATCTTTGCGATATTTCATTGTTGTTGTTTTTTAGATTAATTAGCTTTTTATAGTATATGTTACTCTTGATTTTCATGTTCTTATTGTGTTTGGTATATTTCCTGATATTCTGTTGAAATAATGCAATATTAAACTGAAACCATTCGTACAAAACAGACAAGAGCAACAGAGTACCAATAAAAGGAATGCATGTCAGCTAATGGAATATTGGTAAACAGAGAAACACTATCGAAACTGACTAACAACTCAGACTCTTTGATTTTTATACCCTTGATTTTTTTCAAGAAAATCTGTTGAATATTTTATGTAGGATATGGAATGTCCAGTGTGAAAACTTAAGTAACGTGACAAGACTTTTGCAATTCTATAATAGGAGAATCAATGCAATTCATGATAGGTCATACTGGATAGCCTTCTTTATGGGTTTTCGGGAGTCCATATAGACGGGGAGTTCTTCCAAAGTAGGTATGTAATTTGGGTCCCAACTGACAACTTCATCAAGTAATTTATTTAATTGTTTAATTTGTGAATTTGTAGGATTATGCTTGATCTCTTGGTAGGTAGAGGTGTCTTCTAAAAGGCTGGATACTTTTGTCTCACAGTCAGTCTTATTCATGATTACAATAGCTTTTCCTTTATCGGCTTTAGAAATAGATATTTTTATTATTTAGCCCTTTGATTTCAGCATTTGATAAGTTGCATGGAGGTAATTTGCTTTTAAATAACGAAGTCGCAACTTCAAAACGAAGTTTGTTAGATCGTTGCTAGAAAGTCCTGACAGATTGCATTCTATATTATGTAAAAAAATCAAGATACGGAATGTGTGTAGGGATAACTGAAAAATCAAGGCCTTTTGCTAAAGCACTGATTTCGGCGTCGGATAAAGGACAATCAGAAATATTAACAATCCATTTATTAGTAGAAGTGATGTCAGAGGTTAAGTTTTTCTTTTGCTTGTGATATAAAGAATTATATTTTTGCATAAGTCTGTGAAAATTTCTTTTCACAGACTTAAGAACGGGTTAAAGATTTTTTTGATAAACAAAGAATAATATCTAGTAATTCATCATTAAGAACAGCTGAAATTTCTTCTTTGAGATCCAAAATAAACTTAATATTAGAGGCTAATTCTTTTTTGGCAGTACGAAGTTGGTTATGAATTAAGGAAAAACTTGCACGAATGTAAATAGAGTGGGCTCCAGGAGACCGAATTGTTTCTTTAAACCTAGCAAATGTAGGAATAACTTTCGTGTCATGACATTTTTTGAGGAAGGCAATCCGTGCTCAAAACTTACCTTGTAAAAAGATAGTTTTCCTAACTTTTTGTTTGCTTGGTAAATTCTTCCCCGTGAAGGATGATGATTAAAAGTTATTACTGTGGTCTTACGTGTTCTTTTAATAATTATACTATGCCATGAGTATACCTCTAAAAATAAGAATCATCATCCTTTTGAAGAAAAAGCGATCTCCTCCTTTCCTCTGAAACCAAAAATGTGGAAAAGATATATCAATGACATCTTTTTAATTTGGAGCCATGGTTCTGAATCTCTAAAGAACTTCCTTGACCCCCTCAACAGTCAACATCCAAATATCAAATTTACTGCACAATTAGAGGTTGGTGGCACTCTCCCTTTCCTGGATGTTAGATTCACTCGCATTTCTGAGAAATCAAAAATCTCAATTTACAGAAAACCAACTCAGACCAACAAATATCTCCATGCACAATATCTTCATTATCCACCTCAAAAACTTGGTATTATTTCTACGCTAGGCAAACGTGCTCGCTCACTCCTATGTGAAGAAGAAGATATTAAAGGGCGCCATAGGCACCAGGAGGGCAAAGCCCCCCCCCCAGTAATAAAATAAATAAATAATAGTAACTTACAAGTATATAAAATAGGAACATATTAAACATTATTGGGTAAAGAAATAGGTAAATAAATATTTAAAGAGAAAGAAAAATCACTTAGTGAATTTAACTTTTCTAGTTTTCAATAATGAAAATTCTCGAATAATATCATGTATATCAAGTTGATCCAAAATATCTGACTCTATTGATATAATGGCAAGATTTGAAAGTCTGTCTTGTACCATTGTGGAGCGCAAATAGTTTTTAATAATTTTAAGTTTAGAAAAGGACCGTTCCGCAGATGCTACAGATACCGGTATTGACAAAAGAATCCGAAGAGCAATTGTAAAGTTTGGATAAACTGTGATTAAGTCGTTTGAATAAATATACTGAATTATCTGATATATATCATTTTTAAAATTAGAAATAAATGATTGATAGTGTAAAATTTCTTCGCATAAATCGTCTGCGTCAATGTCTGAATGATTCTCATGTGTTAATTTTTGTCGTACTTTTTTACAACAAGATAATAAATATTCTTTATTTTTATGGAGTACTTAACAAATACAAAAACTGAAATGAATTAACGTTCTTTTAATAAAGTAAATATTTCCTGCAAAGATTGTAACGTTTAATCTATTATGCAGAGAAAAAAAATTACTTTAAATGAAATTTCAGGATCTACTATATTTTCATTTTCATGTTCGTAATCAAATTGTGTTGTCTTTTTATGTTGCCTTTGTGGTCTACTACTACAAAATACAGATTTTGCATCAAATTTTGCTGCAATTAATTTTGAGCTTTTTACAATCTCTTTGAAAGTTTCATCAGACCTATAATCATTTAAAAATTGATTTAGATCATTCAATACATCTAAAGCAAGTTGGAGATTCATAGATGAAGACTGCAGTATTTTGCTGACTTTATTTAAAATATCATACCAAATCTTTGGTGCCTTTACTATCGTGGCGCCTGTGTGCATCGCACACATTACACATATGGCCGGCGTGCCCCTGGTGTTCTTCACTAGCCAAGTAACCTTATGTGCTACCTAAGCAATCTTAGTAATATGTCGTCTAAACTTTAACTCTCTGTCTACTACCACTCCTAAATCTCTAGCTTCATCTATTTCCTGGAGTATAGTACCATCAATGTGATAAACGGCTTGTAATCTATTTATCCCAAAGTGCATAACTTTACATTTCTCGACATTAAACTGACACCCATTATCTTTTGCCCATACTGATAGCCAATTTAAATCATCTTGCAAGCTCTCCACATCACCTTGATTAACTATTACACCACCTAATTTCGCATCACGTCACTCAGCAAACAACTGAATATTTCCTTTCAGGAAATATTCAGTTGTTTGCCGGTAATGGGATACACTAGGGATTTGAGAGTACTAGATCTAGTAATTGCATCAGAGAATTTGTCTATAACCAATATGACCACATTGCCACCAACTGGTGAGAGTGATCATATGGCCTTGACCTGGGAAGTGGCTAAATGTGTGGAAGTTTCAGTTAAGACGGGGGGGGGGGATATATGCAGAATTACAAGGCTGGTAATTATGACAAGCTAGGAGATTGCTTGGATCAGTTATTAGTTCCACACAGTGATGAGCTATGGAAATTTTAACAAAGGGATTGCATCGTCGAGCAAAAAAAAGCCATATTTCACACAAAAACTCTTATCAATACAGCTTGTGTACAAATGCCAATCAAAAAGTATGAGGGGGCAATCAATCTGTAAAGCATCATTTTTAAACAAATATTTGCACACAATCATCTGTGTTAATTTATCTTACATAAGAAAAACATTATTTAACTATCAAAATATAATAAGAATAAAATCTTTTATAATCGCACATATGCAATAGCCTGCATTTTTTATAAACAAAATAAATTTCTTTTGTTTGGGATAGAAGTTTTATGACAAACAATCTATAAAGAATAAATAAATATTATCTAAACACAATAATATTGAAGTACATTATATTTCTCTTTTGTTTTTATACTTCAAGTGATAATCAATGGTACCAATCAAGGGGCATTATTTTATAGTTCTATTTATATGCAATTATCAAAAGTGAATTCTTATTTGTAAAATAATAGTAACAGTAACTATAATATTTTATTTAATAAAATCATTTTGTTAGGTTACCGTATGAGTTTGTCGCTTAATATATTTGAAAAAATTATGTTTTTTTTTTTTTTGAAAAAATAAAAAAAGTAAACAAGAAGAACAAGGAGCTTGCAAATTTGAGAAAAATTTAACAAAGGACTTGGGCGAGCCCCCCCAGCGAGCCCCTTATAGCTCACTAGTGGTTCCACAGCATATGAAAGTATATATTCTCCTGACTCAAGGTATGCAGCAGACTGCATACCTTAAGTCAGGAGAATAAATCAAGTGGGAGTTAAATGAATGAATACCATCATAAAGCTGGAGTTAAAAAAAAAAAAATGTGTAGCTAATTCAAGGAGAATAGTTGCCAGCAGGCACATGGGCAGTACAAAGCACAAACCCGAAAGGTAACCAATGTGGAAAGAAAAGCAAAAGCAGAGTATGAAAGGAAATTAACAGTGCAGGCCAAAGATAATCCCAAAGAGTTCTTTCAATATGTTGCAAGTAAAAGGAAGAATGCTTATGGCAGAATGATTTTAATGAATGCTGATGCTAGGGAGGTAATTGAATCAGGTGGAATAGTAGAATTACGAAGTGAACACTTTGCAAGAGTATATGATTCAGGTGGAGACACTGCAGTAACAACAGAGGCAAAGATTTATATGGAAAATGAGGTAAATGAACTGAAGGTGCAAGGCAGAGGTGCTAGGGAGATGTTGGTGTGCTTGAGCATATTGTTTAATCTAAGTCTCGGCTCTGCGCTAGTCCAAAAGGGATGGAAGCAGGGGAAAATAGTTCCATTACATAAAGGAGGCTTCAAGACTGATGTAGCAAATTACAGACTGATCAGCATATCAGAAATTGTTGCCAAGGTATACTAGAGAAGTTGTTCAAGAGCAAAATACAGGCATGGATAGATGTATGAGGGGCAACGTGGTTTTGTGAAGAGTAGGTCATGCCTCAGTAACTTGCTCACGTTTTATAATACAGTGATAACTGAGTTGGATAAAGGTAATGGGTTTTACAGTGATATGGATTTTACAAAAGCTTTTGACAGGATACCGCATGGAATTCTAATCAATAAATTGCAGCGTATGGGGATGGATATAAAGGTGGTGAAGTTGATAAGAAGGTGATTCATGGAGAGATATCAGAAAGTAGTTTAGTCAGGAGCAGAGTCCTGTAGAAGGCCTGCGACTAGTGGCATGCCACATGGCTCTGTTCTTGAGCCACTGCTATTTAATTTGTACATTTACAATATAGGAAAGAAGCTGAGAGGAACTATTCAGTTGTTTTCTGATGCTGCAAAACTGGGTAGAGCAATAGTTAATAAAGATGATGTTATAATTTTTCAGGATGATCTGAAGAGACTGGCAGTCTGGGCAAAGGAAAATAGATGTCTAATGTGGCAAAGTGTAAGGTTATGAAGTTTTAGCTGAAGAGATTACCAGTTGTGTATCACATTGATGGAACTGTACTCCAGGAAATTGATGATGACAGGGATTTGGGGTATTAGTGGATAGGGAATTAAAGTTTAGAGGGCATATTGCAAAAGCAACTAAAGCAGCTCATTGGATTACTTGGTTACTAAAGAATACCTTGACAAGCAGACACAAGCAGGCTAATATACTGCTTTATAGAGCCTTAGTAAAACTCAATCTTTACTGCATGAAGATCTGGTTACTTGGGTTTCTTGGGGATGAAGAAGAGGTAGAGAAGATCCAAAGGCAAGTGACTAAGATGGCATCAGGTGCATGGAATGAACCTTTTGAAGACAGGTTGAAGTTGAAGTTTTGAAGGCTTAAAGAAATTGGCTGACATGCAGAAAAGAGATAATATGATTGAGATATATAAATTACTGAAGGGTTTTTACAAGATTATTATTATTATTATGTGACACTTCCAGGAGTACAAGGACTCATTGTGGGAGGGAACTCTACTTTGCTACATACATCTCACCGTCTCCACTACTACTTAATTTTCCTACTACAACACTACTACTATCAGTGCCATCTACTGTCCATCATCACCAACAACTGTATTTTTTTTGTCTGTAAACTGTGTGTATGTGTGTGTGTTCTGAGGGCTGATTTGTTTCTACAAAGAAACATAGAAAGATTACTACATAGAAAGTTTTTTCCACATAGAAACCTTTGTATGAGATCAGTTAGGTTTGTATGGTTTTAACTCACCTTCAGTTGAAAAAGCACATATAAGGATTCCTCTCATCATGACGAGAAATGAGCCCAAGTCTTTTCCAATTGAAGGGTGCAATGTTCCATTGTTCTTCCAATTGCACTACAGACACTATAATACAGAATACACAAGAAATTTTTCAGAACAGGTTGGCAGTGGAAGAACTAAGGGCCATCCTTGGAAATTGAATAACAGTGTAGTTAGCAGTAGTGTCAGGACTAGATTCTTTGCTTGAAGAGTGGTGAATGAGTGGATTTTACCAGATTCTGTTGTGGATGCCATCACTGTAAATGAGTTCAAAGTATGATAGATATTGTGTGAATATCAGCTAGTGCTTGGCATGATTTAGGGCCTCCCTCGACGAGTCTAAGGACTCCATGGAGTAGTCCATAATAATAAAAATTATCATCATGCCCTCCATTGAATCACCAGACTCATCATGGGAGGTTCAGTCAACCAACAACATATTTATCATACTGAACTTAACACTCCCTGCATTCATAAAATAATCTAGTAATATGTTCCAGTCACCCACATTTCTCCATGTAAATAGTCTACTTCTCACACACTTACCCAACTTTAAGGGATGACCTCTGGTCTTTCCCATCACTCTCTACTCCTTTTTTAAACACGTCACTAACTTAAACATCTTTATCATATCACCTCTTTTCCTCTTATCGACTAAACTCTGTAATTTAAATTTTTTAACTTGTCTCCATAGCAAACATTCCATAGTCCTGATATTGCCTTAGTCACTTATCTCTCCACCTCCCCAAATCTTTCCATATAAATATAAAAACTATCTTACCAAATATAAGCACAATACAGTCCCAATTATCTGTCCAAGTTAAAGTCTATTTAATGGTAATTCAGCTCAAATTAATTCCAAAAATTAACTAATTTGCTTTGAAAATATCAATTCAAATCCAGCCTAATAATGTTTACAACTTGATCTATTATAACTAAACCCAGTATTAAAATACTGAATTTACACTAGTGAAGAAACTAGTCATAATTACTGATGTGAATGGAAGAAAACAGAAGCTGAAGTAGTAAACAAATGTTTCTATTAGCTTGCTATTTACTATCACTACTTACTAGCTTTGAAGATGCTATGGAGTTATTATTATTATTATTATCATCAAGGCCTCCATGGAATCAAAAGACTCCTCGTGGGAGGTCATTTTTTAGGAAACACAAAGTTTATCATACCACTCCTTGAACTCATTGATGGTTCATGCTCTGACCAC
This sequence comes from Typopeltis vanoorti, assembly GCF_054136105.1. NCBI lineage: Eukaryota > Metazoa > Arthropoda > Arachnida > Uropygi > Thelyphonidae > Typopeltis > Typopeltis vanoorti. The sequence goes on along the minus strand of NC_143552.1, from coordinate 66,463,348 downwards.
TCTCTCAGGCAATGCATTCTGTGGTTCAACCACCCTCCATGCAAAAAAACCACTCCTCACCCTCTAGCTCACAGCTTCCTTTTGTAATTTCCAGGGATGGCACCCTTGTCATCACTCCTTCCTGCCATTCAACCAAGTGAAAGAACTCCCCAATGTCTACCCTGTAACTGTCTCTCAACAGTTAAAAAGTCTCGATCATATCACCCTCTCCTTTTTCTATCCACCAAACTCTGCAGTCCACATTCCCTCAGCCAATTCTCGTAACTGACATTGTATAGTCCTGAAACCATCTTTGTTATCCTCTCCTTTTTCTATCCACCACAGCTCAACATTTAAACCATGTGCTGCAACTTAAATATCAGCTTATCATGTGGCACCCCGTCAAACGCCTTTGCAAAATCCAAAAAAATGGCAGTATATGCCTTTATCTCATCAACCGTTCTTGTCACTTTATTATAAAACACAATCATATTAATAAAGCAAGAGTGCCCCTTAACAAATCCATGTTGATTCTCACAGGCAACATAACTCTCATCTGCCAAACACTGTATATAGTCCCTCACTAATTTCTCCAAGACCTTAGCAACTACTGATAACACACAAACTGTCACCTATAATTAGACACTTCCAGTCTGCTACCACCCTTATGCAATGGCACTATCTTACCTTCCTTCCATTTCTTGGGTACCTTTCCTGTAGCCAGACTTTAATTGAAAAGCCAGGTCAAGGGAGCTATCAGTACCAAACTGTGTCTGCTTCTTCACTCGTGGAATACAGCTTACTATTGCTGCTAACAAATATTCCTTCATAATTTCCCAAGCACTAATGATATCCTGGCCTTCCAATTCTGCCCTCCATGGAACTTCCCCTAGTTGATACCTAAGACTATTATAATCACCTGCCTTATAATTCCACATATGTTCCCTTTTCTTTGATTCACCTGTATGTCTATTCATCTTCCAAGTCAAAACCACATGGTCACTCTCTCCAACTGCTGGGAGAGATGTCATCTCACTTATTATCAGCTCTTCTGATGCTAACAACCAAATCCAAAACTCTTGAACCTCTTGTTCCCTCTATTACATGTTAACAAAGACATTTGTCCCTCAAGAATTCTAGAAATTCCATCCCCTTATTACTACATGCATTACTCTTATTACTCTTCCCAGCTTATACTGCTGTAGTTAACCTCCCATAACAATCATTCTTCTTGTACTTTCCAAGCTCAACTGCCTAAACATCTCCTGCTCCCCACCCCTCTGTGCTCCCTGGTTTGTAGCAACACCCCACTAAATATCCTGTCTTGGCCACTTCTACCTCACACCATATGCTTTCAAGCCATTAGTGTCACTGCCTTCCAAAGCCTACACTCTTAGAGGTCATAAATCATCACTTATCATAAGCAGTACTCCACCACCACGTTTTCCTTTCCTATCCTGCTGAAAAATGTTGTACCCTGCCACTTCAATTCCTGTTATTATATCATCCTCTGTCAACATATCAGAGATTCCAATAATCTTTGGCCAGGCTGATGCTATCAGCACCACCAATTAATCTCCTTTATTTCGGATACTCCTGACATTAGTATAGAGCATAAAAATGTCACTGCTTCTATACCTATCATTGTCCCCTCTCAAAGTTCACCATGGAGTTCATTCAAAAAAACTTACTGCAGTGCAGTAAAAACTTTTGTGAATGTAAGAGAAGTAATATGCATGTGGGCTGAAAAGTTGTGATAATAACCATGAAGGAACTGAGGTAGAACCATGTAACTTACACATTATTCTACATATTCCTCACAAAGTGTTATACACTTGTTACAATGCACTGCATCATTTGCAATCATCTGAGAAGAAGTCTTTGTCTTTCCCTTGTTGCACAAACCAGTCCTCAGCTGCAGATATGACTTCATCATCTGTGGTAAATTTTGTTCCTTTCAAGTGTTTCTTTAAATTTGGAAATAGGAAATAGTCAGATGGGGCAAGGTCTAGCAAATAGGGTGGGTGAGGCACACATTAAAATCCCAAGTTGCATATTGTCTGTTGGTGTCATGAGTAGTGTGAGCAGGTGCATTGTCCTTCAAAAGCAACATGCCTCTGCTCAGTTTCCAGTGGCATTTTTTCTTCAGTACCTCCTTCAATTCCTTCAGAGCTGTTCAATAAACTACTGCTGTAACAGTTTCACCTCTTTTGAGATATACTTGGTAAGGATTACACATTCCAAAAGACAATGGCAAAAACCTTCCCTGCTGACTTTTGGATTCGAAACATCTGTGGCCAAGGAGAACCTTTGTGTTTCTACTCCCATTGGTTGTTGTTTGGTCTCTGGGTCATAGTGATGAAGCCATGTTTCATCAACAGCCACAATATAATATACAAGCCAAAAAATTTGCACCTGATTTCTTGAGATGACCCAAATCTCTTGAGATGACAGCACATGTTCTCTCTTTTGATCAGCATTCAAACATTTGGGGATTCGCTTCAATGAAAGGTTCTGCATGTCCAGCTGTCAGTGGATAATAACTCCAACTCATTCCCTGGATAGCCCCAGAGTCTTTGCAATGTTTTTGGCTGGTATTCATCTATCACCAAGGATCATGGAATGCACGGCATTGATGTTTTCAGGTGTGATCGCTGTTGAAGGTTTTTTCTGACCTTGGGGCCCCTGCATCTGAGTGAATCTCAGATGCAGACTTTTCTTGAAGCATGAAAAAGTTGATGATGATGCACACCTCCGTGTCTTCAAATTTCTTCAAAACCTCTGACATGGCTTCTTCTTATATATCCTAAAAGAAAAAGAACAAATCATTACAATTTGATGAAACATGGGGGGGGGGTAAAGGGTTTAAAGAAACATTCTTTCTTGTGGTTATATCAGTCAATTTAATATATTTTTTGTACTAGGTTTAACTTTTCAGTGTGTGTGTGTGTGTGTGTGTATTAGGGTTACCAAGTAATTTTATAAACTTAGTTATTTTAACCAAGTTTATAAAATTACTTGGTAACCCTAATATACATTACCCAAGTTAAAAAAACTTATTTACATATATATATATATATATATATATATATATATATATATGTTAAAGATACCAAGCTATTTTAAACCTGGTTTTACTCAATTTCCCAAGTAAGCAAACAGACAAACAAGTCAAGTTTGCCTGCAAGTGTTGCAAGTCTAGCTGACTGTGCAGGGTCAGCTAGACTTGCAACACTTGCAGGTGCAAACTTGACTTGTTTGTCTGTTTGCTTACTTGGGAAATTGAGTAAAACCAGGTTTAAAATAGCTTGGTATCTTTAATATTTATTATATCCAAAGTAAAATATTTTCTACACATATATATATATATATATATATATATAACCAGTGTTATCTAAAAACACATTTTTTGGCAAAGGAATTTATAGGAATTAAACCAAATTAAAATTTCCATTTCTTTTGTACTTTCTCTACTGCAAGGCTTTTATTAGATGATGATGATGAAGAAATCTAGAAATGGGCTAATGTGGCTTATCAACAGATATAGAAAAAAAATATATGGAGGCACAGGGTCAAAGACATTCAAGAGTGATTACAGGACTCAAAAGTTGTTGTGTTTATTAATAAGGAGAATGGTGTAAAAACATAGGGACATATTCATTTGTTTGCTTACAATGGAGTAATTTCAATTCCAGAGTACATGCAATAAAATCTAAATAGATCAGCAATAAAATTATGTGAAAGCTTCCATTAACTCCATGGCCAATGTGCCAATGTCTGTATACCATCAAATCCTATAACATTATTAACATTGTTTACTTGATATTAAGGAGATAGTGCACAGTCAATTCTTCTGGACATTTTCTAAGAATCAGTAATGTATAAACATGCTTCATTAAAAATGCTCAAATTATTGGGCTGCAATCAAAGCATGTGATCTGCTATTTGGTGATGTCTCCATATGCCCTACCACTGTGGACTATACAAGATATATTTTATCCCAGCTGTTATCAATTAATAACTGTTCATTAAGTATCATTTTTATTATTGGTTATTTACAATACTTATTTCCCACCACTCTTTTCTCCCTCTTTTATTGCTGATTATGTCAGTAAGAAAGGGGAAAGGTGCCACAAAGTGTACTTGATTTCCTCTAATCTGAAATCAACAAACTACATGCATAACAAGATACATTTTATTTCAACACCATGATTTATTGTACACTAATGTAAATCAATATTGATGGTTGTTACCAGTCCCCCTTCCCTTCCACACACACACCCCAAATCAAACCTTTACTTTTAAGGAAGTAACTCTCATGACTTGCTTTTAAAATAAAGTGGAATAAGACATCTGTGAATTCTAATTTATAATCAGAGAAGGAAATCAATTTTTAAATACAAGTAAATATTCATTTAATGGAGTTAAATGTAGTTAGTAATTATTGAAAATAGAGTGGCATTTTAAGAGAAAATTGATTTTATATTAGCACTGTACTAATGTCTAGTTATTAATGTAGATAACTTTCATTCAGCATTCTCAGAAATTCTTACCTCCAGAATACACTTGTCCAGGATGAAGAGGTCCAACATGGCTACCTATTCGAAGTGCTCCTGTATCCTGTAATTTTAATATTCTAATAAATATTCTAACATGGACACACATTTTAATACTACTATTTGGCATCAGTTGCAGAGATTAATTCAAATACCACTAAAACATTTTGGCCAATAGTATTAAGACAAAGACTATTACAGAAACATAAAGGCTTATAAAGATATGGCAAGACCTCAACTTCAGAATTTAATGGATTCATTTCAGTTAAACAAGGAAGTTAGAACATTATAAAAAAGAAATTTTCTAAAATTAAGTCTTCTATCAGTCTTCTAATCATAAAATTAATCTGAAGAAGTTGCACAGATGGATAGCTTCCATTTTTAATATGGCATTCTTGTGTAGAGGCTTAAGTGCTGTGAGGACATTATGTTGGAGGTTTAATGGATTTTTTACAACACTCAAAAAGAATTAAAATAGAATTTAATACTTCCTATATTTCGTCCTAGTCACTAGGACATCTACGGGGATTACAAAGACAATTAATGTAACATGCACACAAAAACTTACAATACTAAGCCCAACCACGTGGGTGACAATAAAGTCCTATCTAGGTGGAGTGCCCTCTAAGGGCAGTTGTAGGTGGCCTGGAATGTAAGGTGGGACCTCTGGTGATGACTGTTTCCCAAATCTTCGGAAGCTTAATGCAACCGTATTTGTTAAGATTTGGTTGGTTTTTGAGAGCTGCTGCTGCTTCTAAGAAAAGTCTCTCTTTCTTGAGAAAGAGAATGAAAAATGTAGATGATGGTTTCAGGAGTAGATGTGTGAGTGTGGAAGAAAGTATTAAAAGTGTCAAGGATGTGGGGTGATATTTATGTCTGGGGAGTGGTATTAGTGATGATAGACAGGAATGGATAGGGAAGAGTGTAGAGGAGTCATATCCAAGAGGTGGGGTTAGAGGGACTTATTATAGAAACAGAAATGAGCTAGGTGTATGTTTACAGATGACAGAAGTATTCAAAACAAGGGGAATAAAATTGTGGCATTGGTAGAGTTCATTCACCCAAAAATTGTTGGTATAAATGAGACACGGTTAAACGAGGACAACAATCTGACAGGAATAGAGATGGAGGGATGTGTAGTCTTTCGCAAAGACAGACAAAGCAAAAAGGGAGAAGGAGTGTTATTGATGATAGCAGAGAAATTGTGCCCATCTAGAGTGGAGATGCTAGAAGCAAATACAGACAGTGTGAAGCAGTATGATAATAAGTGGAGGTGGACAGGATGAAATGTTTAGTAGGGTGTTGCTATAGACCTGGTAACGTAGCAGGCAGTGAGAAGAAAATGTTTAGACAAATTGGTGTGACTAATAAGAAAAGAATCATCATCATCATGGGTTATTTTACTTATGGTAATATAGACCGGAATGAAGAGACAGCATCAGGAACCAAAGAGAATGCACGTCTTCTTTTTAAGGGATTTATTATTATTATTATTATTATTATTATTATTATTATTGTTCCGGGAAACTCCAAGGAGTCGACAGACTCATCGAGGGAGGCCCTAACATCATGTCTGGAACAACAATTCAGCATTCACACAGTATCTATCACATCTTGCCTTGAACTCATTCACAGTCGTAGCATCCACAACAGACTCTGGAAGCTTATTCCACTCTTTCGCCACTCTCCAAGTAAAAAACCTAGCTCTAACACCCTTGTCAACCACGCTCTTGCCCAGCTTCCATGCATGGCCCCTAGTCCTCCCACCACCAGTCATATTTTCAAAAATATCTTCTGGATCAATCTTATAAAAACCCTTCAGTAATTTGAATGTCTCAATCATATCACCCCTCCTTCGCCTATCGTCCAATTTCTGCAACCCACAAATCCTCAACCTATTCTCATAAGGTTCATTCCACAGACTTGCTATCATCTTGGTCACTCGTCTCTGGACCCTCTCCACTTCCTCCCCATCATGAAGAAACCCTGGTGCCCATAACTGGGCACAGAAGTCCAGATGGGGTCTTATCAAGGCTCGATACAGAGGAACACAACTTGTTTGTCTCTGCATGTTAAAGTATTTTTCATAAGCCAAGTGATTTCGTGAGCTGTTTTAGTCACTTTTGCAATGTGCTCCCTAAACTTCAACTCCCTATCCACCAGCACTCCCAAATCCCTGGCCTCATCAATCTCCTGGAGTACGGTTCCACCAATGCGATATACTGCTGCTGTTATTTTCACCCCAAAGTGCATAACCTTACACTTTGCCACATTAAACTGACATCCATTTTTCCTAGCCCAGTCCTCCAAACTATCCAAATCATCCTGTAAAATTTTGACATCTTGTGCACTCACAATTGTTCTACCCAACTTTGCATCATCAGCAAACAAGTGAACACTTCCTCTCAAATCCTTTCCAATATCATTGATAAACAAATTGAAAAGCAGTGGTCCAAGAACAGAGCCCTGTGGCACTCCACTAGTCACAAGTCGTCTTTTTGACTCCACTCCTGAATAAACCACTCTCTGGTATCTCTCCTTCAACCACCCTCCTATCCATCTTACCATCCCTATATCTATCCACATCTGCTCCAGTTTACTGATTAGGGTTCCATGTGGTATCCTGTCAAAGGCCTTGGCAAGGTCCAGTAGTATCACTGTAAACCCATTACCCCTATCCAGTTCAGCCGTCACTGTGTTATAAAACGTGAGCAAGTTACTGAGGCATGATCTACCCTTCACAAAACCATGTTGTCCCCCATACAATATCCCATTTTCATCTATCCAATCCTGTATTCTTTTCTTGACTAATTTCTCTAAGACCTTGACAATGATTACTGATATGCTAATCGGTCGGTAATTTACAACAGCAGTCTTGGAACCACCTTTATGCAGTGGAACTATTTTCCCCTCCTTCCACCTGCTTGGGACTAACCCAGACCCGAGACTCAAATTAAACAAAATGATCAAGGGTACTGACATTTCTTTAGCTGCTTCTCGTACTACACGAGCTGGTATACCATCCAATCCCACAGATGTATTGACATTGAGGTTATGCAATAGACTACTCACCTCCACTTCATTCACCACAATTCCCGTATAATCTACTTGTTTATTCGTTTCTGCAATGTCACCACCTGGATGATATGTTCTTGCAAAGTGCTCACTCAGTAACTCAGCTATCTCAACTGATTCAGTTACCTCCCTACCATCGGCATTCTTTAAAATCATTCTGCCATGTACATTTTTCCTTTTACTTGCTACATATCTAAAAAACTGTTTAGGATTCTCTTTAGTCTGCATGGCCAATGTTCTTTCGTAATCCTTTTTTGCTTTTCTTACCACACTCGTCACCCTTCTGGCCTGCGCTTTATACCGTTCATGTGCCTGCTGGTCAGCTTTCTCCTTAAATTCCCTCCATAGTTGTTTCTTTTTTTGCAGCTCAAGCTTAATGGTGTTATTCATCCATTTAACCCCTACTTGATTTATTATTCGGACTCTAGGTATACAGTCAGCCATTGCTTCATGCAAGCACTTCTTAACTACCTCCCATGCACTATCAACTTCTAGTCCTTGCAGTTGTACATGCCATGGCACTGAGCCAATCAAACTCCTAAGCTTGTCATACTTTCCAGCCTGATAATTCCACATGTACCCTGTCTTAGTTGAAAATTCTACACCTTTAGCCACCTCCCAAGTCAAGACCCTATGATCACTCTCACCGATTGGTGGCAATGTGGTCATATTTGTTACAGCCAAATCCTCAGATGTAATTACTAGGTCAAGCACTCTCTGACCCCTAGTATTTTCCATTACATGCTGTCGCAGATAGTCATCCCTTAATAACTGCATAAAATCCAATTCCTTACCCCCGTGTGTCCTCTCCTCACTCCAATCAATGCGACCATAGTTGAAATAGCCCATAATAATCACCCTCCTTCCACTCATTTCTTCTATTTGCTTGTGCATACTGTCACCACCATATTTTCCATCACCTGGTCTATAGCAGCACCGAATTGTATATTTAGTTCTGCTAGCTACAATCTCACACCAAATGGCCTCAAATGTGCTCTTTTTTCTATCCTGCAATTCAACTTCTATTCTCCTTGGCTGTAGCTCATCAGCTATCATCAACAATACTCCTCCCCCCCATTTTATTCTCTCTGTCATTCCTGAACACACTATACCCATCACATTCGATCCCACTAGCTATATCATCTACAGTCAGCCATGTTTCACTAATACCAATAACCTGTGGTCTGGAAGTGCCAACCATGGCCAAAAACTCTTCCTTCTTGTTCCTAATACTTCTAGTATTAGTGTACATGAATTTAAGACCCCCATTAGCCCCAACCCTACCTTGATGCCTTGTATTAACTATCCCACTCTGGTTTGTTGTCCTTATTTGCTCTAGCATATTATATTCATTCTTACATTCAACTGCCTCCCTAAGGACTGTATATCTACTCCCCCCCCCCCTTAACAAATCTAGTTTCCCTGAATTTGCACATCCACTACATTCAGCAACACTTTCTCAAGTCTTCTTACACCATAACCATTCAAATGCAAGCCATCCATCTTATATAGATCCTTTCGCCCATCAAACTCACTCCACACGTCCACAAATTCCACACCACTCATCATACATAACACATGCATAAAGTCATTCGCAATTATGGCCCTCCTTTTAAACATTTCACTGTCATACCGTGGCAAAAGACTAATCATTCTAACTCTCTCACTCTTTTCTTTTGCTACCACAAACAATTCATTCAGGTCTTCTATCATTTCCATTTTATCTCCTTTCAAATCATTCGTACCTGCCACAACAATCATTTCTTTCATCCTTTCCTTTTGCTCTCTAATAGACTCAGTTACATCCTTTATGGTTGTACCAGGTTGGTACGATTTTGTCAAATCCTCTACTAACACACCTCGTACTAACGAGTCTCCATACAGCACTCTATCCTTCATTTTGTTCATGTTCACATTCATACGCCTATTTTTCCTGTCATACCTTTTATTATTGGTTGGTTCATTCAGTCGACTTTTGTTCATGCATCTAGCTGCTGTTTTGCCCTTTCTATCGCACCATTCAACAACGTGATCTAACTCAATGCATCTATCTCATCTTTTTTATTCTCTGAGAAACCATTAATACTATCATTCACACTTTCTACATTCACACTCTCATAATTCTCATGTACAACCTTGCCGTTTCTTGTCATATTGCTATTTTCTTCATTCGGAATTTTGACAAAAATATCACACTCACGATCCGAAATACACTTCAATTCCTCATTCTCCCTACATTTTCTACACACATTCAATCCTTTATTATCATCTATCCACACTCCAACCGCACTCCGCAAAGCGTACATTTCACAGCTAGTACACTGACTCATTTCTTTTATACTACCGTTCTTTGATAAAGATGGCGAACCATCATTACTGGCCGCCATTTTCCTTCGTACAGGTGCCATAATTATTGCAACGTGTTTTATCAAATAATAAGTTATAACACACCAAAAACACACAAATAGACGCACTAAAATACGCAAGGCAAACAAAACAACGCGATATTAAGTAATTTTATCAACGATAACTGAAAATAATACTTATCTTATCAGGAGCTTGCACCAACACTACACACTATGATATAACCTTGAACTTTTGCTACCTAATTTAACTACCTTAAGTAGCATATAACAGAGGCCACACATGGATTGAGGGTCTTGAATTTGATTATCTCATCAGAAGATATTGTTGTAAATAAAGTGTCAGATCATCCTCCAGTTGGTGAAAGTTACCATGAAGTGATCACTTGGGTGGTGGCCAGCCATATCAGGACTTTCAGTTATATGTGAAACTATAAGGTGGGTGATTATGGCAAACTCAGGAGGCAGCTTGCAGCAATATCATGGAATGAGGAATTGCATGGGAAATAAATCACTGCTACTTGGTCTCTACTCAGGAATTATCTGGTATAGGCAATTTATTTATTCTTATGGCACAAGGAATACAGAACAGCTACAGGTCAATGTCCAGGTAGGACATTGACCTGTAGCTGCTCTCCATCACCTCTGTGGATGTCCTGTAGGCCAGCATCGTGAAATTGGCACCTTGGGCAGTCGTTCACAATATGAGTAATCATATGAGCCACAGGAGCACAATCACAATAAGGGTGGTCTAACAGCCTCCATTTATGTACTAGGTAGCCACATCTGCCCTGGTTAGTTCTGACCCTGTTGGTTGATTACCAAATCTTCCTAGGAAGAGCAAAACCAGGCTGCAAAGCACAGGGAACTTCTACCATGAAGCCATTTGTTGGGAGATTGTTGGACCAGTACTCTCTCCACATGTCAGGTGGTGATGGCAGGGCAGCTGAAGAAAGTTCGTCCATGGACCAGAAAGGCTTTCTAGATTTTAGGCAAAGACTAGATGGATTTATGAGAGTCTGGTGCAGGGGCAGGAGTGGGTTGCTCATTGCTTTATTAAATGCTTTAATCGAGGCTTGTCTTCTCCATATGTTTGGTGGAGCAATGCTAGATAGGACAGGCAGCTGGGAGAGAGGGGTGCTTCTCACCGTCCCACTAATTGTGCTAAAGACACCCAGCTAAACTGGTAGAGTTTAGCTGGGTGTCTATAATGTTAGTGTGTATGCACTTCTTTCCCAGACAGGAGCACAATATTCTGCTGAAGAGAATGTGAGAGCTAGTGCAGACGACCTTAGGACTTCTGCACCACAACCTCAGGTTGTTCCAGCAAGCCTTGAAATGATATGTTTTTCATTTTAATTTTGTTGGACAGGTTGGTGATGTGCCTTTTATAGGTTAGGTTTCTGTCCATGCTCACTCCAAGGTATTTTGGGTGAGGCTCGTGTTGTGCCATTTTTCCACAGAAAGAAAGGTTGAGGTGCTGATTTGCCTCTGCATTGTTCAGGTGAAATACTGTGGACACAGTTTCTGTTGGATTTGGCTTCAAGTACCGCTGCTCAAAGTACTCTTCCAAGGATGTTCAGGTCTGTGTTCAAGGTTGATTTCAGGTTGGCAAAGGAGGTAGATTGATGTAGGATTGCTAGGTCATCAGTGTACATATACTTGCTTAAACTGGTATGTGATAAGTCGTACACATAGATGTTAAAGAGTAAAGGGGATAACACAGAGCCCTGTGGGAGACTGTTGTGAAGGAATCTGGGCTTGATCTTTTTTCCGCCAATATGGACCCGGATCTTTCTGTTGGAGAGAATGGATTCAAAAAGCTGGAAAGTTTTTTTTCTACCTTATATATTTCCTAGCTTTAGGAGGAGGCCTCTGATGTTAGGTCAATGAAAGTGGCTCTGGATTTAAGTTTCTTCTTTCTTTCTTAAACTGGTATGTGGTAAGTCGTACACTTTAAGTTTCTTTCGATGAGTGGTGAAATTCTTTTAAGGAGAATTCTTTCAAAGAGCTTAAAGGTGGAGCAAAGCAAGGAGATAGGTCGTAGATTTTTGACATCATTTGGATCTTTCCCTGGTTTGGGCACAGCCATTATTTTGGCTTCCTGCCACAGATTTAATAGTTTTCCAGTAATTATAATTTTTTGAGAAAAGGGCAGCCAGTCATGTTTGGCCTTGTTGACCGAGATGTTTCAGAAACTAGGGGAGGATACCATCCACTCCTGCAGCCTTGCCATTCTTGGTGAGTTTTAAGGCTACCTGTACCTCTTCCCAAGATACTGGGTGTACAAGTTCAGGAAGCTTCGGGCCTGCCTTCAGGATTTGTCTGATGGAAGATTGCACAGTAATTTTCCTGATAGAGCTGGGACGTATCTTGTAGGTTTCAATAAATGATTAGCCATTTGATCAGGAGTTATCTCTGTTGTTTTGTGTGTTGTTGGTTCTTCCCCACCTAATTTTTTTTAGAAGTGACCAGCTTTTCTGGCTAGATGTGGTGAAATCGAGTTCATGGATGGATGAGATCTATCTTTCCTTTCTATTTTTATCCAGCATTGCTTTGAGCTCCTTAGCAACAGTTGGGTCTTCAGTCTCTTCATATTTTGCTAAAAGTTCCTCAGTTTCTCTACTCCAGCATGGGATGCATTGTTTTCTGTAGCCTCTAGGAATAGAAGCTTTGGCTGCAGTTTTGATTAGTTTAACAAATCTTGGATAGCAATTAGGGGTGGGTGGAATTGCTCTAATAGTTTGCTCGATTCGTTTCTGAAATGCATTCCAGTTGGACCTGCGAAGGTTCCATTCTAGCAATTGGTGTTCCGTTGATGACTGGAATTGATGTGCCTGTCTCTATAGTGTAGGACAATGCTGACTATTAGGAATCTGTTGAGGATGGTTCTGGTTGTTGGCAGAGGGTGGTCTTCAGAGTCTTTAGAGATCTGGGGTGTAGGTTCTGTTCCATCTGGCTGAGTGGAGAATGCCTTCCTGCTTGGCATCGTAAATCAAATACAGGTTATATGTATCCATCCAGTTAACTAGATTATCACCATCCTGGTTGTTAGATGAATAGCCCCACATGGTGTGATGAGAGTTGAAGTCACCAACATAGATAGCAGGGTGAGGTGGTGGCCGGTCCATCTGATCAGGCAAGGATTGCAATGGTGGTGTAGACACTGCAGATGGTGGTATTTTGAACTTTAATAAAATACCTATGGAGTATTCTGCATCAGGTACACTTTGGGTTATGTCCTTGAGGCCAGGACATGCTTGGGATGGCAGTTATAAGACATGAGAATTAGGCCTGGGATCCTTAGTCTAGTGAGGGCTGTGTCAGGCACATGGTTTCCTGGAGAGCCAAGATGTCAATTGCTTTGTCTTTGGCTATTTTGCCGATGATTTTGGCTTTGGATTTAGATAGTCTCTACTCAGGAATTATCTGGTATAGGCAATGACCAAGTGTATTCCAAAAGTCAGGAGATTAAATAAGGTAAGTATAAAACAGATGACTGAAGAAGAGAATATGCAATTAGGAAGAAAAAAGGCATTGTGGAGACAGCACAAGATGACTGGAGATAATCAGTTACACGAGGAGTACAAAGAGCAAGCGAGGAAGGTGACACTTAGTAAGGGTAGCAAAAGTATGGTATAAGCAACAGCTAGCAAATGATGCTAAAAAAAATCCTAAAGAGTTTTTTTTTTTTATATGTAGCCAGTAGAAGAAAGAATGATTATGGGAAGATGATGTTGGTCAGTGATAATGGAAGCATGATAAACACTGAAGAATATATAGCAGAGGTGTTAAATGTGCGGTTCATTAAAGTATTCCATCCTTGTGATTGTAACATAATACAGAACTTAAATACAGTGGGAATGGGGGAGGAACCAATGATGGTGATTGAGCAGGAGATACACAAAGAAATGAGTAAACTTCATGTCAACAAGGTCAAGGGACTTGATGGCATATCATCGTGTGACTTAAGAGAATGTTCAAGGAAGTTACCAACTTTAACATACATTTTCAACATGAGTTTTAGATTAGCTCAAGTTCCAAAGGAATGGAAAGATGGCAAAATTGTTCTGCTTCATAAAGCAAGTGATAAGACGAAGGCATTGAACTATAGGTCAATCTGTTTGTCCGGAGTTGTGGTCAAGGTGCTGGAAAAGCTAGTGAGGATAAGGATTCAGAACTGGGTGGACAGCCATAGAATTTTCTTTAATGGACAGCATGGGTTTGCTAAAGAAAGATCATGTTTTATCAATTTGCTTACTTATTATAACAAGGTGACAAATACATTGGACAAGGGGTTGCATATAGAGTAGTATATTTAGATTTTGTAAAGGCTTTTGATAGATTAACACGACATACAGTAGTTAAATTGCAACAGATGGGGCTGGATAGTAGATTAGCTGACTAATAGGTATCAACAGGTTCTGTATGGGAGTGATATCTAAGATGAGGAAAGTCATTAGTGGCATGCCCCAGGAGTCTATTATGGGGCCAATGTTGTTTAATTTGTATGTAAATGACATTCCAAAGGGCTTAAAGGTGATACAGTTGTTCGAAGATCATGCAAAGTTGGGGAGAGTTATAAGAAGTAGAGCAAGTGTTGTAGCTTTGCAAGAGGACCCAAATAGATTGAATGGGCAAGTGTGTGTGGATACTGGTTTAATGTTGCTAAGTGTAAGGCTTTAAAATTTGGGAAGCAAAGATGGGATGCAGAGTATAGGATTGGTGGGGATATTTTAGAAGAGGTGAAGTAGATGAAGGATTTGGGGTTGTGGTAGATAGAAACTTGAAATTTCATGGATATTTTGCTAAAATTGTGAGGATGACACAGCGGATTATGGGAATGATGTGAAGAACGGGAATGATGTGAAGAACACTGACATGTAGAAGTAGGGATGATTTGATTCCATTGCACAAGACTTTGATCAGGTTGCATATGGATTACTACAGAGTTGGTCACCAGGGTTTTCAAAAAGATGATGGGATGTTGTAGAGTAGGGGTTCCCAAAGTGGGCAGTGGGATTACCTAGGGGAGGGGTGCTAAGAGGCAAGGGGGGGGGGGCGCTGAAGGAGTGCTGCAAAATGCTGAAATGTGCAATAATTAATTGCTGGTATTATAAGGACATTATAAGGACTGATTACTATTATTTTTATTATTTCCAAGACATTTTTTGTTGTTTTCCAAGACATATATGGTTGTTTCCAAGACGAGTTTTTTGTTGGTAATTTCTGAAGTGGTCCTTTTTTACATTTAATAGTATTGAGTGTGTTATAATATATTTTCCCATATTCTTGTTTACTGAACAAAAATGTGAAGCTTTTAGCTATATAAGTGTTGTGTCACAGCTTGGCAAATTATAGGTCATGTTATATTGTGAAGATATAAAGATAAAGATTATTATTTACAAAAATTGCTTTCAAATATGTATGCACGCTTATTTCTGCATGTTCCAGAATAAAAGTGGCAGATGCAGATACATCAAAGAAGAAATGTAGGCAGTGTGGCATTGAATTCCTAAAATATGGATGCATACCAGCATCAACAAACAACAGCTGCCAATGTGTCTATTATGTGAAAGGGTCTTCTCTAATGAGGCTATGAAGCCTTCCAGAATAACTGAGCATTTGAAGAAGGTACATCCTGACAAGGTAAATGAGTACTGAGTACTGTTTTACAGAAGTCACCATACAACATAATTAAGATGATTCCTCTCAGCAACAATTCTTTGCAAAGGCGAGTAGATGAAATGGCTGCTAATGTTGAAGAAACAGTATCCTGCATATTAAGGACAACAGACTTTACATTACAACTGGACGAGTCAACTTTACCAGGCAATGAATCTTTGCTTTTAGCTTATGTGCACTTTGTAAAGGAAGAAAGTTTGGTTCAAGAGTTATTAGCAAAGCTACTAGATACATACACTAAAGGGAAGTCAATATTTCGTGTTGTTGAGCAGTTCTTCAAAGTTAAGGAAATCCAACTTACTAACATACTTTCTTGTGCAAGTGATGGAGCACCATCAATGGCAGGTCACAACAGTGGGTTTGTTGCCTACTTGAAAAAAAAACAGTACCAAATATATTTACCATTCACTGTGTCATTCATTGCCAACAACTGGTTGCAAAAAACCTCAGCAATCGCTTGCAAATTCACTACACACTTTCATTACTGCAGTGAATAACATTAAAGCCCATGCACTCAATGATAGATTTTTTCAAGAGCTCTCTAAGAAAATGATGAACATTTTGAACGTTTGCTGCTCCATACTGAAGTTCATTGTCTGTCCACAGGCAACTGTTTGAGACAGTTTTATGATCTTTTTGATACCACTGTAGCGTTTTTTGAAGACAAAAAGGCCTTGCTCAGTGATGAACTCAAAGCTATCAGGCATGATGTTGCTTATTTATCAGATATATTTGCAAAATTTAATGAAATTAATTTGCAGCTGGAAGGCAATGATATCAATACATTTTTGAAAATTATGGAGACAACTACCATGTTTGAATAAAAACTTTAGTTTAATAACTAGTTATATTAAACTAAAGTTTTTATTCAAACACGGTAGTTGTCTCCATAATTTTCAAAAATGTATTCGGATCACCGTGTAAGCGTAAAAGAAATGATATCAATCTAATCAAAGCCAAATCTTCTATCTCAACATTTATTTCAAAGTTAAATCTGTTGAAGCGAAACCTAGGCCATCATGAGCTCTACCAATTTCCCAGCCTGTCCGAGTTAGATGGAAAGCGTAGGGTGCAAACTGATGATCTTCAAGTTTACTGTGACTATTTGAATATGCTACATAAAGATATGCCTGAGCAATTTAAGGATCTACTTTTGTTGGAAGTTCCAGATTGGATAATAAATCCATTTTCCGATACTGAGGTAGTGGGAGCCATGGAGGAAGAACTAATTGAGCTACAAAATGACTTTGAGCTGAAGCCAAAATTTAAGAAATCTTATCAAGAGTTTTGGTTGCAGAAAGAGATCTCTGCTCGCTATCCTTCACTGTGGGGAGTGGTTAAGAAGCTCCTTGTTGCATTTCCAACATCATATTTGGTGGAACATGGTTTTAGTGTGGTCATGCAGCTTCTTTCGAAACAAAGAAATAGATTCCAGATAACTCAACGTGGAGATTTAAGACTCCTAAGTGATATTAATCCAGACATAGGAAAACTGGTATCACTCCATGAAGCCCATCCATCACAGTAAGGATTTTCTGAACATTCAAGTCAATAGCTGCTATTGAATAGCATTATAATACAATGCTTTATTAGATTTTAATGTAAAGTTGCTATTAAAGTTAAATGTTTTTTTGGATCTAAAATAAATGTAAATTGAAAATTAATAATTTATTTCAAAAATGTTATTACCGTTCCTTGTGTGAATCGCTTTTCTGAATGTAGGGTGGGATCAGGTAGGGAGGGGGTCACTGATGATGAGTTTATGGAGTCGAGGGGACTGTGGCCCGAAAATGTTTGGGAACCCCTGTTTGACTAAATTGATTTCTAGTCACTGGAATGTGAAATATGACAAATTGAGAGAAGGCAAATTACAAAGTGTAATGGATAGAAGGAAGAGTGAAGACATGATCAAGAAGTATATGTTGTTAATGGGTAATTGCCAGATTAACAGATGAGATTTTTCATAGAATATCTGGAGACAGGGGGAGAACCAGAGGCCATCTCTGGAAGCTGTATAAAGTTGGGTGTGAGCAAGGGGATGAGGGGTAGATTTTTTTGCATGGACAGGGGTGGTGATTGGAATGCAATGCCTGAGTGTGTGGAGAAATAATCTGACCATAATAATCATATATGGGGTAAATAAAACATTATATAAAACAGTACATATTCCATATTTAAGTTAAAAGTCAGCAATTAGAAATGAAGGGAATACAAGATTGTTCGTGTAAAATCAGGGATAAGACGAGAACACACCATATCTCCACTCTTATTTATCATCTATATGGATCGTATTATGAAAGAAAAAGAAAGTGTCATTAAACCTAATATCAGATCACAGATTGAACTTAGCTCTTTGCTTTATGCAGATGATAAAGGGATATATATAAAGTTGGGTGAATTGTGTCAGAGAGAGTGTTCAATTTGGTTGAATGTATGAAATGAATTTGAAGGGGTGTTAGAATGTTTCAAACCTGAAGTAATGCATTTACATGGGTTTGGTGTTGATCATTTGGAGCGATTTTTGTTTAACAAGATTGTACAGAGTCTATACGAAATTAGTACCACTAAGAGTTAGAGAGAGGTTAAGAAGCAGGTTGTGGAAGGACAGCAAGATGATGGATATAGAGGTGAGAAAGTGATTATAGCAGAGCAAAGTGGTGTCAGTGCATAACAGTGGGGATGATAAGAATATAAATAAAAATCAGAGTCAGGATCAGGGAAATGGGGATGGTCAGAATGAAGAGAGAAGTGCACTACAACAGAGAGTAAACAGTGATTGTGTTGATGGGATATTCTCAAAGAGTAGAGAATTGTTATGCTTATATGCTAAAGTATGGAGTATCAGAAATAAAGAGGATGAGTTTGTAGCACTGATTAAATCAGTATTGGTTTGACTGAGAATGATATACTGTCAGGATCTGAAATGCTGGGATACAGAATTTTCTGAAAGGATAGGAAGATAGAGGAGAGGAGTATTGTTATCAGAGGAATTGCGTCCTCCAAGAGTCGAAGGGGAACAACAGTAGTACATGTGATTATTTTGAAGCTGTTTGATGTGAAGTTGAGATTAATAAAATAGTATATCTAATAGGATAGGATGCTGTTATAGGCCAGGGAATGTGCTGAGTACTGATTGTAAAATGTTTAGAAAATTAGCTGGGCAAATAAAAGAAGATGATCATAATTACTATTATTATGGGCGACTCCAAGGAGTCCTTAGACTCATCGAGGGAGGCCCCTGAACATCATGTCCATCAGAACTATTCGACATTCACACAGTATCTATCATACTTTGCCTTGAACTCATTTACTGTCATAGCACCCACAACAGACTCTGGCAGCTTATTCCACTCATTCACCACTCTAAAAGTAAAAAACCCAGCTCTAACACCTTTACTAATCACACTCTTGCCCACCTTCCATGGATGTCCCCTAGTCCTCCCACCACCAGTCCTGCTCTCAAAAATATCCTTTGAATTAATCCTATAGAAACCCTTCAACAATTTGAATGTATCAATCATATCAACCCTTTTATGCCTATCAACCAATTTCTGCAACCCAAAAATCTTCAACCTGTTTTCATAAGGTTCATTCCAGAGACTTGCTATCATCTTGGTCACTCAATTCTGGATCCTCTCAATCTCCTCCCCATCAAGAAGAAACCTAGGTGACCAGATCTGGGCACAGTAGTCAAGATGGGGTCTTATCAAGGCTCGATACAGAGGAACAATAATTTGCTTATCTCTGCTCGTCAAAGTATTCTTCAGCATCCAAGTGATTTGATGAGCTGATTTAGCCACTTTTGCGATGTGCCCTCCCCTAAACTTCAACCCACCTATCCACCAACACTCCAAAGTCCCTGACATCATCAATCTCCTGAGTACAGTTCCACCAATGTGATATACAGCTGCTAATCTTTTCACCCCAAAATGCATAACCTTACATTTTGCCACATTAAATTGACATCTATTCTCCTTAGCCAAGATCACCAATCTATCTAAATCATTCTGCAAAATTTTGACATCATCTACATTCACTATTGCCCTAACCAACTTTGCATCATCAGCGAACAAATGAACCGTTCCTCTTAGTTCCTTCCCTATATCATTAATGAACAAATTAAACAGCAGTGGTCCAAGAACAAAACCCTGTGGCACACCACCAGTCACAAGCCGTCTTTTGGACTCTACTCCTGAGTAAACTACTCTCTGGTATCTCTCCATCAACCACTCTCCTATCCATCTCACCAACCCTATATCCATTCCCATATGTTGCAGTTTACGGATTAGAATTCCATGTGGTATTCTGTCAAAGGCCTCAGCCAGGTCCAGCAGTATAACTGTAAACCCATTACCCTTATCCAGTTCGGCCGTCACTGTGTTATAAAACCAGAGCAAGTTACTGAGGCATGATCTACCTTTCACAAAACTATGCTGTCCCCCATACAGTATCTCATTTTCATCAATCCATTCCTGTATTTTTCCCTTGACTATTTTCTCCAAGACCTTGACAATGAATCCTGATATGCTGATCGGTCGGTAATTTGCAACAGTAGTCTTGGATCCTCCTTTATGCAGTGGAACTATTTTCCCCTCTTTCTACCACTTCAGGACTAAACCAGACCTGAGACTCAGATTAAACAATATGGTCAAGGGCACTGATAATTCTTTAGCCGCTTCACGTAAGACCTGTGCTGGTATACCATCTGATCCTACAGATGTATTCACATTAAGGTTCTGTAATAGACTATTCACCTCTACTTCATTCACCATAATTCCCATATAAACTAATTATTATTATTATTATTATTATTAAACAAGACCTCATGGAGTCAAAGACTCATCTAGGAGGTCCTTTTATCTCACACACATCTCATCATACCGGGTCTTAAACACATTCAAACTCCTTGCAGACACCACACTCTCAGGCAAGGCATTCCAATCATTCACAACTCTGCACGAAAAAAACCTGCCTCTCACTCCCCTGCTCACACCCTCTTTATACAGTTTCCAGGCATGACCTCTGGTTCTCCACTGATCTCCCACTATTCTCTGTAGAACTTCACCATTGATCCTATAACAACCCCTTACCAACTTGTAGGTCTCTATCATATCTCCCCTCTTCCTTCTCTCCACTAGACTCTGCAAATTACATCTTTTCAATCTTTCCTCATACTCGACATTCCAGAGGTCAGAAACTACCTTAGTCAGTCGCCTTTGGACCCTTTCCAACATCTCTTCATCCTTCTGAAAACCAGGTGACCAAATCTGGGCACAATAGTCCATGTGTGGCCTAATCAAAGCCTTATACAATGAAACAAGAATCTCCCTACTTCTACACGTCAGTGTCCTCCTCATCATTCCCAGACGTCTTTGTGTTGTCTTCACAATTTTGGCGATGTGTCCCCTAAATTTTAGATCCTTATCCACTATCACTCCCAGATCTCTTATTTCCTCTACTTCCAACAATATATTCTTACCAAGCATAAATTCTGCATCCCATCTTTGTTTTCCAAATTTTAAAACCTTACATTTTGCAACATTGAACTCACATCCCCATTTGCTTGCCCAATCACTCAATTTATTCAAGTCTTCTTGCAAGACCACAACATCTTCACTACTCTTTATGGTTTGTCCCAACTTTGCATCATCTGCAAACAACTGCATATCTCCATCCAAATCTTTGCCAATATCATTAATATACAAGTTAAATAGTAATGGCCCTAAAACAGATCCCTGAGGCACTCCACCAGTGACTTTCCTTTTCCTGGATATTGCACCCCCATACACAACTTGTTGATACCTATCAGATAGCCAGTCTCCAATCCAATGCACTAATCTAATATCCAACCCCATCTGCTCTAGTTTGACTGTCAACTTATCATGAGGTACTCTATCAAAAGCTTTTGCAAAATCCAAATATATTACTGTGTATCCTTCTCCTCTGTCCAAGGAAGCAGTCACTTTATTGTAATAAGTAAGTAGATTACTAAAACACGACCTCCCTTTAGAAAATCCATGCTGTCCATCAAAGATTATACCATTGTTGTCAACCCAACTCTGGATCCTAGTTCTCACAAGCTTCTCCAACAACTTAACCACAACACCTGACACACAGATAGGCCTATAGTTTGATGCTTGAGTTCGATCACCTCCTTTATGAAGTGGCACAATCTTGCCCTCCTTCCACTCTTTAGGGATTTGACCAAGTGCAAGACTCGTATTAAAAAAATATGTCAAGGCAGGTGTCAACTCTCTGGCACATTCCTTCAGAATATGCGGTGATATATTATCAAGTCCCACAGCCTTATTTACATCTAGTTTACTCAACTCCCCAAACACCTCTTCCTCACTCACAGTCAGTCTCTCCTCCCCATCATCAACTGCTCTTAATCTCTCCATGAAGTCACATTCACAAGATTGAAAGATCTTTATGAACTGTTCATTAAGTATCTCCACCACACATTCTGCAACAGCTGTCTTTATACCATTTCCTCCAATCAATGTCATCCTTCCATAATCATTCTTTCTTTTGCTGGCTACATATCGAAAGAACTCCCTAGGATTCTTTTTAGCTTCATTAGCTAACTGCTGTTCATACCTCTCTTTAGCTACTCTCACCAACCAAGTCACTCTCCTTGCCTGGTCTTTGTAGAACTCATGAAATTGGTTACTTCCACTTCTCTTATGCTGCCTCCACAATGCCCTTTTTCTCTGTATTGCATGCTTAATCTCTTTATTCATCCATCTCACACCTAACTTATTTAACCTTCTCACCCGTGGTATACATTTAGACATTGCATCCACTAAATATTTTTTGAAAATCCTCCAAGCTGCATTGATCTCTTTTCCAGCTAACTCCTCATTCCATGCTACACCTGCAAGCTGTCTCCTGAGCTCTTCATAATCACCCCCCTTGTAGTTCCACATATACCCTTTTTTCACTGGGGTCCTTGCACTGCTGGCAACCACCCAAATAATCACCTCATGGTCACTTTCACCAATTGGTGGATGATTTGATACCTCATTGATAATTACATCCTCCGATGAGATGACCAAATCCAAGACCCTTAATCCTCTTGTGCCCTCTGTTACATACTGTCTGAGGTAGTTATCCCTCAAAAACTCAAGAAACTCATTTTCTTTATTTCCAGTTGCTATCTCTTCATTCCAGTCTATATTGCCATAATTAAAATCACCCATAATGATCACCCTTTTCTTATTTGCTTGGCTTATTTGACTATACATTTCACTATCACCACCATCCACATTACCAGGTCTATAACAACATCCCACCAAGTATTTGATTCTATTCACCTCTATCTCACACCATACTGCCTCAAAACCACTGGCCCCATTTCCCTCTTGCATCTCTACCTTGTATGGACATAACTCTTTCTCTATCATCAATATCACTCCCCCTCCCTTTTTACCCCTTCTATCCTCACGAAACACATCATACCTTTCCATCTCTATTCCTGTCAGGATGTCATCCTCATCTAACCATGTCTCACTTATTCCGACAATCTCTGGGTGCACAGACGCAATTAGTGCAACCATTTCATCCGCCTTGTTTCTTATACTTCTAGCATTGGTATACAAACACAACAACTCATTTCTGGATCTACAGCTAGTTCCACTGATACCACTCACTCGATGTGATCTCTCCATGCTGGACTGGGGCCATTTCCCTTTCTGCTTCTTCATTTTAGAACCCTTTGCAATTCCATCTGTTTCCTTTTGATCCCTGATCATCCCATTACTTTCCTGCCTACACATTCTCTCACCTCCTCTTGGAGCATCCACCTTTCTCACGCTGTGTATCCCTGTCCACCCTGAGCCTCGCCGTTTCCCTGCTCCTCTTGCACACCCATTCTCTCATTTTCTATACTCATACCACTCACTTCCACATTCATTTCCACTCCTTCAATCTCTCCTGTCTTACTCTCCTGCTCTTCCACATCACTCCCCTCTAGATCTGATTCATTCTCTCTATTCACTTCTCTACCTTCCAGCAGCAGTCTCTCCAAGCGACTCACGCCATAACCACTCAAATGCAGTCCATCGCTCCCATACAGCTCACTTCGTCCCTCAAACTCATTCCACACATTAACAAACTCTACTCCCATCTCCTCACACATTTCAGCCAGAATATCATTCATAATCCTTGCTCTCCGCCTCATTTCACCACAATCATACCTAGGCAACACACTGACCACCCTTCCTGTCACACTATTCTCCTTTATCTTTCCAAGCAGTCTCCTGACATTCATTTTGACATGCTCTTTGTTCTCTCTCAAATCATTCGTACCAATTAATACAATTAACTCTTTTGCTCGTTCCCGCCTCATATTCAATGCCTCAATCACTCTACTCATTTTACCGCCTGGAAAACATACCTTGTGCATTTTATCCTCTAGCACACCTTTAATAATGGAGTCGCCATACAACGCCACTCGCTCATCTTTTGTTATCTCTTTCATGCCATCATGATTTATTTTAATAGTTTTGACCTGAATTCTCTCAATTTCATTCCGCGTCCATTTCATTTCTTGCTTCATCCAATCCAATTCACCTTCTGAACCTCGCGACACATTCACTCTATCATTAAATCTTTCTAACTTTCTAACTCTCGACCTGCTCTTCTCACTTTCCCTCTCATTCATCCTTCTTTGTTTCCGTACTTTCGGTCCAACATACGTCCAACTTTCACTATCATTCTTCTCACTCTCACATATCTTTCTTTGTTTCCATACTTTCGGACTAACATGCGTCCAACTTTCGCTATCATTCTTCTCACTTTTACTGTCATTCATCTTTCTTTGGTTCAGTACTTTCGTTCCAACATGCGTCCAACTTTCGCCATCAGTCATTCTTTTTTTGCTATCATTCATTCTTTCGATTTTTTTTTTTACTTGCGATTTCTGCACCACGCCATTTCTACTTTCATTCGTTCTCTCAATTTCGTTTCTTTCCGCCTTACTTTCGTCCCTTTTAACATCCATTACGGTTGTCAAATCACTCTTTTTCTTTTTTCCTGATTTTTTTAACATTTTTTTCGCCTGTCTTTCCCGCCATCCGTCTCTTTCAAACGTGCACTGGCGACACTATCGGTACTAGCACTTTCTGTCATCAACTTCATATTCGCATTCATCAATTCCTCGTTCAGGTCACATTTCGCACACACCCTTCTTCCATCCGCACTAAACATCCACAAATCATTTATGTAGTCGAAGGAATACATATAACAGACCTCACACTTAACGAACCGACTGAAATCCAAATTAAAATCATGGAATGACAATGCCGCCGCCATTTTTTTTTTTTTTGCAGGTTACTAGGTCTAATATTAACGTTTTCGTATTTAGTTTAAGCAAGGAAAAAAACCCCACACTAATAATATCGGTAGCGTACAACGTTTACAGCTGCTCTTACTTAAACAATTACGCATATATACTTAATTATTCCTGGTAAAACTTATCTGAATCAGGAGCTCTTCAAAAGACGTTCGTAGCGCTTGACCCACTAGCGCCCCCTAATGGTTCCTTCATTTCTTCAATGTCACCACCTGGATGATATACTCCTGAAAGTGCTCATTCAGTAATTCCACTATATCCACTGATTCAGTGACCTCCCTACCATCGGCATTCCTTAAAATCATTCTTCCGTGTACAGTTTTTCTTTTATTTGCAGCATATTGAAAGAACTGTTTGTGATTCTCTTTAGCTTGCATGGCTAATTTCCTTTCATAATCTGCTTTTGCTTTTCTTACCACACTTGTTACCCTTCTGGCCTGCAGGTCACCTTTCTCCTTAAATTCCTTCCACAGTTTTTTTTTTTTTTTTTTTTTTTTTGCAACTCAAGTTTAATGGTGTTATTCATCTATTTAACCCCTACTTGATTTACTATTTGGACTCTAGGTATACAGTCAGCCATAACCTCCTGCAAATGCTCCTTGACCACTTCACATATCCTATCAATATCCAGCCCTTGCTGTTTTGCATGCCATGGCACTGAACCAAGCAATCTCCTAAGCTTGTCATACTTGCCAGAATGGTAATTTCACATGTACCCTGTCTTAATCGAAAATTTCACACATTTAGCCACCTCCCAGGTCAAGGCCCTATGATGACTCTCGCCAATATGTGGCAACATGGTCATATTTATTACAGTCAAATTCTCAGATGCTATTACTATGTCAAGCACACTCTCGAACCCCTAGTATTTTCCATCACATGCTGTCTCAGATAGTTATCCCTTAGTAACTGAATAAAATCCAGTTCCTTCCTCACAGGTGTCCTCTCCTCCTTCCAATCAATGTTACCATAGTTGCAATCCCCCATAATAATTACCCTCCTTCCACTCATTTCATCAATTTGTCTATGCGTATCTCTCTTCACCATCTATTCCAGCACCTGGTCTATAGCAGCACCGAATTGTACATTTTGTTCCATTAGTCCCAAATCTCACACCAAATAGCCTCAAATGAGCTCTTTTCACTATCCTGCAATACAACTTCTATTCTTCTTGGCTGCAGTTCATCAGCTATTATCAATAACACTCCTCCCCCCCCATTTTATTCTCTCTGTCCCTCCTGAACACACTATACCCTACACATTCTATCCCACTAATTATATCATCTTCTATCAGCTATGTTTCACTAATGCCAATAACCTGTGGCCAGGAAGAGCCAACCAAGGCCAAAAATTCTTCCTTCTTGTTCCTAATACTCCTGCCATTAGTATACATGAAATGCAGAGGTCTATTTGTCCCACCCCTATCTTGATGCATTATACCAACTATCCCATCCCGATTTCTTGTCCTTCGTACTGGCTTGGGCACATTATATACATTCTTACACTCGACTGCCTCACTGATGTCTGTATATCCACTTCCTCCCCTCCTTAATAGTTCTAATTTCCTGATTTTGCACATCCATGCTCACTTCACTCAGTAACACTTTTTCCAGTCTTTGCACACCAAATCCATTCAAATGTAAGCCATCCATCTTGTACAAATCCTTTTGCCCATCAAACTCCACACCACACAATCTGCATAACCTGTACATAAAGTCAATTGGGATTATGGCCCTCCTTCTAAACTCTTCTCTGTCATAATGCGGCAACAGACTCACTATCCTAACGCTGTCACTCTTTTCTTTTGCTACCTCTAATAATTCCTTTAAGTCATCTCTCATATCAAATTTATCTCCTTTCAAATCATTCATCCCCGCTATGACTATTATTTCTTTCACCCTCTGCTTTTGCACTCTAATTCTCTCACACTTACATCCTTATATAATGGGAATTTTAATTATAGGAATGTGGATTGAAAAGACAAGATAGTGTACAGTAATAAGGAGAGTGAATTTGTTGAATTTCTATGGGATCATCTAAAGCAGCATGCGATGGAAGCAACAAGAAGTTTACCAGTGTTATATTTGGCGATATCCTCACAGGATATGGTTGTGAATGAGGTATCAACACTACCGCCTGTTGGTGAAACTAATCACAAGGTATTGGTTTGGAAGGTAGTCAAACAGGAAAAAGATGTTATCAAGAAGGTCAATATCTGGAACTATAAGGTGGGTGATTATCAAAAGCCCCGTAATCAATGCATCGATACATTGGGTTGATGAATTGTGTAGGAAGGCTGTTGACAGTGCACAGGAAATGATAAGGCTGTATCTAAGAAAATCAATGCATAATTGCATACCAAGAGTTAAGCAAATATATAGAGAAGAGGAGTGAGATGATTGAATGGTGAAATCAAGCAAGCAGTGTTACAAAAGAAGTTGTTATGGAGGACGTATTAGACAGCTGCAGTGAACAAATGCAAGAAGAATATGAAGTGCAGGCCAGAAAAGTGACACATGGTTAAAAAAAAAAAAAATGTAGAATATGAAAAGAGATTGGCAAGTCAGGTCAAGTTTCTTCTGGAAGCTTGCTTTAATCTGTGTTGTCAGGCCAGGACCTGGTAACAGCAACCTCTTCCTAGCCTGAAGTGCTTGTTCAAGTGGGAGTACTCTTTCAATGAATGGCGAAATTCTTGTAAGAATTCTTTCAGAGAGCTTAAAGGTGGAGCAAAGCAAGGAGACAGATCATAGATTCTTGATATTATTTGGATCTTTCACTGGTTTGAGTGCAGTGTCTATAGGACAGTAGTGAGGCCAGCTATGATGTATACTATAGAAACTGTGGCCCTGAGGAAAAATAACATCAGCAGGATGGAAGTAGCAGAGATGAGAATGCTTAGGTGGATGTGCAGTGTGACCAGAAAGGATCGTCTGAGAAATGACTATGTGAGGGGAACAGTGAAAGTTATGAACTTAGGAGTGAAGATACAGGATGCAAGGTTGAGATGGTTTGGTTGGTCATGTGATGAGGAGGGAGGACGAATATGTGGGAAGAAGGGTCATGCAGATGGATGTGCAAGGAAGGAGGAAGCGTGGGCGGCCAAAGAAGAGATGGAGAGAGCTGGTAGAAGAGGACTTGAGGATGAAGAACTTGGATGTGGTGACAGCCCAAGACAGGAGGATGTGGAGGAGACTCATCATCAACAGTAACCCCACTTAAGTGGGAGAAGCTGCAGAAGAAGAAGAGGAAATTGGTTTGAGTGCAGAAATTATTTTGGCTTCCAGCCATTGTTTTGGTAGTTTTCCAGTTGTTATAATTTTTGAGAATAGGGCAGCCAGCCATGTTTGGCTTCATTGGCTAAGATATTTAAGAAACTCACGGAGGAGACCATCCACTCCTGCAGCCTTGCCATTTTTGGTGAGTTTTAAGGCTACCTGCATATCTCTTCCAGAGATACTGGGCGTACAAGTTCAGGAAGCTTGGGGCCCATGTTTGCCAATGATGCATAGTTAAGTAGAATTATCAGGAGTAGTGCTGATGTTAATTTTCTACAGGAAGATTTGAATAGCTTGGACAAGTGAGTGGGGTTGCAGTTATAATGTTAATAAATGCAAGGTGATACATTTTGGGATACAGAGATATAAGGCTACATGTTGTATTGGTGGAGCTGTACTTCAGGAAGTGGATGAGATTTAGGATCTTAGCTTGATGGTGGACAGTGTACTGAAGTTCCAGGGCACATTGTGTGTGTCGCAACGCCTGCAGATTGAATACCTGGAATGATAAAAAGTACATGTGGATAGGAGGAAAAGAGGAGATATGATAGAGACCTTCAAGTTAGTTAAGGGATGTTAAGATGGGAAGAATGAGGGTCCATCCCTGGAAGTTGTATAAAGATGTGGTGAACAAGGGAGGAGTAGAATTTTTATGCAGAGAGTTGTTAGTGAATGGAATGCATTGCCTGAATGCATTGTGAGTGCAGGTAATGTAAATAACTTCAAAGCTCATTATGATAGACATGTTGTTGATTGAGTGGGCCTCCTATGATGAGTCTGTTGACTCCATGGAGGTTAACAAATAATAATATATACAACTAGTGTGTCTAGGAAAGGGAAACAGTTATTAGTTTCTTTTTTTCTAGCAAAGTGTATTCTTGGACGTCAACTCTTTCAATGCCCTAAATAATCTACAAAGCATAGAAAGCTTGCTGGTTATGTTTTTTAGAAATTACATATAGAAATTGACTAGAAGTGTGTATGTGGGACTGTGAATGCTAACAACTACTGGATGAAAGCAGGGACAGCTTTATCATTAGGCGAACCCAGGCAATCGCCTATGGGCACCAAGACTTTGCTACATATAAAACTATATAAAACTAACAGGAACGCCTGTATTCCATAAAATTCATATATGTAAGCATACCATTTCTTTGCTGGACGTATATATGCTGGAGGTGGACAGAATATTATCCAGCAAACCTGGATAATATTCTGTCCACCTGCTGAAAGAACATCGACAAGAAGTGGCTTGACAGTCATGTCCATTAGAAGGGGCAATAATCCTTCACGCTGAAAAGAACACTTGGATATCTGGCTTGTGAGAGAGAGGAGGGGTGCATGTGTGTTTAAAGTGCAGGCAGTGGGAGGAAATAAATGCAGCAGATATCTCAATAACCGACCTTGTTGCTCCAGGAACGGGAAATGAATAGAGGAAGACGAGTAGTGTGATAGGAGAGAATGAAGAAAAAATATGAATGAGAAAATAATAGTTGATAGTGTAGAAGGCATGAGTGACTGTGAAAGTTTAGGAGATGGTTTTCTTTGGAAGAGTGAATTTCGATTTGGAGTGACTGACCTGCAGAGGAGGTGGAATGTCTTGGGAGACGTATGATAAGTATGAAAAGATGAGATTAGGAGAATGGAAGAGATAAATGCAAGGGAAATTGGAGTAAGGGAGAGAGAGAGTTTTGAGAATGATAGGAGAGGAGAGAAATTTGTGAATGATAAAAGAGGAGAGAATGGAATTGGATGTGGAAATGGAAATGGAGAGAATGGAAACAGTAGAAGAGAGGAAATGAGGAGGTATGGGAATGCTAGAAGAGGAGAGAATGGAAACAGTAGGAGAGATGGAATGAGAGAGAGGTATGGGAATGCTAGAAAAGGAGAGAATGGAAACAGTTGGAGAGACAGAATGAGAGAGGTATGGGAGTGCTAGAGGAGGAGAGAATGGAAACAGTAGGAGAGACGGAATGAGAGAGAGGTATGGGAGTGCTAGAAGAAGAGAGAATGGAAACAGTAGGAGAGGTGGGATGAGAGAAAGGTATGGGAGTGCTAGAAGAGGAGAAAATGGAAACAATAGCAGAGAGGGAATGGCAGAGAGGTATAATGTATGGGGACTCAATGATCCATGGTGTTCAAGATAGGATGCGTGAGGAGTGTTTGCCAGGAGGAACGATATAAAGGGTGGCTTTGGCAGTTAAGAGAGGTGAAAGGGGGGATGAGATGATTGTGATGGTGGGAACAAATGACTTGAGTGGTGGTGTAAATAGAGCAGTGAGAGATGAGATTCTTGCTTGAAGTGATACGAAAGAAGAATACAGTGAGGAAAGATAATGTGTGTGTTGCCTAGGTATGATAAAGACGAACTGAGCAGAAGCGCAGTAATATTGAATGATATAATAGCTAGAATGTGTGACAAGAGAGAACTGGAATATGTGGATGCTTGGAGTGCGTTTGAGGACAGAGAGGAATTGTATGCAAGAGACCGTCTGCATTTGAATGAGGAAGGACGTAGGCATCTGGAAAGATTGCTGTTCTGAAAATGAACAGCAATCTCTCCAGCAATCTGAAAAAGTCAGTGTGTCCCAGGGAGATGGTAGCAGGGGTGGCGTCTTGTGGGAATAGGTACTTGGGAGAAGGGGGATGACATCAGGTAACACTGAGCCCAGTGGAGTCTAGAGGGGATAATGCTGGGTATAGAAACAATGACATTTATATGCTTTATACTAATGCCAGGAGTATCCAGAATAAGGGAGAGGAATTGGTGGCACAGATAGCATCAGCCTGGCCAAAAATTATTGGGATCACTAAGACGTGGTTGGCAGAAGAGGATATAATAAAAGGAATACAAGTCGCTGGGTACAGCATTTTTCAGCAGGATAGGAAGGGAAAGCATGGTTGTGGAGTACTGTTTATGATAAGTGACGACCTATGTCCTCTAAGAGTGGAGACTTTGGAAGGCAGTGACACTAATGATTTTGAAAGCATATGGTGTGATGGGCAAGACAGGATATTTAGTGGGGTGTTACTACAGACCCAGGAGTACAGAGGGTGGGGACCAGGAGATGTTTAGACAGTTAAGTTTGGCAAGTGCAAGAAGAATGATTGTTATGGGAGATTTTAACTACAGTAGTATCAACTGGGGAGAGGAAGATGCATGTAGCAATAAGGGAATGGAATTTCTAGAATTCTTGAGGGACAAATGTCTTAGGCGACATGTAATTAATAGAGGGAACAAGAGATTCAAGAGTTTTGGATTTGGTCATAGCATCAGAAGAGTTGATAATAACCGAGATGACATCTCTCCCACCAGTTGGAGAGTGACCATATGGTTTTGACTTAGAAGATGAATAGACATGCAGGCGTATCAAAGAGACAGGAACGTATGTGGAATTATAAGGCAGGTGATTATAATAGTCTAAGACATCAACTTGGGGAAGTTTCATGGAGGGAGGAATTGGAAGGCCGGGATATCATTAGTGCGTGGGAAATTATAAATGAATATTTGTTAGCAGCAATGGTAAGTTGTATACCATGATTGAACAAGAGGACACAATTTGGATTAAAATGGATGATAAACATTATTAAACAGGAATTGCATGCGAAAAAGAGACTGTGGAAGAGATATAAGGAGACAAGTGAAGAGAAGATGCATGAAGAGTATAAGACACAGGCCCGAAGAGTGACTAGTATGGTAAGGAAAACAACACTGGAATATGAGAAGAGATTAGCCCTAAGATCCAAAAAAAATCCTAGAGAATTTTTTTTTAGCTACGTGGCCAGTAGGAGGAGAAATGACTGTGGAAGAAATACCATCAGCGGCCTTAGCCTCGGCCGTAATTTTGCCATCGCTCCGAAGGAAGTGCCGGTGCTTGACATAATGGTGAACATCGAACGGGGAATCAGTCGCTTACCGTCAGAGATAGCTAACAACATCAGACTTGACGTAGCCAACATCCTCGCGCATTCTTTGCTGCCAAAAAGTAATTTATCATATGCCCAACACACAGCTCTCCTGAAACTACGTAAAGAAAAAAGTATCGTCATCACCAGAGCGGATAAGGGTAATGCCACAGTCGTTCTTAATACCAGTGAGTACAATCATAAAATGAACATTATCCTCTGCGATCGCGCTACCTACATCCCGCTAGAACACGACCCCACAAAAACACAAGTTAAGAAATTAAAAATCTTACTTAAAAAAGTATTTTCCTGGCCCCTTGACGTCACGAAAAAACTTAAACCTTTCCGCTCCCTTCCCCCCCGAATATACGGTTTACCAAAAATCCACAAATCCAATTCCCCACTCAGGCCTATAGTAGATGCCACCAATGCACCTTACTATAGACTATCTAAACAGCTGGCTAACTCTCTGATCCCCCTCACCGGAAGGTCCCCTTCCTATATAAAAAACTCGACCCACTTTAAAGCCCTCACAGAAAATTTAACCTTGAATAAGACAGACATATTGATAAGCTTTGATATCTCCTCTTTGTTTACCAATATTCCCTTAATTGACACCTTATCTCTCTTAGAAAACGTTTTTCCCTCTGACATCTCAGATCTCTTTTCCTTTGCCATTAACTCTGAGTATTTCTCTTGGAACAACAAAATCTACAAGCAAATAGAGGGAACTGCCATGGGTTCCCCCCTCGCCAATTTCTATATGGAAGATTTCAAAAAACGAGCCATAGACTCAGCCCCACTCAAACCTTCTATCTGGCTAAGATATGTAGATGATGTGTTCTCTAGTTGGCCTCATGGCCCAGACACATTAGACTCCTTCCTCAGTCATCTCAATAGTCTACATCCAAGAATCCAGTTCACTATGGAAAAGGAAAAGAACAATTGTTTACCCTTCCTAGACACCTTAGTCACACGCCTGCCTAATGATACACTTACCTTCACCGTATACAGAAAACCCACACACACAGGCAGTTACATTCACAAACTCTCCCACCACCACCCCCTCTCAACAATATGGCATTATTAAAACTCTTACCAAGAGAGCCCACAATCTTAACCACATACACAGCACTTTCCTCTCCAATGGCTACAGCGATCACAGTATCAAAAAATTAATCAACTCCTCCCCCATTCCCTGTCCTTCTCGTCAACAAGAATTTAAAAATGCCATCACCATACCCTACATCCGTGGCACATCCGAAAAAATAGCCAAGATACTAAAACAGTACAACCTACACACAGCATATAAGCCCCACCGCAAACTTGCTACCCTTATCCGTTCTACAAAAGATCAGCTCCCTCCTCTCTCTCTGCCTGGAGTTTACAAAGTACCCTGTTCCTGTAAGCTGGCGTACTTTGGACAGACAGGCAGATCAGCATCGATCCGTCTAGAGGAACACAAGTCTTACATCTTCAAACACAACTATGGCCATTCAGGCTTGGCTGACCGAAGATTTGGGAAACACTCATCACCATTTTCCGAAGATTTGGGAAACACTCATCACCAGAGGTCCCACCTTACATTCCAGGCCACCTACTACTGCCCTTAGAGGGCGCTCTACCTAGATAGGACTTTAGTGTCACCCAAGTGGTTGGGCTTAGTATTGTTTGTTATTTGTATATATGTTACATTAAT
Organism: Typopeltis vanoorti; assembly: GCF_054136105.1. Lineage (NCBI taxonomy): Eukaryota > Metazoa > Arthropoda > Arachnida > Uropygi > Thelyphonidae > Typopeltis > Typopeltis vanoorti. Next base: position 66,429,455 of record NC_143552.1, on the reverse strand, counting down.
TGTTTTTGTAATCCCCGTAGATGTCCTAGTGACTAGGACGAAATATAGGAAGTATTAAATTCTATTTTAATTTTTTTTGAGTATTGTAAAAAATCCATTAAGCCTCCAACATGATGTCCTCACAGCACTTAAGCCACCAACATGATGTCCTCACAGCACTTAAGCCTCTACACACGTAGAGGAGACAAGAGATCTGGGATTGATGATTGATAGAAACCTGAAATTTAGGGGACATATTGCAAAGGTGGTGAAGGTAACACAGAGGATTGCTGCAATAATGAGAAAGATACTGACCTGCAGAAATAAAACAGTTATCATTCCTTTGTATAAGACCCTGATCAGATCACACTTGGACTATGGTTCTGAGATGTGGTTCCCAGGATTTGAAGGGGATAAATTAACTGTGGAAAGAGTACAAAAGCGGATAACAAAGATGGTTTCAGGACTGTACAATGATAGTTATGAGGATCGGCTGAGGGAATGTGGACTGCAGAGTTTGGTGGATAGAAGGAGAAGTGATATGATTGAGACTTTTAAACTGTTGAGAGGTGGTTACAGGGTTGACACTGGGGGGAGTTCTTTCACTTGGTTGAACTGAGGGAAGGAGTGATGACAAGAGGCCATCCCTGGAAGTTACGAAAGGAAACTGTGAGGAAGAGGGTGAGGAGTGGTTTCTTTGCATGGAGGGTGGTTGAACCATGGAAGGCATTGAGTGGTGAGAGCGGGAGGGGTGAGAGCGGGAACAGTCATTGAGTTCAAGGAGTGGTATGATAGACTTTGTGTTTCTTAGGGGAGGGATGTCTATCAAGACCCCTCAATGAGTCTTGATAGACTTTGTGTTTCTTAGGAAGGACCTCCCGCAATGAGTCTTTTGACTCCATGGAGGCCTGAATAATAATAATTGGTTGTATTTTTGTGTTTTTAATTAAATAAACTAGTTTCATTTTGTCACAGATGGTTTTTGCTTCTGAACTACCTGGACTATTGTTCTTATCAATATTACTAAATTCTAATCTCCTTCTCTGGAAATTTTCTCTTACTAAATGTTTGACTTGTGTTGACCAATCACTGACTTAGCAGTTTAATCCAGAGATGGCAAAGGTTGGTCGATTGATTGAGCCTCTGCTACTAATGGCTCAGTTAAGTAAGTTTGAGCACGGTTAGTAGTTGGAAGGAGCCCAATCGTTCGATGCTGTTGGCACACTCTCCCTCGATGAGTGTTTTGACTCCCTGGAGGTGTCAAATAATAATAATAATAATAATTAAATATATAGTCAGTTTAATCCATAACGTTCTTAAGAATATTTCACCCTGTGATCTCCCAGAATCCTGTTAGGAAAGAACAGATCGCTGAGTATTGAACTTGTGATCATTTTGAAACACGTTTCTAAGACAAAATGAGTTTTTTTTTTCGTGTGCTGCTGCTATTTGTGTTAATTAGTGGGTAAGAGCAGTTTCTATATCACATAAACAGAGCATTTGATTTTCAACTTTATTATTATTTATAAATTAAATTGATGTTTCAGTTCATTTTATTGTGCATCAAGATTCTAGTTATTTTAGGATAAAATGTCGTGTAAAAAGTGGATGTTAGCGAGTATAGCAAGTTATCGTTACTATTTATTGCCTCCACATTTTAACTAAAGCTGGAATTATTATGCTTATTACTGCAACTTAAAAAAAATGAAATCTAGAGTTGAATAAATCTTAATAATTATGCAATAAAGTTGGAACTGAATTAATCCTATATATATATATATATATATATATTATATGCTTTTTATGTGAATCCCAGACCCCTAGTAAGTAAGGTGGTCTCGCACTAGGCGACAAAATTTACCTTTCACCTAAAGTTGGGTGGTTGAAAAGCAGATACGTTACCCATTCTGTCAACCAGGGAGGCATACTCTGCATGTTACTGCCAACTGAAACGTTTTATATTTAGATCCATGTTGTAATTCCATAAAATACAAACAAATATAATACAGACAAATCAGCCCTTCAGAACACACGCAATTTACAGACAAAAAATACTAATTGTGGTGGGCAATAGATGGCGTTGATGAAGATGATTCGTAGTGGAAGTTCGATATAGTGGTTGAGACAGTTGTAGGTATCCTCCCGCGATGAGTCTTCGTTGGAGGTGTCAGGAATAATAATAATGATGATGATGATGATTTTTGCTACAATTTTTATTACTGTAAATTCAAAATTTTTATTTTTAGTGAGAATATCTGAACTTTATTCTGAAATTTGATGAAGTTCCTTGATTAGCAAGCTTAATTTGATTGCATTTAAATTCTTTTCTTTTCTTTTTTTTTTTAAAAAAACTTTTATCCTTATACAATTATTTAAGAAGCAACTTGCACCAAAATAAAACAAGTGCCCTGTCGTTATTATGCATTGAATCAGATGTAATGGACTCGATTAATTATGATGACATTATAGATATATTTGCTAAAACCAAAGCCAGAAAAAAAAAAACTTTTAGTTATTGATTTTTTTTATTTAAATTTGAACTCATTTATTTTTATACTTTTTTTAAAATGCAAATATATGCATACCAATGTTGTATTGTGTTATTAAAATTAGTTATCATGGAAATGTTGACTTTTATTTTCAATAATCTAAAAAAAGTGCTTATTTTTGAGGCCTCATAATGATGTTGCTCCTCAGGTCTCCGAAAGTATAAATGCAGCCCTGGACACTGCCTGTTTGTAATGCTAGTGGTGAATGCTCATTTTCTGTACTTAAGCGCTTTAAAAATATTTACACAATTCGTTAAGTCAGATGCATTTGAGAAATTTGTCAATTATGTTCATAGAAAACGATATTGTTGAATTATTAGATTATAAATGTATGATAGATAAGTTATATAGTTATAACTCATAAGGTATATATAATTGATAAATACTTCATTAAGTAAATGTATAAAAATTTATTTGTGAATTACTGAATAGTTTAAAGTCCATATTTTTTATAATTAAGTTTATTTTTATTTATAAATATTTCAGTTACTGGATAAAAAGAAATAGGATTTTCAATATCACAAACGTAAAGCAGAAAAGAAAGAAAGTTTGAAAAAACAAGAAGGTGCATTTTTAAAATACCTTTGCCGAGAAGATCGTAATTGCATACAAGAAGAAAATCTTCAAGATTATTCGTTGAATAATTTGTCTATAGTTTCAATTAATGTTGGAGGAGAATTCTACAGATACCAAAAATTGGATTAAAACATCAAAGGAGAAATCTACAGATCATATTATTGTTGATTCTGAAGCTGGTTGTTCTACAGATCCAATCATAAAAGGATTTGATTTTACAAATTTAAATTATAATGATCCAGCAACTTGGTCTCCTGTAAAATTTTCCAATATCAATCAATTACGTCAACTATTAGTTGAACATGGACCTGAACAGATTCATAATTTTGATTTTCCGAAAGATAACAATAATAGAAGATTTTCAATGACTCATTATACTCGAAGACTATTTAACATCGAGACAATTCTGCGTTTGTGGTTATTGTATTCAAAATCCACAAATTCTGCATTTTGCTTCTGCTGTTTATTATTTGATCAATGGTGGATTAACCTTGCTGATTCTGGATTGAGGAACTGGAAAAATGCTTCTTCTATTTTAGCTGCACATGAAAAAAGACAAAGACACGTTGAAAATTACCATAAGTGGAAAGAATTAGAAATTCGAATAAAAGAAAAGAAAAACCATTAATGAAGAGAACTTGCTAGTTATTAGAAAAGAGGAGAAACATTGGGTGCAAGTATTAGAATGACTCTTTGCTTTAGTTCAGATGTTAGCTATTCAAAATTTATCATTTCGAGGAACAAATGAGACATTGTTTTCGCATGGAAATGAACATTTTTTGAAATTTGTCGATTTTCTAACCGAGTTTGATCCAATAATGAATGAACATCTTCGAAGAATAAAAGATAAAGATGCATATGTGCATTATCTTGGAAAAGATATTCAAAAGGAAATAATAAACATCTTCGCCAATGCGATAAAAAAAGAAAATTTTAGAATCTGTTGTTGCCGCAAAATATTTTTCCATAATTATTGACTGTACATTCGACATTGGTCACACGGAACAAATGAGCATAGTATTTCGATTGATAGACACTAATAACAGCATGGTTTCTATAAAAGAACACTGTTTAGGATTTATAAAAATAAAAAATACCACTGGAGAATTTTTATCAAATGAAAAACTAGGAATATTATGACCTTTTTCTTGATCACTAGTATTAATAAATTAAAGACTTAATTCTGTATGTTTGTCAAGTAAATAATAATTTAATATCCGATGTTTCATTAACTAATATCTGTCAGCATTTTCAAAGGGTACACTGGTAAGCAATAAAAAGTAACAAAAACTAGGAAACTAACCGACAATTCTAAAAATTATATAAAGTTATCACTGTGCGTGATACAATACGCGTATCGCAAGTACAACATTTTATTTGTTGAGATATTTATTGTAATTTTCATGAAAGTTCATTTCTCTTTGGTTAAATGATCTGATTAGAGTTTTCCATATATCTGGTAGGATTAGGCCTTGATTCTTATTTAAGTTACCTGTTGAATGGGCGACTGTAGCAGTTTCTTTGAATGTTCTGGAATGGTAGTTCTTTTTTATGTAGGGCATATGACTCATATCACATTCGATATTATGGTTGGTAGAGGTGAAGTGGGAAGAAAGGCCTGATATATTTTTTCTGTTATTCCTTACATAGCCAATGTGTTCTTTCTTTCTTGTTTCAAAACTTCTAGATATCTGTCCGATGTAATTGATGCCGCATGAACAGGGTATGCTGTGAATTCCAGAGTATTTGTAGAAAGGATGGCTATCTTTCAGGGATCTTATAAACTTTTGAATGGTCTCAATAGGTTTGAAGGTTACTCTGATATTATATGGTTTTAGAAGAAGAGCTAATTTTTTGGATATGGTACTAACAAATGGAATTGTTATAGAGCTGATGTATTGGGTTTCATCTCGTTGACTTTGCGATATGTCATTAAAGAGAATCTTGTTGATGATCTTGTAGGGTAGCCATTTAGGGATAGATCTCTGGATATTTTCATTAATTCTTCTTGTAAGTCGCCAGGGTCTGTGGTACACTGTATAGCTCTTTTTTTGAGCATATGGATAATGCTGAGTTTTTGGGATATGTGGTGAGACGAGTCGAAATGGAGGTAGCGTCCAGTGTTAGTAGGTTTTCTATATACCGACAGGTTGATGCTATTGTCAGTTTGTTTCTTAATAAGGACGTCTAGGAATGTAAGTTTATTATCTTTTTCTAGTTCCAATGTGAACTTGATAGTGTTGTGGATGCAATTAATTTTGTTTAGATAATCTATTAGTTCTTCTTTTTTGTGATTCCAAATGATGAAGATCTCGTCAACATACCTAAACCATGTGGTTGGTTTAGGGGTAATTTGGGATAAAATTTGAGTTTCCAAATTTTCCAAGAATAGGTCGGCACAAGAAGGAGAGAGAGAGAGGGCTACCCATGGCTAATCCAGTAAGTTGTTTGTAGTAGGTTTTTTGCCATGTAAAATAATTTGAAGTTAAGCAATGCTTGAACAACTTGGTGATGTTTGGTGGGAACAAGTTTTCTAAGATGTCGATGACTTCTAAAACTGGGATATTTGTGAATAGAGATGTGACATCCAGGTTAGCCATAATATTATCTTCAGAGAAATGGATGTTTTTTAATTTCTCCAAGAAATGTTGGGAGTTCTTGATATAAGAATCCATGTTGTGAATGTGTTCTTGTAACATTTTGGCTAGATATTTTGATAATTTGTAAGTAGGTGAATGGATACCATCTACTAATGACATTTTTATGATTGGTAATAAAAATTGCCTGCAAGGGGATAACAATTGGCGTCGTATAATATTTTTCGTACAAGTGAAGTTTTAAGCAGCAATGCAGAGGCTGACCCAGATGAATAGAGAAGCAGTAAAATTTGCAGAATAGTAGAAGAGGCAATAGGGCCATACCATCGGTTGTATGAAAAAAATAAACAAAATGACTGCCAAACTACGTTAGCTCAATTCTTTGTTAAGAAGTAGAATAATAAAATTTATATTCTGAATATGTTTTGTAGTCTTTCAGCTTCATGATTTTAATTAACTAGGCCCTGAGACATACCATAATTCTTTTATAAAAAAATTAAGGTTCAAAAAAGAAATTTGAGGAATGAATTATACTTTTTTCCCATAGGTTATTATATTCGATTAATGCACCTGTTTTAAACAATGCATTAGGCGCACTAATCGAGGGATTGCTGTATATATATATTGTCATACACAAGCACACATACACCTACACGTGTGGATATTTATAAAAATAATATCATTATGAACATTTATATATAAATGTTTATATATAAAATTTATTAATCAAAACCAATATATTTGTATACATTACTCCTAATATCTGTATAGCAAGAAAATTATTACATCTTAAATACAAAAATTATGAAAAATTAATCTTTTTCACTTTTTTTTCATTACTTTTTTCATTGCTTTGGCAAAGTTTTGAATTAATTCGTCTATATTGATTGTAGATGCAATTTCATGCTCTATAGATATTATTGCTAGACCAGTGAGTTGTTTCTGAGCCATCATAGAGCAAGTCTAAGTTTTTGTAAGTTTTAATTTCGAGAAACTCCTTTCTGAACTTGCTACCGATACTGGCAGTGTTGAAAAAATTCTCAGAGCAATAAACACATTTGGAACACTATTTTCTAATTATTTTTGCATATGTATGACAGGACATCTAATGAGGAAGTATTTTCTGGAATTCGCCTTGCTATTATTTGTAATTCACTACATAAATCTGTTCCGTCAATATCTCTAGAATTATCATGCGTTAAATAATTTTCCAATATCAAACATTTTTTAAGCAGTTCTGCTGAAGTAATTTTTTGAAATTCATATATATTTAAAAGAAAACCAAACTTTTCATTAATTGTAGACATGTGCTTGAATTTTTCATCAACAGATACAATTGCGGTATCAATAATTGAAAAATAAAAATCCACCTTAAATTTTTGTTTAAAATCTGTTATGAATTCATCCTCTGCTTCATACACAAATTGTTTCTTTTTTCTTTCTAAGTCTAACTGTTTCTTGTTCAAAATTAGGCATTACACCAGACCTCAGTGATTTTTTCCGCATGTATTAACATCTTTTCAAATTCATCCTCATTTTGGATTTTCATTAAGAAATTCTTTGTATCATTAATACCATTTATGGCACTATTTATATCAAGGCTTGTATTCTGAAGTTGTTTACTTGTAAAGTTTATTTCAAAAAGTATATTATACCACATTACTAAGGATGCGATAAATTTGAACTTCCTTAAAGTTTTAAGAAGACTACTTGCATCTAATTTCATGGTATTTCCACTTAATCCACATAAACTATCATCTTGAGATATTTCTTGCAGTGCTTCGCAAACACTGGACAAATTATATCTTAGGGGATTTAATGAGTCAATTCGACTCATCCCGTTGTGTATCACAGACTGGTTTGAGTGTAAAATTACTTATGTGTCTTTTGAGGTACTCCCATCGACGAGTCGAAACGGAAAAAAATACATATAGACAATGTACTGCGTCAATACAGGGTACATACATTGCTCTCAGGTTAATATTTGAAATTCGTTGCTGCACACCTTTTGCATCACCTTTCATATTACTGGCGTTATCGTATCCTTGACCTCATAAATCTTGTATTGGTAATGAAAATTTGCCTAGAGTTCCTAATATTTCTAAATTAAAGACTTAATTCTGTATGTTTGTCAAGTAAATAATAGTTTAATATCTGACATTTCACTGACTAATATCTGTCAGCATTTTCAAAGGGTACACTGGTAAGCAATAAAAAGTAATAAAAACTAGGAAACTAACCGGCAATTCTAAAAATTATATAAAGTTATCACTGTGCATGATACAATACGTGTATTCTCCTTCCCAAATGTTGAAGGTTTCGATGTGTGAAAATTAATGATACACAAATGTTATTAGGGGTTCTGGGTCCGAGCTTTTCGACATATTCTCGAATATTATTCTCCTCAGAATATTTCCACTATAAAATTAAAATATTTATTCATAAAAAATGCTTAGAAAACTAAAATGACAAATTCCAGGAACTTCTCGCAGAACACAGTTTGGGAAACCCTGGTATACATAGTGTACATGGAAGTAGTGTAGTATGCCATTAAAAATAACTTTGTAAAATGTTTTAAATTGGTAACTAAATTATTTATTCTGGTGAGTGATTTTTTAAAATAGTTAGGCATAAAAATGTATAGACAGAAAAATTTTAAAATCTGTAACATTTATTTTTAAGATGTATATAGGCACACTAATCGAATTTTAGAGGCGCACTAATAGAATTTGGGTATTGAAAAAAATGACATTAATTACTGCATAGAGACATTGTATATGGGCGCCTAAATTTTCTTTGCCTAGGGGTGTCAGATACTCTCGCACCGGTCCTGGATGAAAGAGAATATAGATTTGTGAATTTTTGGTACCTGGTGAATGAGTGGAATAAGCTGCCAGAGTCTGTTGTGGGTGCTATGACCGTGAATGAGTTCAAGGCGAAGTATGATAGATACTGTGTGAATGTCGAATAGTTGTTCTTGCCATGATGTTAGGGCCTCCTCAATGAGTCTGTCGACTCCTTGGAGTTGCCCGAAATAATAATAATATAATAATAATATATCCACAGCACACATCTATTTCATTCCTATCCTATTTATTCTTTGAACTCTAAGGACACATTCTGATATTACAGCATTTTTTAAATGATTCCCATATGTTGTTAATATCCTTCCAACAACCAATACCATGGCACAGAACACAGCATACTCCTTACTAGTCCACAATCTCTTGTTTTGTAGTATGTAATCTTTTTTGAATGGTACATTCATAAACTTAGCTACTTCTCAAGTCAGTACCACTATTTCACTGTCACCAACCAGAGGCAGAATAGTTACATCTTTAACTGCAACCCACTTCTGACACTATAATCAGATCTAACACGCTTTTACCTATTACATAAATAATATATCTTATAAAAATATAAATAAAAGGCCTGTGTAGCTCGTTGGAAGTGAGGAGGAGGGGGGGGGGGCATGATGGTTGCATCCTCTGCATTATGCCACCCAGATAGACTTAAGTTCAGGTCTAGTCTTCAACTAGAGGAACTTTTTCTAAGCCTTTCTTCAACCAGTTCCCAAGATACTTAATCTCTGGCATGGGCAAGTGTTTTTTTCCCTTCCAGAAACTCAGGTTTTTAATCCTGTAAATTCAAGAAAGTTCACTATAGAGTCCACACTGTTTCAGATGACAACATATCCTGTTAGGGTTAGGTACCAAGAGATGGCAGCATAAAAAGCTGGATAGGGTTAAAAGGCTTGCCTCCTCCCTAAAAGGGAATAAAAGGCATTAGCTGATTTTTTTTTTTTTTTTTTTTTTTAAAATACAGGGTGGCCATTAATTAACTTTTCCTCTTTGGAGGTATCAGTAGCTAAAACTAATACACGGAATGAGACCACATTTTATATTGAAACTTTCGAAGATGAATTCAGTCAACACTCACAACTTCAGAATTTGGGCATCTGAACATCCCCAAGCGATCCAGCAAGTACCACTGCATTCTCCAAAAGTAACCGTGTGGTGTGGCTTCACAGCTGATTTCATAATAGGACCATACTTTATTGAGCACATTACCCTAGAGATGCTGTAACCTGCTCCATTACTGGAGAGATTTATCGACGAATGCTGGAAAATTTTGTCATTCCTGCATTGCAGCAAAGACAATGTTTAGACTCCATAATTTTTATGCAGGATGGAGCACGGCCACACACTGAACATTCAGTACAGCTCCTTTTATACCAGCATTTCAGTAATGAGAGGGTTATCAGTCAGTTCTTTCCGACAGCATGGCTGCCTCGATCTCCGGACATCACTCCATGTGACTTTTGGCTGTAGGGGTATTTGAAACCCGTTGTGTATGTTGGTGGCGTTCCCAACTTGCATGTCTTGAAAGAGAACATAAAACTATTATCAACATCCAATCCAACTCCTTATGCTCAGCTGTAGAGCATGTCGCACACCAGATGCAATCTGTTGTACACAAGAAAGGTCAGCATATTGAAAATCGTGTATGTAGTCCAAGGGACCCTGATTCTGATGAATAAAACATTATTTCCTGTGACTTCAATCACTACATTACTTCCTGTGACTTCAATCACTACATTACTTCCTGTGTCTCTCGCAAGTTATTGTTTTAGTTTAATTATTATTATTATTATTATCATTGTAATGTGCCACATATCCAGCTGGAATAAGTGATGCGGCTGTCGCATACACCACTGAATTGTTATTATTCCATTTTATCTGCCTTTAATGTAATTATCTGCTTGTTTTCGGCTCTGCCAGCACCAAGATTTTACCTATCGGTGACTTTTGGTACTAAATCTTTTTTTTGTGGAAATCATCTCCCCATGCCTTCAAAAGTCTCAATATAAAATTTGGTCTCATTCTGTTTATTGGTTTTAGCTACAGATGTCTCCAAAGAGGGAAAGTTATTTTATGGTCACCCTGTATAAATATAATATAATAAATAATTCTATCCTTATTTATTGAATTCAATAAATAAGGATTGAATTTTATATGATAATTCCATTATGAGAGGAAAATTTAATGAGAGTGTGACAAAATTGTGTTTCCTTAGGACCAAGATTAAGAATGCTAGCGATGCTGTATGGATGCAGAGAGGAAAGATGATATGATTATTTTGACTAGTACTCATGATCCTACAGTGACCTGTGTGGTATGCAAGAAGATATGAATTAGTTGGTAGTACAAGTGAATAAGAAGAGTTAAAAAGTCAAAGTAGTGAGTATACTGCCATGCTAATGAGCTATGATTGTGAATGAGTCAGTGCAAAGGGTGTGCAAGAGGAAAAGTATTCAAATATACTCCACACATTGACAAATGCTATTTATATAACATCTGTGAATGTATGGAGAATGCTTGATGAATGGAAGAACTTATAGTGTAGATGGCTAGCATTTGAACCGTTTGGAGTCAGGTGTCTTCAGAAAGTATTGTTCATTGATGGTTCAGAAAATACTGTTCACTGAGAATTTATAAACATTCTAGTCAGAGAAACTAGAATGTTCAGGGGGAATGCAGGTGAGTGTGCCTCCACATACACCTAGTCAACCTAGTTGTAAGTGGAAGAGTGATCACTTGATGCTGTATGTAGCTCCTCAAGTTCTTAACTTTAGTGGGATAATCAAAAAAAAAAAAAAGTATAAGGGAGGTTGTGGAATGAAAGAGGTATTGCACTTTATATATCATCATCATCATCAACAGCTTTCTTCAGTCCACTACTGGACAAATACCTCTCCATGCTTCTTTCATTTTAGCCAGTCTTGTGCATTTCTCCACCATAAATGTCCATGATATCTTATCATCCCATCTTATCACTGGTCTGTCTTGGATTCCGATAACCAGTTCTTGGCGTCCATTCCGTTGTTCTCTTTGTCCATTCTGTTGTCAGACATTCTCATCATATATCCTGCCCAGCACCATTTGTTGCCTTCTATTACTAATGCAATGTCCATTACCTTTGTTTTCTTCCTTATCCATGTGCTATTCTTTTTATCTAACTAGGTTATTTCCGAAATGGCTCTTTACATGTTTCTTTGCATTCTTTTCAATTTCTCTAGGTGTAAAGGAAGACTACATGTTTTTCACTACCATAGATCATTATTAGGAGTATACACTGGTTGTAAATCCTTATTTTTAAGCAGTTTGGAAAATTGCTTTTAAAGATCTCTCTAAAATGGTTAAAAACTTTCCATCCTGCTGTTATTCTAGTTGAAATTTCATTATCAGTTTATAGGTGTTTGTAACGATTTATCCTAGATATTTGTAGGAATTGACTATTTCACTTTATCTTTGATTTATTTCATTTGTTCTTATTCTGAAGTATTTCCACTACATTATTTTTGATTTATCTATATTTATTTGTAGGCCTATCTCCAGACTTCCTTCATTTAATGCAATAATCATGTCTTATTATTATTATTATTATTACTCCAAGACCTCATGGAGTCAAAGACTCATCTAGGAGGTCCTTTTATCACACACCACTCATCATACCGTGCCTTGAACACATTCAAACTCCTTGCAGACACCACATTCTCAGGCAAGGCATTCCAATCATTTGCAACTCTGCACGAAAAAAACCTGCCCCTCAGTTCCCTACTCACACCCTCTTTATACAGCTTCCAGGGATGATCTTTGGTTCTCCCTGATCTCCCACTATTTTCTGTAGAACTTCTCCAGCATTGATCCTATAACAACCCTTTACCAACTTGTAGGTCTCTATCATATCTCCCCTCTTTCTCCTGTCCAACAGACACTACAAATTACATCTTCTCAATCTTTCCTCACACTCAACATTACAGAGACTGAAACTGCCTTAGTCAGTCACCTTTGGACACTTTCCAACATCTCTTCATCCTTCTGAAAACCAGGTGACAAAAATCTGGGCATAATAGTCCATGGATGGCCTAATCAAAGCCTTATACAAACAAGAATCTCCCTACTTCTACACTTCAGTGTCCTCCGCATCATTCCCAGAAGCCTTTGTGTTGTCTTCACAATTTTGGCTACGTGTCCCCTAACTTTCAGATCCTTATACACTATCACCCCCAGATTTCTTATTTCTGCAACCTCCAACAATATATCCTCAACCAAGCATAGATTCTGCATCCCATCTTTGTTTTCCAAAATTTAAAACCTTACATTTTGCAACATTGAACTCACATCTCCATTTCCGTGCCCAATCACTCAATTTATTCAAGTCTTCTTGTAAGGCCACAACATCTTCAGTACTCTTCATGGTTCATCCCAACTTTTCATCATCTGCAAACAACTGAATATCTCCATCCAAATCTTCACCTATATCGTTAATATACAAGTTAAACAGTAATGGACCTAAAACAGACCCCCGAGGCACTCCACTAGTGACTTTCCTTTTCCTGGATATCACTCCCCCCCATACACAACTTGTTGATACCTATCAGATAGCCGGTCTCCAATCCAATGCACTAATCTAATATCCAACCCCATCTGCTCTAGTTTGACTATCAATTTATCATGAGTTACTCTTTCAAAAGCCTTTGCAAAATCTTAGTATATTACTGTGTATCCTTCTCCTCTGTCCAAGGAAGCAATCACTTTATTGTAATAAGTAAGTAGAACATGACCTCCATTTAGCAAATCCATGCTGTCCATCAAAGATAATACCATTGTTATCAACCCAACTCTGGATCCTAGTTCTCACAAGCTTCCCCAACAACTTAACCACAACACCTGACACACAGACAGGCCTATAGTTTTATGCTTGAGTTCGATCATCTCCTTTATAAAGTGGTACAATCTTATTATTACGGGCAACTACAAGTAGTCCTTGGACTCATTGAGAAAGGCCCTAAACATCATGTCCATCACAACTATTTGACATTCACACAGTATCTATCATACTTTGCCTTGAACTCATTCACTGTCATAGCACCCACAACAAACTCTGGCAGCTTATTCCACTCATTCACCACTCTAAAAGTAAAAAACCCAGTTCTAACACCCTTACTAACCACACTCTTCCCCAGCTTCCATGGATGTCCCCTAGTCCTCCCACCATCAGTCCTGTTCTCAAAAATATCCTCTGAATTAATCCTATAGAAACCCTTCTGCAATTTGAATCTCTCAATCATATCTCCCCTTTTCCACCTACCAACCAATTTCTGCAACTCCACAAATCTTCAACCTGTTTTCATATGGTTCATTCCATAGACCTGCTATCATCTTGGTCACTTGCCTCTGGATCCTCTCAACTCCCCCTCCCCATCAAGAAGAAACCTAGGTGACCTGAGCTGGGCACAGGAATCAACATGGGGGGGGGGGGGGGTCTTATCAAGGCTTGATACAGAGGAACAATAACTTGCTTATCTCTGCTGGTCAAAGTATTCTTCAGCATCCAAGTGATTTGATGAGCTGATTTAGCCACTTTTGCGATGTGCCCTCCCCTAAACTTCAACTCCCTATCCACCAATACTCCCAAGTCCTTGGCCTCATCAATCTCCTGGAGTGCGGTTCCACCAATGTGATATACTGCTGCTAATCTTTTCACCCCAAAATGCATAACCTTACATTTCGCCACACTAAATTGACATCCATTCTCCTTAGCCCAGACCTCAATCCATCCAAATCATCCTGCAAAATTTTGACATCTTCTGAATTCACTATTGCCTACCCAACTTACCATCATCAGCGAACAAATGAACCGTTCCTCTCAGATCCTTCCATACATCGTTAATGAACAAATTAAACAGCAGCAGTCCAAGAACAGAACCCTGTGGCACACCACTAGTAATAGGCCGTCTTTTGGACTCTACTCCTGGGTAAACTACTCTCTGGTATCTCTCCATCAACCACCCTCCTATCCATCTCACCACCCTATATCCATTCCCATATGTTGCAGTTTACGGATTAGAATTCCATGTGGTATCCTGTCAAAGGCCTTAGCCAGGTCCAGCAGTATAACCCAATACCCTTATCCAGTTCGGCCGTCACTGTGTTATAAAACCTGACCAAGTTACTGAGGCATGATCTACCCTTCACAAAACCATACTGTCCCCCATAGAGTATCTCATTTTTATCAATCCATTCCTGTATTTTTCCCTTGGCTACTTTCTCCAAGACCTTGACAATGACTCCTGATATGCTGATCGGTCGGTAATTTGCAACAGTAGCCTTGGATCCTCCTTTATGCAGTGGAACTATTTTCCCCTCTTTCCACCCCTTTGGGACTAAACCAGTCCCGAGAGTCAGATTAAACAATAAGGTCAAGGGCACTGACAATTCTTTAGCCGCTTCACATAAGACCCGTGCTGATGTACCATCCAATCCCACAGATGTATTCACATTAAGGTTCTGTAATATCTTCATTCACCACAATTCCCATATAAACTAATTGTTCCTTCATTCCTTCAATGTTGCCACCTGGATGATATACTCTTGCAAAGTGCTCACTCAGTAATTCCACTATATCGACTGATTCAGTGACCTCCTTACTTGCTCTCCTTAGGGAGTTGATCGAGTGCAAGACTCGTATTAAAAAATATGTCAAGACCGGTGTCAACTCCATGGCACATTCCTTCAGAATATATGGCGATATATTATCAAGTCCCACAGCCTTATTAACATCTAATTTACTCAACTCCCCATACACATCTTGCTCACTTACAGTCAGTCTCTCCTCCCCACCATTTACTGCTCTCAAAATGGAATTGGTTATTTCCACTTCTCTTATGCTGCTTTCACAATGCCCTCTTTCTCTGTATCGCATACTTAATCTCTTTATTCATCAATTTCACACCTACCTTATTTAACCTTCTCACCCTTCGAATACATTTAGACATTGCATCTAATAGATAATTTTTGAAAATTTCCCAAACTGCATTGATCTCTTTTCCAGCTAACTCTTCATTCCATGATACACTTGCAAACTGTCTCCTGAGCTCTTCATAATCACTCCCCTTGTAGTTCCACATAGACCCTTTTCTCACAGAGGCCCTCACAATCACCTCATGGTCACTCCCACCAATTGGTGGGTGATTTGACACTTCATTTATAATTACATCCTCTGATGAGATGACCAAATCCAAGACCCTCAATCCTTGTATGCCCTCTGTTACACACTGTCTGAGCTAGTTATCCCTCAAAAACTCAAGAAACTCATTTTCTTTACTTCCAGTTGCTATCTCATCATTCCAGTCTATATTGCCATAATGAAAATCGCCCATAATGATCACCCTTTTCTTATTTGTTTGGCTAATTTGATTATACATTTCATAGTCACTACCATCCATATTTCCTGGTCTATAATAACGTCCAACCAAGTATTTCATTCCATTCACCTCTATCTCACTCCGTACTCCTTCAAAACCACTGGCACTATTTCCCTCTTGCATGTCTACTTTGTATGGACATAACTCTTTCTCTGTCATCAATAGCACTCCCTACCCTTCTATCTTCATGAAACATATACCCTTCCATTTCTATTCCTGTCAGGATGTCATCCTCATCTAACCAAGTCTCACTTATTCTGACAATCTTTGCGTGAACAGATGCAATTAGTGCAACCATTTCATCTGCCTTCTTTGTTATACTTCTGGCATTGGTATACAAACACAACAGCTCATTTCTGGATCTACAGCTAGTTCCACTGATACCACTCACTCGATGTGATCTCTACATGCTCGACTGGGGCCATTTCCCTTTCTGCTTATTCATTTTAAAACCCTTTTCAATTCCAACTGTTTCCTCTTGATCCCAGGTCATCCCATTTCTTTCCTGTCTACACATGCTCTCACCTCCTCTTGGAGCATCCATCTTGCTCATGCTGTGTACCCCTGTCCACCCTGAGCCTCCCCGTTTCCCTGCTCCTCTTGAACACCCATTCTCTCATTTTCTATACTCATGCCACTCATGTCCTCATTCATAACCACCTCTTCAATCTCTCCTGCTCCTCCATATCACTTCCTGTTTGATCTGATTCATTCTCTCTCTCTCTCACTCTACTCACTTCTCTACCTTCCAGCAGCAGTCTCTCCAAGCGACTCACACCATAACCACTCAAGTGCAGTCCATTGCTCCCATACAGTTTAGTTCTTCCTTCAAACTCATTCCACACATTAACAAACTGTACTCCCATCTCCTCACACATTTGAGTCAGCATATCATTCATAATCCTTGCTCTCCACCTCATCTCATCACAGTTATACCTAGGCAACACGCTGACAACCCTTCCTGTCATACTATTTTCTTTTATCCTTCTAAGCAGCTTCCTGACATCCATTCTGACTTGCTCTTTGTCCTCTGTCAAATCATTCGTGCCGATTAAAATCATCAACTCCTTTGCTCTCTCCCTCCTTATATCCAATGCCTCAATCACTCTACTCATTTTACTACCTGGAAAAACATACCTTGTGCATTCTATCATCCAGCATACCTTTAATAATGGAGTCACCATATAATGCCACTCACTCATCTTTCGTTAACTCTTTCATGCCATCATGATTAGTTTTAATAGTTTTACCCAAATTTTCTTAATTTCATTCCACATTCATTTCATCTCTTTCCTCATCCAATCAAATTCAACTTCTGATTCTCGCATCGCATTCTCTCTATCATTCATTCTTTCTAATTTTCTAACTCTCGACACCCTCTTCTCGCTTTCACTCTCATTCATCCTTCTGTGCTTCCGTACTTTCGGTCCAACATGCGTCCAACTTTTGCTATCATTCATTCTTTCGATTTTTTCCACTTTCGAATCCTGCATCACGCCATTTCCAGTTTCATTCGTTCTCTCAATTTCATTTCCTTCCACCACTTTTGTCCTTATTAACATGTGTTAAAGTTTTTAAATCACTCGTTTTCTTTTTTTATTGATATTTTAACATTCTTTTGCCTCTCTTTCACACTATCCTTCTCTTTCAAACGTGCACTCATTTTCCCCGCGACATTCTTGGTACTAACACTTTCTGTCATCAATTTCATATTTGCATTCAGCAATTCCTCGTTCAGGTCACACTTCGTACACACACCTTCCTTCCATCTGCCCAAAACATCCAGAAAACATTTATGTACTCAAAAGAATACATATAACACACCTCACACTTAACGAAACGACTGAAGTCTAAGTTAAAGTCATGAAATGACAAAGCCGCTGCCATGTTTAATCTGCTGGTTAACACTCTAAAGTCTAATAATAACAACGAATTCATAATTAAGTTTAAGCAAAACAAAATCCACCACACTAATAATAATGGTAGTGCACAACTTTTACAGCTCTTACTCAAACAAACACTCATATATACTTAATTATTCCAAGAATACTTATCTCAATCTGGAGCTCTTCTTATATACGTGTGCCAGGCTTGACTCACGAGCACCCTCTCCTAGTTCTTCTAGTTCTTTTTGGTGATGTTATTAGAATATCATCAGTGAATCATAGATTGTTAAGTATTCTCCATCAATAAATAAATTAATATATATACTAATGCCAAAAGTATTTGGAATAAGGTTAAGGAATTTTTGGAACTGTTTAGATCAACTTGGCCAAAAGTTATAGGCATTAGTGAGACTCAGTTGATGGAGGATGCGAGGCATATAGTGTTTTCAGAGACGACATAGGGAACAGAATGGAATAAGGGGTTGTTTTTTTTGCTTCAAAAGAATTGAAACCAAAAAGAATAGAGATATATCAGGAGGATAGGGATGCTGAGGACATTTAAAGCTATCTGGAGTAAGATATGAACCAAAAGGATGAAATATATAGTTGGGTGCTGATATGGACTAAGGAGTAAAAGAAG
The DNA here is from genome assembly GCF_054136105.1 of Typopeltis vanoorti. Taxonomy (NCBI): domain Eukaryota; kingdom Metazoa; phylum Arthropoda; class Arachnida; order Uropygi; family Thelyphonidae; genus Typopeltis; species Typopeltis vanoorti. The sequence goes on along the minus strand of NC_143552.1, from coordinate 66,410,958 downwards.
AAGAAGATAGATGGCATGCATTGGCAATTTGGCAAGAGAGAGAGAGAGAATGCAGGCTGAGTAATTTTTATGGAGCATTTCAACTATTCTGATGGAGAAATGGTCACAGAGAAGAAAAGAAACTGAATTTTTTATTATTAATAATAATAATCATTTTGACCCAGGAGATTGCAGACATGCAGAATTTTCGCTAAAGAAGGGGTATATGTGGAATTACAAAGCAGGTGATTAAGATAAACTGAGGAGTCAGCTTAGAGCCATAGCTATTTGAAAGGGAGAAATGTTAGCAGTTCATGGAAGAGAGAGAGAGAGAATGGTCAATGAGTATTTGAAGAAAGCAGTATCAGACTATACACCTAGAGTCAGGAGGATAAATGTAGAAGTTTTATGAATGAATGGCATCATTAAACAGGGGTTTTTTTTGGACAAAAACTCCTGGACTAGTACCATGGATGGTCTTGGGAAGGAATGCATCGTGTGCCCATTTCAGTTGGGTGTGCTGTCATGTGGGTTATGCAACCCACGCTACAAATTTCACGTCAATTTGACTGTATGCATGGGCGTGCGCCTGCTGAAAATTTTCCAGGAGGGGGGCAAAGCTTGGAGACAAATAATTACATCAATAAACGTCTTTTAGCTTTTTTTATTGATGTAATTATTTGTCAATGTAAACTATAAATACATTATTTTCATTTTGCATCGATTTTAATGATCTTTAATTCTCGTAAAAAAAAAGTATTCAGAATTAATAGTTTTTTAGCACAATTTCATATATAAAAATTTGACTGGCATATTTTATTAAAAATCATCTAATGAATTAATCCTAAATTAAATTATTCAGTTTAAATTAAAAAACTGACCAGCATATGTTATTAAAAATCAATTAATTAATACTAAATTACATTATTTCAGTTTAAAAGCAAAAAAAATCATAAAACTAACAAGTAAAATAATATTAAATTACATACACTTACCTTTTAAAAATGTATTTTTCTGTTTAAATTTGTTTCACTATAAATTTACAATTCACACTTCACTCAGTGACTCACTAGACAGAGAGGACAAACTAACCAGACACTGTTCACAAATCAGAAAAAAGATGAATCAAAAACAGGAACGCATGTTTTACTGCTGCAATAAAACATGTGCTGTATGGCTACCCCACCGTGGGCCACAACAGGCCAGCCCATAATAAAATTTTAAGACAAAGTGTCCCAGGGTCGAGAATGTAAGATTACATATCTCAATTAATTTGACGATTATAATTTGTGGAATTTTTTAATCGATCCCGGGGGAAAGTGCCCCATTTCCCCTCCCCCCTGCGGACGCCCATGGCTATGTGATTGCATTTTTATCGATGTATGAAAGTTTTGAGAGGGCATAGCACATTAGTGATGATCTTAATTGGTCCAATGAAATTAATTGCAGGATAACTTGTGTAGAGTGGGGGAACAATCTGTTTTACGATTTATTAGAAAACAACAATGACGGAGAATGCTATATTTGGTTGGTATATTTGAAATACTCAAAGATGAAAATATGTGCACTATCATTTATAAGACATGTAAGAATAGGAAAGAATAAGTGTGAGTATAAACACTTTTATTAATGGTAAACGAATTATTAATTATCATTTGTGATATGTGTGTCCTATAAGTTGCTGGGTAGAGCGAATAGCATGATCCTATAAAGTCTAAATATGAATAAGTGAATATATGACGGCATGATGAAAAAAAAAAAAACTTATGAAGAGAGAGAGAGTATTGCAGGAATAAATATGGTTTGCTGGAGTGGTAAATCATCTCGTAAAATTTGTTGCACATCGTGTTTATTTCACTGGTTTGTGTATATTTTGCTCCATTTTCCAAGAATTTTATTTTGTATACTGAGACTCAGTATACATAACATCCGATCATTATTGGAATTATCCACAGTTTTGGGAATCCTAAATTCATTAGTTTTTTTTTTTGTATCAGCAGTTCTTCTGTCTTATCAATCTCACATATGCTGGTATTTTGTTGTAGATCAACACTGTCTTATAATACATAGAATATTTTTATTTAATTTAAGGGATATTACATCCCATATTGTTTCATAGCTGAATAAGAAACTCAAGGAGTTTCATGCCGAATATAGAAACTATATAAAGTTTGGCGAGTCCAAGCATAAGCAAATACCTGGATAATGCAACACTGAGGCAACTCATAGTAAGGGTGGGGCAAGCTCCGATCACTATTCTTGGTATTTACCCATAATGTGAAACCCAGCTCCTAGGAGCTGTATTTCTGTTCTACATTATGAGAGAAGGTCACTACCCAGACCAGTTTCAACCTTTATTGAGGTCTCATCAGTGAGTAGGTAGACCTAGATAATACCAAGTTTGTAGTGAACAGAATTTACATATCCTACTATAATTCTTATAGTAGGGTATGTAAGTTCTAAAAATGAATATTCATAGAATATTAATTTTTATTCAGGAATAGATATTTTTTACCATCTGTTGTTTCCCAAGACTGGAATAAAAATGTCTCTATATACCATTAAAAAAACTCTGCAACCTCAACAGATGCTATACTGCACAAGCAAAAGAAAAAACAATTAGCATTTTTCTCCTAACATCCACTTTCAAATTTTCAGTTCCAGAAAACATGTGTAACAGCTGTTTGTAATACAGCCATCGCATACAAATCATGACAAGTGACAACATTTAATTGAATTGGTTGATACAATAACTAATCACGGAAGCTAAGTGCTGGATGAACTCAAAATGTTAGCTCACATACCCCATCTTCTCAGCGGTTTAAAAAAATTAGAAAGCAGGGGCAAATTCTCCATGCTTGCTATGCAAGCTCATTACTTGAGAAAAAAGAAATATTTATTTGTTAATAAATGCATGCATTTATAAGCATTCCATTCAGGCTTTTATTTTTGTAGACAGACGACGTCTTAAGCATGCGTGGAAATAATTGAGCTTTGCGTTGTGTATCGAAGGCCAATGGCCGCTCGTCTAGTCAAAGTTACCTTGGCTTGCTCGGTTGTCAAAGCTTCCAGGTCCTCGCTGCAGCACTGTGATTACATGCGTGAGCATAGCCATTTCCGCTCTCTTCACGTAGTCTTAAACACAGGCCATAAGCAGTCAAAGTAGCTCTAGCCAGTGAGCTTCAGCCAGACTTTACAAGTGTGCGTGTTGCTTTCGAAAATTAAGTTACAACCAACTTTTTATGATGATGTTATTGACAGTTCATAATGAAGAATCGTAGGGTAGAATTTGTATTCATGTAGCTAAATTGAAAAAGATAAATGTTAAATAAATGTTGTATTTGTATGATTAAATGTACATAAATTTCTAAATATATAGTTTTAAATGATCAGTAATTCATTATTCCGCTAATCAGACTTAAATCACACCTCTGACTCCCTGAATGATAACAAGAGCAAGCGTGAATTTCAAGACCAGCATTCGCCCCTGTTAGAAAGCTAAGATTTGACCTGCTGCGCCTTCTTTACATCTTTGGTGCAAAGCTTTATTACCTTCTAATGCTTTATTACCTTCCTGAAGAGGCCAATGAAGCATTAGTATATTGTGTTCAATTTTAAGTATGCCAACAATTGGGGAGTCTTTAACAGGAATAAATGCAAAAATATAATATCGGTGATACTGATATTTCGTGGATGAGCACCGCACACCTAGCACACCCAGAATATTTGTCCCTGATAAATATATAACTATTCTTAGCAGTATACAAGGTAATAAATAAATAAAAGAACAAATGGATAAAAATCAACATAGAAAAATAAGTTTAAAGAATGTCTAGAAAACAGATGTATAAAATGATGTAATAAAAAATTGTAAAAAAAATTCATAAAACATTCATAACTACCCAGCTTTTAAAAGAATATATACTAAATTAGACTAATATGTATGCATATTTAATATAAGATGGTCTAATGCTTCATAAAAATTTACAATCCAGAGTAACACTGGACGAGTCTGATAAAATATGCTTCAGTGCGCACTCCAACAGATTATAAAAGTTACTAAAACAATAACTGTGCTTTTTGGCAAAATGAGGAACTGTCTTCTTTTCATCCAATTCCTCATTCCATGATGCAGGTGAAAGTTGTCCCTTGAACATAATCACCAACTTTATATCGCTTCTTCACAGAAATCATCATATGGCTAGCCACCACCACCACCAGGTGATCACCTCATGGTGACTTTTACCAACTGCAGAGAGACTGGACACTATTTATAATAATATCCTAAGATGAGATGAACACATTTCAAGACCTTTCATTTTCATGTTCCCTCTGTTATATGCAGCCTTAGGTAGCTCAAAAACTCCCTTCTCTTTTCTATCAGATGTCATCTCTTCATTACTGCATTACCATAATTATAATAACCCATAATGATCGTCCTCTTCTCATTTACTAGACTAAGTTGTCTATACAGTTTCTTGTCAATGCCAGGTCTATAGAAACATCCTACTAACTATTGCATTCTGTCCACCTTCACTTCATACACCATACTGCTGCAAAACAACACTGCAACATTTCCTCTTTGCATGGGCATAACTCACTATGCTATCATTAATATCATTTCTCTTCCCCTCCCCTTGTCTTCCCAACCACTATTCCAATAAGGATGTTGTGCATATCCAGATATATCTCACTTATTCTAACTATTTTTAAGCAAATGAATTCAATCCATGCAACCATTTTGTTTCTGATACTTCTGGTTTTTATAAAAACAAACATAGTAGTTAATTTCTGGGTCTATAACAAGTCCTACTGCACCACTTTGCAGATATGACTCGTCCACATCTCCTCTTGTCTATTCCTTTCTATCACCACCTGTCTTGTGATTTTCTTCAGATTACAATTCTTCCCTTGAATTCCCAGGCCATCTATCATTCCTTTCTTGTAAGCTGATGCATTCACTTTTGCTTCCAGCATCAATTTTTTTTTTGATGAAGTCAGCCTGTTTCCTCTGATATCTCTCACTTCCCCATATCTTGCAATATTGTTCTTTCATTCTTCTCATGCACACCATTCACCTCTCCATTCACAAGTGCTTATTCAATCTCTCCTCCCCTTTCTTTCTTCAACCTTCTATGCACCAATTGTTACTTTCCCTTGCAGCAACAGCCTCTAACAGTTGATTAACATTAATACATGGACTGCCAACTACGAAATAATTCATAGGGCGATCTGGCCAACTATGAATTATCTTGTAGTTGCTGGACTTGCCTTTTTTGTGCAGCTGTGAGTATATTCATAGTATATAAGCATAACTTAGGATAGTTGGCTTCTGGGAAAAAAAAAAAAAAATCAAGGCTGGTGTATATGAACAGAAAATTTATTCATACAGTGAAAATCAAATACAAAGTAATAGAACAATTTTATTCATTGTGATATTTTTAAAAACAACCTTCCACACAAAGTGCTGGCTTCTCTTCGCAGGTTGGACAATAATAACACACTTCGAGTTGCTTTTTTAGCTTGGGTACAAATTCGAAATGGCTTTGTCGGACACAGTTTTTTTTTTCGGTAGATGGGATACGCTCTAAATAATAAACTTCTTTAAATCTAACTTTCTTTTAAACTGGTAGAATCTCTTTTCCAATCAACACTCTGATGAATCCTTCTCTAAATTTTATAAGTTTTATGTTAGAATTAGTTACTTTATGAAAAAATTTGAACGCACTATGTATATATATTTCTATAATATGTAATGCAATTTTTTTTTTGGCCATCTAATGGTCTTTCTTAGAGCTGAGTAGTACGACAGCATTTGATCTGACCAGTCAATGCCGGACATTCCCTAATTATAATCTTGAATTATGTTTGGTTTCATCGCAAATTTTCCATTGGGTTTGGACACCTCTACCATTTCAACAACACAACAACATGCATGTTAGAAATACAAAGTACTTCTCGTTTGTATTTCCATTTATATACTATAGCAGGACCATTTTGCTGCCAAATAACCTCCCTTTTTTTTTTCAATTTTCGAATTACCACCTCTATGGGATTTCTCTTTCTGTTATTACGTAGTGTTCCACACACACAAGTTTTTCATGCAGTCAATAATTTTGTAAGAGTAACAGAATTATAAAAATTATCCAAATATAATATGTACCCTTTATCGAGATATTTCTCCAGTAAGTGCAAAACAACTTCATTAGTGCGACCCAAATTATGGTCTGTTTCTTCAGATTTACCAGAGTAAATTTTTATTTTCATAACAAGACCATCGGACTTACACAGTTCATAAAGTTGGATTCCGTATTTGTGTTTTTTATTTTGTATATATTGATAGAAACTTAATTTTCCACGCCACAGCATCATTGATACAGATGTTTTTATCTGGTACATAGTTTTGGCGCAATATTATTAAAATGATTCAATATCGGTCTTACTTTGTATAGTCTGTCAGAAGATGGTATTGCGTTATCAGCGAAGTGAAAATAATGCAATAACAACTGGAATCTATTTTGACTCATATGTGATCGCCAAAACATTATATTATAAAGTGGGTTTCTACTCCAGTAATGCTCTATTGTTGGAAAAGAACAAGGACCCACTTGTAATAAAAGTCCATTAAAAACTTTTCATTTCTGCGGTGCTGACATCCTTCCATTGCGATACCCTGTGAGATTTTCTTACTCATGGAAGTTTTGCAATTTCTTGCTCAGCATATAAATTAGTTTGTTCGACCAGTGATGCAAGAAACTCTTCTAAAAAAAATAAGTCCACCAATGTTTGTACTGTAAAATCTGTTGTGTCCAATTTCAAACCAACATTCTCTTGGAAAATAAATTGTTCAGGATCTTGTTGTATTTAGGTCAACAAATTATCGTTCGTATTTGATGTTGTTGCTTGGAAAGTATCAAGATTATCTTCAGGCTCGGGGACGACTTCATCTTCGCCGTCCTCACTCGAATCCTCAGAAGGTTCATAATCGTTACTGTCATAACCATCCTCGGCAAAAATATCGTCCAATTCTGACTCACTCAGATTAGCGTAGTACTCAAGTTCTTCTTGAGTCAGTGGTCTTTTCTTATCCATATTGTGGGGTTATAAATATATATTATAATAATAATTATAAAACAAAATACTCAAGAAAAAAGTAAATGTAACATCCTCAACTAAGTTTGATTCACTACTAACGAATTTACACACATATTGCTAACTCTGCTTTAGCGAAACAACGACAAGTCAAAGCATGCCCGAGTACGAATTAACTCATAGTTAGCTACTGCGAAGAACTTTCTGTTACATATGCCAACTATGAGATAACCTGCGAGACTTTTTTTTCCAAAAAAACGTATTCTGTATGTTTTTGGTGATTACTATGCATTATAATTAGGGTTTTGAATAATATGATATCATTAAATCAAATTGGCTTCTAAGACCCGAATCCTGAAAATTGCTCTGGCAGTCAACATGTTAGACATTTAAGTGCTGTCCATCACTCTAATAAGAGTGATGGACAGCACTTAAATGTTCCATCCATCCTATCAAACTCATTCCACACACACACACACACACACATCATAAAGTGCACTCTTTTCTCCTCACACAGCTATGCTAATATCCTATTCATGATCTTTGCTAATCGTTGCAACTCATTGCTGTCAAACCCATGCAACACATTAGCTGCCACTCCTACTATACTGTTATCTTTCACTCTCTACATTATAAGTTCAGCAAATTATAATGTAGAGAGTAAAATGTACAGCTCTTCAGCAACTTCTTGACATTCATTCTCACATTCTTCTTCTTCCTAACCAAATCCTTTTTTCCTACTACCACTAACAACCCTTTTGCTTAATTACGCCTTACATCTAATGCCTCAATCACTCTGCTTATTCAGCTTCCAGGATATGAATCTTGTACACCTTCTCATTCACCATATCTCTAATAATTGTATCTTCATACAGCACCACTTCTGAATCACTTTTTACCTCTTTCACATTCTTCCTTACTCTTCACATTTTGCATACTACAATTCTCATTTAACTCTGCATATGCTTCATTTCTTCTCTCATCTTACAACTCCACTTTAATGTCTTGCAATAAGTTATACATTAGTCACGCTGTCTTTCTTGCCACCAGACTTGCTTGCTTCTTTAACTCCACTCATTGTCTCATTCTCTACTCTAATTCAAAGAAGCCTGATAATCCATCAACATGTCACACTTCATACATACAAATACTCACTTTTCCTATTCAACCTTTCCATGCAGACCATCTCAACTTTCCCACCTGCTCCCTCCACATACATATTACATTCATAGCAATATATCATTCTTGAAAAATGCACACTGCTTACATTATTCATCTTTCATACTGAACTCACTCTCATTGCCATCTTATCTCAGAACAATAAATAAAGAAAAAAAGAATAGAAATTAACCAGTAAAGAACATAAAATTCAAATGAACATAGTGTTTCATCAACAATCACAATTAAATTTACTTAAAAGCTACACACATCACCACACAAAATAAATACAGTTTGACTTATCTCACTGCAATCCTTAGAACCCTACCTTTCTACCAAATAAATCTTAAATGATTATGATCATATCTGGCAGATAGGGAAACAGCCAATAATTATTAAATAAGTTATTATTTTTGTAATGGAGATAAGACAGCATTTCAGAAAAATACACATAACAACAATATAATAATACTTCTCCAAACACAGTTACTATAGCAACTGAAAAAGACTTTTATTTTTCTTTCACCATGCTAAAGATTAATCATAAACTGTGAAATTAATGCACCTATAACAATTATTATAAATCAATAAATGCAGCACAACAATGCTACATAACTAACAAGATATTCTGAAATTGCTACTCCTGAAAATAAAGGAAAGTGCGGTGGCAGTTTTGCTATCGATCACTGATGGATTTAGTTCTAATTTGATGATTTTTTTCCTCCTCTCCTAACATAAAATTATTCTAGTCATCCAAGCTAGTTCTGGTACCCTGAGATGATCAGATGTCATATAATGCAATAATTAATAAGAAACAAGTGCTGAACAGAACACTATGAAGGTTTTGCTAGGTGACATGAAATATATGTTTCATAGTTCTAAATTAGCATAACAATCTAAGCAATAATTGTAATTCTTTAGTTTCAAGTAATTGGTTTTGCACCTTTTAATGAAATTAATCCTTAGAGCAAATGATAATTAAATTTATTTATCAGCAAAATGAACCAATATCGAATGCATTTTATTAAGTTTATATGCATTATATGAAAATATGTCAAAACATTATATATTAAAGAAATTAATATAATTCATTCTCTTCTTTGTTGAATATGTTTTAGAATTAAGGATGGAAATTAAAAACAAGTAAATACTTTTATTTCCAGAGATATGATAATATCAAATATACTAGAATGCTAAACCCTATCAGCAACCTACAGTGTCTACTTGACGCAGAATTGTTCCTCCTCCAAAGAATACAGGTTTTCTTGCATCCACCAGAATATAATCAAAGTAGGATTTCCAATCTTTCTATAAATAAATAAAATATCTTAATAGCATAATGTAAAAAACAAAATTAATTATATAAATATAGTAATCATTATTATTTTCTTTAGCATTTCCATAGAATCAAAGGCTCATTGCTGGAAACAAACTCTAATCACTGTTCACAATATACTTGTCATACTGCTCCTTGAACTCATTCACCAGTGAAGCACTCACATAATACCCTCTGATAATGCTTATACAATTCCCAAGGGTGATCCCTTGCTTGCTTGCCTGCTCTCTCTCTCTCTCTTCCCGCCATGTATTGAAAAACGTTTTCAGTGTTAATCATATAAAACTCTTTAATAACACTAATGCCTATAACTTTTGGCCTAGTTGAGCTAACTGAAGCCATCACCCTTTTTCTGAATACTTCTTGCATTAGTATGCATTCAGTATCATGTGATCACTTTTCCACATATGTTTGGCTTGCCTGGATTCACACCTACCAGCATCCTCCTCCTCTTCCCCAAATATTCTACTTTCTCTAATTACTGTGTATTTCCAAATTGCCATTGAATAAGAGTTCTCAATACATCTAACTCCAAATCCATTCAAATACAAGCCATTCAACTTTTATAAATCCTTCCATCCCTCAAACACATTCCACACATCCACAAACTATACACCATTTCATCTGCAAAATGCTCACTGATTCATTTACAATCACAGCCCTTCAACTCAGCTTGCTTCTATCATACAGAGTCACAATTTTTACTTTCTCACTCTTCTTATTCACTTGTCCCAGAAACTCTTTCATATATAGCATACTTGTCACCTGCTGGATAATTAATACTAGACAAGAAAATCAACTCTTTCACTTTCCCCCATGCTATCCTCAGGTTAGGCAGTAGATAAATTTCTTCTCAATGTAGTACAGTGAAACCCTTCTTACTGTAGTTTGGAGACAGTGTTTGGTCTTCAGAGCAAACATCCATCCAGTTTATATTTTTCTGTGAATTCCATTATATAATGTTCTGGATGTTTTTGAATTGTATCAAATACCATAGAAAGAGAGAACTCACCATTTCATCTTTTTTTTGTGGGGGAGGGTGGCATAGTTTTAAAAAATAATTATTCCACAACCCAGACACTGAAAAGTATACTGTACTTAATCTAGTAACAGCTTAGAAGGTTTCTAGGTGAAATGGCAAATAATCTCCTGCTGCCATTCAACCAGATGTGCTTGGAGTTATATCACTGAAGTCATGATTTGCAGTACTGTTGATGTGTATGACTTAAATGGTTGCCATATATTTTTCACAATAACAAGACAAAGGCCTTTCACAAATATAGATCATCTCAGTTCCAACCTGAATGATGCTCATTTCTATCTTCACTGTATAGCTTTTCTCAACAGAAACTTAACCTTCAGCCTTTTGAATCACTAGATATCTCACTAATCTGCAAAACACTCATCTAAACTTTGGGTAACAGATGATTTTTTTCCCTCAGGAGACTTAAAGGAACCTGAAACAAAAAAATCCATGTTATCTCATTAGGGCAAGGTTTTTTAATTATCTAATTATTAGCCATCCACAGTACTATATGTGCTATATGTCTCAAACCTTGTGAAGATGAGGGTGATGTAAAAAAATTACTCAAAAGTGGTATTATCCATGTGTTTATTCTCTGATATCCCATGTTAAAGAATGTCAAACTTGGAGTCTCCTCTTTTTATCTCTTTACTTCACAATCCTGTTTGTTGTCTATATCCATCTCCTAACACCACCACCACCAACAACAACATTATGAACATTAGATTTCATTTCTTTAAATGCTGATAATAATTGGCTCTTTCCTAAGAGCTAAGTAATTTTCCCCTGAAGATTTTTTTTTTTGTTCACAGCTCCAAGTGGCTGTCCATATCCTACTTCACTGACCTAACAAGAAAAGATGCTGAGATATGTTCTCTCATCAATGTTCACGCACAAATTGTTTATGTGCTTTTAAATTAAAGATACCAAGAATTTATATTCTTGGTTTCATCCTTTATCCAAGTGTAAGCAAACAAACTTTGTGGGTGAAGTAACTTCACAACTGGCCTACCTGTATATAGAGGCTAATGACTTCAATCAATTGCCTTAGTGTGTCTGCCAGAATACCAGATAATCTTCCGAACATTCTTGACAGCTTTCTCATGGATGCTGTTTGTCTTTTAGGCCAGGGTTTCCCAAAGCGGGCTCTGCAGAGTTCTAAGGCTCCACAACTAAAATTCTAGGGCTCTGCAAATCTTGTTTACAAACATTCCCTTATTTTTTTCTTTTTAATTAATGAAGCGATGATATGATGAAATGATATGATGCTACAAGTTACATCCCTCATACCAGACTTTAAAAACTCTGAAGATCAAAACAACAACTGCACTGTAATCATTAAAATGAATTTACATTTTTTAAATTTATGGAGCATTAAATTGTAAAATGGTGAGTGTTTATTGATTTCTTCCTTTTTTCATGTTTATTTTAAAGACCTAGTTGTGAGGACTCTGCAAAACAATTTTGCTTGCTTTAAGGGCTTCACTTTAGCAAAAAGTTTGGGAAACCCTACTCAAGGCAATTCAACCACAATCTTGTGGTCTGAATTGCCTAGAAACATACAGACACCATCATTTACATCTTACCTGCCATTATAAGACTGTCAGGCAAGATGATCATTATGATTCCTATACACCTTCCCCTATGCTGTTTTCAGCCTTTAGATCACAAAGTGCATTATCAGCATTTACTCTACAGGATGTGTGCCAAAACTAAGACAATATCAGGAGTCTGGAATACTGGCTACAGAGAGAAGTTGAAGAAATGTGGATTGCAGAATTCGGTGGATAAGTGGGAACAAGGTGATATTATAGAGATATTTAAGTTACTGAGGGGATTTTATAAGATTAATCCAGAGGAGATTATAAAAGGAGTAGAAGGTGAGAGGGAAGAACCAGAGGCCATCCCTGGAAGCTGTGTAATAGTGTGGTGAAGAGGGTGTGAGAAGTAGATTTTTACATGGAGAATTGCCAGTGAATAGAATACATTACTGGAATATGTTATGAATTCAGGGAGTATTAAGGATTTCAAGATTCAGCATGATAGATCTGTTGTCAGTTGAAAGAACCTCGATGGGTCTACTGACTCAGGGTATAATAATAATAACAACATAGACCGGAAGAAGGACCGCATACATAGGTAAAGAAAATGGAATTTTTGCAGTTATTAGGGAATAATTATCTGAGGCATCGTGTGATAGAAAATACCAGAGGTTGGAAAGTCCAAGATGAAGTAAATGCATCAGAGGATTTGTATGTAAACATGGTGAGCACACTGCCACCATCTGGTGAGAGGAATTATGCAGTCCTGACCTGGTAGCAAATGTATGGAATTTTCAGTTGAAAGGGGCATATGTGCAATCACAGAGCTAGTAATTACAACAAGCTGAGGAGAGTGTGTGAAGCAATGCTATGGAATAAGAAACTGCACACTCTAGGTGTTGACAGCGCATGGGAATGGTGTTTGAAAGTAGTAATACTAGTCATATCTAGAGTCAACAGGATAAATCAAGTGAGAGTTAAATAAATTAGTAGCATCATCAAGCAAGAATTGCAAAAAAGAAATATGTGTATGGAATTTAAAGAGATAGGTAATCAGCAAGTACATGAGTAAAAAGAACAGGCTAGAAAGGCATCCAGTATGGTCAGAAAGGTAAAATCAGAATAGGAGAGGAAATTAGTTGTTCAAGGCAAATACAATCTCAGAGTTATTTCTGTATATGGCAAGAAAGGAAGAATGATTTATGATGAATGCTGTTGGTAGAAATAACTGAAAAACATGAAACAGTTGAATTACTGAGTGATTACTTTGCAAGGATGTATCATCCAGGTGGAGATACTGCAGTAACAAAAATAGTAGGAACTGATGTGAAAATAAGTATATGGAGGTGCACAGGATATTACAGACCCTGGATTTGAATACTGCTATGGGATTAGATGGCTTAAATTAAACAATTACTTAATTTAAGCCTGAGCTCTGGGCACCCCCCCCCCCAATGGAGTATGAAGAGGGAGAAAATAGTTCCACTGTACAAAGGAGTCTCCGAGACGGAGGCTGCCAGATGGTTCATGGACAATTAATCGCAGAAAATTCATCAAATGGACAATTCATTGCAGAAAATTAATCGCGGGAAAATTATCGCAAGGAAAATTCATCACAGAAAAATTCATTGTGCAAACTATTGATCGCTGAAAAAATTCGCTGAAAATTGAAATGAATTGCATTGATACCGATGTATAAAAAGTAAATGCAGTGCAAGATAAATTTTGCAAAATAAAATTATACATAAAAATATAATTTTATTATTATCTATGTATTAGTCCATGCAGTTATCTCAGTGGCTGGTTGCTTCATAGCCATATGCCTGGGAAAGGAGTGTCCTGGGTTCGAATCCCATCACTGACATGAGGAGCTTAGGATCTTTCTCAGACATAACCAAGTTAGCCAGTTTTGGGCGAGGACTACAGGGTTTTTCTCCCCAGTTTATGTAGGGTTTTTCCTCCCGCAAACAATCAAACCAGCCCTGAGAACATAATGCTTCTACACACATAGGATTCACTGGGAGGCATAGGACCAACAACCATTATACCGTTTCCAACATCTCTTCATCCTTCTGAAAACCAGGTGACCAAATCTGGGCACAATAGTCCATGTGTGGCCTAATCAAAGCCTTATACAATGGAACAAGAATCTCCCTACTTCTACACGTCAGTGTCCTCTGCATCATTCCCAGAAGTCTTTGTGTTGTCTTCACAATTTTGGCGATGTGCCCCTAAATTTTAGATCCTTATCCACTATCACCCCCAGATCTCTTATTTCCTCTACTTCCAACAATATATTCTCACCAAGCATAAATTCTGCATCCCATCTTTGTTTTCCAAATTTTAAAACCTTACATTTTGCAACATTGAACTCACATCCCCATTTGCTTGCCCAATCACTCAATTTATTCAAGTCTTTTTGCAAGGCCACAACATCTTCACTACTCTTTATGGTTCGTCCCAACTTTGCATCATCTGCAAACAACTGAATATCTCCATCCAAATGTTCGCCAATATCATTAATATACAAGTTAAATAGTAATGGCCCTAAAACAGATCCCTGAGGCACTCCACTAGTGACTTTCCTTTTCCTGGATATTGCACCCCCATACACAACTTGTTGATACCTATCAGATAGCCAGTCTCCAATCCAATGCACTAATCTAATGTCCAACCCCCATCTGCTCTAGTTTGACTGTCAACTTATCATGAGGTACTCTATCAAAAGCTTTTGTGAAATCCAAGTATATTACTGTGTATCCTTCTCCTCTGTCCAAGGAAGCAGTCACTTTATTGTAATAAGTAAGTAGATTACTAAAACACAACCTCCCTTTAGCAAATCCATGCTGTCCATCAAAGATTATACCATTGTTATCAACCCAACTCTGGATCCTAGTTCTCACAAGCTTCTCCAACAACTTAACCACAACACCTGACACACAGATAGGCCTATAGTTTGATGCTTGAGTTCGATCACCTCCTTTATGAAGTGGCACAATCTTGCCCTCCTTCCACTCTTTAGGGACTTGACCGAGTGCAAGACTCGTATTAAAAAAATATGTCAAGGCAGGTGTCAACTCTCTGGCACATTCCTTCAGAATATGCAGTGATATATTATCAAGTCCCACAGCCTTATTTACATCTAGTTTACTCAACTCCCCAAACACCTCTTGCTCACTTACAGTCAGTCTCTCCTCCCCATCATCAACTGCTCTTAATCTCTCCATGAAGTCACATTCACAAGATTGAAAGATCTTTATGAACTGCTCATTAAGTATCTCCACCACACATTCTGCAACAGCTGTCTTTATACCATTTCCTCCAATCAATGTCATCCTTCCATAATCATTCTTTCTTTTGCTGGCTACATATCGAAAGAACTCCCTAGGATTCTTTTTAGCTTCATTAGCTAACTGCTGTTCATACCTCTCTTTAGCTACTCTCACTAACCAAGTCACCCTCCTTGCCTGGTCTTTGTAGACCTCATGAAATTGGTTACTTCCACTTCTCTTATGCTGCCTCCACAATGCCCTTTTTCTCTGTATTGCATGCTTAATCTCTTTATTCATCCATCTCACACCTACCTTATTTAACCTTCTCACCCATGGTATACATTTAGACATTGCATCTACTAAATATTTTTTGAAAATCCCCAAGCTGAATTGATCTCTTTTCCAGCTAACTCCTCATTCCATGCTACACCTGCAAGCTGAGCTCTTCATAATAAACCCCCTTGTAGTTCCACATATACCCTTTTTTCACAGGCTACATATTCCTTATCTCTCCTAAAGACAAATATCCTCCTTTTTCTAATCCTGGCATTTACTGAAGCTCCTACTCTTGTGGCTTAAATTATGGACAGACTGGCCATTCTGTACAAATACATCTTGAAGAATATCAAGAATATATTTCACATGGTGTTGGTGTAGATTAGGGTTTCTCAAACTGCGTTCCGCGGAAGGTGAATAGGTGTTCCGTGAGAAGTTCTAGAATTTGTAATTTTAGTTTTCTAAGCATTTTTCATGAATAAAAATTTTATAGTAGAAATATTCTGAGGAGAATAATATTCATAAATATGTCGAAAAGCTCAGACCCAGAACACCTAATAACATCTCTGTATCATTCATTTTCACACATCGAAATATTTCAACAATTGAGAAAGAGAATACCGCCGTTGATGACCGATCATAAAAATTGCCTGCAAGCCGATTACAACAATGGGCTGCGTGTTCTCAAAACTGAACGAAATAACATCTGTGTTGCAAATGTCAGTGACCAATCAGGAAGGAAGTATAAAGAAAATTTTTCCACTGAAATTGAAGATCAAGGTAGTCTGTATCCGGTTTTCAAATCTATTCTACTGAATACTTTCTTCGCAAGTTCGTATTGCAGTGTGTTAGTGCTTGTTCTGAAACTGGAGTGCTGTGATTTTTTAAAAAGTAATAGGAATACAGATTTAAATTCTAATATGAATAAGAGACAAGGAATTTTTTTTTAATTTGTATTAAGAAATCTCTTATTGAAGGTGTTTGTGATAGAACAGATAGTGAGTCATCCACCTCAAGACTACAAAGATCTCCAGGATGTGCAAAAGGAGGGAAAAATGACCAGCACCAGGAGAAAAAGTCTGCATTCATTCGTAAGTACTTATAATAATATTATAAATTTTTGGTGATCAGAATGGGATATGTCAATGAAAATGAGCACAAATTAATTTAATGATGGTTTAATTGATGTTTAATTAATTATTAATTATCAATTATTAATAAAATTATTAATAATTATTAATACATTACAAAATAACCAAGGTGTTCCGTGAAAATTTCAGGATTTATGAAGTGTTCCGTCGTAGAAAAAGTTTGAGAAACCCTGGTGTAGATGATGAAAGTAGCTGGTGGATTGAGTGGTGGAGATGGAGAGTTGTGGAGTAGGTCCCTCCCTTGATGAGTCTTTGGACTCACTGGAGGTGTCACGTTATGTAATTAAAGAACACAATAAATCCGGTTTAGCAAGCCACATGTTAGTTACAAAACTAATATGTTACATAAAAAGCTATTTTCTTCTGGAAAGACTGTACCCAGAAAGCTGTGAAGTTTTCTGGGTACAGTCTTTCCAGAAGAAGCCCTAACAAAAACAAATACCTTAAACCTTCTCAATTTTAGGAAGTTATATTCACTAATACTCAACATTCATGTATTCTGTAAATTGTAATTAATTGTTTCTATTTAAAAATGTTTTATTAACTAATTATTTTATTGTAATTTATTTTTGGATATCTATTAATGCAGATGGAACTATTATCCTGCAGCCAATAGTGAATATTATATCACACACTTTCAACTGAACTGATGTTCTCTTTTTGTGATCAATTTCCTATAATTGTATAGAAAAGGGCTATGAAACATACCAAAAATTCTACAAAGAAAAAGATTTAAATTAATGTAAGTGATTCCATTATTAGTTATAATGATATAATTTTTATGCTCTTATGATCTCACATAAGAGTACAAAAACTGCTATAAACTGAGTAACAAAACTGCTACAAACTGACAATACGAGGTGTAGCTATTAGATAATGAGACTAGGCAGCTGTGAATCGTGTACTCGTAGCAGTGAGATGCGCTTGAGTCGTGAATGACCTTGAAGGTTCTAGAAGCAGTCGAGATAAGTATTGTTCACTGTAGCTTGTAGTTAGTCTGAAGGCAGTTATAAAAGAAACGTGTGAAGTCGCTTTGCCGGAATAATGTCTAACATTAAACTCGAGCAATTGGTTGAATGGATATGGTCAGACAGTTAACCAACATTATTATCTTGAGGTTCTGGCCAAGCTGAGAGAACAAGTAAGGAAGAAGAGACCCGATCAACACTTGGATTCTCCATCAGGACAATGCTCCAGCCCATAGTGCACTGTCTATAAAGCAGTATCTGGATGATAAGAAGATCCCAGTGTTGAACCATCCACCTTACTCGCCACACTTAGCTCCATGCGACTTTTACCTTTTTCCAAAGTTGAAATCCACATTGAAGGGCACCCATTTTCAGCCAGTGGATGAGGTAAAGGAGAAAACGGCAGTGCTACTGAAGCAGATAACACCTGATGACTTGCAGAACTGCTTCCAACAATGGAAAATTCATATGCAACAATGTATAGATAGAGGTGGGGAGTATATTGAAGGGGATAACAATTAAGTTGTACAATTGTAATAATAAACCACATTTTTGTAATAATAAACCAGTCTCATTATTTAATAGCCACACCTTGTATTTTCCTTCTGTTTTCCCAGTCAATTCATTCTTCACTTAAAGAGAGATATAAAATATCATGCATATGTTCTTGATAAAGTTGATATGTGTGTGTGTTTTTACTCAACCCAATGCTTGGTGAGGTAGCAATGTTACATTACTAGGGAGTTATTATAGAATAAGGTGGTTTCCAGACAAACTGGGGCCTGTTTGTCTGTTTTCATGAACAAAATATCAGAGTTTCCAGGAGAAAAAGAAGCCCCCCCACCTCCATCTGGGACTGGCTAACTCACCTTCGATTGAAAAAAAACTCTGATAAAGGTTCTTCATATCATAGACAGCATTCGAACACAAGTGTTTCCAACTAAAGAGCTCTGTTGAAACGAACTAAGTTATGGGAGGCTCTCTAAAGTGGATATAAAGCATACATATTGTTAATTTGTGATGATTTAAAAGTTCTCTCTTATTCTGCATATTTCTGGAGTAGCAATTTGTTATATGAAAATGTTTCCCCTATCTTCAATGGAATAGTAGAGATCTTAAACAACACAGGATAAAAATTAGAAATAAAAATCTTCATTCCAGGATAAGAAAACTCCATAAAAGCTTAATGGGTGCAAATCAAGTTTTCTTAAAGCCACTTTATATAAAATTAGGGATCACAAAACAATTTGTCAGGATAATAGACAGGAATGGTGAATGTTTTAATTATCTTTACTATAAGTTTTCTGCATTTTTTGAAATTCTTAAGGAATTACATCTATGAAAATTAAGTGTGGATTAACATTCCATGACCAGAACCCAAGAGGATATACAATGGCCACAACTCAAGAGAATGCATGGCCTAATTTCAAAAATAGAACAGAATAGAAAAAAAAAAATCTTGGTATGACAAAATTATGATTCCAAGGTCATAATAATAAGTAGCAGAAAAAGAGAGAATAACAAAAACAAAAATTACTAAAGGAATTTATAGGATAGATGCAAGAGTATTTTTCCATCACATTGTACAAGGAGAAAGAAAATACAGAGCCCTTTCTAGTAAATGAAATGACAGTGTGGTTAGCTAGTATCTAAGGACTAGATTTTTCACATGGTAAGTGGTAAATTAGTATAGTAGTTGCAAAAAAACAATGTGAAAGTTAGTGGGGTTACTCATAAGTCTTAGAATTCTTTCAGAAGTGTTTGAATAATAGTAATAATAATTCACATATTACTGCTTACACTTACCTTTCCTAAATGAGGAAAATCAAACAAGTAGGACATAATTTTCTAAATAAAAGAAAATAATTTCATCATTATAGCACTTATAGAGATATGCTCTGGGATAAAAAAAAAGAAAAGAAAAAAAGTCAAATACTCAAAGAATTCATCACAAATTAGTTAAATACAATAAATGAATAACTGACAACTGTATTTCATTACATTCTAAAATACTGACTAGTTTTATATTCTCACTATATAAAGCTTGGAAAACAATTATTATTATTATTATTATTATTATTACTAGATGCTTCCAAGGAGTCATTAGATTCATTGTTGGAGGGCATGCTATAACTCACTGTCTCCTTACTTAATCCTCCAACTACACAAACTGTGACTACCATACACACACAACGGCATCTACCACCCATCACCAATAGCATTTTTTGTCTGTAAACTGTGTATGTATGTATGTATGTTGGCTGATTTACCTGTCTGTGGGAAAAAACTGAGTTTTCAGGAGGAAAAAACCCTCCTTCTTCTGTATGACATTCAACAAAGCCATTTTATAAGTATACCTACAGAACTCTGTGGAGTCAAAGACTCATTGTAGGAGGTCCCTCTGTCTCTCACACACACACACACACACACACCGATCACCAAAATGTCTTAAATATATTTACATTCTATGCAGTCACAGGCACTGCACTCTAATGATTCACCACTCTCCATGAAAAAAATCTTGCCAATCACTCCCTTGCTTGCACCCTCATTATACACCTTTCAGAGATGACCTCTGGTCCTTCCACGTTTCATAAAAAACCTCTCCAACATTAATCTGATAAAATATTTTCTTCTATTTTAAAAATTTCATATTTATTTATATAAGAAATATAAAATAACATCATTTTGAGATTGTCTCTTAATTTAATGATCATTGTCTTTCAATTTACAAAGAAGTTCAACAAAAGATATTATCATTACAATAATAATAAGGGTACTGCTGATGATAGTAGATGAATTGCAGCCAAAAAGAACAGGAGATAAGCAGGTGGTTGGCTGTTCATTTGAAGCAGTCTGGTGTCAGAACCAGGGCAATAAGACAAAATATACAGTTGATTGCTGCTATAGCCCAGGGGATTCAAGGGATGATCTGGAAGACATGCATCACCAAATTAGTACAATGAGTGTAGGCTGAGTGATTATTATGGTGGACTTCAACTATGGAGATATAGACTAGAAGGAAGAGAGATCACATGGCAGGAAGGAAATGGAATTTATAACCTACTGAGAGATAATTACTTGAGGCAGCATGTCTTGCACCCCTGGAGAGGACTCCAGGTGCAAGAGTATTGGAACTAGTCATAGGATCAGAACAACTATCCATAACTAAGGTGGCCACATTGCCTCCCATAGGGAAAAGGTGATCATGCAGTCTTGACCTGAGGAGATCGTAAAAAAATTAGGAATATTTTGTCAAGAATGGATATATGTGAAATTACAAGTCAGGTGATTATGACAAGCATAGGAGGATGCTTGAAGGTGTGCCATGGCATAAAAACTTTGCAAGGAAAATGTTATTAGTGCATGGAGATAGCAAAGGGGGCATCTAGAGGGAACAATATTAAATTGTATCCCTAAGTAAAGGAGGATTAATCAGAGTAGGAGTTAGACAGATGAGTAATATCATTAAGCTTCAGAAGAGGAAAATGCTGTGGAAAGTATATAAGGAGAAAACTGACCAGCAAACTCATGAACAATACAGAAGATCAGTCAAGAGGGGGGGGGTGACCAGTATGATAAGGAAAGCAAAATCAGATTATGAGAAGAAACTAACTGAGCAGGCCAAAGGAAATCCCAAGAGTTCTTTCACTATGTGGCAAGTAAGAGGGAAAATCACTATGGAAGAATAACCTTAATGACTACTGATGGTTATGAGGTGGCAGAAGCAGAAAAAATAGTGGAGTCACTGAGTGATCCACTTTGAAAAGGCATAACATCCAGATGAAGTTACTGCTGCAATATATGTGACAGAGACTGATGAACAGAGGTGGATGAACTGGAGGTTCACAGGATATTGCAGAATCTCAATGTGAATACAACAGTGGGATTAGATGGGATATCAGTACATATTTTGAGGGAATGTGTAAGGGAATTGGCAATGCCTCTGACTAGGCTCTTTAATTTTAGTCTCAGGTTAGAGTTCCAAGGTAGTGGAAAGAGGACAAAATAATTCCTTTGCATTAGGAAGGTTCTAAGACTGCAGTAGCAATTTATAGATCAATCAATATCTCAGGAGTGGTGGTAAAAGTGCTGTTAAAATTGTTCAAAAAGAGAATTCAGGAATGGGCAGATTAGGAATATGATTACTATATGAGGGGTAACATGAAGAATCAGTCATGCCTTAGTAATTTACTAACTTTTTATAATTAAGTGACAGTTGAGTCAGATAAGGGCTACATGATGATGATGCTGGATTTTGCAAAGGCATTTGACCAAATATCACATGGAACTTTGGGAGAAAAAATTAGAATAAATGAAAATGGCACTGGTTATGTGGATAAAAGGATGGCTGTTGGACAGATATCAAAAAGTGGAATACAGAGGAACAGAATCCAGGTGAAAGCTGGTGACTAATGATGTGGTGCAAGGCTCAGTGCTAGGACCACTACTATTTCATTTGTACATAAATGATATAGGAAATAATATGAAAGAAAATATTCAGTTGTTTGCTGATGATTAGGTAGAGTAATAGTGAATCAAAGTGATGTGGTGAGTTTGAAGGATGATTTAAAGGCGATCAGCATAAGCAAAAGATAATGGACATCAGCTTAATGTGGAAAAATGTAAAGTTATGCATTTTGGGATATATAGATTACAAACTGTGTACCACATTGATGAAAATGTACTCCAGGAAATAAATGAAGCTGGGATGGGATGGTGATGGTGACAGAGTTGAGGTTTAGAGGACATATTGCTGAGATACCTCATGATTACTTGGCTCATGATTATGGACATGTATAATGCTATGCATTATGGGAAGGGACACTACCTAAACCGGTGTCAACCTTTATTGATGACTCATCACTGAGAGTCAGACCCAGAGGTGATACCAAAGTTGAAGTATTGCAGAAGTCATATTTCCTCCCAGTGATGAGACCTCAATAAAGGTCGACACCAGTCTGGGTAGTGACCTTCCCATAATTAATACATAGCATTATACATGTCCATAAGGATATGTAATTTGCATTGTGGGATACTAAGGCAAGCGATGTGAAGTCATTAGCTTTTACATACGAGTTGCCCAGTCCTGAAATTACTCCAGGTGCAAACTTTGTTTGCTTACACTTGAACAAAGGATTAAACCAAGAATATAATTTCTTGGCATCTGTAATTTATAGTTTTTCCAAGTGGAAAAACTTCCAACAAGCATCACATTATTATCAGACATAAATAGTTGAATATCTCCTTATATTCCAGTGTCAATATCATTCACATAAAGATTGAACAATAATGATTCCAGTACCAAACCCAGTGGAACTACACTTCCAGCCTTATTACTCCCTGATGAACCTGCGTAACTCAGTTGGTATAGACCAGTGTTTCTCAACCTGTGGTCCACAGACCACAGGTGGTCTGCGACAATGGGACAGGTGGTCCGCAGGCAGACTTAAATTAATTAAATAAATATATTTTTTTTAACTATCTAATCAAATTAAAGAATAAGTAAAAATTATCGAAATCAAATGGAGACTTAAAAAACAACAAGAAATATCATCAGAATGTTCAAACTTGGAAGCAATAAAACTATATTGTTGTTCACTTTACCCTTTTTATTATTTGTCATTCTGCTGCTAATTTGTAGAGGCAGAATAACAAAAATAAAAGAGGGGTGAAATGAACAATAATATAGTTTTATTGCTTCTGCCTTCCCTTGCTGTTTTGTCAGATTTGAAGAGAACATGTGTTATCCACATTTCAACCAATGGCTTGTTGTTTATTGATTTTTATTCTTAAAGGTTTCCCTCCTTCAACCAAGGCTCAGTATATCTTCAGAAGTGCTAAGTGATACTTGGACAAAGTGTTTGCTGAGTTAACCCCAGTATTATATATTTTTTGGAAATGTTTTTTAATAATGGAAAAGTGGCTTAGAACTAGGACTTTGAAAAGAAAAGAAATTGAAACAGGTGATGCTAACCCTAATTGTGATACAAGTGTTGAAACAGCGAGTAAATCTGATATAATATTTGCTTACATTTGAATGAGGAAGGATGTAGGCATCTGGAGAGATTGCTGTTCTGAATGAGTCAGTGTGTCCCAGGGAGGATGATAGCAGGGGTGGCCTCTTGTGGGAATGGATATGTGGGAGAAGGGAGACAACATCAGGTGACACTGAGCCCAGTGGAGTCTAGAAGGGATAATGCTGGGTATAGAAATAATGGCATTTATATGCTTTATACTAATGTCAGGAATATCTGGAATAAGGGAGAGGAATTGGTGGTGCAGATAGCATCAGCCTGGCCAAAAGTTATTGGGATGACTGAGACGTGGTTGACAGAAAGGGATATAATAACAGGAATAGAAGTCACTGGGTACAGCATTTTTCGTCAGGATAGGAGGGGAAAGCGTGGTGGTGGGGTACTGCTTATGATAAGTGATGAACTATGTCCTCTAAGAGCGGAGGCATTTAGAAGGAAGTGAGACAAATGATTTTGAGAGAATATGGTGCGAGGTAGAGGTAGGCAAGACAGGATATTTAGTGGGGTGTTGCTACAGACTCAGGAGCACAGAGATGGGGACCAGGAGATGTTTAGACAGTTAAGTTTGGCAATTGCAAGAAGAATGATTGTAATGGGAGATTTTAACTACAGTAGTATAAATTAGAGAGAGGAAGATGCATGTAGCAATAGGGGAATGGAATTTCTAAAATTCTTGAGGGACAAATGTCTTAGGCAACATGTAACAGAGGGAACAAGAGGTTCAAGAGTTTTGGATTTGGTTAAAGCATCAGAAAAGTTGATAATAACTGAGATGACATCTCTCCCACCAGTTGGAGAGAGAGTAACCATATGGTTTTGACTTGGAAAATGAATAGACATGCAGGAGTATCAAAGAGACAGGAACTTATGTGGAATTATAACGCAGGCGATTATAATAGTCTTAGATGTCAACATCGGGAAGTTTCATGGAGGGAGGAATTGGAAGGCCGGGATATCATTAGTGCATGGGAAATTGTGAAAAAATATTTATTAGCAGCAATGGTAAGTTGTATACCACGAGTGAAGAAGAGGGCACAATTTGGAGTAAAGTGGATGACAAACAATATTAAACAGGAATTGCATATGAAAACGAGGCTATGGAAGAGATATAAGGAGACAGGTGAAGAGAAGATGCATGAAGAATATAAGACACAGGCCAGAAGAGTGACTAGTGTGGTAAGGAAAGCGAAACTGGAATATGAGAGGAGATTGGCCCTAAGATCCAAAGAAAATCCTAGGGAATTTTTTAGCTATGTCAGATTGGTCAACTGGATTCAGGATTGGCTGTCTGATAGGTATCAGAGAGTTGTGTATGGTGGGACACTCTCAAGGAGGCAGAAGGTTATAAGTGGGGTCCCACAGGGCTCAGTACTAGGACCTATATTGTTTAACCTGTATATCGATGACATTGCCAGTGGATTGCAAGGGGATATTCAGTTGTTTGCGGATGATGTGAAGGTGGGAAGGATTATTAGTAATAGTGCAGATGTGGTAGCCCTGCAAGAGGATTTGAATAAGCTAGATAGATGGGCAAATGAATGGCGATTTTGGTTTAATGCAGCAAAATGTAAGGTTTTGAGGTTTGGGAAACATCGATGGATGTTGCATTCTCCATGGGAGAAGTTATACTGGAGGAAGTAGGGGAGACAAGAGATCTGGGGTTGATGATTGATAGAAACCTGAAATTTAGGGGACATATTGCAAAGGTGGTGAAGGTAACACAGAGGATTGCTGCAATTATGAGAAGGACACTGACCTGCAGAGATAAAAGGGTTATCATTCCGTTGTATAAGTCTCTGATCAGACTACACTTAGACTATTCCCAGGATTTGAAGGGGATAAATTAACTGTGGAAAGGATACAAAGACAGATGACAAAGATGGTTTCAGGACTGTACAAGGATAGTTATGAGGATTGGCTGAGGGAATGTGGACTGCAGAGTTTGGTGGATATGAGAAGGAGAGGTGATATGAATGAGACTTTTAATCTATTGAGAGGTGGTTACAGGGTTGACACTGGGGAGTTCTTTTGCTTGGTTGAACAGCGGGAAGGAGTGATGACAAGAGGCCATCCCTGGAAGTTAAGAAAGGAAACTGTGAGCAAGAGGGTGAGGAGTGGTTTCTTTGTGTGGTTGAACCATGGAATGCATTGCCTGATGGAGTGGTGAGAGCAAGAACGGTCAATGAGTTTAAGGAGTGGTATGATAGACTGTGTTTCTTAAGGAGGACCTCCCCCTCGATGAATCTTGACAGACTTTATGTTCTTAGGAAGGACCCCCCACAATGAGTCTTTTGACTCCATGGAGGCCTGAATAATAATAATAATAATATTAAAGAAGAAGAAACAAGCAGTTCAAAGAAAAAATACAGTAGGAAATATAACAGTTCATATTTGGAATTCAGGTTTACTTGGTGCATGGAGATGAAAGTGAACAGAAACTTCAATGTGTTTTGTGTTATGAAGTGTTGTTAAACAAGTGCATGAAACCTGCAAAACTCCGACAGTATTTAGAAACTAAACATTGTGATGTGAAAAATAAGCTAATTGAATTTTTTCAACGATGCTTAGGGACATTAAATCATGGGAAAGATATAGTTTCTGGCATGGGTTCCATTAATAGCAAGGCACTGAAAGCATCCTATCTCTTAAGTTTGTGCTTAGTGAAAACCGAGAAACCTCATTCTATTGGGGAAAATCTGCTACTTCCAGCTATAAAAGATGTGGTAAAAATTATGTTTGGCAACAAGTTACTAAAAGATGTTGATTTAATTCCTCTTTCAAATGACACTGTTAGTCAGAATTAATGATATGGCAGGTGACGTAGAATCTCAGTTAATTGAAAGAGTTAAGAAGAGCCCTTATTATGCGTTACAAATAGATGAGACTACTGATGTTACAAGTGATGCGCAGTTAATATGCTACGTAAGATATGCACATGATAACAACATTCATGATGATATTCTGATTAATAGAACTTTGCCATCTCGAACAACTGGAGAAGAAATATTTCACACTCTCAATAATTACATAATACACAAAGGGATCCAGTGGGAAAAATGTATAGGCTTCTGTTCAGATGGAGCTCGCATCCTTACAGGCATAGTGGGGTTGTTTCTATGGTGAAGGAAGTAGCTTCGGATATGAATTGGGTACATTGTTTCATATATAGGGAAGCATTAGCCTCCAAAAGAATGCTACCAGAATTTAAAACTGTGCTATATAACGCTGTAAAGCTAGTTAATTTTATTAAAGCTCGACCGTTAAATAAAAGGTTATTTTCAGTGCTCTGCGATGAAATGGGCAGTGAATATATACAACTTTTGCTTCATTTTGAAATTTGCTGGCTTTCCAGGGGCAAAGTACTAACAAGGTTATTTCAATTAAGGGGCACAAAGTTTTATTATTTGTAAATGAACGTAATTCTGATTTTGCATCACTCCTTGTTGATGAAGCATGGTTATCAACACTATTCTATCTTTCAGACATTTTTTCGAAATTAAATGAACTAAATCTCTCCCTTCAGGAAAATTCTTTAACTGTTCTCGATGCCTATGACAAAATAAAGGTATTCGAGAAAAAACTGGTTTTATGGATTAATTATGTAAAAGACAGACAATTTGAACCTTTTACAACATTGGAATCCTTTTTAGTGGAAAATGATATTTTTGTTGATTCCGAGTTTCTGGAAAGGGTTTGTGACCACCTTAAAAATCTGAAACGGAACTTTGAAACATATTTTCCAAATAACTATTATAAGAAATTTCTGTGGGTACGCGATCCATTTCAGGCTTGCAGTCATGAGAACGACCTTTCATTAATGAAAAAAGAACAGTTAATTGAGCTTTCAAGTGACAGTGGACTTAAAATGCAATTCTGTGATCTTGGTTTGGCTTGATTTTGGATCTCGCCTTCAGTGAAATTCCTGAATTATCTGAAGAAGCTTGAAAATCATCATGCAGTTTTCTACAACCTATTTTCATCGCCCCTTCAAATAAAAACAAAATACAGAAATCGTCTTCGTGTGTGTGTGTGTGTGTGCCGATCTTCGACTGAATTTGACCAATATTGAGCTAGATATCCAGCAACTCTGCAAGGGCCGAGAAGCTCAACCATCTCATTAAAAGTAAGTAGTAACATAATTAGATCATATTATTTATTTGTTTAATAAAAATTAAAACTTTGTTCAATGATGACACTTTTAATTGTTTTTTTTCCAATTTAATTAATTATGTTTCCATATGTATTCAAAACATGCTTTCTGATTTATTATGTTATAAATGGCACAGTTTTTCTGAAATGTTGGTAATTCCTACTTAGGTTTTTAAAAAAATTATGAAAAGTCGAATATAGGGAAATAAATTAAAAACACTGTGTTTATTTTTGAAGTAAAACTTTAATTCCAACATTCTAAAATATTATTTTTCTTGCTTTTTCTGTTCGCAAAAATCGTCAATGACATTGTCGAAGTCTATTTCATTGCTCAGTTGATGTTTTATAGACAGTTAAGGCAAGATTTCTTAAACGCCAAAAAAGTGCAGCCCGGGAGAGATCCCCCCCCCCCAGCTATGTCTCTGTACTTAGTGGTCCGTAGAATTGTTTTCACCATTTTACTGGTCCTTGGCCTTAGAAAGGTTGAGAAACGCTGGTATAGACGAAGCCCTTTGGTCAGAAAGACCTGGGTTCAATTCCCATGTCTGTGACATGAGGAACCTTTATCTGGTCTCTTTCGAAAAGGAGAGTTAGCCAGTGTTATATGGAGGCAAGGCATTTTTTCACCTGGAAACTCGGGTATTTTTTGTCTCCCCCCAGAACAGGCAAACCAGTCCTGTGAATATGCACGGATTACTTGACAGTGTCAGGAATACTTAAGATCCAGCCATAGGTCTGATCTGTCAGCTATGCCGATCCCAAGTCTGGATGAAATAAGGGGGTGGGGATGGAGATGGTGTCGTACCTCCCCATAAAATGGGCTCACAGCCATTCTATCATCATACTAAATAAATACTACCTGATACTGCTTCCACATATACAACTCTCTGATATTTATCAGAAAGGTGGTTACTGATCCAATCTACTAGCCTAATATCTAAACCTACATGTTTCAACTTAAAAACCGACTTGTCACATGCACCGTGTGAAATGCCTTTGAAAAATCTGAAAAAATGTACTATAAAAGTCAACAAGATTACAAAAACAGGAGCATCCATTAACAAATATGCTAGCCTGCATAAATAACAATGTCCTCATCTGCCCAATTTCGTATATCAGTTTTTACGAATTTCTCAAAAATGCTAACAAACATAGAAAAATTACAAACTGTCACCATCAGCTAGCCTTATGCAATGTTGAAAGTTTATTATTCGCTTGGTCAGACTATAATAAATTTAGTTTAATCCTTTATCCAAGTGTGTGCAAACATAGTTTGCGCCTGAAAGGATCTTCAGGACTGGGGTAAAGTGGTACAACACCGAGCAACTCCTTGCAAAGGTGGAGCAAGCTACCAACACTCCTATCTCAGTATCTCCCATAATGCAAAACACATCTCCTTGCAGATATGTATAATGTTATGCATTAAGGGAAGGGCCACTACCCAGACTAGTTTCGACCTTTATTGAGGTCTCTTCAGTGGGAGCCAGGCCCAAGTGGAGATACCAGGCAGAAGCATTAGCAAGGTCATCTCCTCCTATAGGAGCTGCCAAATGGCCCTTCCCTTAATGAATGACATTATACATAGCCGTAAGGAGATGTGCTTTGCATTATGGAAGATACTGAAATAGGAGTGTTGGTAGCTTGCTCCACCTTTGTAAGGAGCTGCCCAGTGTTGTACCACTTTACCCCAGTCCTGAAGATACTTTCAGGTGCAAACTTTGTTTGCACACACTTGGATAAAGGATTAAACTAAATTTATTATAGTCTGACCAAGTGAAAAATAAACTTTGAGCATCCTTCTCAAAATCCAGAGTAATTTAATAAAAAGGTGGCACACCGTTTGGCAGCTCCTATAGGAGGAGATAACCTTGCTGATGCTTCTGCCTGGTAACTCCACTTGGGCCTGGATCCCACTGAAGAGACCTCAATAAAGGTTGAAACTAGTCTGGGTAGTGGCCCTTCCCTTAATGCATAACATTATACATATCCGCAAAGAGATGTGTTTGCATTATGGGAGATACTAAGTTGGTAGCTTGCTCCACCTTCGCAAGGAGTTTTTCCGGTGTTGTACCACTTTACCCCAGTCCTGAAGATACTTTCAGGCGCAAACTTTGTTTGCACACACTTGGATAAAGGATTAAACTAAATTTATTATAGCCTTATGCAAGTTTATCACCAACCTTATGTATTGGTACTATCTTATCCTCTTTCCACTTTCCAAGAACTTGCCTTGGGGTAAGATTATCAATAAACAGGTTAACGTCATGGTCAATTCCACAGCAATTCCCTTAAAAAGTGGTGAAATCAATCTAGTTCTTTCCTACCTTAATACCATCAAGCGTATTCAGTATTCAGAATACATCCTCTTTATTCACTTCTAATACTTCATCCCTCCTAGCCATAACTCAGCTAATGTGCCTCTGTGAAGTAAACAAAAGTCGAGAAAAAAGCAATGAGATGGTAGTAACATTATTATTTCATTAACCTCTATGAAGTTCACCCAACCAACATTATTTATCATACTGCATCTTACAATCACTAATGCTCCCAGTATTCACAACGCATACTGGTAGCGTGTTCCACTCACCCACAGTTGTCCATGTAAAAAAAATCTACTCTTCACACCATAAATTATATATTTAGTTTAATCCTTTATCCAAGTGAAAGCAAACAAAGTTGGCGCCTGAAGTATCTTCAGGACTGGGACAACTCGTGGCAAAGGTGGACTGATTTCACATCACTTGCCTTAGTATCCCATAATGCAAAGCCTTGTGGGATATCAGACAGCTCAGAGAGTCCTTGCAGACATGTATAATGCTATGCATTATGTAAAGGGTCACTACCCAGACTGGTTTCGACCTTTATTAAGGTCTCTTCAGTGGGAGCTAGACACAGAGGTAATACCAAGGTTGAAGCAATGCAGAAGTCATATTTCCATATACAAGTTGCCAAAAGGTGTCACACTTTATTATTAAATTACTCGGGATTAAAGAAAGATGTTGGAAGTTTTTTCACTTGGTTAGACTATAAATTATATATTTAGTTTAATCCTTCATCCAAGTATAAGCAAACAAAGTTTGCGCCTGAAGTATCTTCAGGACTATAGTCTAACCAAGGTTAAAAACTTCCAACATCTTTCCCTAATCCAGAGTAATTTAATAATAAGGTGTGACACCTTTTGGCAACTCGTATATGGAAATATGACTTCTGCATTGCTTCAACCTTGGTATCACCTCTGGGTCTGGCTTCCACTGACGAGATCTCAATTTTCAGCAAGTACTTTGGTTTTCTTTCATTTGTTTTTCACTTTATTTTACTGTTGCTAGTGGTGGTTTCGTCCCCACTAGCACTGGTTTCTTTTAATAAATATTAGGATTGCTGGTAGTACAATTAGCATCAGGATTATTACAGGATTACTTTTAGCAGTATCACAACAGTCATTTATAGTAGCTCAAACAAACATTTGCTGGTGGTGTAGAATTATTTCTGTATTATGGGATTATTTTATTCCGAGTCTTACGACTGAATTTTTTTTTCTTCCAATTAAACAACTATATGCAGAGATATAGTCTTTTTCCCACTTGAGATAATGGTACCAATTCCTCCAAGGGTGCGAACTCTAGGAATTGAAATTCCCAGATGGGAATGAGCGAGACGTGTAACTAAGATTTTAAAAGAGATAGTCGGCTCAAACAAGATTTATTCTTTCACCCCTTACGGTGGAGGGAAATATTTAATTGAAGTTAAAGATGTGGAAACAAGGGACAAACTATTACAGGGTTTTACTTTCAAAGGCAGCACAATTATTCCTGTAATGTTCAGGAGCCAGGTAAAAACAGTAAAAATCGAAAGATTTCCGATGGAATATAGACAGAATAGTAATGAAATTCTTATACCGACACTTTTGAAATGGGGTAAGACTAGTAATATACAAAAGGGTTTGTCAAGTGAAGATCCAAATTGGTTTTCTGGTGATGTCACCTTCACAATGGATATGAAGATGCCCATACCATATTTTGTCAACATTGGTACAACCCGAGTTATGGTAAACTATCCAGGAGTACAATGTCAATGCCTGCGTTGCGGTTCATACGATCACTTACATGGTAACCAGTTCGAAATCTAAATGTTTCAACTGCATGGAAATCAGACATATAGCTAATCAGTGCCTCAAACCCTGTCAGAAATGTGAAAGTTCTGAACAACACGTTAACACCTGTCCTTTTAGAACTTTCACGAAAGAGTGGGAGCTACTGTAGAGCCAATTAGAACACCATATATATATATATATATATATCAGAGAGGCATAATGAAGAGTCTCCGGATCTTCCAATTCAGTCTAGTAAAGACGACGCTTTAAAACAAACTACACTTGGTAAAATCACAAAAAAGTGCACGACCAAATCAGTTAGAAATTAGTCTCAAAATTCCAGATCTGCAGGAGCAACTTTTCCAGTCAAATACTGATGAAACAGTTGAAATTACCAATAATGAACCAAAAATAACAACTGAACAGGTACACAATGAAATGCAAAAACATTGAGCCGTTCTACAAGGAGAAATTGGAGAAGAAACAGAAAAGCAAGTAAGACAACTGAAAGTACTTAATATGCAGACAAAAAAGAAAAAGAAGTAATAAAAAATGTAAAAATGGAGAAGGCTGTGGATCATCAAATGAAAACTCTTCAGGCTCAGAAGAGTTTATGCATTATGAAGGACCAACTCATGCTAATAAAGAGAAAGCAAGAGATACAATTAAAGAAAATATAATAAAGTTTACTGATTCAAAGTTTTCTCAGTACAGTTATCATCTACATGAAAAGAAAATAACTAGCTTCCAAATCAAAAATGATAGCCATGAAATTGAAGTAATGGAAAGCAACTGTAAAAAACTGGAAAACAGTTTATAAGAAGCAGGTTACACAATTGCTTCTTCACAGACTGAAACCTCATTGGGTTCATCCAAAATTTAGAAGTTAAAGACTCACCAGTGACACTTCAATAATCACAGCATCTTCTTTCTGCATTTCCTCATTAAATGTACGAAGATTCCATAAGAAAATTAAACAAGGAACTATATGGAAACTTATGCTACCATAATATCAAGTTTTTGTTTCTCCAAGAAACATACTTCTGGTAGATATAAAGATATAAAAAGTTTAACAGATAGATATTCACTTCTTTCTTATTGGAGCTTTGGAAGATTTAACAGTGCAGGAGTAGGAGTTTTTTTCTTGCCCCCCCCCCCCTCCTTGGGTCATTCTATAATATCCAAAGGGATGCAGAAGGGAGAATTTGACAACAGATTGGAAATACTGGATGTGTAATAAGGTCAAAAATGTTTATGCTCCATCCAATGGAACAGTTAGATGAAAATTCTTCCAGGAATTGGAGCATAGTTCAGGTCTGAGGCAACTCGTGGTAAAGGTGGAGTAAGTTCTGATCACTTTCCTTGGTATTTCCCCTAAGGTCGAAACTGGTCTGGGTAGTGGCCCTTGCTTTCAATGCATAGCATCATATATTTCTGCAAGGGGATGTGCTTTTCATTAGGGGAAATCCTAAGGGAAGTGATCAGAGCTTACTCCACGTTTACCACGAGTTGCCTCAGACCTGAACCATGTTCAGGTGCAAACTTGACTTACTTGTCTGTTTGATTACTTGGGAAAAAAGGATTAAAACCAAGTTTATAAAATTTTTGGTATCTTTAACATATAGTATATGCAAGGTAAAAAACTTTCTACATCTTTCTCTCATCCTGAGATTTTTATTTAATAAGGTCAAAGCGCCATGTGGCAACTTGTTTAGGTAAAATCTATAAGCTCTGCATTACTTCAACCTTGGCATTTTAGGATCTGGCTCCCACTGATGAGACCTCAATAAAGGTCGAAACCAGTCTGGGTAGTGGCCCTTGCCTTTAATGCATAGCATCATACATCTCTGCAAGGAGATGTGCTCTGCATTAGGGGAAATACTAAGGAAAGCGATCAGAGCTTACTCCACTTTTACCACGAGTTGCCTCAGACCTGAACCATGTTCAGGTGCAAACATGACTTACTTGTATGTTTGCTTACTTGAGAAAAAAAAGATTAAAACCAAGTTTATAAAATTGCTTGGTATCTTTAACATATGTTCCTCATGATTCCACCCTGATCAGGATGAAACACACTTATAAATTGATCACTGAATACCTCAACAATGTCTTCTGCAGCAATTACCATTCTACCACTTTCATCCCTTAACTTCATCTTTCCATTATCATTCTTCCTTCTACTTGCCACATATCTAAAAAACTTTCTAGGGTTTTTCTTAGCCTGATTTGTCAATTTTTGCTCATACTCTACTTTTGTTTTCCTTACTAACTGAGTCACTCTCCTGGCTTGTTCTTTATATTCTTCATGTGACTGATTACCATTATTCATCTTGTACTTCCTCCAAAGTACTTTCTTTTTCCAGATTTCATGCTTAAGCTCCACATTCATCCATTTTACACCTACCTTATTCAGTCTTTTGGCCTTTGGGATACATTCGTACATTGATGCTGTTATGAATTTCTTTGCAAGTTCCATTGCAGCATTTATTTCATTACTGCTCAACCTCTCGTTCCAAGTTATAGCTCGAAGTTGTGTCCTAAGCTTGTCATAATCACCAGCCTTATATTTCCACATATATCCTTTCCTCACAAAAGCCTCCATATGACTAGCCACAACACAGGTGATCACTTTCACCAACTGGAGGAAAATGTGAAATCTGATCCTGTGATGAAATGATCAGATCTAGAACTCTTGATCCTCATGTGTCTTCCTTTATGTGCTGCCTGAGATAGTTATCTCTCAAGAACTCGAAAAATTCACTTTCCTTATTCCCAAATGCTATCTCTTCATTCCAAACTATACCGCCATAATTAAAATCACCCATAATAATTACCCTTCCTTTGTTCACTAATCCAAGTTGTTTATACATTTCTTCATCACCACCTTCCACATTCCCAGGCCTATAGCAACATCCAACTAAATATGTATTCCTCTCAACCTCCACGTATAGTAAATAGTAAACCTTTGCATTTTATAGTAATTATATAGTAAATCTCTACAATTTTTTTTGGTCTAGCTAATACCAAGAAGTTGAAAAGGAATTTCTTCAACTATCAACGAAGTATGGAGGATTTGGACTTTCAGTCTTAAAATTCTACTATTTAAGCAATACAGCTTCAAAAATCCATAAAATAATGCAAACTAATCACATGTGCAGTCCTTCTATGGTACTACTTGGGTTTACATCTTCTCCTGTTTGGAGATATGATTATAAAGGTCCAAAAGCTGAGATTGTTCCTGAATACTACAACACTCTGGGCTTAACTCTAAGACTGCTAAAACACTCCAGAATTGACATTCTTTCCATTAAAAAAAAGTAAAATTTGGTATAAAGAAAATTCATCAAATTTGAATTTGATATTTTTTCATCTTTCAGTTATGTATTAATTCGTAACTTAAGCTCGTTTTTGTTTTAAAGCTGTTATGCGTAGATTTGTCTGGTCCAAAGTGCACAACTAGTAAGCTAATAGTTTATATCAAAATATCCGACCTATTAATATGTCTTCTCCCAATTTTTATGTGATCTTATGTAGTATATAGTGGTTGAGAAAAAAACATTCATCATGTATATACAATGATAAAGTGTTCATTAACTAACTCCACTATACATGTATTTTGGCAATATGTATATGGCGTGGGGTAGGAAGAGTGTTAGGACAAGATTTGTTGCTTGGGAGGGATGAATGGTTGGAATAGGATGCCATAAATGGTAATGAGTACTTTAACAGTGAGTATATTCAAGGAAAAATAATAGGTGTTTGCATCTTAGAATGGGTCTCTCCATGATGAGTCATTGACTCCATGGAGATGCTCAATAGAAAATAATATCTCTTACCATGATCACATTGCTATCATAACAATTCACCACACTCACCCTCCTATAATTATTCTTCCTCTTGCTTGCCATGTAGTGAAGGAAGTCCCATGAATTATATTTGGTCTGATGAGCCAATCTCCTCTAATATTGCACTTTTTTTTTTTTTTTAACCATGCTTGTCATCTTTCCAGCCAGCACTTTATATTCCATGCATCTGTTCAGTACCAACTATATTTTACTTCCTTCATAACATGTTTTCCAACACCATTTGCCTGATTTCACTCTTCATCCATTTCATTTCCTATTCCGTTTACTCACTTAACTCATTGTATATATATAGTGAAGCTCTTGTGTGAGATGCTATCTAGCCAATTCTCATGCAATATTCTTTCTTTCTTTTCTGAACAGCTCATCAACCCAAGGTGCTATGCAAGTTGGCCATGGAGATTGTCATAATCACCCACACGTTATAATTCCACACTTTTCTTTCATATGGACGTGCTTCATGCAGCATATATTACTGGAATGTCAGAAATCCAGCAATGGAATAAATAGAGTCGTGAATAAAGTAGGAAAAGTCTGTCAAAAATATGATACATTACAAAGATCTTATGGCATGAAACTCTGTCTGGAGTACAAACATTTTCAAGATGGCAGAGGAAGTGAAGGATCAATTTTGCAGTGGCCAACTGAAAATAACCTCTAACCCAGAAATGGCATATAAAGTGCACAATTTACTCACAACAGATCATAAATACCATAAATAAGTAGATGCAAGTGAATAAATGAGAAGAAATAGTAAGACCCATAATAACAAAAAGCATGGATAAGAGAAGAAATCAATTTTACAAAGATCAGCATGGGATCTTTTCTATATATACTATATATCAAGGTGCCAGCCTGGTTGGCCAAGTGGATAGCACACTCATTCTTCAACCAACAGGCTGTGGGTCCGAGTCCCACTGTTGGCATGAGTATTAGTAAAATCCTTCTCTGGAAGAAGGTATGTGTAATAGTTTCTTGAATTTATAAGGGCTTGTCAATTAAAAATAAAATATATGTTGAAACTGAGATTGAAAGGCCACTGATTTAATATAGTTAATCATGTTGGAGGCTTAATGGATTGTATACAGCACTCAGAAAGGATTAAAAACAGAATTTAATTCTTCCTATATTTCGTCTCAGTCAATGAGACATCTTCATGGATTACAAAAAAACTAATGTAACATAAAAACAAATAACAAACAATACTAAGCGCAACCACGTGGGTGACACTAAAGTCCTATCTAGGTGGAGCGCCCTCTAAGGGCAGTTGTAGGTAGCCTGGAATGTAAAGTGGGACCTCTGGTGATAAGCGTTTTCCCAAATCTTAGGAAGCTTAATGCAACCATATTTGTTAACATTTGGTTGATTCCTGAGAGCTGCTGCTGCTGCTGATTCTAAGAATAGTCTTTCTCTTTTGAATATGCTGGTGGAGCATGGTGGTTTTTTTCCATGAGATCCTGTGGGTTGTATCCAAGACATGGTCAGCCAGGCCTGACTGACCATAGTCATGGTTGCAGATGTATGACTTATGTTCCTCCAGGAGGAAAGTAGCTGATCTGCCTGTCTGTCCAAAGTACACCAGTTTACAGGAACAGGGTACTTTATAGACTCCAGGCACTGAGAGAGAGGAGGGAGCTGATCTTTTGTAGAGCGGATAAGGGTAGCAAGTTTGCGATGGGGCTTAAATGCTGTGTGTAGGTTGTATTTTTTTAAAATCTTGGCTATTTTTTCAGATGCGTCACAGATGAAGGGTATGGTGACGGCATTTCTAAACTCTTTTTGAAGAGAAGACCGGGGAACCTGATTAATTTTTTTATTGCTGTGATTGCTGTAGCCACCTCAGTCACCTCAACAGCCTACATCCAAGAATCCAGTTCACAATGGAAAAGGAAAAGAACAATTGTTTAACCTTCCTAGACACCTTAGTTACATGCCTTCCCAACGGTACACTTTCCTTCACGGTATATAGAAAACGCACGCACACAGGCAGATACATCCACAAACGCTCCCACCACTACCCTACTCAACAATATGGCATTATTAAAACTCTTACCAAGAGAGCCCATAATCTTTGTTCCAGTGGAACTGCCCTTATAACTGAGCTTGACCACATACACAACACTTTCCTCTCCAATGGCTACAGCAATCACAGCATTAAAAAAAATAATAATAATCAGGTTCCCCCTCCCATTCCCCGGTCTTCTCTTCAAAAAAAAGTTTAAAAATGCCGTCATCATACCCTACATCCATGGCACATCTGAAAAAATAGCCAAGATTTTAAATAAATACAACCTACACACAGCATTTAAGCCCCATCGCAAATTTGCTACCCTTATCCGCTCTACAAAAGATCAGCTCCCTCCTCTCTCAGTGCCTAGAGTCTATAAAGTACCCTGTTCCTGTAAACTGGTGTACTTTGGACAGACAGGCAGATCAGCTACTTTCCGCCTGGAGGAACATAAGTCATACATCTGCAACAACATCTATGGTCAGTCAGGCCTGGCTGACCATGTCTTGGATATAACCCACAGGATCTCATGGAAAAAAACCACCATGCTCCACCACAACAAATTCAAAAGAGAAAGACTATTCTTAGAATCAGCAGCAGCTCTCAGGAATCAACCAAATCTTAACAAATATGGTTACATTAAGCTTCCTAAGATTTGGGAAATGCTTATCACCAGAGGTCCCACTTTACATTCCAGGCCACCTACAACTACCCTTAGAGGGTGCTCCACCTAGATAGGACTTGAGTGTCACCCACGTGGTTGGGTTTAGTATTGTTTGTTATTTGTTTTTATGTTACATTAGTTTTTTTGTAATTCCTGAAGATATCTTATTGACTGAGACGAAATATAGGAAGAATTAAATTCTCTTTTTAATCCTTTCTGAGTGCTGTATACAATCCATTAAGGCTTCCAACACGATGTCCTCACAGCACTTAAGCCTCTACACATGGATATGGTTAATGGCATGTATGTATGTATGTATTATTATTATGTGATACCTCTGGGGAGTCCAAAGACTCATCGAGGGAGGGCAGCCTTTTGGCTGGAGAGTGGATATGCTAACCACTCAGACAACCAGGCTGGCATGTATGTGACCAGTGAAGCAAATGCCATCACAGCATGAGATATGCAAGTATATATACAATGACAATGTAGATAAGTGTATCCTTTTTCAGATTCTTCTGAGGGAAACAGTTTAAAAAAGTTGCCTCTTATATTTTTGTTTTATTTTATTTCAATCTCATTACTTTTTTATCATATTCTGTAACTGCTTTTATCAAAGATTAATTACTGCAATAGATGTCATTTCTATGTAAAATTTATAAAATATGTACCAGTGGTTTCATGTTACAAAGTTCATCAACTAGCAACAAAACCTACATCTATTGAGATTTTGGTCAACATGTTAAAACACATGAAAAAATGAAATAAAGCTTTCTAAATAACTGAATCATTAAATAATTATTTTCATGAAACAGTTAAGTCCAATAAGCATTTGTGTACATCAGTATCAAGCCATTATTCAAATAACTATGTACAAAGATTAATTAATTTGAATAATGGTTACTAATTATTTCTACATTATAAATACATATAATTTTAACATTTAAAATTACATGATTTGGATAATTACATAAACCTCTGCACTGAATTCATGAAGACCAAAAACAAAATAAATAAATAATGTTCATTACTAAATGTAATCATTCAAATAATGCATAACACATCAACATACCTACAGTAGAGACTTAAAATAAGAATTATTATTATTATAATAAACTACTTCTTCTTCTAAGTATTAAAATAGTCACTTAAACACAAGAAAAATCAAATTCAAATAAGATGGTTAACAACACTTTTCTTACCAGCACAGTTCAAAAATATATCTATTCACCATTGTGCTGTTATTGTATATTAAACATTTTGAGAATACTTGAACATTTGAAAAAAATATATATATATTTCTCACCTCAGTATAAGCATAGTCACTGTTTGTAAGAAGAAAAGTCTTCTTTCCATGATCATGCATTCTGTAAAATTATTAGACTATTAAAACTATTACATAATAGCCTACTATATATAAAAATATCACAAACTAAAATTAAGAAATACGATGCAAAGCTGCAGAGAGTAAACCAGACAATTCTGATAAGGTGTCACTTTAGGAATATATAACAGGCTAGTATTTCAGATAGATGAGTAGAATCAGTGTGTCAGAGTGGAAGTGACTTCAAGAAAGTAATGAGGCAAGAGATCTGTGGAGAATGATGGATAAAGGGCTGAACTTTAGTGGAAAGAAATATAACAATTGCAAAAATTATCCAGAAGATTCTTATTGAGAAACTGGGATAAGAATACATATGCAACACTGAAGGTGATTAAAGAAGTTAGTGAGAGTAGGATTCATGAATGGGTTGATTGCAGTATTCTCTATGAGGATTAGCATGGTAAGAGATTTATTTTAGCAATTTACTCTGTTGTACAATTTACATTTAACTTTATATTTTGCATGATGATTATGCATATACAGTGGTACGTTTAAATTTTGAAAAGTCATAAAATGCTACATGACAAGTCAATATTTAAATTATGTCAGTAGTTGGATATCTAATAGACTATACATGACTTACATATCAGTAAGTCATGTATAGCCAATCAATATCCATGAACAGGAAATTGAGTTAAGTCAAGTCTGCTACAGCCACTGTAATCTGTTTTAGGACCCTTCCTATTTAACCTGTATATTAATGGCACTGGGCAAGGTTTAAATGGAGACATGTAGTTGTCTGTAGATAATGCAATGTCGAGGAGAGAAGCTAATATTCTGGCTCTTCAGAAGTAGTTCAACAGGCTGTGAGTGCAGGGCAGACTGAATGCCATCTGTGATCTAGTGGATAGTAAAGAAGAAATGATGTAATTAAGATGAATATGTTGGCAGGAGTTTTGTATCAGATTAATGCAGAGGAGACTTTTCAGAATTGATGATGACAGGAGCAGAACAAGAGGCCATCTATAAAAGTTCTACATGTCATGTGAGTAAAGTGGGTGAGAACACATTTTTATTTATTTGGAGAGTAGCAGCAAATGAGTGAAATGAGCAGCCTGAAATTGTGGGAGGAAGTAACAGTAAATGAGCTGAAGGCAGCACGATGAGCACAGAAGTATGTAATAGTGATAATCTTCATGATAAGTCTTTTGACTATCCAATTGTTTCTGGACTAGATGCAGACTGATAAATGTTGTTAATTACCCAAATATGACAGTATGTTTGGCTAAGTGGATAGCATTGTGCTCTCCAACTAACAAGCCATGGGTTTGAATCCCAATATATGCATATGGATTGGTGTCGAAGTTATCAGGTGAAAAGACGTGCTGTTAGAGAGATCCTGAAAGATTTGTGATTTTTGTTGATTTATTAAGTGTTTTCTTAGATTCAATTGTGTATTTTTAGTATATTATTGTAGTTTTTAATATAATTATTGTATTACAGCATCTTATAACATAATTGCAGAAATATGATTAGTTTTTACTACTCTTAAAAATGGTGCCGAAAACTCGTCATAACAAGGCAGTGTCTAAAGCTCAAGTTGTTGCTACTAAGGAGAGCATTTGTCCTGATTGATGAACAAAAGTACTGCTGCAATGATGATGATGATCTGAGGATAAGTTGACATTAGAAATATCTCAATTAAAAGAAATAATTATAAAACTTGACCAGGGAATTAGAAAAGGCAGAAAAACTTTGATTAAACTTAGACAGGATAAGAAAAAGGATCAGAACAGAACAGACAGAAAAGTACTGAAATTGGTAATCAAAATATTAATAACAAGGTAAGTCAGCTAAAATCTAAGAAAAAAGAGGTGACATGGTATAGTGACTCAATTTTAAAATTTGCACATGCCGAGAGAGAGAGAGAGTCACTACTTTTTAGTTTCCCGGGAACGATAATTAAAATATGACAAACATAACTGAAAATCAAAAAAGAAAAGTAAAAGAGATGGTAGTTCTGGTAGGTACAAATAATTTAAGTAGTGACAAATACAGTATAAGAAGAAGATATGAAACATCTGTTGGAAGAGGCAAGAAAGAAATGTGAGAGAGTAAAAATTGTAGGATGCGAGTTTTTAGATGTGTGGGGTGTGTTTGAATGGCAGAAAAGACTTGTATAA
This sequence comes from Typopeltis vanoorti, assembly GCF_054136105.1. Taxonomy (NCBI): domain Eukaryota; kingdom Metazoa; phylum Arthropoda; class Arachnida; order Uropygi; family Thelyphonidae; genus Typopeltis; species Typopeltis vanoorti. The sequence continues at coordinate 66,368,842 of NC_143552.1, read as the reverse complement.
AGATGGCTTGCACTTAAACTCATTGGCATCAGAAGCCGGGAGAAATTACTTCTTGGTATGAGACCTAATGTAGAGAGTCAGGGAAACTAGATCATCAAGGAAAGAAAGGGTAAAAATGTGTGTGAAAGTTCAGTTATGGTATGCAAATGTGATACAAATATGAATGTCTTCAAACATGGTTATGTATGTGGCAAAGGGGTGGAAAAATATGCTTTGGGTTCGAACCTTTTAAGTATGTCTGGGGGAGAAAGGAGAAAATTCTAGAACAAGACCAAATACATTGTATATCTAATTATAAGAATAGGCTAGGTGTGTAATTTATTATGTCTATACACAAATGCCAAGAGAATCAGAAACAAAGGGATTGAGTTCACTGCTTTATTGAATACAATGTGGCCTAAGATTGTTGACATTAGTGAAACCTGGCTATCAGAATCAGATATAGTAAGTGGGATCGAGTGAAATGGGTATACTATTTTTAGGAATGACAGAAGAGATAGGAGAGAAGGAGGAGTGCTACTAATAATATCAGATGACTTAAGTCCAGTTAGGGTAGAAACACAAGAAAACAATGATGGTAACAATGTCCCATGTAGCAGTTAGTTTGAGTCTATCTGGTGTGAAGTGAAGGTTAACAGAATGAAATATATGGTGGGTGTTGCTACAGACCTGGTGACTCAGTTGCAGGGGACAAAGAAGTGAATTGCCAATTTAGCCTTATGGGTACCAAATGAATGATTATTATTATGGGTGATTTTAATTTTCCAAACATTGACTGGGTAGAAGAGATATCTCATGATAAGAGAGAAGAGGAATTTATTGAATTGTAGAGATACAACTTTCTCAAGCAGCATGTGAAAGAAGGAACTCAAGGTCAAAGAGTGTTGGATTTGCTCATAGCATCAGAAGGGATCTCTGTCAAGAATATGGCTATTTTACAACCAATTGGTGACAGTGATCATGCTGTACTTTCTTGGGAAGTATCTACTTGTATTGAAGCTCCAATTAAAACAGGCTACATGCTGAACTACAAAGCTGAAAATTATGATCAATTTAGGAGAATACTATCTTTGGTCCCACTGTATCAGTTACTGAATGGAAAAAATGTCAGCAATGCATGGGAATCTTTGAAAAAGTGCTTGAATGAAGCGGTATCTCAATGTATCCCTAGCATTCAAAGAATAAATAGGTTGGGAGAAATGGATGTGCAACCTTATTAAGCAAGAGATCCACAAGAAGAAGATATGTTGAAAAAATATAAGTGAGAGTAGTTATGAAATATATAAAGCTCAGGTCAGAAAAGTAATCAGTATTGTGAGAAAAGCTAAATCTGAGTATGAAAAGAAATTGGTGATGCAAGCTAAAGACAATCCAAAAGAATTTTATCGTTATGCCGCAAGCAAAAGAAAGAATGAATGCGGAAGAATAACTTTATTGAATGCAGATGGCATTCGAGAGTCAGAAGCTAATGAGATTTAGTCTCATTAGCTTCTGACTAATGGTTAACATCTCTGGTTTGACATCTCTGGTTAACAGGAGAAAGAGGGGGTGATATGATATGATACAGCAGCATTTCTCAACCTTTCTAAGCCCAAGGACCAGTAAAATACCTAAAACAATTCTACAGACCACTAAGTTATTTAATTTTTTTAAAATGTATGTGGGGATTTCCAACATATACATATTACATATTTACATACAACATTTGCATATTTACATATTTACATACAACATTTGCATATTTACATACATTTGCATATTTACATATACAGCATTTTACATAAACATTTACAAATACATATGGAAACATAATTAAGTTGGAAGTAACCAATTAAAAGTGTATCATCACTGAACAACATTTCAAATTTTTATTAAACAAATAAAAGGTATCAGTTTCTGATTTGCTGTGAGCAAATGAATGGGGGATATCAGCACAGTCCCACAGACTCACACTCATTAAGCTCACTCACAACAACATTTTTAGTGCCGTTAGTACCATGGGCAAATGAATGGGGAATGTCAGTGCCGTCCCGCTGAAATCTTCATTCATCTGCCCACAACGATGTTTATCTTTTATCCCCATTCATCTACCCACAGCAACTTTTATATTTTATATGTCATGCCCATTCTCATGAAGCCCCAGAACAATTTTTATCTTCACGCACTCTCTGATTCGACCTGTGACATGTAAACTGTTCCATTTGCTAAGTGCATTGTGAGACGAGGGAAAAATGTTGTTCTTATCTTACTTCATTCATCATAATACTCAATACGAACTTGATATCCATGGATTCCATCATGGATGATATCCCTTGTCCTGTCCAAACCATCTCCTGCACATATCCAAAAATTTCACTCAAAACATCCCAAAACCATTAATGTCCCCCATCTACACACACTTCTGGCAGACATGAATCGCCTTATTTCCCTGAAGAGTTTTCCATGACCAGCAAAAATTTTAAAACATCCTGTTATGTGAGGTCATTCCTGATATCTATACAGTTCAACCCATGATGTCAGTTGCAAAGTGCAATACAAGTGGTCGGGTGAATTTTTCCGCCAGCGATCATATGCCATATATATAGTACGCATGCGATTTGTACTAATCGTGTTATGGTGGTGGTTTTAATTATATCCGTCCTGTTTTATCTAGAGGAACAACAGTGGTCATCGTAAATCTGGCAGATTCATTAATCGTGTGGTAGTTTTATTTATATCCATCCTGTGTGCTGCTTGTATTCATTATGTTGGGATGTGTGCTTCTGTACAATCCATGGCCGTACGATGGATGTTGTTGTCTGCATGCGACAGATTTTCGGTGTGCTCGGCCGCATATTCTCGCAAGCGACCATACAAGATACAGAACTTTGCTAAATGGGATGTGGATAGCTATCCTCCTCGCCAGCAGAGCTGAGCCTCACCGTGACATCACTTTGCATAACTGTCGTTTCATTCCTGATTTTGAAAATGGATTAATTCCAAAACCAGTAACGAGAATAATTGGAAATGAGAATAATCTACTCTCTATATATAAAAAGATAAGCTGAAATTTGAAACATTTTTATGTCACGTTTTTTGTCTTACCAGCTTATCAGCCCAGAACTCGGGAGGATTGGGCAGCGTAGGTGCCAGGGGGCAAGGCCCCTCCCTAGTATTATATAATTATGTTACTACTTACTTTTAAGGAGATGATTCAGCTTCTCAGCTTTGCATTTTTCCCACTGGATCCCTTTGTGTATTATGTAATTATTGAGAGTGTGAAATATTTCTTCTCCAGTTGTTCGAGATGGCAAAGTTCTATAAATCAGAATATCATCATGAATGTTGTCATCATGTGCATATCTTATGCAGCTTATTAACTGCGCATCATCTGTAACATTAGTAGTCTCGTCTATTTGTAATGCATAATAAGGGCTCTTCTTAACTCTTTCGATTAACTGAGATTCTACGTCACCTGCCATATCATTAATTTTGCGACCAACAGTGTCATTTGAAAGAGGAATCAAATCAACATCTTTTAGTAACTTGTTGCTAAGCATACTTTTTACTACATAAACATAGTTTTTACCACATTTTTTATTGCTGGAAGTAATAAATTTTCCCTGATAGAATGAGGTTTCCATGTTTTCGCTATGCGCAAACTTAAGAGACAGATGCTTCCAGTGCCATGCTATTAATCGAACCCATGGCCGAAACTACATCTTTCCCATGATTTAATGTCGCTAAAATTGGCTTTTTTTTTCAATTTGCTTATTTTTCACATCACAATGTTTAGTTTCTAAATGTCGGAGTTTTGCAGGTTTCATGCACTTGTTCGACAACACTTCATAACGCAAAACACACTGAGGTTTCTGTTCACTTTCATCTCCACACCAAGTAAACCCTAATTCCAAATATGAACTGTTATATTTCCTACTGTATTTTTTCTTTGAACTGCTTGTTTCTTCTACTTTAATAGTATCAGATTTACTCGCCGTTACAACACTTGTATCACAATTCGGGTTAGCATCACCTGTTTCATTTGCTCTTCTTTTCAAAGTCCTAGTTCTAAGCACTTTTCCATTATTCAAAAATGTTTCCAAAAAAACATATAAATATATAAATACTGGGAATAACTCATGACACACTTTGTCCGAGTATCGTTTAACACTTCTGAAGGTATACTGAGCCTTGGTTGAAGGAGGAAAACCTCCAGTAATAAAAATCAATAAATAACAAGCAATTGGTTGAAATGTGGATAACACATGTTCACTTCAAATCTGACAAAACAGCAAGGGAAGGCAGAAGCAATAAAACTATACTCTTGTTTGCTTCACCCCTCGTATTATTCGTCATTCTGCTGCTACAAATTATTGAAGTGCCAGAATGACGAGCAATAAAAGAGGGGTGAAGTGAACAACAATATAGTTTTATTGCTTCTGCCTTTGAACATTCTGATGCTATTTGTTGTGTTTTTAAAGTCTCCATTTGATTTCAATAATTTTTACTTACTTATTCAATTTTAATTTGTTTGGATAATTAAAAAATATATATTTATTTAATTAAGTCTGCCTGCGGACCACAGGTTGAGAAACACTGTGATAGAGATCTATACACTTTTGAATGGGTGTTATAGGATATCAACTGATGAAATTTTTCGTTATGAGGAAGGTGGGGGACACTAAGTTTTTCTCTCACAGAGCAGAGAGTGAGTGAAATAATTTGCCCTTAGGGGTAGTGAGTGCATCTAGTGTGAATGAATTTATGGGAAGCTATGATAGCTGGTTTTGGTGATTTATAGCCTCCACTGATGAGTCCTTGACTCCCTGGATGTCTCTAAGATAATAATAATGATAATAGTAATAATATATGTTTGTAAATGTTTAAGTGTTAGGTGAATTTTGATGCCAGGTTGAGAGCACAACTCCACTTATTGGAGGCATAAAGTGTGGTCTGAGAAAGTTCCATGTTTAGTCTCTAGAGCAGGGTTTCTGGATTATCTTAATGATTTGTCCACTCACAGTATTAATACTAAGGTATTATAAAGTGTTAGCTCATTCATATATCCAGCATGATTTTCTTCTGATCCTTCATCCTTAAAGATGGCCATAGAACTATCTTCATTCTTTTCTATGAGTTTCTGCACTCTCTATGAGTGCAGAAACTCATAGAGTTTCTGCACTATCTCCAAAGCATACTGGATATTCACTTGACGCAACCATTGCTAATGCCGTGGCAATTTCCGATGATCTTATACTCATAGCCTCTACTAGCAAAGACTTGCAGGAATTCCTCAACCAAGCAGTGAACTTCTTTCATGTTCAAGGCCTAATCATCAACATGGCAGCTTTTCTTTCATGCTTACATGGTGATAAGAATATATTATGGAAAATTATGGAGACAAATACCATGTTAGAGCAAAACTTTAGTTTCATATAAACCAAAATGAACACTCGATGTTTCAACCTTCATATCAAGGTCATCATTTGGAGCATACACATATTTACAGAGAAACAAGCTGCACTACAATCTACATCATGGTTTGCTAAAGTTACTGACCAACCGTTACAATAATTATTGGCCTGACCTCTGGTGAAAAAAAAAAACTTTTACTACATCAAAACTAGAGTCCTATTATTATTATTGTCTATTAGGTTACAAAATTAAATTGGGCTGGAGAGCAACATGTTTATATATATATATTACCGCTAAAGTGCAGAAATCAGTTATTCTGCAGATTATCTAGGTATTGTGCAGATTAACTATGATGATCCGTTAATGTGCAGAAAATTGTTTCATTTCTCAAATTACCTAGGTAATCTGCAAAGTACCTAGGTAATCTGCACATTACCTACTAGGCACTCGTTAAAGTGAAAATAAGATCTTTGCTGGAACAACAGCAACGTTTCTGTATGTTTAAATTAAGATAATGTTATTTATTTATTTTTTGATATCTAAAGAATCAAGTTAATACAATCAAACAATCAACAAATTAGTTGATAGAATCAATCATCAATCAATTAATATAATACAAGGAATCAAACGGTTTAAAATATTATTACAATTAAGAAAAAAAACATATGATAAAATTATGTTTACTTATTAAAAAACCAAACTAAAAGTGGAGGGAGAGGGGGGGAAGGAGTAGGGAAAGGAAATGAGAGAAACAAACTTTTGAACTTTAACGATACAGAAGCCGTTAATGTGCACATTACCTAGGTAAAATGCGGAAAACTCTTGATTCCGCACGTTAACGGAGCAATTCAGTTAATCTGCAGATTAGCTAGGTAATGTGTACATTAACGGTTTCGCACTTTAGCGGTAACATATATATATATATATATATAGGGTGGTTCAAAATTCCACGTACAAACTTTGAGGGAAGATAGAGAACATCAAAATTAACCATATTCACATAGGAAAGCATGACCAGAAAGTGATAGTTGGCACTGTTCATTCACCAGCGCTCCAGGTGAGCAATTGGGGCTTCCTCATTCAAGCTTTAGACGCCATATGAAAAACATGAGTCATTTTATGAACTCTGAGATGGCAGACATGCACCTCGTTTACCATATTATGTATCCAACGACCATTGAACTGTTCAGTTATGCCTAATAAAGTTTTTTTTTTTTTTTACATACTTAATGCCTTGTGTTATTTCTGTATCTTTGTGTCCCTGTTAGTAGCTTCCAGTGGCGTTTCTGGTCATGCTTTCCTATGTGAATATTGTTGACTTTGATGTTCTCTACCTCCCCTCAAAGTTTGTACATGGAATTTTGAACCACCCTGTATATATATAAAAATAAAAAATATATAAATAAAATAAAATAAAATAAAATAAAATAAATAATAAAAAACCCTGTGATTATACATATAAATTTCAACCAATTGGTATGGAATAGTTTCCAATAAAAGCTGAAAATTGCTTCAAGTCCTAAAGTATGCTAGATACTAAGTAGGCTGAATATGTGCCATCCAAATTCTTGGAATTTTTATGCCACCATTATTGTTGAGATTAGGGTAGTTAATCAGAATTTCACAGGCTTCTTTAAATTTTCTTTCATACCAGATTTTTTGTATGATGTAAAGAGCAGGTACTTTTCCAATCAATTTGGTGTAGGGTGTTGAGAGCATGATCTGAGAGGCCTGCTTCACCAAAATTGTTATATATATATATATATATATATATATATATATATTTTTTTTTTTTTTTTTTTTTTTTTACATATAGAGATTGTATATCCAGTTTCACCAATATAAGGTAAGTTACAGGTGTGCAGTAGATGCAATAAATTCCAGGAAGTGCCAATGAGAGGAGAGGATCCTTAGAGGAGTTGAATATGTTTTTTTAATTTTATAGGTGGTTTAAAAGTGGCATTGAGATTATAATGGTGTAGGATTCTATTGATTTTTTCTGATAACCCTTTAATTGGATGGCTATGGTTTTACTGTAATCTATATTCTTTTTTGATGAAGTTTTATGAAGTTTAATAAAGTTCTTCATAAAACTATATATATATATATATTTTTTTTTTTTTAAATATAAATTTAATGACTTAAAAACTGAGGTAACTTATAAAGTTCTTTTATGAGAATAATACAACTAGTTTCGGCTTATAACAGCCTTCATCAGGTTCATTAAAGGAAAAGAATAGTAATAAACATTGAAGCATCTAAAAAACTGAAAATTACAGGTAAAAATTACAACACAAAATGTATTTTTTTTAAGTTGTTCTAACTGGCGCTATTGTTTATTGCATGTGTGCGTGCAGGCTCTCGTGAACGCCAATATTGAATAACTGCAGTATGGCTATCTAGGATGTTATAACTCAAATTGCTGTTTAAGTGTTCAGGATTCAGGATGATTTCCCTGGATTCCACGATTTTTCTTTCGAACTCATCACCACAGCGAAAAATATTTTCTGATTTATCCCAGCAAACGGAGTGACTTTGGAGATTATCATTAGGATTGTTTGAGAAAAGAACATGACTTGACAACACAGTTGCACGTGATCTTTTATAGGAGATGTCTCTCTTATGCTCCTCGATACGTTGTTCAATAGATTTGTTGGTTTGTCCAAAATAAGGGATATTGCAATCACACCATAATTTATATACACCTGATATTTTAGGTTGTGATGAATAGGTTTTAGATTATATATATATATATATATACATACATATATAAAACTATATATATATATACACATACATACATACAAAATTCATAAAACTACACACACACACACACACATATATATAAACATGTTGCTCTCCAGCCCAATTTAATTTTGTAACCTAATAGGATAATAACAATAATAGGTCTAGCGTTGATGTAGTAAAGGTGTTTTTTTTTTTTTTTTTTACCAGAGGTCAGGCCAATAAAACTATATATACATACAATTTTATGAATTTTATATATATATATGTTAAAGATACCAAGCAATTTTAAACCTGGTTTTACTCCATTTCCCAGGTAAGCAAACAGACAAACAAGTCAAGTTTGTGCCTGCAAGTGTTGCAAGTCTAGCTGATCCTACAGGTAGTGCAAGACCAAAGCAACTCGTGGTAAAGGTGGTATAAGCTCTGATCACTAATCTTAATATTTACCCTTAATGCCATAACACATCTCCTAGAGGAGATGTATGATGTTTTGTATTAAAGGCAGATGGGCCACTACCCAGACCGGTTTCGACCTTTATTTAGGTCTCATCACTGGGAGCCAGGCTAGAAACTTGGGAAATGGAATAAAACCAGGTTTAAAATTGCTTGGTATCTTTAACATTTACTATACCCAAGGTAAAATACTTTCTACACAAAATTCATAAAACTATATATACATACATACATATAAAATTCATAAAACTATATATATACATACATATATATAAAATTCATAAAACTATACACACACACACACACATATATATATATATAAACATGTTGCTCTCCAGCCCAATTTAATTTTGTAACCTAATAGGATAATAACAACAATACGACTTCTTTGATGTAGTAAAGGTGTTTTTTTTTTTTACCAGAGGTCAGGCCAATAACTGTTGTAACGGTTGGTCAGTAACTTTAGCAAACCATGTAGATTGTAGTGGAGTTTGTTTCTCTGTATATATATGTGTATGCTCCAGATGATGACCTTAATATGAAGATCGAAATGTTGAGTATTCATTTGGGTTTATATTAAACTAAAGTTTTGCTCTAACACGGTAGTTCTCTTCATAATTTTCCATAATGTATTGAGTAAGTGTTCTCTTGCCCCTCATGTAGAGACAAGAGTGCAGGTTTAGAAATTTCAGTTATCCCTGCATGATTGTATTTGCATTTTATCTCGGTTCTGGAGGAATGGAGATACCTTGGTGTTTTTTTTTTCCAAAATGCCGCTACCCTTTCCCATCCACTCTAGGATTTCTTGTCTCCAAAAGCCCACTTAAACCTCAACACCAACTCTTCATTCTGAATTACTCCCTTTTATCTTGATTTTACCATACGTTAGTCCAAAGTAAAGTCACTATTTCAGTACTATCTGGATAAATGTAGCTCTTTGGGGAGCAGTCTGTTCTTGGTTATGTCTTTCTCATGATGTGCCATTAGCATTTTTCCATGCCAATGTAACCCAAGGTGGTCTTGGAATTTCCTCATTGTGATGGTTAGCACCTAGATTACACCCATTTCCTCTGTCCACTTCTGAATTATGTCTTGCTGTTTCTAAGCATTCATACATATTAAGGATGATTATTGATGTCCCTCTAGACGGGTGCTTCTTGACAGAAGGACATCAATTATGACTATCTTGGCTGTGGTAATCAGTGGCTTTCCATCAATAAGCATGTTTACAAGAATCTAAACATGTTTCCTCTCAACATCAACTGATCAAGGATGAAACTTTTTTTCTGCCGGATTTGAATATATAGATTTAATTAGGACAAGAATCAATGCTCTGCCAACTCTACGAAATACAACTCAGGAAAAAGATGATGAAAAAAACTTCAGAGCAGGTTGTCAGAGAGTACAGAAACATTGGCTCATATTGCTCAATGTTGTTATCTCACACATATGGAGTATTTATCAGATGACACGATGTAATAGTGAAGGTTATAGAGAACAAGTTAGAAAACAGAGGTTGGACAATAGCAGTAGAGCCCCTACTATAGGACCACCACTGGATTAAAGAAGTATGATCTTGTAGTAAAGAGAGTAGATGAGTTAGTCGTTATTGACATACAAGTTGTAGATGTTGGGCAACTGCTCATTACCTTTTATGATGAGAAAGCTACCTATGCTGAAAACCAAGATTTAGTGTGGCTACTTCAAGAAGAAACCATATTTTGCCAAAATTCACCTCTGCAACTGTATCCTTTAAAGGTGCAGCAAAGTTATATGGACTTATTAAGTAGACTACCCAACTAGATATCCCCCATCTACAAATCGTTCTTTATATCATTAATGCACAAATTAAATAGCAGCCAGAGTACAGACCCATGCAGAACACCGATGATTACTAGGATTCTAGTGTCATATACTATTTTTTGACATCTGTCTGTCAGTCCTCATTCTTTATTCATTTCAACTTTTTCATGTAGTATTATCATGATATCCTGTATGTATTTAATGACTATCTCATTAAATTCCTAAGTCTACCATGGAGTTCTGACTTTTCTATCCTTGCAGACAACCTCACCACATGCCTCCTCTCTAGCTGAATCAATCAGGGTCTGCCACTGATTCTCCAAGGATTAGTTGTCGTTTTCAAAAGATTTCATTTTTCTTGAATAACGATTGTATATTTTAGTCTAAAAGCTGCTCAACTTTGATTTGTTTTAAAACATTCTTACACACCTTCTTTTCAGCATGACATTCAACTTTAACCTGCTCAAAAGTAAATGGTGATCTTGTAAGATGTGAACTGATATCCCATACCAGCCGAAGAGGTCTTCACATCAATATTTTATATCAGTTCAAGGCTAAATTAAGAAAAAAACATGTGTTTTGATCAGTACCAAAAGATAAGCAATTTTTCAAGTTTTAATTCATTTCAATATTAAGTTAATCTATTGCATTCAGTGTTTTTATTTATTTTTAATGAGTGTGAGATAGACTGAGTTCAATGTTCTCTTTAAGCTGGGTGGTTGCATACGGGTAAAAAAAAAAAAAAAAAAAAAAAAAGTGCACACATCTACTAACTGTGCAAAAAATACTTTTGTTTTAAGAATTTCTAATTTACAGTTACTAAATTTTGAATAAATTTAGTTTAATCCTTTATCCAAGTGTGTGCAAACAAAGTTTGCGCCTGAAAGTATCTTCAGGACTGGAGCAAAGAGGTACAACACTTGGCGACTCCTTGCAAAGGTGGAGCAAGCTACCAACACCCCTATCTCAGTATCTCCCATAATGCCAAACACATCTCCTTGCGGATATGTATAATGTTATGCTTTAAGGGAAGGGCCACTACCCAAACTAGTTTCGACCTTTATTGAGGTCTCTTCAGTGGGAGCCAGGCCCAAGTGGAGATACCAAGGCAGAAGCATTAGCAAGGTCATCTCCTCCTATAGGAGTTGTCAAACGGTGTGCCACCTTTTTATTAAATTACTCTGGATTTAGAGAAAAATGTTGAAAGGTTATTTTTCACTTGGTCAGACTATAATAAATTTAGTTTAATCCTTTATCCAAGTGTGTGCAAACAAAGTTTGCACCTGAAAGTATCTTCAGGACTGGGGCAAAATGGTACAACACCGGGCGACTCCTTGTATCACTTTGCCCCAGTCCTGAAGATACTTTCAGGTGCAAACTTTGTTTGCACACACTTGGATAAAGAATTAAACTAAATTTATTATAGTCTGACCAAGTGAAAAATAACCTTTCAATAAATTTTGAATGCACTATAAAATGAATTTTATAGTGTATTCGAATACTTGTCACTTATTTTATGTAGTAATTTCTGCAATGACTCCAGTCCAATATTATTTTAAACCATTCCAACTTAAAACACTCCAATTAGTTACTTTTAGCCTGTGGTGTGTGGGCAAATTGATGCTGATGTGAGCAAGTTGTAGATGCATATTTGTTTGGAGCATCTACTGTCCGAAGTACAGTCACCTGAACTTGTGCAAAAGTGATGAATTTCTGTAGCTATGTGGATTTAAGCAAATTAATTTAGTGCTTGCAATTTTACAGGTTGTAGATAGACAAAAAAGGGCAACATCAGTATGAGAAATATTACATTAGCTGTTTTAGGGCATTAAATATTCAAAATGTTACTAAAGTGGAAAATAACTGCAATTCCTTTAAATTTGAATGGCTGGACAAATGTGTTGAAATGTCAAAGAACAACATGTGAGATGCACTAAGTGATGAGAATATCAAAATCTTTGCTCTTATAGAAATATTTAACATGTAGCATACAAGATCTTTAACAAAGATGTTGCCATCAAATTTAAATTTGTGGCTTGTAACTTTTATTATTGTGAACACAGGCTACTGCACACATTGAGACTGAAATTTGAGCACAAAATGTTTTTCATACTGACATGGACTGGCAAAAATTAGAAGGGATATTGAATGAGTTGTTTAAATTAAGAAAACCTTCACCTTTTGTTAAAGTAGATATTGTAAGTATAGAGTTAATCATAGGAGAACAATGGCAGACAAAACATCTTTGTTGGCAGAGCTGACTATTTTAAATTTTAAATTGAAAAAAAACTTACAATTTTTTTCCAGGCAATATATGACATACATTCATGGGGAAAGTTGAAAGATTTTGTGGAAGAAAGCAAGCCTGGAGAGCGAATATACAGGAAACAATCTGATTTAGCATCAGTTGTGTCAAGAGAGTAAAACACATAAAAGTGGAGTAGAGAATATAGATAGAAGTCCAGAAAATGTTAGTGTCAGTGACAATTGTTGCAGCAATAAGAAACATTCCATAGATCTGCCACAATCTTGGTCACACACTACTGGATCCTCTCTGCCACTTCATTTGCAGAAAATCCAGAAAACCAGATCTGCATGCAGTAGTAGTGAAGATGTGGTTTATTAGAGCCTTATAATGGGGAATAATAACCTCTTTATACATATTTGCTGCGTTCTTCAATAGAAACATTATCTCATGTGCTGTATTGGCCACCTATGCAACAAGTTTACTAAACTTCAACTTTCATTTCACAAAAACTCACAACTCCCTTGCCTCATCAAATTCCAACAATTCAATTCTATAAATACAGTACACAGCTCATGATCTTTTTAACCTAAAGTGCATATCCTTACATGTGGCCATGGTAAACTGGGAGCCATATGTTGCTGCCATATCTTCCATACTGCCAGTCTAAGTCATCCTGCAGGATCTCTACATCACATTCACCGACCATCGCTTTCCCTAGGCTTGCACCATCAGCAAAAAACTGAATATTCCCCTTAAATCATTTACTATATCACCAATTCAAGGACAAGTACTGGGCCCTACAGGACACCGATAGTTACCTGCCCTCTCCCTCACTCAACTCTCACATACACCACCCTGATATCTGTGGATCAACCACCCTCTTATCTAAATCTTTCCAATTTCTATGAGAATATAAAGGACAAGAAGAGATGGGGAGTGCTGATGCTGATAGCAGGAGAATTAACTCCACATAAGGTAAACATGAAAGAGGGAACTAGTGCCACTGTTTATGAGGTGGTGTGGTGTAATATGGAAGTTGACAGGAAGACATATTTAGTTAGATGTTGCTATAGGCCAGGGAATGTGGAGGGTGGTGATGAAGAAATATATAAACAACTTGGATTAGTGAACAAAGGAAGGGTAATTATTATGAGTGATTTTAATTATGATGGTACAGAATTGAAAAGAAGAAATAGCAGTGGGAATAAGGAAAATGAATTTCTTCAGTTCTTGAGAGAACTTCCTCAGGTAGCATGTATGGATGAATGAATGAGGGGGGTTGAAGCCCCTCATTCATCCATTCTGAAATCTGGAAGAAGGTACTTTGGAGGCAGTACAAGATGAATAATGGTAATAATCAGTTTCATGAAGAGTATAAAGAACAAGCCAGAGAGTGACTTAGTAAGGAAACTAAAAGTGCAGTACGAGAAATTGGCAAATCAGGCAAAGAAAACCCTAGCGAGTTTTTTTTAGTGGCAAATAGAAGGAAGAATGATCATGGTAAGATGATGTTAACTGATGAAAATGGTAGAATGGTAACTGCCTGCAGAAAAAATTGTTGAGGTATTCAGTGATCAATTTATAAGAATGTTTCATCCTGATCAGGGGGGAATCATGAGGAACATAAGTGTAGAGAACAAAAGAGAGGATGGCTTAATTGTGAGTGAGCGGGAGATATTTGAGGAAATAAATAACCTTGATGTTAATATTGCAATAGGATTTGATGACATATCACCACGCATCTTAAGGGAATGTTCCAGGGAATTGGCAGTAGCACTGACATGCTTGTTTAATAAGTCTTACAACAGCACAGGTTCCATGGGAGTGGAGGACACTGACATGCAGAAATAGAGATCATGATGGCATTGAATAATGCCTTTATCAAGCCTCATATTGATTACTGGGTACAGATCTGGTCCTGGGGTTTTCATGATGATGAGAATATGTTGGAAAGGCCAGAGAAGATTCACAAAGGTTGTCAGTGGTCTGTGGAATGTTGAGTACGAGAACAAATTGAGAGAATGTAAATTGTAAAGCCTTGCAAAAAGGAGGAAGGGGGGAGGGATGTGAATGAAAGATAGTCAAGGATTGTTATCATGGTTGACATGGAAGAGATTTTTTGAATGAGAGGGGGGGGGGTAGAACAAGAGGCCATCGCTGGAAACTATATAAGGAGGGTGTCAGCAGAGGAATGATGAGCAGGTTCTTTGCAAAGGGTGGTGAGTGGAATGCATTGCTTGAATGCGTTTTAAATATGGACACATTGAATCATTTTAAGGTATATTTGGATGAACATCATGTACAATAGTGCATACCTCCCACAATGAGTCTCTGACTACATGGAAGTCAGGTGTTCCTACGAGGGTGGTCTGAAAAGTTCTCGGCCTAACAATGAAAATACGAATTCAGAATTTCAAAATTATTTTTATTTTTCAACATAATCTCCCTTAAGATTAATACATTTATTCGAACGATGCTCCAGCACCATTATTCTATCCCTGTAGTGGTTCTTGGTAAGATCTGTAAAATACCCCGTTACTGCTGCAATCACCTCTTGAAGAAAAACGCTGATCAGCGAGGAAGAGTTTTAGTTTTGGGAAGAGATAGAAGTCAGAGGGAGCCAAATCTGGGGAATAGAGTGGATGTTCCAACAATTCATAGTGCAGATCCCTTAATTTTCCCATTTGCCAAAACACTTTTGTGGGTAGGTGCATTATCCTGATGAAAGTTATTTTTTCTTCTGCAAACCGGGTCTTTTCTCACGAATTTTTTGTCTATTCCCCGGTTACTGTTTTACCCTTTTCAAGATAATTAGTAAATAAAATGCATTTAGCATCCTTAAACACCGATGCTATGACCTTTCCTACTGATGGAACCGACTTCATCTTCTTTGGCACTGAACAACCGGCTTCTGTTTGGATTCTGGTGTGTAATGATGAAGCCAACTCTCATCCATAGTGATAAATCGATGCACAAAATCAGTTTTATTCTTGATAAAACACTCCAAACAGTGATTTCAGAGATTTTCATGCACGTGGGTTTTTGATCTGCTGTGAGCAAGCGTGGCACCCATCTTGCGCAAAGCATTTTCATTTGCAGTTCTTCATGCAAAATATATCCTACACGTTCTTTTCAAATGCCTATAGTCTCAGCAATTTCCCGCACTTTAACTGACCGGTCATCTAATACCATATCGTGCACTTGATCAATGATTTCTGATGTTGTACTTTATGAACGTCCTTCACGTGGATCATCTTCAAGGCTGCTATGGCCATGTTTAAACTCGGCAGCCCATTTCTTAATTGGCGAAAAAAGGAGAAGACAGCCTATAAACTTTTATGCACTTATAATGAATTTCTTTTGCCATTAAATCTTTTTTTACAAAGAATTTTATAACTGCACGATACTCAATTTTATCCATTTCAAGGGATACAGACAACACTTTTGCTTCAGACAGCTGTATAAAGCAAACTTCTTGATAGAATGACTTGTAATTTCAGATGGATACTTATGACAAATGTATCAACTTAGAAAAAAAAAAATTGTGCCGATAGTGTTGCCATCTATGGTCAAGGCTGAGAACTTTTCAGACCACCCTAGTAATAATAATAATCACCAGCTTCATATTCATCCCACTGAATGCCTTTGCAAAGTCCAGCAGTATTTCTTGTACCGCTGTGTAACATTTCCTTTAGTCAACTCAGTCTCCACTTTATTGTACAAAGTAAGCAAATTACTAAGGCAATACCTATCCTTCACAGAACCATGGTGTTCACTAGATTGTATCATATGATTGTCTACTCACTCCTGAATTTTACTTTTACCAACCTCTCTAATATCTTAACTACCACTCCTTAAACAGTGAATGGCTGATAATCTGCCATTTCTGTCTTCCAGCTTTCTTTATGCAGTGAAACTGTTTTGTTGTTCTTCAACTCAATAGGCACCTTCTCAGAACCGAGGCCTAAATTAAGCAGCTAGATCCAAGAAGGCGCCAATATTGAGTTGTATTCACAATATTTGCTATGCAGCCCCTGAAATTCAACTTCTTCCCTACTAATACACTAAGATCTCTAGCCAGGTCAGTTTTGTCTAGCACATTCCTGCCAATAATATACACCATTAGCTATCTCAGTACACCAAAGTGCATAATTTTACATTTACTAACACTGTACCAACAACCATTTTCAGAGTGAATAATTTTAGTTTATTCAAAGTGTAAAATTTGATGTAGCTTGGAATTACCAAAGCGCTTTACTTTGATTTTTACAGAGGTTAAATCTCATGAGATTGTTACAAAAATAACCTCGTTTGTCTCTATATATTTTATGCTAAATATTAATGTAAATAACCCTATGGGAATCGACTGTATTTACTGCTTTAACAAAAATTTCTAGAACATCAAAAATAAAGGCAATGCGTTGCCACCAGAACTTTGTATAATAGCTCTAAGTAAGGGCATAAAAAAGTTGTTTGCGAGCTCTGTGTATAAACACCTTCAAAGGTTAGTGTCAAAGAGATTGGCAAGTTTCAAACAAGTTTCCATGGTGCGACAAGATAGGATAAAAGGAGTGCATGGAGAAGAAAGAACGGATCGGTCTTAACAGAAGATCAAGAAGTCGTGTCGAATTCTTTGGGGGTTACAACCCTTTGTGCAAGGTCCCGGAGAACATGAAATAAAAAGGGACTGAGCTGAACATCACGAGGGGCAGTTAAGGAAGTCAGCAGTTACAGTTATCGCAGTTGGCAGTTATAGGCAGAAATATCGGCTGTTAGAGGCAGAAGTTCCAGGAGTAGGATCCAGAGGACCAGATGTTACAGCAAACCCACATCAGAGGAGAAGAATGGGAATGACGAGAGAACAGCCGATGTAAATACTCAAGGCAGTGTTGGTCAGATGTCTTTTTTGCCACGGAGGTCAACCGAAGCCAAAAGCTGCGGAGCGATCTTCAAGCCCGTATGCTGAAACCTCCTGCATGAGCTTTTCGAGTACTGGGAAAATTGCATTCCAAAGCCCATCAATATCCTGGGGAAACGCTCCCTGAAGCAAGACTCTCCAGACGAAGCCTAAGGCCCGAGATGAAAGGAAAAGCATAGGGACTTTAGTGCAGGACCTTTGGATGAGTGTGCAACACAGAGCCTCTGTAAGTTTGTTCTATCTTTTGTTGTACATTCCTTTTGTAATCTAGGAGATACGTTATAGATGGACTGATAAGAATTAACTTAATAGTAATAAGAAGTGTCTATAAGAGACTTCTCTGATTTGTTATTAATTGGAATATAATTTGTGAGATAACTTGGCATAGCTAGATAACCTCTTTGTGAATAAATTTGTTTCAATAATTTGATTTAATAAGCAGAGAAGTAATTGAGTAATTATATTGTATAGTCATTTAGTATTGAAAAGGGAAAGTTTGTTTCTTTATGCTAAAAGTCTAACAGATAGGTAGAGAGAGAGTAACCTCCCTATCGTTTAATTAATATACTTTGTTATTTATGTAAATAAATGTGTTTTAATTATATGTCAATAGAGTGCTGCCTGATCTTTTATTTTACAATGTACTGTTCCTAAATAAACTCAGATCTGTGAGCGGGAAACAACTAAGGCATTAAAAGTGTAGTTTAAGTACTTCAGAACCACGACTGTTTATGTAAACTTTATTGAAGGAATTTATGCTAGTAAGAGAGAGATCTACCAGACATTTTACTGAGTCTTATGCTGATACAGAGATACTGGTGGCATAGTCTTAGCAAATAAATTTTCCAGTGTTCAAAAGCAAAAGTGCACTGCTAATTAGAATAAAGAGTTAATACCCCTGTCTACAATAATGCATTAGATCCTCAATCGTTACAAAAGCATTCTGCAAGTACTGAGTATCAGTTGCATTCCTGATTACCCTGCCTATTGTTGCATCATCAGCAAATAGCTTATTCCCCTGTCAAATCCTTCCAGATATCAAATTTTTCCACAATGGACGAAGAATTAATCTCTGAGGTACACTACTGGTCACCTTAACTCTTGCAGATTACATCCTCCATACACCACTTTTTGATATCTGTCAGCCAACACCCTCTTATCCAAATAAGTAGTTTATAATCCAAACCCATATCTTCCAACTTATGCAACAGTCTTCCAAACTGAAACCTGCTAAAACCTTTAGCAAAATTCAAAACTATCTCAACATATCTACACTTCTTGTCTAACTCAACCATAACATTATAAAATGTGAGCAAGTTACTCAAACATTAACTCCCCTTATTAAATTGATGCTGTTCTTTGCAAAGTATAGAATCTATGTCAACCTATTTCTGTATGCAATCTGTTGCCTTACTTTCCAAAAATCTCCACCACTCTAGAGATACTGATAGGTTGATATTTAGACACATCAGTCTTTATACCACCCTTGAGCAATGGGATTATCATACATTCTTTCCACTCCTGTGGAATGTTCCTTGTGAGACTCAAATTATATAGCCAGATCAAAAGGAACAGTCTTAAAACGTGCAGAAAGGCTTATGTGTTCGTGTAACATGTTGACTAATTTTGACGGTAATATATCAGAACACAGAAAGATAAGTAAATAATTATTTATTCACTTATTACTGATATTTTGCTGGTGTTATAATCAGCATCTTCAGAGCATGAAACACAGTTTGTCACAGTATGCGAGACTACAACAACAACATGGTGTAATAATGGAACTAGTTTGAAAAATTGTAGCAACAACACAAAGACTAAAGTCCTAATTAGGTGCCCTCTATTAAAAAAAAAAAAAAACACAGAGAGAGAAAGCAAGTACTAGTTATGTCTTAAGATGACTGTCTCCCAAATCTTAGTCAAATTTATATAGCCATATTTGTTAAGATTTGGAGCATGTTTCAAGGCTTCTGTTGCTTCTAAGAACAATTTCTCTGACTTGTAAAAGCTTCTGTGCAGTACTTTTGTTTTCTTCCAGTTGATCGTGTGTGCAGGGGTATCCAAAGCATGGTCTGCTAGGCCCGACTTGCTATAGCGATAGTACCAGATGTATCTTTTATGTTCAATGATGCAGATGTCCACAGTTCTTCCTGTTTGACCATAGTAAGCTTGATCACATGAGCAGGGTACTTCATAGACTCCTGGATGTCATAAAGGAGTGATGCTGTCCTTGGGTGAATCGATGACAGCTGCTAATTAAACACATGGTCTGAATACAGTGCGTAGTTGATGTTTATTGAGAATTCTAGATATCTTTTCTGATGTGCCTTTAATGTATGGGATGGTGACTGTTTCCATAGCTCCCCATGGTGGATAGTAGGAAGGGTTTCTTGGGAGCATTTAGAAACCCATCCTTTGAAGTTCTTGTAGATAAACTTAGACGTTGGTGATAACTGTCAATTTTTAGGGAAAGACAACGTATACTGTTATATTAATTAAAAAACTTTAATTAATACTGCCTATATTTCGGTAATGTTACATTAACATCTTCAGGGAACACAAAAAATTAATGATATGTGTTCCCTGAAGATGGTAATGTAACATTATCAAAATATAGGAAGAATTAATTAAAGTTTTCTAATTAATATAACAGTATACACTGTCTTTCCCAAAAAATTGACAGCCATGTTGTTGTAATCTTGCGTACTGTGACAAACTGTGTTTTGTGCTCTGAAGATGCTGCTTATAAGACCAGCAAAATATCAGCAATAAGTCAATAAATTATTATTTACTTATCATTCTGTGTTCTGATATATTAGAGTCAAAATTAGTCAACAAAAGGAACAGTCTGTTCAGCTGAGGAGTCTGTTTAGCATCCATGCTGATATCCCATTGTGAAATTAACATTCAGCTTATGCATGAGCTTTAGTACTTCCTCCTCATACATTTGAGTTTTTCAGTGCTACCTCTACCTAAGGTGTATAGGTAGCACTGAGATTTATGTTATATATACCAGGTTGATAGCATTTATCACAATGGAAGCTCATCTATGAGGGTGGTCTGAAAAGTTCTTGGCCTCAACCATAGATAGCAACACTATCGGCACAATTGTTTTCTCTAAGTTGATACATCTGTCATAAGCATCCATCTGAAATTGCAAGTCAATCTATCAAGTAGTTTCTTTTATACAGCTGTCTGAAGCAAAAGTGTTGTCTGTATATACCTTGAAATGGATAAAATTGAGTATCATGCAGTTATAAAATTCTTTGTAAAAGGTTTAATGCCAAAAGAAATTCATTTGAAGTTCATAAAGGTTTATGGGCTCTCTCTTCTCCTTCATTTTTGACAATTAAGAAATGGGCTGCCGAGTTTAAACATGGCCACACCAGCCTTGAAGATGATCCACGTGAGGGACATCGGAAAAGTGCAACAACACCAGAAATCATTGATCAAGTGCACAATATGGTATTGGATGACCAGCGAGTCAAAGTGTGTAAAATTGCTAAGACTATATGCATTTCAAAAGAATGTGTAGGTTATATTTTGCATGAAGAATTGCAAATTAAAAAGCTTTGCGCAAGACGGGTGCTGCACTTGCTCCCAGCAGATCAAAAATGTACTTGCATGAAAATCTCTGAACAGTGTGCTTGGAACATTTTAACAAGAATAAAACTGATTTTGTGCATTGATTTATTATATGGATGAGCCCTGGATTCACCATTATGCACCAGAATCTAGACAGCAGTCAAAACAGCAGACAGAAACTGGTTGTTCAGCACCAAAGGAGACAAAGTTGGTTCCATAAGCAGGAAAGGTCATGGCATCAGTGTTTTAGGATGCTAAAGGCATTTTGTTCACTAATTATCTTGAAAAGTGTAAAACAATAACCGGGGAATAGACGAAAAATTCATGAGAAAAGACCAGGTTTGCAGAAAAAAATCATCTTTCATCAGGGCAATGCATTGCCCACAAAGGTGTTTTGGCAATGGGCAAATTAAGGGATCTGCACTATGAATTGTTGGAAATCCACCCTATTCCCCAGATTTGGCTCCCTCTGACTTCTATCTCTTCCCAAAACTAAAACTCTTCCTTGCTGGTCAGAGTTTTTCCTTCGAATCAAGAGGTGATTGCAGCTGTAGAGAGGTATTTTGCAGATCTTACTGAGAACCGCTATACGGATGGGACAATAGCACTGGAATAAATGTTTAGTCTTAAGGGAGATTATGTTGAAAAATAAAAATAATTTTGAAATTATAAATTAGTTTTTTCATTGTTAGGCTGAGAACTTTTCAGACCACCCTCATATATTTATCATAAGTATTCCATCTGCATTCAGCAGTGTTATTCTTTCGTATTCTTTCATTTTTTTTCTTTCTTTCTCTCTTTCTTTAACTTGAAACAAAGTGAGAGTACTCTTCTAGGTTATCTGCAGCTCCCACTGCTACTCACATTTAGCTTTTTGTATAATAGTTATAACTGTAACTCTTCTGACCTGTGCCTTAAAATATTCATAACTGTTATCATACTCATGCACACAATGGTTCTTACACAATCTTTTTCTTGAGAATTTCTTGGTTAATAAAATTGCACATTCATTTCGCTCCTATCATATTTATTCTTCGAAATCTAGGGACAAATTCTGATATTGCATCACTGATGCATTTTTTTAATATTCTCCATGCACTGTGGTATCTTTCCCATTTAACAACCAATACCATGAAACTGAACTTAGAATTCTCCTCAGTTCATCATAATTTCCAGCTCTGAAGTTTAACAAGTAAACTTTTCTAGGAATATCCTAGAAAATCCACTTCTGGGATCAGTAGAGTAAAATCACTGTCACAACTGGAGGCAGAATAGTTTAGCGAAATCCCCTCTAACCTGATATTATAATCAGGTCTAATACTTTACGACTTTGAGTTTCTTCTGTCACATGCTGATTAAGAAAGTCATCTCACAACAGCTCAATAAATATGACTTCATTCTTTTCATGAGATTTCACTGCTGTCCAATTATTGTTCAGATATTTAAAGTCACCCATGATAATTGATCATTTAGTAAAGGTTTATTTTGGGGTGCAAAATGTCAATAGCTTTTTTGCACCCTGAAGTACTTCCTTAAGGACACTTTCAAATAGATATAATTAAGGTATAACTTATATCTAAGTAGTAATGAGTTAAATACTAATTAAAATATCTATATTACATTACTTGTTAATGGGTATTTAAACCAAATGAAATTTGTCCCTACATTCATTTATAATTCAAATCAAATCAGTTCACATACCTTCCTTTTGTGCCATCTCTATAGAAAACACTATATACTCACTAACTCGCACATAATTTTATTTTCTTTCTTTCTTTCTTTCTTTCCTTCTTCTGAAGATGATTACAACATGCTTTTTGGTTATTCCTTTCACTATTTCTTTTCCCATCAGTTATTTTGCATTCTTTCACTATTTCTTTCCCCATCTTTTATTTTGCATTCTTTCACAATTTCTTTTCCCATCTGTTATTTTGCATTCTTTCTATATGCCTTTTCCATTCTTTTCTTTCTTTCTTTTTTAATGGATCTAATCATTCACATAGGAAATATTTTTATTTCCTACTGTATTATACAATGTATTTATTAATCTTTGTAAATCATTTTTCCTTTGAAATCCAGTTCTTTACTTTTTTTGTCTATCTGTTATCCTGCATTCTTTCTATATGCCTTTTCTATTGTTCCTTTCATTTTATGATTCAATAATTTACTGGCTGTATTTTACAATATTCTCTGATTTGTGAGTTCATAGTTTTGGTGGAGGGATTACTTGGCTCTGCATCCAGATCCAAGTAATGATGATTGTGGCAGGTCTGTTAATAAGCAAAAGAGACAGGACATGATAGAAGCATTAGAGGCTAAAAGGACTGACACTGAAGTTTTTTTTTTCAGCATATGGCCAGGAAGATAGAGAGAGAGAACAAGGGGTCATCCCTGGAAGCATAAGAGTGCTGTTAGCAAAGCTATTAGGACTAGGATTTTTGCTCAAAGGATTGAGACTGGATGAAATGTGTTACCATGGGTGACTGTGAATGCTTCATCACTGAATGAATTTAAGGAAAGTTATGATATGATTGGTGTGTGAATAATAGACCTCCCACAATGAGTCTTCTGACTCCACGGAGATATACATATACTGATAATAATAATAATAATAATAATAATAATAACAGAGAAAGAATGGCTATGGAAGGATCACTTTAATCATTTATGATGGTAGGAAGATAACTGAAGCAAAAGAAATAATTGAGTTGCTGAGTGATCACTTTGCAAAGATTTATCATCCAGGTGGAGATTTTGCAGTTGATTTTGCATGACAGAGACTGATCTCAGGATTGAAGTAAATGAACAGGAGGTGCTTAGCATACAAAAAACACTCTACTTCATCAGAGGTGCACCAATTCTTTTTCACAAATGTGCAAAAGAATTGGCAGTGCCTCTGATAAATTTGTCCAATCTATGAGTAAGTCACATTTCTGGCAAGGTTCCACAGGAGTGGAAAGAGGAAAAGATAACTCCATTATAAAAATGTTGTTCCAAAACAGTAGCAAATTACAGACCAATTAACATTTCAAGAGTGTTGAATACAGTATTGGAAAAGTTGGTTAAATATAAAATCCAACAGTGAGTGGATAGGAATATGATACTTTATGGTGGACAGCAACAGCAGAAATAGATAAGGGAAATGACTATACCATGATACTACTGGATTTGCAAAGACATTTGAGCAGCAACAGCAGAAACAGATAAGGGAAATGGCTATACCATGTTACTGCTGGACTCACAAAGGCATTTGAGAGAATACTACATGGTAAACAAAGGTGGAGAAAATGAGAATGGATATGCAGCTGGTAGCATGGATGGAGGCAGGGGGTCACTGACAGATTGATAGAAACTACAGAGTAGTACAAGGGGGGGGGGGGGAATTGAAAAGTTCTGATAAACACCTAGAACAAACACAAGAACATACTAGAAGCAGAGTTAAGAATGTTATGTTCATTCTTGTGGTTATATCAGTTACTTGAATATCATTTTTCTTCTAGGTGTTTATTAGAACTTTCCAGCCCCCCCCCCCCCCAGCCATATATGGTGGAGTGGGATGAAGAATGAGGGTTATAAATGGATGACCTCAGGTTTCTGTACTAGGGTCACTGCTCTTTAATTTGTTTAACAATGATATAGAGAAAGTTTTAAGAGGGTGGGGGATATTCAGTTGTTTGCTGAGATGCCAAACTGGGGGGGGGGGAGAAATAGTTGATAAAGGTGATGTAGATATCCTGCAGGATGATTTAAATAAATTGGCCCTGTGGACAAAGGATAATGATTGCAATTTAATGTTACAAAATGTAAGGTTATGTACTTTGAGTTAAAAAAGGTTGTGTACTGTACATCACATTGACTATTATTATTATTATTATTACGGGTATCTCCATGGAGTCAGTAGACTCATCGCGGGAGACCCAAACTAGCAAAACAATATCTGTCATATCTCTTCTTGAATTCATTTACAGATGAAGAGCTCACAACAAAGTCAGGCAATGAATTCCACTCATTCACCACCCTCCAGGCAAAAAACCTTGTTCTGACACCTTTGTTAACCACACTCTTCTTTAATTTCCAGAGATGACCTCTTGTTCTTCCATCACTATCACACAGCTGAAACATTTCCCCTGCATCAATCTTATAAAAACCTTTTAGTAATTTGAATGTTTCTATCATATCCCCTCTTCTTCGCCTATCAACCAATCTCTGCAATCCACAAGCTCTCAATCTATCAATGTAGGGAGCATTTTTTATATCACTCACCAACTTGGTCACTCTTCTCTGAACCCTCTCCACAGCCTCCTCATCTCCAAGGAATCCAGGTGACCAGACCTGAGCACAGTAATCCAAATGTGGAAGTATCAATGCTTTATAAAGGGGAATAATAACCTCTTTATCTCTGGATGTCAGTGTGTTCCTCAACAACCAAGTAATCCTATGTGCAATCTTGGACACCTTAGCAATGTGTCCTCTGAACTTCATCTCCTTATCTACCAATACCCCTAAGTCCCTAGCCTCATCAATCTCTTGGAGTACCTTTCCATCGATGTAGTACACAGCTGGTAATCTTTTAATCCCAAAATGCAAGACTTTACACTTTTCCACATTGAACTGACATCTATTTTCTTTTGCCCATTTTACCAGCTTATTTAAATCCTCCTGCAAACTTTCAACATCAGCTTGATTTTTTATTGCACTACACAACTTTGCATCATCAGCAAACAACTGAATATCTCCCTTTAAGCCGTTTCCTATATCATTTATATACAAATTAAACAACACTGGCCCAAGCACAGAGCCCTGAGGCACACCACTGGTCACCTGCCTCATTCTGGACTCGGCTCCTCCATACACCACCTTATGGTATCTCTCCCTGAGCCATTCTCCTATCCATATCACCAATTTAATATCCATTCCCATCTGCTCCAATTTGAGTAACAGTGTTCTATGGGGTATCCTGTCAAAAGCCTTAGCAAAATCCAGAAGTACCACTGTGTAGCCAGTTCCTTTGTCCAACTCTGATGTTATTCTATTATGGATAGTTAATAGATTGCTAAGGCAGGATCTACCTTTAACAAAACCATGTTGGCCTCTATAGAGTATCATATCCTGATCCACCCATTCTTGAATTTTGTCTTTAACCAACTTTTCCAATACTTTTACCACTACTCCTGAGATGGTGATTGGTCTGTAATTCAATACTGCAGTTTTAGAGCCACCCTTATGCAAAGGAACCACTTTGCCTAACTTCCACTCCCTAGGGACCATACCAGAGTTCAAACTTAAATTAAATATCCAGGTAAGAGGGGTTGACAATTCATTTGCACATTCACGCAACACCCGAGCTGATATTCCATCTAAGCCTACCGCAGTGTTTGCATTTAAGTTTCGCAATATATTTAATACCTCTGATTCTTTAGCTTCAATTCTCACATTAGGTATTGCTATAGGTATAGAGATATCCTCACTTGGGTGATAGACTTTTGAGAAGTGATCACTCAGTAACTCGACTATTACATCTGATTTTGTCACCTCAATACCATCAGCACCCACTAAGGTTATCCTTCCGAAGTCATTCTTCCTCTTACTTGCCACATAGCGGAAGAACTCTTTGGGATTACCCTTGATCTCTTTGGCTAAGGTCTTCTCATAATCTGATTTAGCTTTTCTTACTATGCTGGTAACCTTCCTAGCTTGAGCCTTGTACTGCTCATGGGTGTCCTGATCGCCCTTCTCCTTGTAAATTCTCCATAACATTTTCTTTTTTTGTAGTTCAAGCTTGATACTACTGCTCATCCATCTAATGCCTGCCTTGTTTGACCTCCTGACCATGGGGACACAATCTGATATTGCTTTCCTCAGATACCCGCTGATTTTATCCCAAGCACTGCTAACATCTTTCCCTTGCAATATGTTCTGCCATGGGATGGCTGCAAGCTCACTCCGAAGCTTGTTATAATTGCCTAACCTGTAGTTTCGTACATACCCCTTCTTAATAGAAAAATCCACAGATTTTGCAACCTCCCAAGTCAATACCACATGATCGCTTTCACCAACTGGAGGTAACGAGGTCACCTTACTTAAGCATATAACCTCTGAACCAATAACCAGGTCCAACACTCTCACACCACGTGTCCCTTCAGTTACGTGCTGTTTCAAGTAATTATCTCGTAGCAGATTGCTGGAAATTATGAGCATAGGGACTTGGGGATAATGGTGGACAAAGAGTCTAAGTTCAGAGGACATATTAAAAAGGTTGGTAACATAGCTCAAAAGATTACTTGGATGTTGAAAAATACACTAACAAGTAAAGATAGGGAGGTTATTATTCCTCTTTATAAGGCAATGATTCATGCTCATATTGACTATCATGCATGGTAATAGGTCTGTGGAATGCACCCTATGAGGATAGACTGAGAGTGTGTCAATTACAAAGTTTAGTTGATAGGCAGAGAAGAGGGAACATGATAGAAACTTATAAAATATTAAATGGGTTTTATAAAATTGATGCAAAGGAAATTTTTTAACATATGACAAATAGTCAGAGAACTAGAGGTCATCCATGGAAATTGTGTAAGAGTGTTGTCCAAACTAGATTTTTTGTCTGTAGAGTGGTGAACAAGTGGAATGTATTGCCATAATTAGTCATGAGTGTCCAGATAGTAAATGAGTTTAAGGAGAGGTATGAAAAGTATATAATGTGTATAAAGGTTAGTGAGAGCCTTCCACAATAAGTCTTTTGACTCCATGGAGATACTACTACTACTACTAATAATGATTATTATTATTAGACACCTCCAGGGAGTCCAAAGACTCATCAAGGGAGGGCACCTGCTCCACAGCTCTGTCTCCACTCTATCCATCAACTGACAGCAACTCCACCAACACCATCTACCACCACTAGTATTTCCACAGACAATCACAAACATCCAAGCCCATGGTGGGATTTGAACCTGCAGCCTTTTGGCTAGAGAGTGGATACGCTCTTTAAGTAAGTATATATAAGTATTATAAGTCTTTATTTTCTGCAATCAAAATTATACCATTAGCATATTCAATTATTCTTCATTTTTCAATTTTAATTTGCATTTTACACTTTTCCATTTTGTTTACTTCTTTTATTATTTCATCTATCACAAAAAAATGAAAGGTGGGACTTAATAAGTCATCCTGTCTAATTCCTTAGTTTCTTTCAATTTCTTTAGTCCGTCCTTATTTTCTGTTTATCACAGAACTGTTATCTGTGTATATATGTTCTTAATTAATTCTGAATTTTTTGCATATATTTTTATTTGCATATTTCTTATTTTTAATGTGGTTATAATATCTGAACTGTATTTGACCAAATGTTTTAATTAAAGTGATAAACAGATGTAAAGAGGTTAAGGTCTATTTTAATAATTTCGTATTATTTGCTTTTATATAAAAAAAAATAAGAAATCATTGAATCAAAAAAGTGTGTGAACAATATATGCAATATATATACACACACACACACACGTTAAAGATACCAAGCAATTTTAAACCTGGTTTTACTCCATTTTTCCCAAGTCTTGGTCTGTAGGATCAGCTAGTCTTCCATCACTTGCAGGCGCAAACTTGACATTTTTGCCTGTTTGCTTACTTGGGAAAAATGGAATAAAACCAGGTTTAAAATTGCTTGGTATCTTTAACATAATTATACCCAAGGTAAAAATACTTTCTACATATACACACACACACACACACACACACACACACACACACACACACACACACACACATATATATATGTGTATATATAATTATAATTCTCGGGTTTTAAGTCAGTTAATTTAGAAAAATGAATATATATATATATATATATATATATATATATATATATATATATATATAAGAGTCTTACAGTGGCTGCACTGCATAGTTCAGAAAGATGATTGGAGTAGAGCTCTCATAGTACCCATATATAAAAAGAGAAATAAAACTGCATGTGAGAATTACAGAGGTATTTCCCTACTGAGTGTTCCTGGCAAGATCTATGCAAGTATACTTGAGAAACAGTTGAGAAGAATTGTGGATGAAAAGCTTGGTGAAGAACAAGCTGGATTCAGGCCAAATAGAGGCTGTCAGGATCAGATCTTCACTTTATGACAAATAGTCGAGAAAGCATGGGAATATAACAAAGATCTGTATTTAAGTTTTGTCGATCTGGAAAAGGCATATGACAAGGTGCCAAGAGAGAAGCTATTCAATACGCTTCAGTTATATGGTGTCAATGGGGCATTATATCAAGCAATACTTAGTCTTTATTTGAGTTGTAAGTCAGCAGTTAGAAATGAAGAAAGTACAGGGAGATGGTTTAATGTTAAATCTGGTGTGAGACAAGGATGTACATTATCTCCTCTGTTATTCATTATCTATATGGATCACATTATGAAGGAAAGTGGTATTAAACATGATATCAAAATTGGAGATGTTAATGTCAGCTCTTTGCTTTATGCGGATGATGTTATACTTCTAAATAAATCTGCTACAAGTCTGCAAGATTCTCTGACTAAATTGAATAGCTGTTGTAATAGATATGATATGAAGGTCAGCAATAAAAAGACAAAGACAATGAAAATAGGCAGAATCATTGAAAATGTCAACTGTGTTGTGAATGGAGAACCTGTGGAACAAGTAAAACATTTCAGCTATTTAGGCACGATTTTTACTGAAGATGGTAAATTAAATATAGAAATAAACAACAGAATCAGCAAAGCTGGTATGGTGGGAAGTCAATTGAATAAATTCATATGGAATAAGAGAGAAATCAGTCGGAACACTAAATTAGCTGTGTACAAGACAGTGTTCAAACCAGTTTTAACTTATGGACCTGAGAGCTGGGTCAGAAGTAAAACACTCGACCAAAGACTAGAGACCACAGATATGAGAGTCCTGAGAAAGATTATAGGCATGAACAGATGGCATCAATGGCAATATCATATTAAAAACGAGGATATTAGGAAAGAACTTGACATTGTCAGTATCCAGGAATGCGTTAGCAGAGCTAATCTTAGGTGGTATGGTCACTTAAACAGAATGGGCAAGGAAAGATTAGCAAAACAAGTGTTCTCTGCCAGGTTGGCAGCAAAACGACCCAGAGGAAGACCAAGATATAGGTGGATTGATACAGTACAAAATGCTTTAGACGATAGAAATATAAGATCTGATAATGTTGGAGTCTTGACAAGTAACAGACTGATTTGGAGGAAAATTGTAGATAGGAAATTAATAATGATGTAATTTTTTTCATGTAGTACTATCATATCCTGTACACCCCTTGAGGGTACATGGCAGGAATTTGATGATGATGATGATATATATATATAATCCTAATGATAAAAACCAAAGTCACAAAGTCTGCTGGGAAAAATCTACTAGCATCTTCCGTTGCAGTGACGAACTAGAGAGAAAAATCGTGGAATCTAGAGAAATCATCTTCAATCCTGTTCATCTAAATAACAACTTGAGCTACAACCTCCCAGATAGTCATTCAGCTGTAATCATGTACTGGCGTTCACGTGAGGCTGCAAGCACGCACTCTACCAACAATGCAACAAACGACAAATGAAAGAACAGCTTCAAATATAACTACAACGTTTTCATGCTAATTATGTATAGAGACTATCTATGTTGTTCATAGTCTTTTAACCTTCAATGTTTAGTGTTTTTTCTTTCTTTTATAATGTCATCTGAAGAAGGCTGTTACAGGCCGAAACTAGTAGTGTTTTTATATTAAAACCTTTTTACTTAAATCTCGGTTCTAGTCATTCAATTTTTCATAAAACTATGTATGTTAACCGAATTAATGATCATTCTGTCATATATATATATATATATATATATATATATATATATATGAACAATATACTATATATATTGTTGATCCAATTTTTTTTAAAATCTAAATACTTGTTGCTCATCAGATAATTCAATCATATTATTTATTATATTTCCAATTATTTTTCTGCAGAATTTTAATATTATACAAAACAGATTTATTTCCCTTTTTCTTTCTTGAGGACTGGTATTATTAGGCTCTTTTGCCAAATTCCATATTCCGTCCATATTTTAGAGTTCATTCTGTATCTCATCATAGTTTAGAGTTCATTGTGTATCCCGCCATAATTTAGATTGCATTCTGTACCTTATCTGATCCAGTTCATTTTTTTTTTTTTAGTTCTTTAAGGATTTTTTACATAATTTTTTTTCTCAAAAATCTAATATAGTGATGTTTATGAAAAGGACAATGTTATTTCAAAAGTTACATTGTCCTTTTCATAAACATCACTATATTAGATTATTCTCTTCTGAGTGAGGCAAAAGGAGAGCATTTTATGAATGTGTGGGATGGAACTGTTTAGGAGAGATAGTGTACTTGAAATGGTTTTGGGTGTCAGCTGGAGAGCTGGTTGCTAGAAGAGAGAGATCAATGACTGCAACAAGCAGAAGATCCTTAGATCACTAAGAAATGATGCAGAAGAGCAAGAGAGTAGCTTTGGAGAGCTTGTAAATGGAGAAAGTTGTGTGAGTGGAGGGAATGGAAGACAGTAGGAAGAGAAGACAGGGAATTGGGGGGGGGGGGGGAGTCAGAGTAGACAGGGAGACACTGTGAAAAGTGTGCATATTGGATGAAGAAGATAATGTGTGAGTAGACAAAGGATTAAGATAAATATGTGTGTGTGTGGGGGGAGGTATTTGGTTTGGGGAGAGTTGCAAGGTTGGTTGGTTGTGAGGAATAGTCGTTGGGGGGGGGGGGGGTATGAAGGAGTGACATCTGAGAATGTTATTGGTGGAGAAAAGTGTGCATATTGGATGAAGAAGATAATGTGTGAGTAGACAAAGGATTAAAATAAATGTGTGTGTGTTGGGGGGGGGGGGGGGGGGGTATGAAGGAGTCACATCTGAGAATGTCATTGGTGGAGCTTGTTACAGAAATTAACTATTACCACCCAGAAATTAACTATTATGTTTGTTTACAAATGCCTGAAGCATCAGAAATAAGGAGAACTAAACTGTTGCATTGAGTCAGTTTGGATAAAGATGATACCCAGGAACAGCCATTGATTGCTATTTCTCTATGATGTTTTCATTCTGATAGAGATGAAAGGTAGAAGATGTGCTATTGATAGCAACAGAGGAGTTAGGAGTTATGCCCATGAAAGCAGAAAAGAGTGGCAGCAGTTTTGGGGCAGTATGTATGAAGCAGATGTGGACAAGATGTAATATTTAGGTGAGTATTGCTGAAGCCTTGGTAATGTGGAAGTCGGTGAGAAGGAAATGTATAAGCAAATTAGCCTGGCAGATAAGAAAAGGATGGTCATTTATGGGCAATTTTAATTATGATAATATATGCTGGAATGAAGAAGTGGCATTTGGGGGAAAAAGAGAATGACTTTCTGGTTTTTGAGAGATAACTACCTTATGCAATGTAATATGCAACAAGGGGACTCATGAGGATCATGAGTCTTGGATTTGATCATTTCATCACAAGATGTTATTATAAATGGGATGTCACATCTTCCATCATTTCCTGAAAGTGACCATGAAGTGATCACTTAGGTGGTGGCCAGTCACATAAGAAATTCTGTGAAATATATGCAGAACTATAATAATAATAATAATTATTATTTTATGGCATCTCCAAAGACACATTGCAAGAGACCCCATATACACACAAATCCTATCATACCTCTCCTTGAATCCATTAACCCTCAGGGAACTCACAACCAATTTTGGCAATCCATTCCACTCACCCACCACTCTCCATGCAGAAACCTGGTCCCCCCTTCCCCCCACTAGCTATACTATTACACAACTTCCATGGATGGACCCCCTAGGTCTTTGACTTTTTAATATATTGAAAAATTTTTCTTCCATCAATTTTATAAAACCTCTTTAATTTCTATTATGTCCCCCCCCTTTTCCACCTATCAACTAAACTTTGTAACCCACAAACCTTCAATCTATCCTCGTAGGGAGTATTCAATGATCAGACTTGTCATATCTTGATCACTTGTCTCTGAATCATTTTGACCACCTCCTGGTCCCCAAAAAATTCAGGTGACCAAAACTGTAATCAGTAGCCAAGATACTGTAAAAAACTGTACTGCATAGCCTTAAAGAGCCGGCCTGGTTGGCCGAGTGGTTAGCATATCTGCTCTCCAGCCAAAAGGCTGCAGGTTCAAATCCCACCATGGGCATGGATGCTTGTGATTGTCTGTGAAAATATTAGTCGTGGTGGGCAGCAGATGGTGTTGGTGTAGATGATGATGATGGTTGCGGTTTGTTGTAGTTGGTGGAGTGAGTGGTGTAGACAGAGAGTTGTAGAGTCACAGGATACACCATATGCAACCTCTTTAACTTGAAATGCATAACTTTACATTTTGCAATATTAAATTTACAATCATTATCTTTTGCCCATAATGCCTATTTATATAAATTATCCTACAGGATATCTATATCATTTTTATCAACTATTGCTCTCCCTAGCTTTGCATTATCAACAAACAACTGAATCTTCGTTCACTACATGTTATTCCCGCTTCCTATGCAGGGTTCACGTGTTACTTAGATGCGACTACTTGTTAGTCGCCACTCCCAACCGACCTGTCGGCTAGTCTGAGGCTGGGGGAGGATATATTTTTGGCTGTAGAAGCGTATGTTCACGGGGGCCGGTTCGCCTGCTTGCAGGATGAAAAACGCTAAATAAACTGGTAGAAAAAACCCTACTGCCAGTGCCCAAGACCGGCTAACTTGGCTATGCCTGAGGAAGATCCTTAAGTTCCTCATGTCTTCGATGGGAATCGAACCTGGGACACTCCTTCCCCAGGCACATGGTTGCGAAGTGCAAAGCCACTAGGCTAACCGTGCAGACATCAACAAATAACTGAATATCCCCTCTTAAATCTTTCCCTGTGTCATTGATATACAAATTAAAGTGTAGTGGCCCTAGTACCGTGCCCCGAGGTACTCCACTAGTCACCATCATTCTCCTTGACTCCTCCGCACCATATACTACTCTCTGGTGTCTGTCCATAAACCACCCAGCCATCCCCTATCCATGCTACTAGCCTCATATCCATTCCCATCCTCTCCAGCTTTTGTAATAGTGTCCCATGTGGTATTCTGTCAAATGTCTTGGCAAATTCGAGCAGTAGCTAAGGTGTAGCCATTACCTGTATCCAATTCTACTGTCACTTTATTCTAAAATGTGAATAAGTTACTAAGACAGGACCTACCTTTCACAAAGCCATGCTACTCACTATAGAGCTTCGCATCCCTATCCACCCACTGTCGTATTTTACCTTTCATCAACTTTTCCAATACTTTAACAACCACTCCTGATATATTAATTGGTCTGTAGTTTGCTACTCTGCCTTGAAGCTACCTTTATGCAATGGTGCTATCTCACCCTCTTTCCACTCTCTTGGAACCCTGCCAGAGATGAGACTTAGACTAAGCAACTTCGTCAGAGGAAATGCCATTTCTCCTGCACATTCATGTAGTACACTGGCTGATATGCCATCCAGTCCCACTGCTGTGTCACATTCAGACTTTTTAGTATGTTAACCTCCTGTTCATCCAACTCAATTTTGATATGCGTCTCTGTAACATCAGCAACTGTAAAATCTCCACCTGGATGATACACCTTTGCAAAATGATCACTCAGCAACTCAACTATTTCTTTTGGCTCAGTCACCTTTCTACCTTGAGCACTGTTTAAAGTCATTCTATCAATTATGAAAAGCTCAAGAGAGAGAGAGAGAGAGAGAGCCAGTAGATATATCACGGATTGAAAATGAGATCGGTGATGAGTTTTACTCAGA
Organism: Typopeltis vanoorti; assembly: GCF_054136105.1. Classification (NCBI taxonomy): domain Eukaryota; kingdom Metazoa; phylum Arthropoda; class Arachnida; order Uropygi; family Thelyphonidae; genus Typopeltis; species Typopeltis vanoorti. Next base: position 66,333,843 of record NC_143552.1, on the reverse strand, counting down.
CTATTTGGCAGAGCCAATGCCTGAATATATCTCAAAAGTCAGGAAATTAAATAAGGCAGCAGTGAAATGAATGAGGAGGTTAAGCATGCAATCTTGAACAAGAAGGCAGCACAAGATAAGGGACAATAATCAGCTGCATGAGGACAGGCAAGGAAAATGACTTGCTTGATAAGGGTAGCAAAAATACAGTTTGAGCAGAAGTTAACTAATGAAAAAACTATGGGAGTTATATTGATAAGTGGCCAGTAGAAGAAAGAATAATTAAGGAAAAATGATAATGTTTAGTAAAAATAGTAGAATGATAACCACTGTGGAAGATACAGATGAGATATTAAATGAGCAATTCATAAAGTTATTTCATTCTAGAGAGTGTCACATCACACAGAACTCATGTACAGTGGGAAGGGTGGAGTAGGGAGGGAGTGATAGTGAGTGGGCAGGAGATATCAGAGGAACTGAGTAACCCTAATGTTATAAAGGATGTAGGTCATGATGATATATCACCATCTGTTTTGAGTAAATGTTCCAGGTAGTAATTATAATGTACATTTTTAAAGTGAGTCTCAGTAACACTGGATCAATTTACAAAAGAGTGGAAGAAGAAAAAATTGTTCCACTTCACAGTACGAGGGTGGTGGTCTGAAAAGTTCTTGGCCTAACAATGAAAACACGAATTTATAATTTCAAGATTATTTTTATTTTTCAACATAATCTCCCTTAAGAGTAATACATTTATTCCAGCAATGCTCCAGCACCATTATCCTGTCCCTGTAGTGGTTCTGAGTAAGATCCACAAAATCCCCATCTACAGCTGCAATCACCTCTTGATTTGAAGAAAAATGCTGACCAGTGAGGAAGAGTTTTAGCTTTGGGAAGAGACAGAAGTCAGAGGGAAACAAATCTGGGGAATAGGGTGGATGTTCCAACAATTCATAGTGCAGATCCCTTAATTTTCCCATTGCCAAAACACTTTTGTGAGCAGTGCATTGTCCTGATGAAAGATGATTTTTTCTTCTGCAAACCGGGTCTTTTCTCATGAATTTTTTCGTCTATTTCCCCGGTTATTGTTTTACCCTTTTCAACATAATTAGTAAACAAAATGCCTTTAGCATCCTAAAACACTGATGCCATGACCTTTCCTGCTGATGGAACCGACTTTGTCTTCTTTGGCACTGAACAACTGGCTTCTATCCACTGTTTTGACTGCTGTTTGGATTCTGGTGTGTAATGGTGAATCCAAGTCTCATCCGTATAATAAATCAATGCACAAAATCAGTTTTATCCTTGTTAAAACACTCCAAGCACTGTTCAGAGATTTTCACGCAAGTGCATTTTTGATCTGCTGGGAGCAAGTGCAGCACCCATCTTGCGCAAAGCTTTTTCATTTGCAATTCTTCATGCAAAATATATCCTACACGTTCTTTTCAAAGGCCTATAGTCTCAGCAATTTCCCGCACTTTGACTCACTGGTCATCCAATACCATATCATGCACTCGATCAGTGATATCTGGTGTTGTTACACTTTATGGATGTCCTTCACGTGGATCATCTTCAAGGCTGGTACGGCCATGTTTAAACTCGGCAGCCCATTTCTAAATTGTTGAAAATGAAGGAGAAGAGAGCCCATAAACTTTTATGAACTTTGAATTAATTTCTTTTGCCGTTAAACCTTTTTTTACAAAGAATTTTATAACCGCACGATACTCAATTTTATCCATTTCAATGGATACAGACAACACTTTTGCTTCAGACAGCTGTATAAAACAAACTACTTGATAGAATGACTTGCAATTTCAGATGGATGCTTATGACAGATGTACCAACTTAGAAAAAAAAATCGTGTCGATAATGTTGTCATCTATGGTCGAGGCTGAGAACTTTCAGACTACCCTCGTATGAGCAATTCATAAAGTTATTTCATTCTAGTGAGTGTCACATCACACAGAACTCAAGTACAGTGGGAAGGGTGGAGTAGGAAGTAAGGGTGGAGTAGCCACTCAGCCTGCCTGGTTGGCTGAGTGGCTACCGTATCTGCTCTCCAGCCAAAAGCTGTGAGTTCGAATTCCACCGTTGGCATGGATGTTTATGATTGTCTGTGAAAATTCTGGTGGTTGTGGTGGTGAGTGGTAGATGGCATTGGTGTAGATGCTGTTCATTGTAGTTGGTGGATTGAGTAGTGGAGACAGAAAGTTGTAGAGCAAGTTCGTCCTTCGATGAGTCTTTGGACTCCCTGGAGGTGTCACGTAATAATAATAATAATATTTATTTTCTCATCTGTGTGCATGCATGCATGCATGCATGCATGCCTGTGAGTGTGGTTAAAGCATTGGAAAGGTTACTTTGATGGACAGCATGAATCTGTTACAGCAAGGCTGTGTTTTAGCAATCTACTTACTTATTATAACAAGGTAGTAAATTTACTGGACAAGGGAGATGCATAACACAGTGATATAGTTAGATTGCTAGATTTTGGAAAAGTCTTGTAGCAATACATTGTTATATGACAAGTTGATAATTAAACTGGAATGGGTTGGAGAATAGATTAGTGAACTGGAATGGAGATTGGCTGTCTGATAGGTATCAACAAGTTGTGAATGAGGAAGGGAAGGGGCAACATTCCAAAAGAAGAAATTACTAGTTGTGTGGCTCCAAGGACTGTTTTGGGTTGTTGTTATCTAACTTCTATGTTAAAAACTTGGGAATGGTGATGTGCAGTTTTCTGCAGATGATCCAAAGTTGGACAGAACCATGAGGAGTAGAGCAGAAATAGCTCTACAAGATGATGCAAACTGTATGATTGGTTGAGTGGGGGTTACTAGTTGAATGTTGCAAAGTGTAAGATTTTAAATTTCAAATTTCAGCAAGCAAACATGGGAGAAGAGTATGCAGTTGGTGGAGATATGAGGGATCTGGGGATGATGGCTGATAAAGACCTAACTTTTTTCTGGATACATTGCTAAAATTTTGAAGACAACACAGGGAATTATGACAATGATGTGGAGGATACACTCTGTGTCCTCTGCATCATTAGATGCAAGAATGTTGTGGTTCTGTTGTATAAGGCTTTGATCAGACTGCATATGGATTCATCATCCATAACATAGGAAAAATGGAGAGTTTACTGTCCATACTTAAAAATACTTGAAAGATTTTTTGAACTGAGATATTGTGTTCTGCACACAATTGATTAATTGTGAACTTTAATTGATTACCTATGGGTATATCTACACTAATGCTTATAAAGTTAGCAGTGGATGCATTCTGCCACAAAATTCATGTATCTATACTAATGCTTATAAAGTTAGCAGTGGATGCATTCTGTCACAAAATTCATGGAGGAAACTCTTCGCAATCAAAATTCTGAAATAGCTAGAAATAAGCATAGCATACGGTATTGCAATTCTGCATTTCACAGAGGCATACAAAGTTATCACAGGTTCTTCAGTATTTGCACAGAACACAAGATGACAGTGAATTATTTCCCAGACTCATTAAAGATACTATACGGAAAATTATAATTCATTAATAAAAGAATCTTTCTCTCCTTCAGAAAATGATTAACAGAATTCAACCTTAGAATACCAACATGTAATATCAAACTTCCAAAATAAGAAATTGCCTGACTCCAAAGAGATACAGTCATTAATATAGTCACTGTTACACAATTTCTAGTGATAACCTCTTGTTCTTTCCCCTCTTTCTTGTCATGTATTGAAAAAAATCCTTTGTTACATTTACTGAATGTTATTGAAAAGATGCAGAAGAAATATTTCATTATCTAACAAGAGGGAAAGATAACATGGATTCACCATTGGAGTTGAGTACAAGTGTGGTTAGGCAAGGATGCATCAATTAACTTTTTTTGCTTGTAGAGTGGTAAATGAGCAGCATGGGTTGTCAGAGGTGATTTAAATGCACTGTAAGTAAATGAGTTTTTTAACATATATATATATGTGTGTGTTTTTTAAAAGTAATATTTAATATACAGGGTGATCAAAATTAAAGTATCCCTGTGGAGTGCCACCCAGTGATCCAAATGGTGCAGAACTTTAAAGGAATACACTGTATGTCAAGCAGAAGTGATATCTGTGTGAGAGAGAGAGAAAGAAAAAGAGAGAAGGTAGTTCCAAAATTCAGTCTGGGTTGCCAGAGGAAATTTTAAGTGCACTGTCAATAAATGAGTTTAAAGAGAAGTGTGAAATATTGTTGAATAAAGATGTTTCATAATGAAAAAAAAAAAACTATACCTCTAAGCCATCTATACAATTTCGAATGCTATTAATCAGTTTAATATATGTTTTTTTTTATTGTCATGATATTTAATATACAGAGTAATCAGACTTAAAGTATCTCTCTTTGAGGCCTTGTGCTGCAGCACCCAGAGATCCAAATGCTGCAAAACTTTGCAGGAATACATCGTGTCATGTGGAAACGATATCTGAGGAGGGGGAAAAAAGTTCCAAAATTCACCACCAGGTGTTAACACTAAATGCATGGAATTAGCATATCACACACCTCTCAGCAAGTACTAGGAGGGTTTAAAAAGATGGACACAGGATTTTTCTCTTCATTCTAGTTGCTAATACTGTACATCACAGTGATGACATTAACCTTGCCCAAAGGTGCTTTGCTCATGAAGCTGTACTACCTAAATAATGCAATGTAATTAAAATTTGCAGCAATCTGCAAATTTCATCGCCTGAACAAATGCTGAATATGTGCTCTGTGACAAATGATTAGTCATTTTGAAGAAACAGCATCATTGAAATTAGACCAGGGAGGTTGCAAACCAATCAGTTCACAACAAGTCAAGTTGCTACTGTTGTTGTGGAGCAAGCTATGAATAACAGCATTGGTTCCTGCAGTGCAAGTGCTGTATGAGTTGAAATGCAGAATTGTCCATAGAATTTCCAGACGATTCTGCATTTCAACTCATTCAAGATAACCCAGACACAGGAGTTGTGCCTGCAGGACTTTGAAAGTTGACTGACATTCGCTTCAACATTCCCTGCTCAAGTGGAGTTGGATGCTGCATGGCTCTGGATGATTTTGCAGGGAGATGAGGCTCACTTTCACCTGAACGGACTGTGAATACCACAATTACCAGGCTTGGGCCATGCAAAATCTGCATGCAGTCCAACAAATTCCCTGCATGGCTCTGGATGATTTTGCAGGGAGATGAGGCTCACTTTCACCTGAACGGACTGTGAATACCACAATTGCCCGACTTGGGCTATGCAAAATCCGCATGCAGTCCAACAAATTCCTTTGCATTTAACCAAAATTACTGTCTGGTGTAGGTTTACAGTTTCGTTTATCATTGGACCATTCTTCTTTGAGTCCTGTGACATGCTCAGTTACTGCTGAGAGATATCATGATATGATAAAAAAATTTTGTTGCACAACAGCTGCAGCAGTGCCTGTGCATGGATTCAGTTATTTCATGCAGGATGGGAAACCCTAAACACATTGGTCAATCCAAACAGGAGGTTCTTCAACAACATTTCACAGAAGCCAGAGTGATCAGTTGTGTATTTCCCACTGCATGACCACCTCATTTACCTTATCTGACCATGTGACCTCTAGCTCTGGGGATTTCTCAAAGACAAAGTTTATCAGGATCATTGTGATAACTTGACAGCACTGAAAGATGCCATAACACAGCATGTTTGTGGTATACTGGGAATGTGTTATTTATGCTTGTGTTTGTTTTCTCCTTTTTACACAGAAAAATTACTACATTCAGTACATTATACAGCACCCCGGTGGCGAATTTTGGATCCCCCCCTTCAGATATTGCTTCGGCATAACACACAATGTATTCCTGCAAAGTTTTGCAGCCTTTGGCTCACTGGGTGGCACCCCACAAGGCCTTAAACTGGGATACTTTAATTTTTATCAGTTTGTATATGCACTTCTTTTAAGAACTGAACAATTCATATTTAGGAACATTGCACGAACTAATAAATTATAACTCTCAATTCATTTAATGAACATAGAACCCTGCACATGTGAACATTTTATGATGTGCAAATGTTCAATAATATTTAGTGATTCGTAACTGAAAATGTTCAGTCCAGTAATTTTTGCTGTTTCATGTTGTATTGAATGGTGTTATGTAAGATGAATGTTTTGTAATCCAGTAATTCCTATTTTTATGCCACACTGAATATTCTTCAAGTGCTGAACATATACCACACATCAATGTTGTGTATGTTTACATTAACCATTCTATTTTTTATTACTCTCAAAATATGGAAAACAAACAGAAATTCAATAATTGTGAGAGTACTAAAAGTAGAAAAAACATCATTTGATTTCAGTAGAAGCTAAAAGGAACATAATTAGCATTCTGAAAATGGCAAATCACTTCAAATGGTCAAGTTCATAACATCAGTCATTCAACAACCGCAGCAATTTTAAACGAGAAATTGTGATTTTACCACAATTTAGGCCCTGTTCAGTCTCCAGTTACTTCTAAAAATATGAAATACCACTGTTGAAGAAACTGAACATAGTTTAATAACTGGGATTCAGAACAAAGTGTGTGTGTGGGGGGGGGCTTGAGCCTGAAATGATTTAAGATAGGTCTAGAATCTTTTTTAGGACATTAAAATGAGCATGGGAGGGGGAAACAGATCATTCTGCTGAATTTAAGGCTAGCACCGGGTGATCTGCTAGATTCTAGGGGGGAAAAAAAAACTTTCATCATCTGATGAGTCTGCAAGTGCCAATCACAATATAGCCCAAACATTCCTTTGCTATTATCAAAAATTATTGAAGAAGAAGGCTGATCTTATCAACATCGATGTTCCAGGATTCTAAATTTCAAAGTATCGTTTGACTACTACTTGGTAGGAATGCATCTGTAGACTGAACTAAAACCACTTGTGGTTTACAACCTGAAAACTTGATGTTTCAGAAGTTTTGAAAAGGCAGCAATGCTGGTCATGCGGAATTCTAAAAAAAACTTTGTGTAATACAAAAAGTCCAATTACAGACAGATAGTACAAACAGAAAGTTTGTACAGATAATACAAGAAAGACACAGAAAGTTGAAAGGTGTTTGAATACACATAGGGAGGAAAAGAAAATTAAGCTGCAAAATAAGAAACAACAAAGCAAAAAATCAGGTGACTGTAAGCAAAAATCAGGTAATGTTGTTTGTAAAAAGAAGGATGTTATTTGGTATTTAAGTTAAAGCTAAAATTAAAAATATATTACATGCAATTCAAAAACAGAAAAGTAAATGAGATCATAATTGTAGTAGGTACTAATGACATAACCAGTGATAAGTTCAGTATGAGAGAGGACATGAAAGGGTTGTTAGAAGAGGTGAGAGTGAAGAGTGAGAAAGTGAAAATAGTAAGTATATTACCTACATATGATAAAAATGAATTAAAAAGGGGCTATGATGGCAAACAATTCAGTGCATAGCCTGTGTAGAAGGAATGAATGCAAGTTTTTGGATGTGTTTAATGAGTTTGAGATAAGATTAGATTCGTATAAGAGCCCACACCTGAATGCATTTGGTATCAGGAGTCTTGAAAAACTAATAACTGGTATCAAACCTAACACACAGAGTCTGGGAAACTAAATTATAATGGGAGGGATGGTGAGAACATGTAAGAGTGACAATGTTATATAATTGTGCTAATGATGGGAATGAACATTATCATGGAAATGATTACGAGGAGAGAACAATTTCAACTCTGTGTTTGTCCAGTTCGGATCCATCAAACATATGAAAAATGTCTACATGTATAAGGCACTAGAGAAGAATAGAGATCTGCAAGTTGTCCAACTGTCTCAGGTGACTGCAGACAAGAGTATACAAAAGAACATGCAGGTAGATCATTATTATTATTATGTGACACCTTCAGGGAATCCAAGGATTCATTGGGGAAGGGCACACTACTTTACTTTTGCTAAATACATCTCATCTTCTCCACTACTATTAATTCTCCAACTATGACAATCACCACCATCTATCACCAATCATCATCATCACCAACAACAGTATTTTTTGTCTGTAAATTGCATGTGTTCTGAAAGCTGATTTGTCTATACACGGAATGAGAAACCCATGTTTCCAGGAGAAAAAAATCTTGCTACCACCGTATGAGATTGTCAAACTCACCTTCAATTGAAAAAGCACATATATGGATTCCTCTGTCTGCACACGAATGCTAGGAGCATCAGAAACAAAGGGATAGAGTTTGTTGTCTTGGTCAATATGTTGGGACCTCAGATTGTAGGCATTAGTGAGACCTGGCTATCAGAATCAGACATATTAAATAGTACTAAGTGTAAAGGGTACAGTATTTTTAGGAAGGACAGACAGGATAGGAGAGGAAGGAGCATACTGCTAATGATATTGGATGACTTGAATCCAGTTAGTGTTGAGCACTATGACTGTAGTACTAGTAATAGTATTTCATGTGGCAGTGAATTTGAAGCAGTCTCATGTGAGGTGGAATCTAACAAATCAATTACATAGTAGGGGTGTTCTCATAATGAGTAATCATAATGGGAGACTTTAATTATCCAAATACTGATTGGGTAGAAATTAAATTTCATGAGAAGAATGAAACTGAATTTACCGAGCTGTTGAGGAACAACTTCCTCAAGTGGCATGCGACAGTTAAAGACATATTTAAGTTAAAGCGTTTCAGTTAAAGACGTAACTATTCTGCCTCCGGATGGTGATGGTGATCATGCAGTACTCACTTGGGATGTGACTAAGTTTAATGAATGTTCCATTCAGAAAAGGCTACATGCTAAACTACAGAGCAGGAAATGACCAACCGAGGAGTATAATAAGTTCAGCGGAATGGATGGAAAGAATATTGACATTGCATAGGAAGCATTTAAAAAAATACTTAAATGATGCAATATCAGAATGTGTCCCAAGAGTTCGAAAAATAAATAGAGTAGGAGTCAAATGGATGTGTAATTTTATTAAGCAAAACAGATAATGTAGAAGGAATATCGTGTGCATCAGGTTGATTTTTTGTTATGAAAATTATAAGCAGCAGGCCAGAAGAGTCGCAACAACTGTTGTATGGAAAGTTAAATCTGAGTATGAAAAGAAACTGGATCTGCAAGCTAAAGACAGCCCATGAGAATTCTATTGATATGCTGTAAGTAAAAAAATGAATATGAAAGAATAACTCTTCTGAATGCAGATGGTATGAGGGTGACAGATGCAGAAAAGGTTGTTCAACTAATGAATGCCCATTTTGCTAAAAGCTATCAACCTAGTGCAGTGGTGGCGAACCTTTTTAAATCCGAGTGCCAAAAGTTTACAAATCGAGTTGTGATGTGCCGGCGCATGCCAAAAATTTACAAATCAAGTTGCTGACGTGCCGGGCATGTCAGCAACTAATTAATACAACACTAATTAATTAATTAACATTAATTAATACAAAATAAATTGCAGAATTTTATTGAGACAAGTTTAAAAATTAACATAGAATTTCATAAAAATGAACTCATAATTTGCATACACATTGTCGTATACAAATCAATATCAGCCTATTTATCAATTTATTAATATATCAATTTATTAATGAGATTTTTGCTGTTGTACATTGATGGCAAATGCTTTATATCAGGTTCATATTTTGTCACTTTTAGTAATACACACGCAGAACTAGATTCATCAGTCATTCTATTTCTTAAACTGTCTTTTATAAAATTCATTTCAGAAAATAATGACTCACAAGTATATTTAGAGGAGTTAAAGGAGAAAATTAATTATGGCATAATCATAAAGAGTATTAATACACTTATGTATACAGTGTAGCATGCTGACAAATATAAAAGTACGCATTTAAATTAGTTATCGATCACAGGACTAATGCTAAAATATTGTAGTTTCCTCAGGCCAACATCATTAAATTAACTTGTGATAAGTTTCATTGACATATCCCGTTCTGATCACCAAAAATTTATAATATTATTCAGTATAAAATTATTGATTATTGTATTATTAAATTGATTTTAATGATGTTGGCTTGAAAAAAAAAACAAAAAAAAAATAGTAGAATATAATTTGCCCTTGCATATAACTGGCACCCCTGATTTCAATTTACGAAAAAAGACATTAAAAGGTTTTGCATATATACAAAATCTTTTAATGTATAAAAGGTTTTGCACATATACCTCTCACATAAAAAACAACACGCTCTCACCAACAGACATTATATACTGTAGATGTAAGAAAAAAAAAAATAGTTTTATTGTATCCCTGAATAAGGTACAGAGGCTTTTGCAGTCTGTGTAATGTATTTCTCAACAAATAGTGCAATTAGAGAAAGAGAATACAGCTGGAATAAAAATGGCACTAACTAATGAATCACATGTACCCCCCCCCTCACAGATGGGATATCAGCACAGGTGCTAAAAGAGTTTTCAGCTGAACTGGCTATTCCTTGGACCAGGTTATGTAATTTGAATCTCAGAACAGGGAAGATTCTGCAGGAATGGAAAGAAAGTATGGTAATCCCATTGCACAAGGGTGGTGCAAAGAGTGATGTATCCAACTATCAACCAATCAGTATCTCAGGAGTGGTGGTGAAGATTTTGGAAAAATTGGTTAGGACACATTCAGAAATGGGTTCACAGTGGATCTCTACTTTACAATGAACAGCATGGGTTTACTAAGGGAAGGTCATGTTTTAGCAACTTTCTTGCATTCTATAATAATGTTATCATTGAAATAGACAAGGGAATGGATGCACCATGATACTTTAGATTTTGCTAAGGCTATTGACAGAATACAGCATGGAAGACTGTTGCATAAATTGAATATGAGTTTGGATTATAAAATATTAGCATGGATAAGAGGATGGCTAACTGAAAGATATCAAAAAGTGGTATACAGGGGATGTAAGTCTGCAACAAAAAAATAAATAAATAACTAAATAAATAAAATAACTAGTAGTGTACCACAATGATCAGTCCTTAGTCCACTGTTATTTAATCTGTACATTAATGATATTACGAAGGATTTGACAGGCAACATACAAACATTTGCTGATGATGCAAAGATAGGTACGGTAATCAGGAATGCTGCTGATATGCAGTACTTGCACAATGATTTGAATAGACTGGAGTTGTGGACATGGGAAAATGGATGTCAGTTCAATGACAGTAAATGTAAAGTCATTCACTTTGGTGTGATTAGATATTAAATGTCATATTATATTGGTGGAATTATGCTAGAAGAAACAGCTCAGGCTAGGAATCTTCGAGTGTTAGTAGGTAGCAAGTTGAAGCTCAGGGATCATGTTGCAAAAAGACTGCAAATACAACTCAAAAGATAATTGCAATGCTCAAATGAACATTCACATGTAAAAATAAGGATGTCATTTTGCCTCTTTACAAGGCCTTGATAAGACCTCACTTGGACTATTGTGCGCTGGTTTGATCTCGTGGTTTCTGTTGTGATAGCGGAGAGAATGCAAAGACGAGTTAAAATGATATCAGGATTGTGGAATACTGATTATGAAGACAGATTGAAAATTTGTAGAGTGTAGACACTAGCAAACAGGAGAAAGAGAGGTGATATGATTGAGATATACAAACTTCTGAAAGGATCATACAGGATTTCAGTTGATGGAATTTTTCATTTTATGGAGAGTGGGGAAAGGAGAAGAGGGCATCCTTGGAAGCTGAGAATGAATTCCACTAAAAAGGGGGTGAGGGCTAAATTTTTCTCTCTTAGGGTTGTGGGTGATTGGAATGGATTGCCATTGCAAGCAGTATGAATGAATTCAAAAATAAGTATGATAGCTGGTGTGTTGTGTGGTATATGGTCTACCTCAATGAGTCCCTGACTTCCTGGAAGTCTCTCTTAATAATAAGATCTGCACCATTCCACAAGTTGTTTGTAAATCACTTTGTTCCAGCTAAAAAATATTTAAGATAGAGAGAGAACAACTGGGCATTTAAAGTTTTACTGCTGCTTGATAATGCATCAGGTCACCCTTCAACATTATAGACAAATCTAAATGTAAAAGTGTATTTCTGTCTCTAATATTATTATAAATTATACAAATTATAATACCCCATATAAAATTTGCAACTATAAAAAAATGCTTCTATTTACATTCTACAATCAGCCAAACTGTAGCAGCTACCAGTGCAGATTAAAGTAACTCTCAAAGATATTTGAAAAAGATACAATAAGAAGTCAACAAAAATGAACTACTCTTGGAGAAAACTGTACCCATAGTTTGTTTCTAGTTTACAAAATTCTCCAGAAACTAAAGAGCAAATCACCAAGAAAGTTGCAGAGATGAGACTGAGACTTGATGTGGAAACAAATGCTTCAGAAGTTGAAAAGTTTCCATGTGTTAAGGCTTAAGTGCTTGGAGGATATTGTGTTGGAGGTTTAATGGAGACAGCATCAGGAAAGGATTACAAACTAATTTTAATGCTTTCAATATTTTGTCTTTCAAAATTTTCAGTGAGTACAAATAACCATTGTAACATACACACAAAGACAACACAATAATGAAACATGTGGGTGTCTCTAAGGTCTAGCTCTATGGGTGTTTGATGGCCTAAGATGTAAACTGGGACCTCTGATGATTATTGTTTCCCATACTTTTGGGAAGTTTTATGCATTTGCATTTGTTTAAATTAGGTTGATTGCTGAGTGCTGCTGCAGATTCCATGTAGAAAAATTAACTGATTCTCATTAAGAAGAAATAACAAATGATGAGGAAATAGAAATAAAGAAGGAAATTAGAGAATTAGCCTTTTTTAGATTTGATAATCTGAGGCCCATTTCTGCACAGTAGTTTTTAAATGTATTAAAATGCTCTTTTTTAGAATAAATTCTCTTCAAATTATTATTATGTGACACCTCCAGAGAGTCCAAAGACCCATTGAGGGAGGGCACCTACTCTAGAACTCTCCATCCTCCACCACTCACTCTACCAATTACAGCGAACCACATCATCTACACCAATGCCATCTACTGCCCACTACCACCAGTCTTTTAACAGACTATCACAAACATCCATACCCATGGCAGGATTAGAACCTGCAGCCTCTGGGCTAGAGAGCAGATATGCTAACCACTTGGCCAGCTTATGACATTTACTATCTCTGTATAGAGTTAATTAATTTTTATCCACCCATTTCTCATCCTTCCAAGATGGGTTGAGTCCCCTAATTAGGAGATTTAGCAATTCAATGCAGCCAACTTGTGAATGTTTGCACCCCTCTAGGGAATAAGTATATTATGTCTGTAGAATGTGTGTTAATGGAGCTGTTTTGTTAAGAAAGGCAAAAAAACCCAAGTTTATGGGAGAAAAAACCTTCTACCTCTATATAAGATCAGCTAACTCATAATTTGACTGAAAAGACCTCATAATGGTTCCTAATGTGGTAGATGCTAATTTATTTCAGTAACACATATATAAATTTAAAAGTATACATGTTATGAAAAATTTAAATTCAACTTATAATCATTCAAATTACAAACAGCATGTATAAGTTTGGGTTCACCTGTATATACAGTCAATAAGTATTTCTTAACAATTAACATGCCTGAATGCTAAAATGTGTAGGTCTGTTTTTATTATATTTTAAAATAATTTTACTCTCTTTTTATAGTAAAATACAATTTAAAATTCTAACATGAAATTTCTGTATACAGTACTGTACTGTAATTAAAAAAAATGAAACATGAGTTGTGGTACTTGTGTGCATTTTCCAGTAAAAACAATCAGATTATCAAAATTAACAATCAGGTCATCAAAAAACACTTCAAATTCAGGAATCACAACAAAGCGTTCTAAGGGTGGTCACCAAATGCATCACTTCTGGAATGTCTAGGCCAGAGGTCGGCGAACTGGGGTAAATTACCCCAAGTGGGGTAAAAATGAAATTCTTGGGGGTAATGAGGACTCAATAGACATAAATAAAATTATATAAAAAGCGTATTCCTTGTTACGACAGAAATTTTTCTTCTGGCAACAACACTGCATCTGGCCAATGTAATAAACATGTTTAGGAGATGTCACACCATGTTGAATTCCAACCAAGTTGGTTGCTAAGGTGTTGTCAAGTGGCTAAACATATATTATTTGTCAGTTGTCTATTACCTGCCTTAACCTTATTTTTTGACCCATGTGTTTTTGCTTTGTTTAAGTTGATTTAAGTAGTTATTTAATTTAATTTATTTCAATAGTTCTATTTTAAGTGTAAGATTTTCATATATTAACCATGTTTTAGTTTTATGTTAGTTTGATAATTTGATTAATATATTTTCTTCTTGCTCGATTAATTTTCGATGGTCAATAAAATAATTAAATACTGCCTTCATCTTGAGGACATGTCTTAGTGCCACGTTTACCCATTAAATTATTGTAAATTTAAATTAACTTTAAAAAACTTAAATTCAATCACTGTCTTTTTTACCCTTCAGATGACATTAACTAGAAAAAGAATATACCAGGAAGAGTTCCTCAATTATGAGTTTATACAAATAGAAGACAAAGGAATAATGAAACCACAGTGTGTTGTCTGTTTGAAAGTACTGACTGCAAAATCTTTCAAAAAGAGTCAATTGAAGAAACACTTGGATAATTTGCACACACATCTGTCTTCGAAACTGTGGGAATACTTTGTAAATTTGAACATGTCTGTCAAAAGACAAAGATTGGACAGCAACTTGAGAGGTACATTCGATCAATGTTCAGCATCAAAGGCTAGCTTTGAAGTAGCCTGGTTGATTGCCCGAAACAAGAAACCATATACTATTGGTGAGGAATTGGTTAAACCAGCAGCTTTGAAAATGGCAGAGATTATGTGTGGTCAGAAAGAAGCCATGAAACTAAATTCAGTGCCCATGTCTGCAAAAGTTGTGAAAGAAAGAATTTCTATTTTAGCAGAAAATGTGAGAGAACAAGTTATTTCTTCAATAAAAGAGAATAAATGCTTGCTATTCAGCTTGTTGAGACTACAGATGTCAGTAGTAATTCACAGCTGATGGTGTATGTTCACTACAAAGGTTTACATGCAATTGAAGAATAATTGTCGTTTTGTTCTCCTCTCGAGTTGCGATCTCGTGGAATTGATATCTTCAATAAAGTTAATGAATACTTTAATAACGTTATTTATAAATTGGGAAGACTGCATTGCTGTGTCTGCTGATGGAGCTCCAGCTATGTTGGGTCATGAAAGTGGTTTTTTAGCTTTGGTGAGAGAGAATAATCCAAAAATTGAGGTTGACTACTGTATGATCCATCGCCAGGTACTACTGGTGAAACATTTGGAACCTGCACTGGAAGCCGTCATGCATGATGTTATCAACATTGTCAATGTTGTCAAAGGACATGCACTAAACACGCAACTATTTCGAGAATTATGTAAAGATGGTGAGGATGAATATACAGACCTACTTTATCATACAGAAGTGAGGTGGTTCTCACGTGGAAACGTTCTGAACCGAGTGTGGGCTCTCAAAACTGAACTTGAAATTTTTATGGTTGATCAAAAGCATGTTCCTGCAGATCAGTTTACAAATTCCTCCTGGGTTGCACATCTTGCATATTTAGCTGATATTTTTGAGTATGTGAATGCATTGAACAAAGAATTGCAAGGAAAAAACATCAATATAATTTCAGCCAGAGAAAAGATTTCAGTGTTTGGATCAAAGCTTTTATATTGGAGGCAGAAAGCAGAACAAAACAAGATAGCTGCCGCCTTTTCAAAGTTAGCTTTGTTTTTGGAAGATTGTGAAAATATTACTTTTGACGACATCAAGGATACAGTTATAAGGCATCTTACCAAATTCAAAGAGCGGGTCTCTGATTACTTTCCAGATCTTGATTCACATACTGTCAGTTGGGTTGTAGATCCCTTTAATTGTGAAATTGCTGATGTACCAGAAGAGCCTCAAGGAATGGCAGAGGCACTTCTTGAACTTCAATCCATTAATGAAGCACGTATTGAATTTGAAAACAAGGCAGATCTGTCATATTTTTGGATGTCAATAGCTGCAAAGGCTTTCAAAATTGCACATGAGGAGGCAGCCTTTTGTAAAACCTACCTTTGCGAACAAGGATTTTCCACTCTAATGAACATGAAAGCAAAGCAGAGAAATCATTTGGACCCCAGAGACACTATCCAAATTGCTCTGACATCAAAATGCCCCAATTTTGATGTTATTGTATCAAAAATGAAACAACATAATTTCTCCAAAACCTGAAGTGAAAAAGTTTTCAAAGAAATCCTTTTGTTTCATAATGAGGATATAAATTTATTTTATCGCATTTATTTCACACTTTTTATATTTATGATTGTATTCTCCGTATAAATAGATTCAATAAACCTTTTGAATTTAAATAATCTATGCTTTTCTCCCTTTCAAATCAAGGGGGTAACGTCGGCGTAAATAAATATATTTTGGGGTAATAGGTAAAAAAAGTTCCCCGACCCCTGGTCTAGGCCCATTTTTCAGGAGTGAAGAGCAGGAGGGAGGAAGCGTCTTTAAAAATTTACATATCTTAATCTGTACAATTTGCCTTTTCTTTTCTGCATAAATTTCTCTGCAGCTTGCATCATTCTGTCTACCTTGCTAAATCTCTCCCTGTTGGAAAGTTTCCCCATTTCCTCAAACAACTGAACTACCTTATTAGCAGAAGCAAATGCCTCTGCTAATTTTTTCACTGTAAACTTTTCTTTTTTATGGGGAGGGGCAGGGTGCTCAGTTTCTTCATGCTTTTTTGCTCTTTTTTTCCTCTCTCTCCTGTTTTCTTCTTCAACACACACACACACTTCTAGCTCTATAAGGTCTTCAACTAAGAGCTCTT
Source organism: Typopeltis vanoorti (assembly GCF_054136105.1). Classification (NCBI taxonomy): domain Eukaryota; kingdom Metazoa; phylum Arthropoda; class Arachnida; order Uropygi; family Thelyphonidae; genus Typopeltis; species Typopeltis vanoorti. The sequence goes on along the minus strand of NC_143552.1, from coordinate 66,317,009 downwards.
CTTTCACAGTTCCCACAAACTGTTCTACATCTTCACTATCGACCTCCAACTCTTTATTTGCAGAACTGTCTTGTCACCAATTCCTTGTAAGCATTTGTTTTTGTAAAATCCTGTGAATGTATGAATATACATTTTCAACACCTTCTTCTTACAAACGCCACTCTGCTGTCATCTCATTCCAAATATTGCACCTACATTTTTTGTACAATGCAAAATATTATATTTCCTTACAAAAGTCCCTCAGAATTTTCACACCTGCAGTTGTAGCAATGGCGTAAGAAAAATTATTTCTTAAATAATGTCTTGAAGGTAGCAATAATACCCAGATCATAAATTGCAGGAATGAGGTGATATTTGGTGAATGTGTTAATGGTATGACTGTTGTAAATATGAGTTTTCATAAATCACATATGTGAAGAACTGACTGCATTCCATTTGTATATGGAATGAACAGCATTAACACAATAATTTTTCTATAGTGTTTTCTATAGTGATTGTTTTTCACAATTATGAAGTGCTGTTTTTAAATATGGGTAGCATGTAACTAGCACACAAACACAGTTCACTGTATATGATTTTCAGTATGAGGAATTACTTCAAATGAAATGACCAGTTTTTCAAAATAATAATAATAACCATGGCTGTTATTATTATTATAAACATTAAAAAAATGCATGAATTATAAAACCTACTGCATTATTAAGCTGTGGTAACATATATACATACTACCTTTTAAACAACATGAGAAGTCTATCATCTTGGTATACGTATTTTTCCAAATTATTAATAGTTTCTTGTTTTAGCGATCCCTAAAAAGAAATAACAATATCTCTTAAAGTTATTAATGAATATAAGCTAATTTGTAAAATAAATTATTAAAGCATTATCAACTTCTTTATTCATCATTATTAAATATGTTTGATAAAAATAGCCATACAGATTGTATTTTATGTTAATGTTTCACAGAAGTTGGTTTACTGCACAACTTTCAGGTAAGAACTTTCAAAACATATTTCAATACATGGTGGGAAAAGTGAGAAAAAGGAGCCATCCCTGGAAAATGTGAGAACTAGATTTTTTGCTTTGCTAATGACAAATGAGTGAAAAATGGGTAGTTTGTAGAAGGAAGGCGTAATATCAGAAAATTGTAATTGAAATGTGACAAGGAAAGCAATCAGATACCATTTGTCCTATTTTACCCTAGTAAGGTAGCAGCATGGATGGAAGTCCTAAGAGATAATATAAAGTGCAAAATGACTCAACTACTTGTACATGGCAGGGGAAGTAACAAGGCCTCCTAGGTTGTAAACCAACAAAATTCTTTATATTCTTTGGGACATGAAATGGGAGAACCCTCCTACAAACTGGAAAGTTAAAAAATCTAAAGAAAATAGCCATACTAGAACTAGTGAGATGAAATGAAGTGGAACTGGAGACTTTTGGAGTGGTGACTACAGAATCATTTATTCAAGGTGAGGAGGCAGCAAAAAACAGATTTGTAATAGTCTTTAATATGGAATGGGGAAGAAATGTAATCTGCTCAGTAAAATATATATCAGCAAACTATAATGGTAACACTTGAAGTAAGACCAACAAATATAATAATAATACATTTGAAAATTTGAAAAACAAAGATGGGATGCAGAATTTATGCTTGGTGAGAATATATTGTTGGAGGTAGAGGAAATAAGAGATCTGGGGGTGATAGTGGATAAGGATCTAAAATTTAGGGGACACATTGCCAAAATTGTGAAGGCAACACAAAGGCTTCTGGGGATGATGCAGAGGACAATGACGTGTAGAAGTAGGAAGATTCTTGTTCTGTTGTATAAGGCTTTCATTAGGCCACACATGGACTATTGTGCCCAGATTTGGTCACCCTGGTTTTCAGAAGGATGAAGAAATGTTGGAAAGGGTCCAAAGGAGACTGACTAAGATAGTCTCTGACCTCTGAAATGTCGAGTATGAGGAAAGATTGAGAAGATGTAATTTGCAGAGTCTGGTGGACAGGAGGAAGAGGGGAGATATGATAGAGACCTACAAGTTGGTAAGGGGTTGTTATAGGATCAATATTAGAAAAGTTTTACAGAGAATAGTGGGAGATCAGGGGAGAACCAGAGGTCATCCCTGGAAACTGTATAAAGAAGGTGTGAGTAGGGGAGTGAGAGGCAGGTTTTTTTCGTGCAGAGTTGTGAATGATTGGAATGCTTTGCCTGAGAATGTGGTGTCTGCAAAGAGTTTGAATGTGTTTAAAACACAGTATGATGAGCTGTGTGTGTGTGTGTGTGTGTGTGTGTGTGTGTGTGTGTGTGTGTGTGTGTGTGTGATAAAAGGACCTCCCAGATGAGTCTTTTACTCCATGAGGTCTTGGGGTGGTAATAATAATAATAATAATAATAATACATGCTTATCAGTGACCCCAGTGATTATGAAATTGAGAGGATATGAAGATAATGAGAATCATATAGAACTCACCAAAATCAGAGAGATTGAAATAAAAACACAGAAGGAAAGTGCTCATGTTAAGGATACATATGAGGATGTGCTGAAAAATTGTGATAATCACCACGAAATAATTCCCCATGAAATGTTGAGAGGAAGACATTTAGTTGGATGTTGCTATAGGCCTGGGAATGTGGAAGGTGGTGATGAAGAAATGTATAAACAACTTGGATTAGTGAACAAAGGAAGGGTAATTATTATGGATGATTTTAATTATGGTGGTATAGATTGGAATGAAGAGATAGCATTTGGGAATAAGGAAAATGAATTTCTCAAGTTCTTGAAAGATAACTATCTCAGGCAGCACGTAAAGAAAGGCATGTGAGGATCAAGAGTTCTAGATCTCATAATTTCATCAGAGGATGTAATTGTTAGAAGGGGTTTCACATTTTTCTCCAGTTGGTGAAAGTGATCATGAAGTAATCACCTGTGTTGTGGCCAGTCATATGCAGACTTTTGAGAGGAAAGGATATATGTGGAATTATAAGGCTGGTGATTATGACAGGCTTTCGGAGACAACTTTGAGCTATAACATGGAACGAGAAGTTGAGCGGTAAGGAAATAAATGCTGCATGGGATCTTACAAAGAAATACATAACAGCATCATGTACGAATGTATCCCAAAGGCCAAAAGGCTGAATAAGATAGTGTAAAATGGACGAATGTGGAGCTTAAGCATGAAATCTGGAAAAAGGAAGTACTTTGGAGGAAGTACAAGATGAATAATGGTAATCACTCACATGAAGAATATAAAGAACAAGCCAGGAGAATGACTCAGTTAGTAAGGAAAACAAAAGTAGAGTATGAGCATAAATTGGCAAATCAGGCTAAGAAAAACCCTAGAGAGTTTTTTAGATATGTGGAAAGTAGAAGAAGAATGATCATGGAAAGATGAAGTTAAGGGATGAAAGGGATAGAATGGTAACTGCTGCAGAAGACATTGTTGAGGTATTCAGTGATCAATTTATAAGTGTGTTTCATCCTAATCAGGGTGAAATCATGAGGAACTTAAGTGTAGAAGGCACAGGAGCAGATAGCTTAATTGTGAGTGAGCAGGAGGTATTTGAGAAAATAAATAACCTTGATGTTAATAAGGGGATAGGATTTGATGACATATCACCACGCATCTTAAGGGAATATTCCAGGGAATTGGCAGTAGTATTGGCATCCTTGTTTAATAAGTTTTGCAACAGCACAGGTTCCAAGGGAGTGGAGGGAGGGTAAAATTGTTCCACTGCATAAAGGTGGTGATAAGGCTGTAACTTTATAGGCTGATTTGTATTTATCTTTAGTTGTAGTGAAGGTCCTGGAGAGATTGGTGAGAAGTAGGATACAGAAATGGGTTGATAACAGCAGTATTCTCTGTGGTTATTAGTATGGGTTTGTTAAGAGGAGATCATGTTTCACCAACTTACCTATGTACTATAACAAGGTGACAAATACCTTGGACAAGGGAGATGCATATATAGCGGTGTACTTGGATTTTGATAGACTGCCACATGACAAGCTCTTAAATAAATTAAAACAGACGGGACTGGATAACAGACTTCTGTGTTGGATCAGTGACTGGCTATTGGATAGGTATCAGAAAGGTGTATATGGGGGGTGTAGTAATAATCCATATGAGGATTATTATCTGTTCACAATAATCCATATGAGACCTTGATCAGGCTTCATATGGATTATTGTGCACAGAGTTGGTCCTCGGTTTTTTTTTTTCAAGTTGACGAGGATATGTTGGAAAGGGTACAGAGAAGATTCACAAAGGTAGTCAGTGGTCTTTGGAATGCGGAGTATGAGGATGGATTGAGAGAATGTAAGTTGCAGAGCCTTGTGAATAGGAGGAAGAGGGTGGATATGATTGAGACATATAAGCTGGTTGGTTAGGGGTTGTTATCAGGTAGACATGGAAGAGATTTATCATAGAATGGGAGACAGGAGTAAAACAAGAAGCCATTGCCGGAAACTGTATAAGGAGGGTGTGAGCAAAGGAGTGAGAAGCAGGTTCTTTGCATGGAGGGTGGTTAGTGAGTGGAATGCATTGCCCTGAGTGAGTTGTGGACACATTGAATCAATTTAAGAAGTGGTTGGATGAGCATTGTATGCAATAGTGAGTACCTCCACGATGAGTCTCTGACTCCATGGAGGTCAAATGTTAATAATAATGTTATACACTTGTTACAAGGTTGCTTCATCATTGGCAATCATCTGAGAAAAAAGTCTTTCTCTTGTTACACAAACCAGTCCTCAGTTGCAGATATGACTTCTCACCAAATATGAGCACAATAGTCCAAATGCAATCTGACCAGTGCTTTATACAGTGGCATAAACACTTAATTATCCATGCACATTAGTGTATTCTTCATCATAGTGGCAGTGTGATGTGCAGTCTTTGCAACACTTGTAATGTATCCTCTAAACTTCAGTCTACTGTCAACCATTATCCCCAGATCTCAAATGTCATCCATTTCCTGAAGCACAGTTCTCTTAATATAGTATGTAGCCTTATATCGAGCCTTATATCTGGCTCAGTCGATACAGATGAAGCCTTTTGGTAAGAAAGACCTAGGTTCAATTCCTGTCAATGATGTGAGGAACCTTTATTTGGTCTCTTTTGATGAAAGGTGAGTTTGACAGTCTCGTATTGAGGTAAGGGGGTTTTTTCACCTGGAAACTCTAGTTTTTCATTCCCCAGAAGAGGCAAACCAGCCCCGTGAGCATACACAGATTACAGTTACGAATATCGCCCTTAGAGGATGCAGAGGAGTGATGAACTGGCTGCATTAATTCATCGTAAGCCCTTCGTTCAGTAAGTAGGACTCAACCCATCCAAAAGGTGGATGGGATAGAAGCCTTAAACCTCTGCACTTCAAAATGCAACACCTGGCATTTGTTAATATTAAAACTACAACCCCACTCATCTGTCTAAGTTAAAGTCTATTTAATAGTAATTCAACTCAAATTAATTCCAAAAATTAATTAATTTGCACTGAAAATATCAATTCAAATCCAGCCTAATAATGTCAACAACTTAATCTATTATAACTAAACCCATTATTAAAATACTGAATTTGGACTAGTGAAGAAACTAGTCACAACTGATGATGACTGATGTGAATGGAAGAAAACAAATGAAATAGTAAACAAATGTTGCTATCAGCTTGCTATTTACTATCACTACTTACTTGCTTTGAAGATGCTATGGAGTTCATTCAAAAAACTTGTTGCAGTGCAGTAAAGACTTCTGTGAATGTAAGAAGTAAAATAAGGGTGTGCTGAAAAGTTGTGATAATCACCATGAAGTAAACCATGTAACTTACATTATTCTACATATTCTTCATGAAGTGTTATACACTTGGTACAATGCTGTTGCATCATTTGCAATCATGACAGAAAAAAGTCTTTGTCTTTCCCTTGTTGCACAAACCAGTCCTCAGCTGTAGACATGACTTCATCTGTGGAAAATTTTGTTCCTATCAAGTGTTTCTTTAAATTTGAAGAATGGGAAATAATTAGATGGGGCCAGGTCTGGTGAATAGGGTGGGTGAGGAAGACATTGAAAGCCCAAGTTGCATATTGTCTGTTGGGTTTCATGAGTAGTGTGAGCAAGTATGTTGTCCTGCAAAAGCAACATGCCTCTGCTCAGTTTCCCCATGGTGAGTTTCCTTCAGAGCTGTCAAATAAACAGCTGCTGTAACAGTTTCACCTTTTTTGAGGTACTTGGTAAAGGATTACACCATCCACATCCCAAAAGTCAATGAGACTTTTGGGATGTGGATGGTGTAATCCAAAGACTTCCTTGCTGATTTTTGGATTCAAAACATCTTTGGCGATGGAGAACCTTTGTGTCTCCCCTCCACTGGCTGTTGTTTGGTCTCTGGGTCATAGTGACAAAGCCATGTTTCATCAACAGTCACAATACAAGCCAAAAAATATGCACCTGATTTCTCAAAATGACCAAAAATTCCTTGAGATAACAGCAAACATTCTCTCTTTTGGTCAGGATTCAAACATTTGGGGAGATGCATGCCAGCTGTTAGTGGATAATGACCCCAAATCGTTCCCTGGATATCTCCCAGTGTCTTTGCAATTGTTGGTATTCATCTATCATCAAGGATCATGGCATGCACTACATTGACATTTTCAGGTGTGATCGCTATGGGAGGTCTTCTTGACCAGGGGCATCTATTGTCTCAGGATGCCCAGTTTTAAACTTGGTCACCCTTCTGGCAACTGCTGGATATGCAGGGGCACAGTTCCCTAAAGTCTCACAAAATGTTTGGTGAATCTCAGTTGCAGACTTTTCTTGCAGCATGAAGAAGTTGATGACCCGCACCTCCGTGTCTTCAAATTTCTTCAAAACCTCTGACATGTCTTCTTATGCATCCTAAAAGAAAAAGAACAAATTATTACAATTTGATGAAATATGGGGGTTAAATGGTTTTAAGATATGTTCTTACTTGTGGTTGTATCAGTAGCTTTAATATAATTTTTGTACTAGGTGTTTATCAAAACTTTTCAGTGCCCCCCTTTGTGTGTGTGAGTGAGTGAGACCAGTGTTATCTAAAAACACATTTTTTTGGCAAAGGAATTTACCAAAATTAAAATTTCCATCTAACATTTCTTTCTTACTTTCTCTACTGCAAGGCTCTTGTAAGATGGTGAAAAAGAAACTAGTAATGAGCTAATGCTGGAACCAGGAATGGGGAGATGCCAGAACAACAGGTAAGTAGGGGAACAAAGAAAAAATGTTAGAGGAGAGAGAGTGAGGGATGCAGATGAGAGATGTATGGAGACTCTATGATCTGTGGTGTGCAAGATAAAATGGCTGAGAAATGTGTGCCTGGAGGAATGATACAAAGTGTGGCTATGGCAATTAAGCAAGGTGAAAGGGTGGATGAGATGATTGTGATGGTGGGCATGAATGACTTGAGAGGCAGTGTGAATTTGGTGGCAAGAGATCTGAGGTTCATGCTTGAGGTTGCACGGAAGAAGACCAAGAGAGGGAAGATAATGCATGTGTTGCCCATATATGATAATGAAGAGCTGTGGAGAAGATCATCAATAATGAATAGTATAATAGCCAGAATGTGCCAAAAGAGAGGCTTGGAATATGTGGACACCTGGAGGGTAGTTTAGGACAGAGAGGAACAATATAAGAGATGGCCTGCATTTGAATGAGGAAGGACATGGGCATCTGGAGAGAATGCTGTTCTCGGAACGAGTCAGTGTATCAATGCAGGGAAACTAGAATTATTAGAATGGATAGTAACATGGGTGACCTCTTGTGGGAATGGGTGCCAGGGAGAAGGGGGGGGGATACATCGGGTAATGCTGAATCCAGTGGAGTCTTGAGGGGATAATGATAGGTATAGAAACAGTGATATTTTTATTCTTTATAATAATGCCAGGAGTATCCAGAATAAAGGAGATGAAATGGTGGTTCTGATAGCATCAGCCTGTCCAAAGCTTATTGGATATATATCCAAAGATTCACCTTTACATTGCTTCACTCCTGTGACCATCTACTAAAAAGACATCAGAAGCATCTTGAATAAATTGGATACCACAAATGCAGCTTGTCCTGATGGAATTCCACCCATTCTGCTCAAGAGATGTGCTTCTCAACTAACAGCTGTTCTCTATCATCTATTCAGTAAACTGTACTCAACTGGCATCCACCCTTCAGCATGGAAGAAAGCTCATATACAACCAGTTCCCACAAAAGGCGACAAATTTTTACCATCAAGCTATCAACCTATTGCAGTCATATCAGTTTTGTCTAAAGTATGGCAGAAGGTTATCAACAGTCAACTTCTTCAACACCTTGAGAAATGATATCTAATTAGTGACCACTAGTGTGGATTTTGGCACCATAGATCCACAGGAGATCTCCTGGCTTACATCATGTACCTTTGGTTACAGATTCCATAGAAAGGTTTAGATAAACCTGTGCCATTGCTCTTGACATCTCCAAGGCTTTTGAAAGGGTCTGGCATTGAGGGCTTCCCAACAAGTTACCATTATATGGACTGTCTTTATTGTTATATAAATAGATTTCCAGTTTTCTATCAGATCAATCTCTACATGCAATGGTCGATGGTTCTGTTCTCAAGACTTTCCTGTCAATGCCGATGTCCCTCAGAACTAACTCTATCATTTCACCACCATTTTCCTGATTTTACATAAACAACCTGCTTTCTCATTGACTGCAAACCACATTCATAGTTTTGCTGATGATAGCATACTCCACTCATCCTACTCATATGATTATCCTTGTAGTGCTCAAACATCTCAAGCTTCATGATCATCTGTAATAAGTCCTAGAACACTGATCTCCACAGTATACTTAATTGGAGTGAAAGAAACCTAGTCAACTTCAATGTTTCCAAAATGAATAACTAGCATCCATTATGTCTTCCAAAACGGTTTTGCTTGTTTTCTGGTAAAAAAAAAGACTCTGATCCTCTCCACTAACTTTTGATAACGCTCAACTCAACAGCCAGAGCCAATCTCTCTTCTTTGACTGACTCTTACTTCAAACCTTTCCTGGCACAATCATATCACTTCTATAGTATCAACAGCTTTCAAATAACTTGGCATCCTTTTCCACTGAAGATGGTACTCCTCTACTAAACAGTTACTTAATTCCAAATATGAACATTGGAATACTGCTCTCATGTAATACATCTAAGACCTCTCTAAAAATTCTTGAAGCTGTTCAGATAAGGGCAGTCCAGTTGATAAATGACACTTCTCTTACAGACTCTCTTCAACCACTTTCCAATAGAGATAAGTTTCTGCATTGTGTTCCTACTAAAAATATTTCCATGGCCATTGTTCAGCAGAACTAACTTCCATTTTTGTCAGATGTACAGGAACCCGTGCTACAGCAGCTCACCATCTCTTTACAATTGAACTGCATACTCACTGAACCTGTTATTCCCAGTCATTTTTCATTCCTTCCACCTTAATCGTGTGAAACAGGCTCCATGGGAAAGATATTTAAAAAAAAAATACATCTTTTACTACTTGTATATAGATTTCTACATTGATTTAAACCTCAGTATCTTATTGGGTATAACCCACCTCCCCAAGTCTTGGTAGTGATCCTTCCCATAATGCATAGCAATATACATGTTCAGTGTCACAAGTGAACATAGTGGTAGAATTGAGATGTCTAAAAAGTGTTTTTTGATTAGTGTATAAGTGTGGCTTTTTATTGCAAATTGTACTGGATTTTTTTCAGTCTGAATACAAATGTCCTTCGGTAGTGTTGTTGTGGGAATTTTTGCTTCTGAAAATGGCATCTGTAAAGAAGTGCACGTCGGAAGTACAGAAAGCTTCAGTACGAAGATTGTGTTCTGCCTTGGATTTTTCACAGTGGATGCATTGCAAAAATTGCTATATGTATGTACTGAAAAATGTGAAAGATTTGGACTGTTTGGGTAAATGAAAAGAAGGAAAGCATTAACATATGTGAAAAGTGTCTTGATAGATTAGAACAATTAGAAATGGGAGCAAGAGTCGGGACCATGGTAGAAGAGCTTAGGCAAGAGTTTGTGAAAATGAAAAGTGAAATAAAACATCTGGATGAGGATACTAAACAACTAAAGAAGAGACTAGTTGATGAGAATGAGAAGGAGGAAGTTAGTATTACGAAGAATGAGTCAAAGGATAGACAAATATCATTGTATGGGACTTGATCATTAGATATGTGATGACTAATAAAGTGCACAAAACATACTTTCCTGGTGAAACAATAAAACAAGTAATTGATGAGTTGCAGAAAATTAAGCAGCGAGCATCAAATTAGTGGCAATCGTGGGTGAAATGACTTAGTTGGGGAAAAAAAGAATGTCAATAGAGACTTGAGAAACTTATTGTGGGATGAAGAATACTAGTATTGTTGGAAAAGTTGTTACTGTGTTGTCCAGATATGACAAAACTGAATTGAGAAGGAGAGAATAGATAATGAATAACAAGATGGCTGAGGTGTGTGTGAGGTAATGGGGGGTTTAGTTCGTGAACCTGTGGAGTGAATTTGAAAGAACACAAATATAATCCATCAACCTTAATAATTTAAGGTTGATGGATTGCATTTGACTGAGTTTGGTGTTAGACATTTAGAAAAACTACTGTTTGCAGAGAAGGCACAAAATTAAGAAGTTATTGTAGCTAATGATCAAAGGGTACTTGCAAAGCAGGATAGTACAGCCAAATGGTTTGCATGACAGGAGGAAGATGGATACAGTATGGAAGATGTGGTTGTGACAGGACAAGGTGATGGAATGCATAAAGGTTAGGATGAGACAGGTATAAATGGCAATCAGAGTCAAGATCAGGGAAACGAGAGTGGTCAGACTGAAGAGAGAGGTGTTGTATAGCAGCCAGAATAGAGAATGTTGGTGCTGGTAGAATGGCTTCAAAGACGCAGTCATTATTATGTTTATACACAAATATAAGGAGTATTTGAAACAAGAGCTGAGTTTGTTTCATTAATTGAGTCAGTATGCCAAAAGATAATTGGAATAAATGAAATGTGGTTATCTGAGGAGGATGTGATGTCAGAAATAGAAATGGAAGGATATTTTCTGGAAGGATACAAATATGAAAAGAGGAGAGAAGAGTGCTGTTAATGATTGCAGAGGAAATGAGTTCACAAAGTGTGGAAGTTGATAGCACATGCACAGATTTTGAATCTGTGTGGTGTGAAATTGAAATTAACAGGCAAATATATATTTGATAGGATGCTGTTATAGGTCGGGAATGTAGAGAATACTGATTGTGAAGTATTCGGTCAAATTTGTTGAACATGTAAAAAGAAGGTGATTCTGATAGGAGACTTTAATTATAGGAATATAGAAGGAAGAAGGAGATAGTGCATGGGAACAAATAAAGTGAGTTTGTTGAATTTCAGAGAGAATAATATCTTAAGCAGTAAGTGACTGAAGAAGAGGCTTTCATGCTTTGGATTTGGTAACAACTTCACAGGATGTAATTGTTAATAAGGTGTTGACAATGCTGCCAGCTGGTGGGAGTGATCATGAGGTACTTATTTGGGAAGTGATGAAACAAGAAAAGGTTACTGGCAGAAATATATATATATATGTGGAAGTATAAAGCAGGTGACCAGAGCTTCCTATAATCATCTGCTTTATACTCACACATATTTATTTTGTTAACAAGAAAATATGCTGACAGTGCATAGAAATTCATAAGGCAGTATCTGACACAAGCAATGTATAACTGCATACCAAGGGTTAAGTGAGTAAATAGAGTAGGAGTGAAATGGATGAACAGTGAAAGAAAGAAAGCTGTGTCGGAAAAGAAAATGCTATGGAGGAGGTACAAGACAGCTGGTGGCAATTGGATCCATAAAGAGCATAAAGTGCAGGCTAGGAAGATGATGAGCATGGTAAAGAAAGAAAAGGTGCAGTATGAGAGGAGATTTGCTGGCAGGCGAAGGCTAACCAAAGGGAATTTTTCTACTATATGGCAAGCAAGAGAGAGAATAATCATGGCAGGTTGACATCACAGCAGAGTGACCATTGCAAAGGATATAGTAGAATTATTGAATGAGCACTTTATCAGCATATATCATACTGGCGTAAATGACAGTGCAATATATAGAAGGGAGGTAAGGAAGAACTGGAAGTGAAAGAATGAAAGGTGTATCAGGTGTTGACTGGGTTAGATGTTAATAAGGCTGTGGGAATGGATGACATATCACCACATATTTTTAAGTAATGTATGCAGCAGTTAATTATGCCCTTGACCTGGTTATTTAATGAAAGTCTTGCAGTAGGTAGGGTTCCTAAGGAGAAAAAACAAAATAGTAACACTTTACAATCATGGTTCTAGGACAGAAGTTTCCAATTATAGACCAGTCTGTATAACTACAGATGTAGTTAAGGTGTTGGGGGAGGGGGAATTGGTTATAAATAGAATAGAGGATTGGGTAGATTAATATAGCATTCATTATGATGGCCAGAACAGATATGTAAAGGGTAGGTCTTGTTTTACCAATTTACTTGCATTTTATAATAAGGTAACAAGTGTGTTAGATAAAGAAGAATCATATACAGTGACATTCTTGGACTTTGCAAAAGCATTTGATAGATTGCCAAATGATAAGTTGGTGTACAAGCTGTAGTGGATGAGAACAGATAGTATTGTATATTTGTTAGATGGATCAGAGATTGGCTCTCTGAACTATACCAACACTTTGTGATGATGGGGCAGTGTTTCAAAAAAAGAAGGGTAACAAGTGGCATGCCCCAGGGTTCTGTTCTTGGGCCTCTGCTCTTTTAAATTGTTTGTAAATGATATATCTTGTGGACTGAATGGGGATCTTCAGTTGTTTGCTGATGATGCAAAGTTGGGGAGAATTACAAGTAGCACTGTTGATGTTAATTCAGATTTGAATAAGCTTTTGACTGAGACAAAGGAGCAGAGTTTTAATATTAATAAGTGCAAGGTGTTACATTTTAGAGTACAGAAATATAAGGCTGTGTACAATATTGATGGTGCCGTACTGTAGGAAGTGGATGAGATTCACGATTTGAAAGTGATGACTGACAGTAGACCAAAGTCTAGAGGGCATATTGCAAGTGTTGCAAAGACTGCCCATAGTAGTTCTGTTATGATAAGAAGTACTATAACATGTAGGAATATGAAAGTTGTTGTGCCACTGTATAAAGGCCAGTCAGATCACACTAGGACTATTGTACTTAAATTTCATCACCTGGTTTTTAATGTGATGTGGAAACATTGGAGAGGGTCCAGAGATAAGTGACTAAGACAATATCATGACTTTGGAATTCTGGCTATGGAGAGAGGTTGAAGAAATGTCGATTACAGAGTTTGGTGGATAGGATGAAAAGAGGTGATATGATAGAGACCATTTAAGTTAGTAAGAAGAGTGTATTGGATTAATCTAGATGGGATTATAAAAAGAGTAGAAGGTGAGAGGGGAAAAACAGAGGCCATCCCTGGAAGTCATGTATGAATGTGGCGAAGAGGGGTGTGAGGAGTAGATTTTTTACATGGAGAATCGTCAATGAATAGAATGCAAAACCAGATGTATTGCTAATGCAAGAAGTGTTAAGGATTTTAAGATTCAGTATGATAAATATGCTGTCAGTTGAATGAGCCTTCCACGATGAGTCTGTCAACTCCATAGAGGGTGCAATAATAATAATAATAATTTAAAATGTGTGAAATGTTAAATCACAATTTATGAAATAATGACCCATTTTTGGTTATGCATCAGTAAGTCCCCCCCCCGTCTATATTTGCCACTATAAATGGTGTGTTTTAAGCAAACTTATAAAATATATGGCTTACTTTATCAGGTCATCTCAAAAGTAATGTTATTTTTAGCATTCATTTCTGAAAGGATATAAAAGATAAATAATTTGCTAATTTAATTAAGTATATATTCTCTATTTGAATTAATAACAATCCTCCAACGTTGTGAAAGCTTCATAATGCTATTTCTATAGAATTCAGGAGCTTTGGAGGCAAAGAAGTTGCATAGGCTCAATTTCAGTGCCTCTAATATTGTATTGTTTTTTCATTAATGAAATACGGAGGAGATGTGGAAGCTATTCCCAGCTGAGTTCCTCAATCTTGGTACAGGTGATTCCTGCATTATGAGGGCATGCGTTATCATGGTGAAAAACAACACCCTTTCAACTGACCAGAGAACACCTCTTTTCTTTCAGTTTTCCATTCAATCAATCGAGTTGTTCACAGTATACTTCAGCTGTGATTGTTTGGTTTTGTGGCAAGAGTTCAAAGTGTATAATACCAGCCATATCCCACCAAATGCTTAACAAAACCTTCTGAGAGTGAAGGTCTTGTTTTGGCTCAGGTTTAGCCTGTTCACCTGAATGCACCCACTGCCTTTGGCATTTAACATTTCTGTAAAGTATCCACTTTTCATCACTGGTGACTAAAAACCCAAAAACAGAGACAACCTTTGGCACATTCAAATTTTTGGCATATTCAAAACATTATCACTGTACACTTCTTGCACATTTTTTACAGTGTTAGCAGCACTATTGCCTTTGTTTTGAATTCATAAAGCATGATGTGCCTAATCTGCTCTTCAGTGATCTCCATAGTAATAAAGGGTTATTTAAACAATAACTTATCTATGATGTTCTAGAAAGGTGGAATTTCTTAGAATGAGGTCGCCTCATCTTAGCGGTACTTATAAAGCTTTAAAAATTCATGTTTAGACAAGCTGAAACACATTTAAACAAGTACAGTATAAAAAACGACATTACTTTTGGGATTACCTAATACAAATTTCAACAGCAATCCCAAATAATAAATTTCATTAAATTCATCAAGCCAGTACTGAATTATTACCATTAGTTTGAACTCATTGCCAAATTTTTCCAATAAAAATAATCCAACTGAAACTAAAATTTAATTATAACTCCAATGGACATTTTAAATGCCAAGTTTTATCAAATCCATCTACACAGATCTGTTATTATTGCTATATATAACATTGAACTATTATGTCCCTGATGTGGCTTGACAAATTCAGTAAAGATTCTAATGAGACAAAATTTCTGCTCAGTCAGAATCCAAGAATTATCTACATCCACTAAGTAGACAAAGGCAACCTAATAAGTGCTTACACACTTTGCAAAATGCACCAAAATAACGCATAATATATAATTATTATGTTAAAGCATTTTAAACATGGGTACTTTTGCTGTAACAACCTGCAATTAGTGTGTGTGTGTGTGTGGTGTGTGTGTGTGTGTATTTTAAGACTCAAATATTCCTAAACCCATTACTACATCTACCAGCATCATTTTTGCTCTGTGCCATCATTTCTTCAAATCCACTTGTCCCATAGCTATAATTCCCATCTGTGTCCATCCCTCTAACATCCATTTTGGACTACATTACAATAATCCCTCCATTATCTGACCCCCAGTGGGAAAGCAACTGACTGGTTGGACAAATGAAGGGTGGTATAACTGAAGGTACAATTACATGGTGCTGTGCCAGAAATCAGTTAACACACTGTCCCATTCAAGGGTCAAATAATTGAAGGTTTTATCATTTGATGTTGTATAATTGAGAGAAGACTGTATTTCAAAATGAAGCAATAACAAGGACACTAAGCAGTAGCTTGTGTTCTTTAAAGCATTTGTAATGTGTGGCAAAACCACAATAATCATATACTGGATACAGTAATTTTCTTTTTTAATTAAAATATTACTTAATCTTAATAATCTTCTGGGGACATAGATATATGTAAATAGTTTTTTTGCTTTACTTATGTATTTATATTTTTCTCTTCATCACAATTCTATTTAAAATGTTATAATTGTTAAAAATGGAGGTCAGATAACTACTCATAAGATAACTATCATAACTCAAAGCTGTTAATTACTATAAACCTAAACTATGAAGTTCTCAATCTAAGACTGACCTCTTTACTGATTAGTAGACTCTTTAGAGTAGTCTGTTTAATTATTTGCTTGATTTTAACAGAAAGAACATTGTGGTTATATATATATATATATATATATATATATTTTTTTTTTTTTTTTTTTTTTTGCAATTTACATAACTGTTAATTTGGTGTTCTATAATAAATGCTATTAAGGAAAGATAAAAAACTCTTGTTGTTAATAACATTTTATTTGTGAGATTTTTTTTTTTTTTCATTTTATTAATGAGGGTTTTATCTTTTCTCTGAAAAAATAATTCCTTAAAATCAAGTAAAGCTGTTTCAAGAATGGAATAGTGTAAGTATGTATACTAAGAATAAAATACAATAACAAACCTCATATGGAATTTTTTTATTTGTTTGTTTGTTTGTTTTTGTAAAATTTTCATTTATGTTTCACACGCATCTTCAGTACAATAATGGAACAGCCATTAAACAATAACAAACATTTAATAAGTACCAACTCGGTAGCTAGGTGTGAGATAACAAAAAGTAGTCAGTATTTTCTTAATTAAAAAAAAAAAGTAATAATATATAACTAAAGTTACAAAAGATCAGATGATTTAACAGGTTCTCTCTCATAAAGGCAATACTGGTAGATCATCAGATCTATTTGGGTTAGAACGAATGGAGATCCATTTCACAAGTTTTTTTTATAAAGATGCTCTGTAAGAAATTGGCTTTTATGGAGGATTCTTATCTTATTCCAGTGAACTATAATGCTGCTGGAGATGGCATGTTCAGCAAGTGCAGACTCTTCTTCCGACTCATGATATAAGACTTATATTCTTCGTGATGAATAAAAGCAGATTTTTGAATTGGTCTATAATAAGATAAACCATTTTTTTGTTATCTTACACTAGCTACTAAGATGTTACGTTTTAAAATTTTCTGTTATTGTTTAATTGGTGATCTATATCTTTTGGGATTGCATGTGAAACATAAGCAAACATTTTACAAATAAATCAAGATTTTCCATGTGAGTTTTCAGAAATGTATTTTATTCACAATCAATAAGCAAGTTTATACTATCTTTATCAGACTTATAATATAAAAGGGAAAGAAAGGGAAGTATTCATTCTGGATTTAAAATTATTAACTGAAGGAAAATTTTGAGTATCAAGTACATCATGAGAAAAACTAATGTATTAATACTTTAAAACAGGATAGTAAAGCTCTTACGTCATTTAGCAAAAAAAAAAAAAAAAAAAAAACATATATAAATAAAGTTTAAAAGTAGTTGCATATATGTTATTTAAATCTTCGAAATATTTCCAATTTCAAAAAGATTTTTTTTGTAATGATTGTACAGAAAATTTGCTACCTGGGGTAAGTTCCCCTTTGCTCCTCCCTAGAGCTGGCCCTGAATAGCAGAAAACAAGAAATTCTAGGTTTGCTTCTCTAGCTAAGATAAGAGAAAAAATATTTAATTTTGAGTAGGAAGAAATTAATGGCTTCTGAAGAAAAGCAAGTTTTTTTGTTTTTTTTTAAGAGTAGTTGCAGGATTCTACAGAAAGTAATAATTTAATGAGATGCATGAAGAGATGTCTGTGCTTCAAAAGTAACCTCGAAATTGACTAAATAAACAGCTTACAGCAGAATACAAATTCTTGAATTAAATATTAAGTGAAATCGTGAAATAGTTATTAGGCCACCATAGTGAAATCATAATACAGGGCATTCAGGCTTCATTTTCTATTTAAGAATTTTGATGCATCATTTTATACATTCAGTTAGCATAACAATGCGAGTGCCAGTACACTGAATTAAAAGAAAAAAAAAAAATTAAAAATTAAAAAAATTCATTTTAATGCATGTAGGGGGCCACATATTTTCATACTTAAACTCACCATAATATAGTGAATGACATTACTGTCATGATTAATTACATTAATAATAGTAATCTAATTAATATTAATTATATTTATATAATTAACATTAATCATATGTAAATAAATTGATTAAAACAGTGCATTGCAGCATATGATTGTACATTACACTACCACTTTTCATTTTTACATTGTTTTTTCATTACAGCATCCAAAGATAAAGCTGACCTCCTGACATCACTCTTTTCCTCTAACTTCTGCATAGATGAAAAAGGAAAATCGCCTCCTCCCACCAGCAACTGAGAACCATATGATTCCTGTGGTCTTTTGCCAAAAAGACATAAAAAGAATATTATTAGACAACCTGGATGCAACAAAGCCTTCTCGTCCCAATGACATCTCTCCTACTGTACTCAAAAATTGCGCTTCAGAGTTAACACCTATCTAGAGTCTTTTCAATATTCTATACTCAGCTGGCACCTACTGCACCACATGGAAGCAAGCACATATTCATCAACCCATTCCAAAAAAAGCATCTAACTATTAACCAACTGCCGTTTCCTCAATCCTCTCCAAAATAATAAAGAAAGTTATCAATAGTCAACTTTCTCACTACCTAAAAGCTCTCCAGTTAATCAGTGACCACCAGTATGGATTCTGTAAATACAGATCTACTACAAATCGCTTAGCCCATCCGCCATCTCATCCGCCACTGGACAGAGAATGGTTCAGAGAAACGTGTACTGTCACCCTTGACATTTCCAGGGTTTTCAATCATGTTTGACATCAAGGAATGTTCAGCAAGCTTCCATCTTCTGTAACTGGCTATCCAGTTACAGAAGATGGCAGGTCATTCACTGCATGTCATGGTAGATGGCATCTCTCTTCTAGTTTTCCCACCAATTCAGGAGTGCCTCAGAGGATCTGTTCTATCACCTACTTTCTTTCTCTTATACATAAATGACCCATTCTCAGTCCACCAATCCTATCCACAGTTTTGTTGATGACAGTATACTCCATTCATTTTACTCCTTTGACAAACTATGTGGTTCTCAGATATCCCTAACATCAAGATCTGCAACCAGTGCCTTAAATGCCGATCTCCATACCATCCTTCAGTGGGACAAGGATAACCAGGTCACCTTCAATGCTGCCAAAATGCAGTCCTGCCCTTTCTCTCACAAAAGGGATCTTGACTCACTTTCCCTTATTCTCAGTAATATATACATTACCAGACAGGATAATATCTCCTACTTGGACTGACATTTACCTCCCACCTCTTCTGGCACAAACACGTCACATCAATTAGCTTCTTCAGCCTCTAAAAAACTAGACATTCTTTTCTGCTCAAGAAGCTATTTTACACCCTCCCAGCTACTAATTCTGTATAAATCCCAAATCCATCCATCTTTAGAATACTGTTCACACATTTGGAGTAGTGCACCTAAAACATTCCTAAAAAATTTTGATGCTATCCAGAGTAGAGTAATTCGGCTCACATATGACCCTTACCTCACATGCTCGCTTCAACCTCTATCTCACAGACACAACGTTTCAGCTCTGTGTCACATTTACAGGTATTTTCATAATCACTGCTTCAGTGAATTTGTATTTATCATTCCTCCATTTGCTGTTGGGCCTGTTATAAGAGCAGCCGCTGCCTGACATCCCCCTTTCAATACAACTGCAAATATGATATGGCATATATCATATTTGCAGTATAATGCTATACTACATATATCGTTGTAGTTATTCAGTACTTTTTTTTTGCACTGTACTGTACATTAAACCTGCTTTCCTCTTCTCTGTCCTCAGGAAAAACCTTTCTCATAATGTGTTTCTTAACAACTTCAATCTCTAGTGCTTTAAGAAAAATGTTAACAGATTTCTTCTTTCTCAATTCTTATCTGCACTTCACACACAGCACTGATGTGCTATAGGTTGTTGTACCTCTCATGTGTGGGCTAAATACTAAAAAAATAAATAAATAAAAATAAAATTCATTTTCTAAGATTAAAATTATTTACCTTCCTTTTTGGTCAACAGTCTCTTAATCCTATATTTAGTTAGTAGCTTATCAAATCTGATATATTATTTAATTTACCAACCATATAATGACACTCCAGATTTTTTTTTTTTTCAACTCTAAGTCAATATGCCAGAAAAAATCTATTCTAATTCTGAATATCAAGAAGCTGTTCAGCAATTCATCAAGTGCTTCAGCCTAAGACTGACTATTGCTGAAAACTAAGAGATTCACTGACAGGTAAGTCGAAAAAAAAAAGGAATCATTAAACTGCTACAGGGAAGACTGATGTAAAAATGTAATATAAGCTTTTAAGCAATGTAAATGTATGCAGCTAATAATGGGCATGAGTCCTATTCCTGCACATGTTACATGCAGGAATAGGGCTCATTCCCATCATTAAATGATAATTCTTGCAATCGTTATACATGAGAATTGGCTGTTTTGCAATACCGATACTTATCCCATGTGTCTTAACTTCTGTACAAAACAAGTGATCCATTCCTAAAACAACTGTTTAATCTTCAAATATGTTTTATAGTCATGTAAATGACAGAGATTATTTCTGCAGGTGCATCACAATGGCAGTTTTTTTTGCAATAATCACATGTGGTTTGCATTTATTTATATTAATTGCACTGCCACAGCACAAAATAGCAACTCGTATAAGCTGGACAGTAAAGTAATAGAAGATATTGTAAGTAGCAAACTGAAATATGTTTAAAGGTTTTCATGATGTGTTCTGCAGAATCATAAGACTAATTTTGCTTTTTACATTAATCATGATTGCACAACTACCCATTTTTGTCCCTAGATAGCTATGTCTTTTTTTTTTTCCTGAATGGTAAAGTATACAGTTCCTGATTCTTTTTTCAGGATTCATGAAGTGTGTAATGTATACTAGTTGGTAAAAGTGGAAAAAATAGCAACAACATATATATAGTATGTAAGTATAAATAGTACACTTTGAAAAACCAAATTTGACATAAGAAAATATATATATAAATAGAAAGAAGACAAAAAAACAACAACTGTTTGTTTGGAATATGAAATTCCAAATAAGAACAGTGGGATTGGGTAACCACAAAAAGGCATACCAAATGCAAAGTTGACTCTCAATATATATAGCAAACATTACCAAACTAAAAGCCCCAACTGATGTCCAACTGCTATAATGCTATGCTATGCTAAAAGAAATTCACTATAGCAAACTATCAAGTATAACAAACTGTTCTTAATGGTCCCCACAAGTCTGCTATGCTGAGAGTCAATTGTAATGTATAGATTAACAAAAAAAAAAGATTTAGAGAAAAGACAAACATTAGTAAAAAGAAATGCACTCTGAGTATTATTAGTCTTATTATTTGAGCATCTCCAGAGAATCTGAAGTTCATTTTGGGATGCCTGCTCTAACCATTTACACAAGGCATGTCATATCACACTTTAAACATTCACTAAGAGAATACTCACAAAACTACCTCTGATAATCCAGTCCACTTGTTTATCCCTATTGAAAAAAAAAATATACCCCCCCCCCTCACATCTTTGCTAACAATATTCTTAACCCAACTTCCATAAAAGGCTCCTTTTTCTTTCATCTTCTATCATGTATTGAAAAAAACTTCTCTCTATTCATTTACCCCTCCCCCCCCCCCCCAGTAATATTTCAGTGTGTGTGTGTAATGTGAATCTCATCCATGAAAGTGTTCTGGCCCACTGTATTTTAGTAATGTAGGCAGATGGATTTAGATAACTTAGGACTATTGTCCAAGAGACCAAATCAGTTTATTTTTCAAGACATAATCAAGCAGGACAGTGGTTTCACACCAGGACACAAACATTTACCATCATCTATGTTGTTTCTACCATATCCTTATTTTTTGCACATCAACCATATTTTGTAACATGCCTTCAATCTATCCATCCTTGCATCTGACAGATGATTTTGGTAATCCACCTCTAAATCATCTCCACTAAATCAATGATCAAATCTGCACACAGCAGTCCAGATGTGGGCATATCAAAGATTTATAAGAGAGGAATAAATTCTTATCCTATACTTGTCAGTTTGTTTTTCAACAATCTAGTGATTATTACTACTAGAATAATTTTCCCACTATCTTTTGAAGTATGTTCCATAACCACAACTCCCTGTCCACCAAAATCACCAAATCCCTAGCCCCATCCATTTCTTGAAGCAGTTGAGTTCCATCAATGCAAGAGAGTTACTTCTGTGCAAAATATAACTGTGCAAAATATGACAGAGAAGTAACTTTACACTTTAATATAACTTTATCACATGAAAATGGCAAGTGAAAAGTCAATCTACCAAATCTATTTAAATCATCGATCTATTGTCCTATCCAGTTTAAGATGTTTGCAAATAACTGGATATTTCTCCTCACATCTAGTGGAACTAATGAAAGTGTGCAAGAGAACAGCATGAAAGAAAAAAGAGTAAAAGAAGTGATGAGTGATTCCAGGAGACTCCATAATCAGAGAGCTAGTTACTGAGAGAGAGTCCATAAAGTCTACAATCCAGGGGGAGAATGAGTAGAATAATTAAGGTGTTGGACATAAGGAAGAAACGAGCAAGACTGTTAGTTGTGATTGTAGGGACAAATGATTTAAGTGGACATAAGAAGGATGCGAGGATAATTTTTATCAAGAGACTACTGAGAAGAGTAAAAGGTTGTCAGCATGTTGCTGAGATATGACAATGATGAGTTGCGATGGAGAGCCAAAATAATGAACAGTGTGCTAGTGCAGCTGTGTGAGGAGAAGGGAGTGAAGTTTGTGGATGTATGACATGTGTTTGAGAGAAGAATGAAATTATAAAGGCGTGATGGTTTGCATTTAAATGGCTTTGGAGTGAGTGTACTGGAGAAAGTGTTGATGGATGAAAATACAGTGTGTGTGTGTGGAAGTGCAAAGTGTGTGCATGCAAGAGATCAGTAGAAAGAGATGAAGGGAAAAATCATGAGAGTGGTACTGAAGAGACAGAAGTGCTTGGCAGAGGAAAGATGAAGAGAAAATGCGAATGCAAGAGGAATGGGGGGGGGCTCAGATGGACAAGGAGACATGGCATAAGAAGAGTGGATGTTGAAGGTGGCAGTGAATGTGTGAATGAAGATGTAGTATATTCCGATGTGAGTAGGGAAGTTGAGACTGAGCAGATATATGTGGTAAGTAGTGATAAAGGTGATTGAGCAGGTATGATGGGGAAAATCACAACCAACACATGGCTTGGATAGGACTGGCTATAGACCTATAAATGAACTGCTGTGTTTATTTACAAATGTCAGAAGTATCAGAAATAAGGGGGATGAAATGATTTCAGTGATTGACTTTATTTAGCCCAAAATCATTGGAGTAAATGAAACATGGTTGAATGAAGATTATATTGTAACAGGAATAGAAAGGACAAGAAAGGAGGGAGGGAGGCTGCTGATGATAGCAGGGGAATTAAGTCCACATAAGATACACATGAAAGGAGGAAATACTGCCAATGGTTATGAGGCAGTGTGGTGTAATTTGGAGGTTGAGAGGAAGATATATTTAGTTGGATGTTGTTATAGGCCTGGGAATGTGGAGGGTGGTGGTGAAGAAGTGTATAAACAACATGGATTAGTGAACAAAGATGGGTAATTATTATGAGTGATTTTAATTATGGTAGTATAGATTGGAATGAAGAGATAACATTTGGAAATAAGGAACATGAATTTTTCAAGTTCTTGAGAAGTAACTATCTCAGGCAGCACATAAAGGAGGGCATGTGACAATTGAGAGTGCTAGATCATCATTTCATCAGAGAATGTAATTGTGAGAGGGGGTTTCACACTTTCCTCCAGTTGGCGAAAGTTATCATGAAGTAATCACCTGTGTTGTGGTTAGACATATGCAGACTATTGCGAGGAAAGGAATATATGTGGAATTATAAGGCTGATGATTATGACAAGCTTAGGAGACAGCTTGGAGCTATAGCATGGAACAATGATTTGAGCGAGTAAGGAATTACTCGCATGTATTCCAAAGGCCAAACGGACAAATAGGTAGGTGTAAAATAGATGAATGTAGAGCTTAAGCATGAAATCTGGAAAAAGAAAGTACTTTGGAAGTAAAAGAAGAATAATAGTAATAATCAGTCACATGAAGAGTATAAAGAACAAGCCCGAAGAGTAACTCATTTAGTAAGGAAAACAAAAGTAGAGTATGAACAGAAATTGGCAAATCAGGCAAAGAAAAACCCTAGAGAGTTTTTTTTTAGATATGTGGCAAGTAGAAGTAAGAATAATAATTGTAAGATGAAGTTAATGGATGAAAATGGTAGAATGGTAACTGCTGCAGAAGACATTGTTGAGGTATTCAGTGATCAATTTATAAGGGTGTTCCACCCTCATCAGGGTGGAATCATGAAGAAATTAACTGTAGAGAATATAGGAGAGATGCCTTAATTGTGAGTGTGCAGGAGGTATTTGAGGAAATAAATAACCTTGATGTCAATAAGGTGATAGGATTTGATGACGTATCACCATGCATCTTAAGGAAATGTTCTGGGGAATTGGCATGCCTGTTTAATAAAAGTCTTACAACAGCACAAGTTCTAAGTGAGTGGAAGGATCGGTTTAACTAGTGATATGAAGCTTTTTCTGCAGATGTTGAAAAACTGGGGAGAGCAATGCAGAGTCGAGCAGATGTTATGGACTGAAAAGAGGACTTGGATAGATTGCATGAATGGGCAGGTAAGTGGAACTTTGAGTTCAATGTTGCAAAGTGTAAGGTTTTGAGATTTGGTAAGCAATGATGGAATGCAAAGTATGCACTTATTGGGGAAACTTGTGGCCTCATACGGATTATTGTGCACAGATTTGGTCCCTGAGTTTTGTTTTCAAGTTGACGAGGATATGTTGGAAACAGTACAGAGAAGATTCACAAAGGTAGTCAGTGGTCTTTGGAATGTGTAGTACGAGGACAGATTGAGAGAATGCAAGTTACAGTCTCATGAATAGGGGGAGGTGGGGGGGGGGATATGATTGAAACATAGAAGCTAGTCAGTGGTTGTTATTAGGTCAACATGGAAGAGATTTTTCATAGAATGGGAGAGGGGAGGGGTAGAAGAAGCCATCACTGGAAACTGTATAAGGTGGGTATGAGCAGAAGAATGAGGAGAAGGTTCTTTACATGGAGATGTGGTCGGTGAGTGGAATGCATTGCCTGAGTGTGTTGTGGGTGTAGACACATTGAATCAGTTTAAAGCATGGTTGGATGAGCATTGTGTGCAATAGTGTGCACATCCCCATGATGAATCTCTGACTCCATGGAGGTTAAATGTTAATAATAATAATAATAATAAGAGGAAGAATCATTGCCAGTACACATTCAAATTAAGTGGCAGAAGTCCAAGTCTAGAGCCCTATTCTGCTCTCCTATGGTACACCACTAGTCACTGTTTTCTCCTGACTTCTGCTCCAACACAGATACCTATCAACCACCAGCCTATCTAGGTCATCAGCTTCATATTCATCACATTTTATTTAAGTAAGTAACAGAGTGTCAATATCATGTCAAATGTCTATGCAAAGGTCAGAATATCATAGTGCAACAATTTCCATTATGTAATTCAACTATTACTTTAATACTGAAAGTGAGTAAATTACTAAGACAAGATCTGTTCTTCACAAAGGCTGTGTGCTTCATCCTCAAATAGAGTATTACATTCCTATCTAAGCATTTCTAAATTCTGCACTTAACTAACTTTTCCAATAACTTCACTGCCACCACCTCCTTGAGATTTGCTACCTCTGTCTTGGAACAAGCATAGTGACATCTTTTCACTCCTCAGGACCTGTCAATGTTGTAGCTTCAATTATATAAGTGTTTCTTACATCTTATCATAATATACCAGTCAATGTCTAACCTTTAGCTCATGCATAGTTCTAATTTTAATGTAATATAGGTTTACAACTTTTTATAGCTGGTATCACATTAAAAAAAGACAACATTTGCATCAAAATTTCATAATATCCTAAGCACGTCTAGTTCAGCTAACCACAGTTTTCATATAGCTCCTTGCAACATCAGTCAATGCACAATCTCTACCTAGATGATACACTCTCACAATGTGCTCCCTTAGTAATGAAACCATTTCTCCTGTCACTATCCTATCGTTGCTTCATTAAAATTATTCCTCCATAATTGTTCTCCCTTTTACTCACCACATAGAAAAAAAATGAAAAAAGAAATCCTTATTTCTTTTGGCCTACTCATTTAATTTCATCTCATAATCTGATTTTGTCTTCTTTACAATGCTGATCATTCTTCTAACCTGTGCACTGCTCATAAGTTTGCTTATCATATTCTTCTTATATTATCTCCATAACTTTTCTTAGTTTCTACAGCTCTTGCTTAAAGATGCTATTCATCCATTTTATTACCACCAAATTTATCCTCCTGATTATATATATGCAATCTGATAATGTTTCCCTTAAACACCTCTTGACCATTTTCTATGTGCTATTAATATCCTTCTCTTGTAGTTTTTTATGTCAAGGCTAGTTCCTAAGTTTTTCATAATCAGTGGCTCTGTAGTTCCACACGTCTCTAAATTAACTGAAAATTTCATATGCTTAGCCATCTCCAAGTTCAAGACTTTCTCAAAAGTAGTTATCTGAGTTATGAACAAATATTCTGATGCTATTACTAGATTTAACACTATCTATCCCAATGGCTTTAACAGGCCTTTAAGGCCCACAACCTTCCAAGCATGCTTGGATTTCGTAACCGAAATACGAGGATAGAATGGTCACTCCTATGCCTCAAGGTATTCTTGGCTGTATCACTGTGTGTTCAAGGGGCCGGTTTGCCTGCTTGCGGGATGAAAAACACCAGATAAACTGGCGGAAAAAACCCTACTGCCCGCACCCAAGACCGGCTAACTTGGCTATGGTGGAGGAAGATCCTTCAGCTCCTCACGTCTCCGACGGGAATCGAACCTAGGACACTCCTTCCCCAGGCATATGGTTGCGAAGCGCAAAGCCACTAGGCTAACCGCGCGGACTAATGTCCGCGCGGTTAGCCTAGTGGCTTTGCGCTTCGATTTTGATTCCTCTGTTCAATCTATTCAGCCAGAGCTGAAGTGTTCTTTAATAATTTCCTTGTATTGTACTCACTGAACTAATATGCATGCATACAATCTGCCAACTTCCCTTGAATCTCATGGACTATAACAACACCAACCTATATATGTTCTTGTCCTGTAACCCACACTAGAAGATCAAATACATTTCCTCTCATAGTCCCCCTCTTCCCTTCCTGCTGAACTTCTATTCTTGACACAAATTA
This sequence comes from Typopeltis vanoorti, assembly GCF_054136105.1. Taxonomy (NCBI): domain Eukaryota; kingdom Metazoa; phylum Arthropoda; class Arachnida; order Uropygi; family Thelyphonidae; genus Typopeltis; species Typopeltis vanoorti. The sequence continues at coordinate 66,289,825 of NC_143552.1, read as the reverse complement.
TTCTACTGTTATACTTCCCCATGCACAATGCCATCCTATTGTCAGTATTCTCTTTTAAAATAAAATACCATTTACTTTCTAACACCATGATATGTCCTCCTCTGAGAACCAAGTCTTATTAATTCCTACAATTATTGACCAACTCAAACTAATGACAAACATTCCTCTCCCTCACTTGTGATGCCACGAGCATCACAATGACTGATGTTGCAAGGAGCTGCATGAAAACTGTGGTAGCTGAACTGGAGGAAACATCAACTACAATATCTTCTTGGGCCAAGCTAAGAAACTACTTTCAGCAATCTTTGATTATTCTCATTCCAAAACTTACTTGGCATAAGGTTGATGCACATATTCTCACCTATATCCTCCCATAAAGTCCTAATAATTTCCTGATTTTGCACTTCCCTTCTAATACCTACAAAAGACTAAATAAATTGAAGATACAAATTTGCCCCAATTTTATGCCAGATAATTCTGTTCTCTAACAAATGAGCCATGGATTTAAATTTCTCTGTGGCGTGTTTTTCTTCATATAGTGTCAGATCATCACCTTAGAAGCGAAGATGATGTGATGTGAATGCATATTTTAGTATGCATTCACATCACGTCAGCAAGGTTCTCAATTATCTTATCCTTAGTCACATCCAAATTACAAAACATGCTATGGATTTCCAAATTTTTTTTTGTGGGTGGGACTGACATTAAAAAAAAAAAAAAAGAAAGAAAAATTAAGCAGAAAATGAAACCTGGTACTAGGAAAAAGGATGTTTGTTTCAATTATGTAGTACAGAACTGGTGGAACTTTATTGGTGCGCGCGCGCACACACACACACACACACGACTCTTCCTCCCAACTCTTACAACCTAATTGGTTCCTGGAAATCTACTGTTAAGGGAGTCATCATAAATCAAACCCAAACTTCCCGTTGGCTCGGCATCATGAATTAGAATTACATTGCTGGAAATACAGTTTGAACTGTATAAATAATATGTTTTGTGTATTCTGTACGGTTGAAGGCTAAAAATTTCATATTTCTCTTCTAATGTTAATGCACTCTACTTCTTTAAGGAGTTTGTATTATCATATTCACTTTTCCTCTTTCCAGACATTTTTGTGGACATAAATATGCACCGTAAATAATTTTAAACTAAATTGACTAAACTCGTTTTAAACTAAATAAATGAAGAGCAAGGCAAATACAGCAAATACAGTTAAAACAGTTTGCTTTAACCACCAAACCAGCTTTTATTTGTATACATGTCAATAATTACGTGGATGCAAAGTGTCAATTGGAGTTAATATAACATTTGGATGCTAATGTAATAACATGGATACAAAGCTTATATTTTTGGAATATTTTATCTGTGTGGCTTTTTTATTTTTTTTGAGTAGTTAACCATAGGTCTCAACTCTGAATATGGGAAGTGTTCTGGGCATAGCAACTCAGTGATAGTTTTTAAAAAGCAAGTATGCATATAATATTTTACAATGTAAACATTAATCATTGGACAAAAAATAAACCACAATGATTCAATTATTAGAAATCATTCACACTAATTAAAATACAGTGGTGCCTTGGTTAACGACAGTAATCGGTTCCGGGGTTATCATCATTAACCAAAACCGCCATTATCCAAGGTGCAATTCCCCGTAAGATTTAATTGAAAATCGATTAATTTGTTCCGGCTCCTCCCCACAACCATAGTACATATTAAAAATGCAGATAAAACTCATTTCAAATGATATAAAAATATGGTAAATATCATTTATTTATTATTCAGTATATATATTTGCTACAAAAAAATTAACATTAATAAAATGAATTGTTCATGAAAACAGTTTTTAATTATCAATCTTCACCAGAAGGACAATTAGGCTCACTTCAGAGTTTTTTGACAAATGGACCTGTAAAAAACATGTCTAGGGTTGTTTGTTTGTTCCTCTTTTTTAAAATGTTTCTGAAAAACTGCATGGACTTTTCATTAAATAGATCTGCAGTTCTGATAACCTCAGATTTGTTTGGATTCAATTTCATAGCAACATTTTGAACTTCTTCCCACTTTGCCAAAACATTTTTGATTTCAGCAGTCATAATTTGTTCTTGCTCTCCATCCTCATCTTCAGATGAAATTTCCATTTCCTTTTCTTCACATTGCTGCTTGAAAAGTTCTTTTAGCTCGTCAGTAGTCAGTTCTCAGTCATGCGTCTCCAATAATTCTTCAACATCTTCTTCCTCTACTTCCAAGTTAAGATCATGAGCAAGTGTCACAATATCCTTTATCAATTTGTGTCCTTCATCTGAAGTTTCTTCATTACCAAAGGAAGGACACAGTTTCCTCCATGCTGCTTTGAGACATTTCATTGATACTTCTTGCCAAGCCTTTTCAATTAGCCTAATTGCTATGTCAATGTTGAATTCTTCCTTCCAAAATTTTCTTAGGGTTATGTTGGTAGCCTCACACATTTCAAAGCACCTGGTAAAAAGTGCCCTTGTGTAAAGTTTTTTAAAATTTGCAATTATCAGCTGATCCATAGGTTGAATCAGAGATGTAATCTTGGGAGGAAGAAAAATCACTTTGATAATATCTAATTCCTCTGGTAGCTCTTTATGTATGCCTGTTGGATGGCCAGGTGCATTATCCAAGGTTAAAATGGCTTTTAGAAGTAGATTGTTTAACTCAAGATATGCTTTGACAGTTGGTCCAAACACTTCGCGAATCTAGTCTCTAAATTCTATTCTTGTGACCCAGGCTTTCCACAAAACACCGAGATTGGATCTAGAGACATTGAACTTTTTTAATGCTTGGGGATTCTCTGAGTGGTAGATTAACATTGGTTTTACCTTGAAGTCTCCACTTGCATTTGCTGCTAAAAGCAATGTTACCTAACATTCATTGGTTTATGCCCAGGAAGTGTTTTTTCTTCTTTTGTGATAAATGTCCTGTTGGGCATTTTCTTCAAAAATAACCCAGTCTCATCACAATTGAAGACTTGTTGAGGTAGGTATTCTCCTTCTTCTATAATTATTTTTAAGCTATTCACAAATTTATCTGCTGCTGCTGCTTTGTCAGCACTAGCTTCCTCTCCATGTCTGAATACACTATGAATCCCTGTTCTTTTTTTTTAAAGTTGTCAAAACAACCTCTGCTACCTTTGAAATCATCATCATCTACCTCAGAACTTGATCCCAAAGTCTTCTTTTTCAAATCTTTATAAATTTGTTTAGCTTTCTGACAGATTGCATTTTGACATGTAGTATCACCCGCCATTTCTCTTTCTTTGATCCAAATTAGTAATAGAGTTTCCATTTGCTCAAAAATAAGCCCTCTGACATTCAACCTTGAAGTTCCCTTAACAACCATAAGTTCTTCTTTCTTAGCCAAAATGGTTGATATTGTAGAATGACTGGTTTCATATATTCGAGCTAGCTGCATAACTTTCACACCTTCATGATGGTTTGCTGTTATTTATTTCTTCTGTTCGATACAGAAAATTTTTTGGTTTTTTTTCCCTCACTAGTTTTCTTTTTGGGACTCATTTTGTTACATGGTAAAAAGAGTCACTCTATAAAAAAAGATATGAAAAATACCATATTATTACAAATTGTACAACACAAAGACAAGGGATACAAAGAACATATCATCACCTGAAAATAAAAGTAAAAGTTCAAAAAAAAAAAAAAAAACTTTTTGATATAAAAGTTAACAGTTAAATTTGAAACCTGCAAATTTTGACTTGGTGCATTTTGCTTGTAAGGTGATGATATTAGATACAGCACTTACCGTAACATACACTGATTAGCAGCTTATAGATACAACGATTATTATACAGATACAGATGAGATTTGATTTTGCCTTTTGATGGCGAATGAACAGTGACACACACCCGCCAATTTATTGTCTATATGAACTAACACAAAAAATAAATGCTTAAATACTCATTTTCATCATAAAACGCATTTATAACCGCAAATTTTAAAATAAAGCACAGTACACTACAGAAAAGAAACAATAAATGGAAAATGTAAACAGATGGCTATGATGGGTCAAGCATATCTGAGCTTCACAGCTATGGTGTGTGGCTGTTCACTATTTGACAATGTCTTCCCGCACGTGGCTGAGTGCGATCGGAAAATTCCATTTTTTTAGATCTGATAGAGGTTCACATAATCGAGAGTCGTTAACCAAGAGATTTTTTTCTTACAGCCACTCATCATTAACCAAGTATGTCGTTATCTGAGGCCACTGTTAACCAAGGCACCACTGTATTTTATTCTCAGTTTTACCTTGCTTCCGTGGTCTCTGGCAATTGACATATTAATAACAGAAAATTTTTTTAAGAGTTGTAAAATAGATGATTGTAAAGTGGGGGACTCTACTATGTATACAAAATGTTATACAATAAATGTTAAAAATACCAAGCTATTTTAAAACTGGTTTTAATCCATTTCCCAAGTAAGCAAACAGACCAACAAGTCAAGTTTACACCTGCATGTATTGGAAGTCTAGCTGACCCTCAAAGTAGTGCAAGACCAAGGCAACTCTTGGTAAAAGTAGAATAAGCTCTGATCACTATCTTTATATTTACCCTTAATGAAAAGCACATCTCCTGGAGGAGATGTATGATGTTTTGTATTAAAGGCAAGGGGCCACTACCCAGACCGGTTTCGACCTTTATTGAGATCTCATCAGTGGGAGCCAGGCTAGAAATACCAAAATTTTAGTAATGCAGAGCTTATAAGTATTTTACCAGAACAAGTTACCATAAGGTGTTTTAACCTTATTAAATAAAAATCTCAGGAGGAGAGATAAATGTAGAAAGTATTTTACCTTGGGTATAATAAATGTTAAAAATACCAAGCTATTTTAAACCTGTTTTTACTCCATTTCCCAAGTAAGCAAACAGACCAACAAGTCAAGTTTGCGCCTGCACGTATTGGAAGTCTAGCTGACCCTCAAATAGTGCAAGACCAAGGCAACGCTTGGTAAAAGTAGAATAAGCTCTGATCACTAATCTTAATATTTACCCTTAATGCAAAGCACATCTCCTGGAGGAGATGTATGATGTTTTGTATTAAAGGCAAGGGGCCACTACCCAGACCGGTTTCGACCTTTATTGAGGTCTCATCACTGGCTCCCACTGATGAGACCTTTATTGAGGTCTCATCAGTGGGAGCCAGAGTCTTGCATTACTTTGAGGGTCAGCTAGACTTCCAATACGTGCAGGTGCAAACTTGACTTGTTGGTCTGTTTGTTTACTTGGGAAATGGAGTAAAACCAGGTTTAAAATAGCTTGGTATTTGAAACATTTATTATACCCAAGGTAAAATACTTTCTACATTTATATCTCCTCCTGAGATTTTTATTTAATAAGGTTAAAACACCTTATGGTAACTTGTTCTGGTAAAATACTTATAAGCTCTGTATTACTAAAATTTTGGTATTTCTAGCCTGGCTCCCAAAACCAGTCTGGGTAGTGGCCCCTTGCCTTTAATACAAAACATCATACATCTCCTCCAGGAGATGTGCTTTTCATTAAGGGTAAATATAAAGATTAGTGATCAGAGCTTATTCTACTTTTACCAAGAGTTGCCTTAGTCTTGCACTACTTTGAGGGTCAGCTAGACTTCCAATACGTGCAGGTGCAAACTTGACTTGTTGGTCTGTTTGCTTACTTGGGAAATGGAGTAAAACCAGGTTTAAAATAGCTTGGTATTTTTAACATTTATTATACCCAATGTAAAATACTTTCTACTGTTATACAATAAGTTATGTATATGTTATATACATAACATATTGATGCATTAAATAATTTGTACATTGACTGAAATTAAACAATGAGTAAAGAATTGCCAATTATATTCCTATTCTCCAATGAACAAATGGCAAAAATGGAATATAGCATTTAATTTATGTATTTACATAAATTAAATACTATGATTAAAGTATAATAAATAGTGAGGTTTATGAGTTAACAATAAATTATGTTTTATTCATATTTTTTGGATAAATTTGCACTACAAAATCAGGATACATTTTAGAAGGAAGAATAAAATTGATATTTCTAACTAAATAACTGGCTTAATTTGTACCATATCCACAAAAACTAATAGAACCAACTTGTGAAAATGCATTTTTCACTGACTTCTATATAAACACCTAAAGAATATAAATCCAAAGAAAAGTGAATTTTTTTAAGATGTCTATAACTCTTACCAGCAATGCATGGTTATTTGCATTCTTTTACATACATTCTTTTACATAAAGTAACAGCAAATATAAAAAGATATTTTTGATAATGAACTTCACAAATTAGATGACTTCAGGGTAGGAACTTAGAAAGATGATATTCTGAAAGTCATATAAATGATAGATTATTATATTAATCCTGAATCATTAACACCATTTACAAATTTAGTAACATTTTTTTCTTAGCAGAATGTATTGTAGAGACTTTTTTTTTCTTTTTTAATATTATTTATCAAATATTTTATACCAAAAATGAAGAAATGAAAACAGCTCAAGCAAATGATGGTGTTACCTGCATGTGAACCCAGTCAATTGCATCTCTAATATCTTGAAAAATCGATTTGTATGACATAAATATGTTTCCAGTCTTGATACCAGTTTTTGTGCTAGAAATAAGCAAAAAAAAATGTTTGTGCATACTAACAAAAAAATATTATTAAGAGAAGTTTGTTAATAATATTTGTAAATAATATCAAAATTCATTATAGTGTATCCTATCTGAGGTTAATTGTAAACAAGAGATAGTTTTTCATTAGATATATAATGTGCAGAGAAATTTTTCCCTAAAGTTTTTTTTTTAAAAAAAAGAAAGAAAATATGGCAACTAGGAAACAATGGATGAATTTTGGAGGCAGATAACCAAGATAACATGTGGCATAAAGAAAAGACAGAAGGAAATTGCATCTTAAAGTCTGATAAACAGACATTGGAGAAGCTGTATAACAGAAATACAAATTAATATGGGGATTGACTTATGAGCACTAAATAAGAGTTCATCCCTGGAAGCTGATAGAGGATACATTTAACAAATATATAAAGCCTATTTTTTCTCATGACAATTGAAAAGCTAGTAGAATGCATTGATAACAGAATTATAGAAGCACTCGGTTACCAATTAATGTATTCAAATAAGAACAAACTGTATCTGAATACATTCAAACATTTGAAGTATGACAAGTGTTTGTGCTGTAAAAGTTAATGCCCCAATGCCCCCCCCCCTCTTCTCTCTTTAATGAGTCCATTTCCCTGGAAGATTTTTATAATCAACTATAACAAACAAAAAAATTTGCAAACATATTATAGATGATATCTTTGGTTTGTGAATGATATCTTCAGCTTGTGAATGATATCTTTGCAGCTTGGTCCAACTTGGAGAGAATTACTACAGTTTCTGGCCAAAATAAACTCCATGTACTCCTGTATCAAGTTCACTATTGAATGTGAATGAAGTCTTTCCTTTCCAGATATTTTTAATCTATATACCATAACAATCCAATTATGCGAAGATATGAAAGAGTGAGAAAGTAGAGGTGAGCTGAGATGGAGAGATGATCACAAACGAATCAGTATGTGAATTATGCAGGAGAAATAGTGTGGAGTCATTTCATGGAAGGAAGGAACGAACGAGTTTATATAAGGTTGTTTTCTTGCATTTGAAGGGATCTGGGCTCAGGAGTCTTGAAAAAGTGAATTGTTCAGTGAGAGTTCAGAAGTGCAGAATCAGCAAAACTAGAATGCTGTGAGGATGGAAGTCAGCATCAATCCAGGGAAATGATCCTAAATGATCCTAAATCCATGGATCCATGATCCTAAAGTTAAGAACCTGGCGAGATATCTTCCCAGATTCTTAATTTTTTTTCCATTTTGAAAGATAGTAGAAATAGTTGATCAGAATCACTTTTCTGTTGTTTATGGGTACTTTCCCAGGTTCTTAACTTTAATGGACTAGACAACACAAGATGTAAGGGAAGTTGTGAGATGTACAGGGGTATTGCAGTTTATGTATACTAATGTCAGAAACATGTAGAATAAGGGCAAGGAGTTTTTGACACTAACTCAACTTGGTCAAAAGTTATAGGCATTAGTGAGACTTGGTTGACTGAGGATGATTTAGTCATAGGAACAGAATGTAAAAGGATATAATATTTTCAGAGAGGACAAGAAGGAACAGGATGGAGGGGAGAGATTTTGCTAATGATAGTAAAAGAACTGAAGCCAAAAAAAGAAAAGTATATCTAGAAGATAGGGATGCAAAGGGCAGTTCATTTGAGGCTAACTGGCATGAAATAAGTGGAACATGGGTGCCAGATGTAATAATATCATAAAGTGATAACAGAATATGTCACAAGGTGCCACCAACTGGGGAAAGTGATCATATGGCTTGAACAGAAAGTATTTTGTGTGTGTGTGTGTGTGTGTGTGTGTGTGTGTGTGTGTGTGTGTGTGTGTGTGTGTGTGTGTGTGTGTGTGTGTGTGTGTGTGTGTGTGTGTGTGTGTGTGTGTGTGTGTGTGTGTGTGTTGATCCCCATACACAAGGCACTGAGGAACCTATAATTTCATTGGTACCATGCGTGAGGTGGTGAGGACTGAAAGTTTTTTTTTTTTGAAGAGTTTGCAAGTTGTAGTTGTTTATGAATACTTGAGGAAGGTTGTACCAGAGGTGGATAGAATAAAAGAGGATGAATAGAAGCAGGTTCGGTTATGCTTGCAGAAAGTGCAACAGAAAGTGACTGAATGATGGCTGCCAATTCTACAGGTACTTCCTATAGACTTACAGGAAGTACCTGTAGAATTACAAAAGTAGAAATACAAACCTTACTGAAACTTACAGGTACTTCCATGGTCACTGTTCCAGTGACCATGGAAGTACCTATAGAATAGACACAGTGCAGAAACATCTGCACATGTCAGATAGAGGTTGAAAAGAATCTATAAGAGAGGGATAAGCTATGTGCCTAATTGCTCACTTCTGGTTTTAGTTTTAGATGAACCACCCCAAACATGTGAGCAGTATTCTAAACATGGGCAGAATGCCAAGTTTCCTGGATGCTGAGGAGGCTACTGACGTGATGAGCTTATGCCAGAAAAAAACTGGAAGTAAACATTTCATTCAAGCAAAGAGATCTAATCTTGTATGGTGATTTGTGTATTACTAAGGGAAAGAGTAGGTGAGCTGGGATCTCTTTTGCATTAAAAAATGCAACATGAGAAGGTTGTTCTTCCCCTGTTGAAGGAGAATATGTAGATCGATGTTTAAGGAACTAGTTGTAGATGATCTTGTGGCCTGGGAAGTCTTGTTCACAGCATGCATTAGGGTCAGGTGAGTGGAAGCACTAGTCAGACCAAGGAAAGGAGGAGCAGAAATTCCAGAAGGCATCCCAACTGGCTCCATAGTACCAGAAAATGCAAGCCAGGAGTGGTTGGAGGAGGAGCATTCTGTGTGAGAGAGAGAGAGCAGGCTTATACAAGATTGTGGTTTCAGTTGTCAAGGGGGAGAGGTGACCTCTATGGTAGATCTGGAAGGGGAAACTGGTCAAAAAGAGATCCACAGTATAGGTATCCCTTGCTTAACACGGTTTTGCTTAATGCAGAGAAATTAACTGCGTATATAAAGACAATCCCTTTATATATACGCAGCAAGGGTTTTAATTAACATGCCTTTAAATTTAGCATGCAAAACTATATAGCCTCGAGGAGTGTTTCCTGGTTGAGAGAAAGAAAGTCGTAATCATGATGCCGTTGATGATAACGCACTTGGTCATCCAAACTCTCTTAATGATCTGTGTGAGAATGTGAAAATTTTATTCTTTCCACCAAATACGACAACATTAGAAATGGGCGTCATTACAACTTTCAAAGGCAGTAGAAACAACAACAGGAGAAAATGCGATTATGCTCCAAGAATTTTGGAAAAAATTTAACATTAAACATGCAATTGAAAACATTCATGACTTGTGAGAGCAAGTGTCTTCTAGCTGCATGAGAGCTGTGTGGAAAAACCTTTTGCCAGAATGCGCTAATGACTTAGGTGGTTTTCAAAATCCTGTGAACAACGTGGTTGAAGAAAACATTGCAAATGGCGAAAACCTTGTTTTTGATGGTGTTGATACAGAAATGTCAAAGAATTATTGGATTCAAATTCAAAAGATTTCAGGGACAACGATCTTCTTGAAATTGAACAACAATGCACATATGAAGACAACGAACAAATGGAATGTACAGATGAGGTTCCAAAGGAGATAACAATCAAAGAACTGGATGGAATATTTCACAGTTTAGAATCCCTTAAGCAGCAAGTAATGGATATGGATCCAAATGTTAATTGAAGAATGCTTGTTTGCTGAGGTCTAGAGAGTCATTTTGCTTGTTATCATAGAATTTATGCTGATAAGAAAAAAATAAAACTGTTCAAACACCTCTTGATAACTTTTTTGATAAAAAAATTGCAATAACTAATGTAGGTACAAGCATTTATTAAACATTTATTTTGCATTCATTTTTTATCTTTCCTAAAAGAGTACCACATAAAACAAACTATTAATACAGTAATCGATCATGGATGAATTGTAATTTTTACCACTGATTATTATATTTGATTAACATGATTTTGAAATAAGCAGTAACATTGAGGGATTAATTAATCGCATTAATCAAGGGATACCTGTATTTGGAGAGTGAAGAGGATTATCAAGGATTCAAGGGATAACAAAACTTGTAGATGTACAATTTGTGTTACGTTATTACTTATAGTAAAATCTTCTGCTTAATGTCCTGCTTGGTTGGAGTAATGGAGTCAGTTGAAACTGTGGACACTGGAGGTTGCCCAGGAAGATGACCTCACTATTTGGATAGCTGGATTGCAGGTAGTCAAGTTTCATTTGAAGGAGTATGAATAGATCTGAGTGATTATTAGTTTGCAGACTTATAAATGAAACTAATGAAAGTTACTAAATGGGACAAGGAAACCTTGAGTAGAGAAGGTCAAAAGCAGGGGATTCTAAATTAGCCATTCTCTGGTGTGCTATGCCAGATTTCACAGAGGTACAGGTGTCACTCTTGTAGTGAAAGGAATTGTGAAGTGTGTAGTTTGGGCATTGTAGGTGGACAATAGTAGATATAGCTGTGATCTGGGTGGTTTCTGTCAGGAATAAGATGTCTGGTCTGGAAGACGGAAAGTGATGGTAGATGTCATTTATGTTTCTGTTAATGCCACAGATGTTAGTAAATGGATGTAAAAGTGAATTTGTATTGAAGAGATTCTGGCATGGTTTGTATGCTGTGGCTGATTGTGATGAGACTTTTTTTTTATGGGATTAATTTATGAGGGAAATTCACTTTGGTTGCAGTATCACTGTTATTGTTTGTGAGAGTCTCCATAAGTTTGATTACATGGAAGGATATAGTGGGACATGTACTAAGAGAGAAACCAGTCTCCCTGCCATGATGTAGCCTTGACAGTGCTCCCCTTCCTACATAAACCACTCAGGCATGTGGCAGTGGGATTATGCACCAGCTGATTGGGAAGCCTCCTGACTCATTACGGACAGGTTCAGGCCTATGTTTAACTTGTGGCTGGCCTGTGGCACCATCATTTTAACTGATGTATCCTTGAAATGGAGGCAGTTATGGGAAGTATGTTTGTCATGGCCTTGAAGGGGTATCACTCACACTGCAAGGAGAAGAGAAAGGGGACTAAAATAAACCAGAATCCCTGCTCTGGAGACCAAACGTGGCATTTGCCACTTCAGACCTCCAATAAGCTGGGTGGTGGTATTTCACTGGGCAATGAAGAACATCTACCACCTAATGTCTAGTTGGCATTTCCTCCAACTAGGAAGGAATCCTCTTTGTAGTGGGAATACTCATTGGTTTCACCAGAGCCCATTTTGTGGAAACACAAAATGGGCTCTGGTGAAACTAGTAAAGGCCACACTGCAGGAAGGAAGGATTGACTTGACAGGGGAGAGGATGTGTATTGTGCATCCCTGCCCTTCAAGAAACAAAAAAAGGTATGTGGGATTATAACATGGAACTATAATAAATTAAGGAAACAGATTGATGTTGTGTAGTGGCTTGATCAACTGAAGGAGGAAGAAATCAGTTCATGCCTGAGATTTGGTCAGAAATCAGTTACTTATAGCAATGATAGATTGTATAAAGTTAAAAGGATAAATAAAGTAATGGTGTGATGGATGAATCATGGAATTATGCAGGGACTTATGAGAAAGGGACTCTTATGGAGGATATATAAAGAACTGGATACCCCTCAGAAGCATGAGGGGTATAAAGCACAGGATAGAAAGGTGACGAACACAATACTATTAACACCAAACCTCCATGGAGTCAAAAGACTCATTTATGAGGTACACATCATCATACACAAAGTTGATCACAACCTATGCTTTAAACTTATTCATCGTCTTCATCACACCTGAACCTACTTCTTATTGCCTTGCTCACACCCTCCTTATACATGTTGAAAGTTTTTTCAATTAGTTATACTATAAATTAAAGATACCAAGAAATTATATTCTTAGTTTAATCCTTTATCCAAGTGTAACCATACAAAGTTTGCACATGAAGTAACTTCACAACTGAGCTACTTGTAAAAGAGGCTAATGATACTAAGGCAAGTGATGTTAAGTCATTAGCCTCTACATACAAGTAGCCCAGTTGTGAAGTTACTATACACACAAACTTTGTATGCTTACACTTGGATAAGGAAATCCATGCTGAAAATTAAACAATATTGCTGTTATCAACTTGCTGTATCATAGTTCACCAACTTCTTCCACACTTTAACCAATATTACAGATATACTGATTGCCCTATAACTTTTAGCCTCGGTCTTATCACCACCTTCAGAACGTTGAGGACATTGAGGGAATGCGGTTGGCAGAGCTTGACAGATAAGAGGAGAGTGATGTGATCAAGACATATCAGTTAGTGAGAGCGACACAGATAAATTCAGGCAATTATCACACAGTATTGGATGATGGCAGTATGAGAGGTCATCCTGAGAAATACAAAAGTTATGCAAGTAAAAGAGCGAAAAAAAAGATTTTTTGCATGGTAGGTAGTGAATGAACAGAATGCATTGCTGGAGTGGGTTGTGAGTGCTACAATACTGAATGTATTCAAGGCAGGGTACAATAATTATTGTAGCCTGCAAGTGTTCAACATCCCACAATGAGTCTTTGGAGTCCATGAAGACATGGAAGTAATGGATGTAACGAAATGCCCAACTAGAAAATATTTGCAGATATCATCCCTTAACCAGACTACAATATGATGTAATAGGAATTTCCATACCCTGCCCTTAAAGTTACATTTGAGTAAATCGCACAGGTGTGCGATTTGCTCAAATGTACCACCTATTTGCTCAACTCAATATACCACCTAACCAGCTCAGAAACTTTCTTTTCTACAGTTTCTCTAAGATAAATTACCACCTATTTCCTTGTCAGGTGGCAATCAGGGGCCTTGCTCAATTGACTTATTTTGGAGAGTTTGTTCTGCTAAGATTAGAATCGAAAAACAGCAAGACTACATTCAATTCTTAGAATCTAAGATGATTGGCCTTTCTTACCATGCCAATGCAACTAGATGCAGAGCTTTTTTTTGGAATCAAATCAGGATTCTTCATGCCAGAATCTTCAGTTCGATCATCTCCTTCTTGAAACTTGGGAAATGTTATGGCACCATTTGAATTTTAATTGCTCTGATTGCATGACAGCCTCAAAAATTTTCAGAAGTAATTTCCACTAACTGTTCATAATTTGTTACACAGCATGAAATCCACTGGAGTTTAATGAATTGAATTTCATATTGAAAACAAGAGTGTGTAAGAAAGTTCTACAACAAATCAAAGTTGAGCTGCTTTCAGAATGAAATACACAAACATCATTGAAGTTAAAATGAAAAAGTTTGAAAACAAAAAAACAAACCTTGGAGATCAGATTCAGTGGCAAAATCTGAAGAAAACGTTGATTGATTGATTCAGTGAGAGAGGCATGAGGTGAGGTTGTATGTAAGGAGAGAAAAATTAGAATTCCATGGTGGTCTCAATAAGTTAAAGAGACAAGTCGAGGAAAAGAAGAAAACATATGGAATATTCATGGCAAACAAGTCGGCATGTGCTCTTAGTGAATACAGTGAATTAAGAAAGTGAAGCAATGTTTAAAACTAGCTAAACAAAAGCAATGGGAAGACTTCGGTAAGAACACAGAAAATAAATATCAGGAAGGTGGCAAAATATTCTGGAGACTATTAAAAAGCTTAGAAATGGAGGAAAAAGTACTCTAAAAGGATTCAGTAATGATAAAGGTGAAATAAAAATTTAAGATAAAAATATTCTAGATGTTTGGAGTAATTACCTTGAAAGATTGCTAAATGAAACAAGCAATGTCAGCATTGATAGTAGAAAATTCCCAACAGGAAGGCAGTCAGAAATACATATCCATACTTAAAGAAGAAAGTCATCAAAAATCTGAAAAGTAGTAAAAAGGCAGCTGAAGTAGATAAAATTCAAACAGAAATGCTCAGATATCGAGGTATAAAAGTTTTGCAGTGGCTTCACTGCATAATTCAGAAGGCCTGGTGAGAGGATCGAATTCCAGATTATTGGAGCATAGCTCTCATAGTATCCATCTACATAAAGGGAAATAAAACCGAATGTGAGAGAGAGGTATTTCCTACTGAGTGTTCCTGGTAAGATTTATGCAAGTATACTTGAGAAACGGTTGAGAAGGATTATAGAAGGGAAGCTTGGTGAAGAACAAGCTGGATTCGGGCTAAACAGAGGTTGTCAGGATCAGATTTTCACTTTAAGACAAATAGTTGAGAAATCATGAGAATATAACAACAATTTGTATTTAAGTTTTGTTGATTTGGAAAAGGTGCCAAGAGAAAAGCTCTTCAAAATGCTACAGTTATATGGTGTAAATGGTACAAGTCTCTATTTAAGCTGTAAGTCAGCAGTTAGAATTGAAGGAGGTACAGGAAGATGGTTTGAAGTAAAATCCGGTACAACAAGGGTGCACATTATCTCCACTGTTATTCATTATCGATATGGATCATAGCATGAAGGAAAGTGGTATTAAATCTGATATCAGAATTGGTGATGTTAATCTTAACTCTCTACTTTATACAGATGATATTATACTTCTGAATAAATCCAAGACAAGTCTGCAAGATTCCCTAACCAAATTAAATAACTATTGTAATAAATTTGGTATGAAAATCAGCAATAAAAAGACAAAGACGATGAAAATAGGCAGAAACATTGAAAACCTCAACCACGTCCTCAATGATGAACCTATAGAATAAATAAAACATTTCAGCTATTTAGACACAATATTTAGTGAAGATGGCAAATTAAATATGGAAAAAGACAACAGAATTAGTAAAGCTGGTATGGTAGAAGGTTGGCCGAATAAATTTATATGGAATAAGAAAGATATTAGTCAAAATATTAAATTAGTTGTATACAAGATAGTGTTCAAATCAATTTTAACCTATGGATCTGAGAGCTAGGTTAAAAACAAAACACTTCATCAAAGCCTGGAGACCTCTGATATGAGAGTTCTGAGAAAGATTTACTGGAGTGAACAGATGGCATCAATGCAGTATCACATTAGAAACGAGGATATTAGTAAAGACTTACCATTATTACCGCTCAGAATGGGAGAGGAAAGATTAGCAAAACATGTGTTCTTTGCCAGGTTGGCAGGAAAAAGACCCAGAGGAAGACCAAATTACATAAATTGTTTCATTTCCATGTAATAATACATATAATATTTTGCCACATGCTGTATCTCAATACACTTCTGTGTTGAGTGTAAAATCATATAATCAACCACTGTATTGCCCAGCCATGATGAGAAATGCACCAAGAAATCTTATCCTAATATTACCTAGACTTCATTTTCTACTGAAAAATATTAAAGTTGTATATTTTATGACAAATACTCCACAATTTTGCATTCAGGTGCAGCATATGAAAGATCACCAATAGTATTAAGCAAGCTGCTAAGTTACATGCTTTGTCGAAGTGGGCCATGGCCTGAAAAGTTTGAGAAACACCAAAATATACAACTGAAAAGCAAAATGTCTTTTTTCTTCTCGCATAATTTCTTCTTGGTTTCTCCTGAAAGCACATATAACAATTTGTCGCATTCCTGACAGAACCAGAAGTATGAGTGATTTGCTTCATTTTATCCCATGGAGAAGTACCAAATGACACAATTTGTGTCATGTCTGGTGTGAATTGGTTAATCATATCATCCCTTCTCTTCATTTCAATCACCTCACTCAGCAGATTAGATGCTCTCGATTTGTTTTAAAAGTTCCGAAGGTGTAACATAATCTAATTTATCTGCTTTACAGTTTTTTTCACCATCTCGAAAGGCATAATTAGCAGACCCATGTACTTTATATCACAAGTAGTATCTACTATGTGATTTATATAATGAAATCATCACATTGTTATTTCTGCTGGCGAATGTCCTTCTCAACAGTGCAACAATCCTCTAGTTGCGTTTAGAGCCTTTGAGATGGTGCTGAAGGTGGTAAAGACAACATTTACTATCATCTCAAGATCTCTAGCCTAAACATTCTCCAATATATCCCAAGAACAGAAAAGACCATCACAAAATTCAACATTTAAAACTTTATGATAAGCTAAATTATAATGGCATTTAAATGTATACAACTTTCCAAGGAGATAATTATTTTAAAGGATACAAATGCAATTAGAAGATATCTATAAAAGTATGTTTACTAATTATCTCATCATAGCATTATCTCATATACCTTCAAAATATGCTAGAAATCAGTAGTCAAGAATTTAGCAGATACAATAAAAACAATTTAACATTTACAGCTTCATTTTTGCAGTTAAACTGTAGTGATGTGAACCACATCAGTGAAGAAAATGGCATGAAATTTGATGTCAATATAGGAAATTTCATTTATTATTATTATGCAGTCTTCTTAAGGCAGTCCATGAATTCAGACTCATTGAGCAAAGGGTTCCCTTTACTAACTCGCATGAATGCCTATCATATCTTTCCTTAGCATGCACATTCAGAATCTAACATAGCCCATTAATACACATCTTTTATATGCCATAAGAAGAAACTGGATCTTATCTTCTATGTCTTTAATCAGTTTCCAGGGATGACTACAAGTACTACCACAAACAGCCATAGGTAGTGAAACTTCACTTGTATCCATAATGTAAGATTCCCTTTAACTTGTTTCTGTCACATCTCCACTAATCCATACACTTCAAAAACTTTTCCCATAGTCTCTCTTCATATGCATAATTCCACAAGCCAGTTGTCACCTTGCTACATGCCAGTGGATCGTTTCAACTATCTCCTCAATTCCTTAGAATCTAGGTTTTCAGATGTAGTCTTGTCAAAGCCTTGTAAAGTAGGAAAAGCTTTTTAATATAAGTTAGTGTTCTTTTCAATAGTGCAGTTCCAGTGCAATGCATTAATCACCTTGGCAATGTGGTGCACTTCTCCTCAAAAATGTCATCAAATGTAAGGTTTAGATGACACCTTAGGAATCAGGAAATGCTCTGACCATGCTGGTCTCTCCACAGAACTCATTCACCTTTGAGACACAACCTATACCCCAAATCCAATACACAAAAAATCCATTCCCTATTTGTGGGGCACTTAGAGAAAAAAAATCCCACATGTTCTAAAAAAAGTATGATACACAGATCTCATTCAATCTATACCAAAAATTAGCCACCCTCATTCACTCAGCAAATGATTCCTCTCCATAATCTTAACCATCCTGGGGGGGGGGTCCATCCCTTGCTCCAGCAAACTTTCATATTTGGAATAAACTGAAAAAAATTTTTTGATGGACTGATATAATGTGGATACAGTGTTCTGTAATCCATCTGTAAAATAAAGGAACTATATTCATAGAATGAAACATGTACCACAGTAAAAATTAATTGACTGTACAAATATTTTGTCTTATCAGTCGAAAGATATTATCAGTATGAGCAGAGAGCAACAGCAAGGAATTTGAATAAAACAAACAGTAGAGTGCATGGAATACATTAGAATCCCTCTATACATTCACTAATTAAAAACTATTGGGCTATAAATAAAATTAAATTATTTGTGTTTAAAAATTAAACTTAAGAATAAAAATTATTTAATGCAATTTAAGCTAACAATTTCCCACATTTTAGGAATGGTAAGGCTGTAATTATGATTAATGTTACGTTGATGAAATAAGACTTCAGCACTTTCTTTGAATAAATGTTCATGTTTATATATGGATGCATATAATAGCATAGTGTTTTCCAATTCGATCCTGTAGTGGTGTTTTCAATCTCATGTTGTGCTAGGCCAGATTTATGAGGTTTGATGAACTGGATGTGGTCTTGATGTTCAGAAATACATTATTGACCTGTTTGTCTGTAGTATGATAGGTTCTGCAAACATGGTACTTGGTATGAATGTTACAAGTAGCATCACATAATCATCGGTGAGAGAGTCTGTCTTTTGTAGAAGGTAATAGATTATGAACTGATTGGCTTGCAAGTAGTGATGACTTTATATTTTCTCATAATTTCTGCCATATATTCAGAGATATCTTTAATATATGGTATAAGAGTTCTTGTGGACTTCTGTTTGCTTGTATAGGAGAGTTGTTAATTATTTTCTATGTTATTCTTGGGTTGTATTATCCATTTCAAAAATCTGTTTGTTTGTTTGATAGTTTCCAATTCTTATTTAAGAGATCCTTCTGAGGAAGAAATCTTGGATGTTCCAGACACAAAGGATTTTATAATCTGTATTTTTGATGGACTGATATAATGTGGATACAGTGTTCTGTAAAAGTGAGTTTTTGGTAGACAGAAGTGGAAATGGATCCATCATGTTCATTTTCTATATCCAGAAAGGAAATTTCTCTTGATTCTTTCCTTTCCAGCCTGCGAATACAAATCCTTTTGATTATCAAAATCATTCCATACAAATTGCAGAACATTTCTTCTACATGTACTCACTGATTCATTTATAATTACAACCTTGATGGACTGATATAATGTGGATACAGTGTTCTGTAAAAGTGAGTTTTTGGTAGACAGAAGTGGAAATGGATCCATCATGTTCACTTTCTATATCCAGAAAGGAAATTTCTCTTGATTCTTTCCTTTCCAGCCTGCGAGAACAAATCCTTTTGATTATCAAAATCATTCCATACAAATTGCAGAACATTTCTTCTACATGTACTCACTGATTCATTTATAATTACAACCTTCTGCTTCAGCATGTTCCTGTTATATTGTGACAAGATACTCACAATTCTGAGTCGATGATTGATGGAGTGCAAATCTGCCATGGATGCTGTTATGTTTAGTGTAGGCAATGATGTCAACATTCAAAATGACATATGGGGGTTTGAAGTGTCTTGCAGAACCATAGACTTGAGACCCATAATCCAGCTTTGAACGTGTATGTGCATGATAAAGACAGAGCAATGAAGATCAATCAGCACCTCACTCAATAGAGGATAGAGTGCAAAGGAGGTTCAATACTCTCTTCCACTTTTCTCTTAGTTGACAAATGTGTGCTAGAAATGACAAAAATGCCCCAAGAACTTGGCTTCTGTAGCTAGTGGAATAAGAGTTAGTCCATTCTTAATCCAGGATCTGGGTGAAGAGTGCATTTTCAACAGAAGTGTACACAGACACTTTTTTCTGTTGAAACCTGGACCCATTATTAAGAGCCCACAGAGAAACATGATCAATTGCTTGCTGAAGTTGTCTTTCAATTACATTCATGTTATGAGAGTGACAGTAAATTGTGAAGTCATCAACATATAGAGCACTGTCTATATGTTGATGACTTAATAGCAAAAAGTGTCACACTTAAGACAGAGCTTTGGAAAACACCTTGTTCTTGATGATATGGTCAAGAAAGTGTACTTCCTACTCTGACTTGGAAAGTTCACCTGGACAGAAAGTTTTTAATAAATACAGGGAGGTGTCCTTTGAGACCCAGGTTATAAAGATCTTTTAATATGCCATATCTCCAGGATGTGTCATAAGCTTTTTTTTTCCATGTGAAAGAAAACTGAAAATAGATGTTCTTGCTTCAGAAATGCATCTCTTATACAAGTTTCTAAATGAACCAAATGATTTAAAGTTGTTTGATGTCTATGGAACCCACATTGTGTATTAAAGAGAAGATCATTGCTTTCTAAATACCTAGAGAAGTCTGGCATGAACCATTTTCTCTAGTATCTTATAAACACAGCTGATCAGAGCATTAGGTTGATAATTATTTGCTTGTGTTGGATCCTTTATTGGTTTTGGGATGGCAATGACAACTGACTTATACAAAGAATTCAGAAATTCTTCCTCTGTATTCGGCTGTATATTAAGAGGAGATCCATAGAAGATGATAGTAGATGTTTTATCATTTCATAATGGATGTCATCAGGCTCTACTGCACTAGGATGAGACAGTAGAAAAGGTCTTTTTAGTTTAATTTTTGTAGTTGCTGCCTACATTTCTGCTGCACGTCAGTACTAGTCTGATTACTTCTTTATAGATTTTTTTTTTTTTTGTTTCTTTGATTATGTTCTTATTCTTCCAGGTGAAGCTGCTGAGATCTAGAAACTAGAGATGACTAGGGAGAATGAGACACTCCAATATTTTTGGGAAAATTGGGAACTTGAATCATGACATATAATTGTTTCGATTCAAGTTCAGTCGGTTTACTAAGACTTCGGAACTTTCCTTAAACAAACATTTATGTTTAAAGTGACATGAATGAAGCAATCAGATTCATGACCAGAAGATTCTATGTTTGGTATCCACATCATGCTATGCTGAGCAGGGCTTCTCAGGTTTATTATAAGTGATTTTTTTTTTCTAATTCCCTAAGTGATTTAGAAATGCATAACCAACGTATAAGCTTGTCTACGAGAATCAATATTATAAGTGATGTAAGATTGATACCCTTGTATTCGTTTCTCCAGAGAATGACCAGTTTGTCCAAAATAAAGATTATACTCATATGGAACTTGGTACATTCCTAGAATGGTAAGAGAAGGCTGTTTGTCCTTAGAAGAAGGTAGCCAAGATGAAAGCTTATTAATAAAGGAATGGTGGTTTCAAATTATATTTCTTTACTATTCTTGAAATTGGCTGGAGATGCCAGAGATAAGGAATCTGAAATCTTCATACAGTTTCTTGGTGTCAGTATATAGGAATCACAGATATGTTGTATTTGTTTCTTGGGGAAACCATTTCTGGTCATAATTCTGGATATTATGATTTTCTGGCTGGAGATCTTTAGAGATGAAACAAGCAGTATGCACATGGTTTAGTACATTCTATATAATAATGAGCTTTTAGG
This sequence comes from Typopeltis vanoorti, assembly GCF_054136105.1. Taxonomy (NCBI): domain Eukaryota; kingdom Metazoa; phylum Arthropoda; class Arachnida; order Uropygi; family Thelyphonidae; genus Typopeltis; species Typopeltis vanoorti. The sequence continues at coordinate 66,268,391 of NC_143552.1, read as the reverse complement.
AAGGATGATGAGCTGAATTTTGTAGTATGTAACAGCCATTAAAAGTTGGTTTATGATATACAGAAGTACTAAGATCACAAGAATGCAAAATGCCAGCTAACCTTATTTTTCAACTTCCATTGTAAATTTTATACCAGGATATAGATCATTTATCTTTTCTAAGAACATAAGGAATGTATCCTTTGGGTGAGACCAGATTGCAAATATATCATCAACATAAAGATGATTGGGTTTGTATTGAAGAGAATAAGATATTCTAAAATGTTCTGAGTAGAAATTAGCTAATGCAGGAGAGAGATAACTGCACATCTAAAATTTTTCTAAATAAAAAATTATAATTTCTGATGTTTACATGTTCAAGGTATATTCTGCCTCCCATCTCCACAAAAGTCATACACCTTCTATTCACAACAGGAGGTCATTCTCACCTAATAACATCTCACTTATTCCAATAGTTTTTGAACAAACAAGCTGTTAATGGAACAATTTTATTTCTCTTATATCTGATATATGTGGCATTTGTAAACATAGTTCATCTAATTTCTTAAATGTGACTTGACTCCTCCACACCTGCTTTGGCCATTCCTCTCTACCAACATCCCCCCCACCACCTCATGCACAGTAAACTCCCTGTCTATGTCTATACTGACTCTCCCATCCCTCAGCCTGCCATTTTTGGGTCAGCTTGCATTTCAATTCTCTTAACTCATGCCACTGACCTATCAGTTCCTAAGCACTCCTTCATTTTTTTTATCAACCATGTTCTCACTATCAAAGGAGTAGGAGGTGATGTGGAAGACCATAACACCTCCTGCTTCCTCATGACCCCTCTCTCACTACTGTCGTTACTTTCCCTTCACAGCAACAGCCTCTCCAGCTGATTCACACAAAAACTATTTGAAATCAGTCTATCACATTCATACTGCTCCGTCTATTTTTCAAACTCCTACCATACCTTCACAGAACTGTACACTTCCCTCACACAGCTTTCAAACATACCATTCATAATCTTTCTTTCTTTGCAGTTCCCTATCATACTTGATCTATGGGTTTCAAGGTACACTGTGAAGGTACCTTTTACTTTCTTCAACTTCCTGGCATCCATTCTCCTTCTGTCCAATCAAATCATCAGTTCTTAGATCCAACTCCCTCTTGTTTGCTTAATTAGCACCTTAACCACTCTGCTCATTCTCCATTCTGGAAAACATTATGCACCTTCTCATTCACCACACCTTTAATAATAATATTTCTATATAATGCCACACTTCAATCATTCATTACCTCTTTCACTCAGACATCTTTCATTCCATTCTGCCTTATTCTTCCATTCACATCTACACTTCTCATTTTACTCAGCATTCATCTCTTACCTCATATTCACCAACTCCAGTTCAAGTCTTTTCTTTCTTATGTTTCCTGACCTTCTGCCAGAAAGACACCAGAAGAATCATGAAAAACCTCAACATCCAACAAGACTTCTGGTCTTAATGGAATCCCATAAAATGTGCTCAAGAGATGTGTTCCTAATCTAATACCTATTCTTTATTATACTAATCAGATATCCACTGCATAATATGAACGCAAGCACACATTCAGCCATTTCCAAGGGGGGGGGGAAACTGCTACATGTTCTAGCTTCAAACTACAGACCTACTGCTCTTGCCTCTTTTAAAGTTATAGAAAAGGTCATCAATTTTTTTTTTTATGTTGAGTCCATACACCAGAGGTTCGTTGATCAACCTATATTACATTAGTACTGCATGGGTAGTGGGTTAGGAAAGGAGGTACTTGTTTGCATTTGATTTAAATGTCTGTGTATTGTATTCCTAGGGGAAACACAACAGCGGGAAGACTGTTCCACAGTATAGCAGCTGCAGAGATGAAGGGGGGAGGAAAAGAAACTTGTTCTATGGATTTCAAGGTACACTGTGAAGGGATGTTGAGCAGCAGCTGCATGTGTTCCAATGAGCTTAGTACTAAGTGGGGGATTTATTGATGCTATTATAGATGAACATTTTCCATGCAAAATATTTGTAGAATACACATATTGCAGACACAATCATCTGTGTGAAAGGGTGGGCGTGAGTTGGTAAGAGATGGGTCATTAACCCTTTAACTGCTGATTTTATATTCTACTGACATTGTCCCATGTGCTGAATTAATTTTGCAAAAAATGTATAAATAAAATCAATTAAAATTCGTACTGAAGTAAGAAGTCTGGACAGCATCATACATTCTTGATATACACTTGTTCACTCACAAAAATGGCAATAATAGTGTTTCATAAAATTTGCATAATCAAGGAGTGTCCACTTGATTAAGCAAATTACACACATTAATTGATGCAATTAATGTAATTAATTTATGCAATTAATTGTCCTTAACTCGGACAATTCTTCTCCCGACTCATTTGTTGTTTACAATTCATCAATTTGATCATCAGTAAGATAACACGGATATTTACTGGTAGACACAATATCATGACATCACGGAAATCCCCGCAGTCACGTGGTTTATGCATCATGCTGCATATTATTATTATTCATGACACCTCCAAGGCGTCTGGAGACTCATCGCGGGAGGACACCTACTGTACAACTTTCAGTCTCCACCCGAACCTCTACTACCAATCATCCACATTAACGCCATCTAACCCCTTCCACCACAACTAGTATTTTTTGGCCAACCATTATTATTACCCCAAGATCTCATGGAATCAAATACTTATCTGGGAGGTCCTTTTATCAAACACACAGCTCATCATACCATGTCTTAAACACACTCAAACTCCTTGCAGACATCAGATTCTCAGACAAGGCATTCCAATCATTCATAACTCTGCACAAAAAAAAAAACCTGCCTCACATTCCCCTACTCACACCCTCTTTATACAGTTTCCAGGGATGGCCTCTGGTTTCCCCCTATCTCCCACTATTTTATGTAGAACTTCTCCAGCATTAATCCTATAACAACCGCTTACCAAATATCTCCCCTCTTCCTCCTGTCCAACAGACTCTGCAAATTACATCTTTCAATCTTTCCTCATACTCGACATTCCAGAGGTGTCAGAAACTACCTTAGTCAGTCGCCTTTGGACACTTTCCAACATCTCTTCATCGTTCTGAAAACCAGGTGACCAAATCTGGGCACAATAGTCCATGTGTGGCCTAATCAAAGCCTTATACAACAGAACAAGAATATCCCTACTTCTACGTGTCAGTGTCCTCCGCATCATTCCCAGAAGCTTTTGTGTTGTCTTCACAATTTTGGCTATGTGTCCCCTAAATTTCAGATCCTTATCTACTATCACCCCCAGATATCTTATTTACTCCACTTCTGACAATATATCCTCACCAAGTATAAATTCTGCATCCCATCTTTGTTTCCCAAATTTTAAAACCTTACATTTTGCAACATTGAATTCACATCCCCATTTCCATGCCCAATCACTCAATCTATTCAAGTCTTCCTGTAAGGCCACAACATCTTCACTACACTTCATGGTTCGTCCCAACTTTGCATCATCTGAAACAACTGAATATCTCCATCCAAATCTTCACCTATATCATTAATATACAAGTTAAAGAATAATGGACCTAAAACAGACCCCCGAGGCACTCCACTAGTGACTTTCCTTTTCCTGGATATCACTCCCCCCCATACACAACTTGTTGATACTTATCAGATAGCCAGTCTCCAATCCAATGCACCAATCTGATATCCAACCCCATCTGCTCTACTTTGACTGTCAACCTATCATGAGGTACTCTATCAAAAGCCTTTGCAAAATCCAAGTATACTACTGTGTATCCTTCTCCTCTGTCCAAGGAATCAGTCACTTTATTGTAATAAGTAAGCAGATTAATTACTAAAACATGACCTCCCTTTAGCAAATCCATACCGTCCATCAAAGATAATACCATTGTTGTTAACCCAACTCTGGATCCTAGTTCTCACAAACTTCTCCAACAACTGACACACAGATAGGCATATAGTTTGATGCTTGAGTTCGATCACCTCCTTTATGAAGCGGCACAATCTTGCCCTCCTTCAACTCCTTAGGAACTTGATCGAGTACAAGACTCGGTCAACCAATTGTTCTTAATGTCAGCGCACATATGACAGCCTTGCAAAACTACCAGAGAGAAAGTGAGCGTGATTGATGGCAAGAAAGTAACTCACTTTTTTGTTGTCAGTTTCAGGTGGTTTCATAAGTAGTTTACTATCAGTCACATTTCCTTTCTCACTCTCAGTCTCACACACCATTTTGCAATCAGTCAAGCTCTTTCTTGCAATGTCAGCTTACCATCAATCACAGTTTCCTTCTTTCCTTCTGACAGTGTCATACAATATGACATTGTATGAGACTCTTTTTCTCGCTGTCATTGCTATATGCTTCCATACTTACCTGAATCTCTGAATGCTATGACTCACATTCTTATGCTCTCTCCTACCTTTTTACCATTTGTCCAATACTGCTTATTTCACATTCTCCACTCTGATTCAAGGAAGTCTCATAATGCATCAATATGTCATGCTTCCTGCATACCTATATTTATTCACTTATCTTATTCAGCTTCTTCACATACACTTCCTCAACATCTCTGCACACATACATATTACATTCCAAGTACCTATACTTCTGAAAAATCTACACCACCCAAGTTATCTAAATTTTGTACAAATCAATTTAATAACAATTAGTATACAAAAAATAAGAATTGAAATATTAAAATAAGAATAAGAGTTGAAAGAATAAGGAACACACAAAAAATTAAATTTTGGCGTGTTCCTTATTCTTTGATCTGAATTTTTAAATAAAAATTATCAAATAAACAACTTAAAATTCGCAAAACATTACATAATCAATTCGCACAGTGAAATTCAATTTAAATTTACACAATATTGTCATGCAATAAATAAAAAATATAAACTTATGCTGCTGTAGCCCACAGAACCACTATCTTGTTTTACAATCATCCTCTCAAGATAATTTCATCATATATTATAAAAACTTCGGGTTAATTCAGCTTCACTTTGATTCTACTTAAATTTTATTTATAATATTTACGTTAGTCATTATTCTTGATAACTAATTCTTATAGAAAGGCTTATACGTTGGCAACACATAACTATTAAATTAGATGACAATGCCCTAACCACTGAACTAGGGCATTGTCATCTGAACATATTAATTTTGCCCTACTATATAGTGTTTTAATAACCCCATATTGTTGTGAAAGGGGGTGGTGGGATCGCTGGTGAATGTATCAGCCTGTATGGGTGGGTTTTCTATAAACAGAGAAAACCAAGGATTCATCAGGTTGGTGAGCAATTAGAGTGTCTAGGAAAGGGAGGCTGTTGTTTACCTCTTTTTCCAGGGTGAACAGGATTTTGGGGTGTTGGTTGTTTAAGTGTGTTAAGAAGGAGTGGAGTGTATCTGAGCCATGTGGCCAAATAACAAACACATCATTCATGTAATGAAGCCAAATAGTGGATTTTTGTGGACAGAGTTTAAGGCTTCAAAAGTCTCCATAAAGAAGTTGGCCAAGGGTGGGGAAAGTGGTGAACCCATGGCTATCCCCTCTATCAGTTTGTAGAATTTTCCTTGCCAAATGATATAGCCTGAGTTCATTGTGAACTGAAATAGGGCTGAGATATCAGGAGGAAATTTGACTTGTATGAGCTCTAAGATTTCCTTGAGTGGGACATTTGTGAATAGGGAGAAGAGACTTCAAAACTGACCATTATATTAGTGTGTTGGAGTGAGAGGTTTTCTATACTGGCTTTGAAGTGGGCTGAGGTTTTTTTTTTTTTTTTTTTTTTTTTTTTTTATGTATGATGGTCAGGGGTGTAGTCCTAAAAGAAATAGTGCTAGGGCTCTACCTTGGAAACAAAAATCCAGAGCACAAAGTGTGGCATTATTATTATTATTGCGAAGACTATATGGCAGAATGAGAGATTGCCTCGTTTTCTGAAACAAAAATGACAAGAGCAGCAAGCTGCTATTTTTTGACCGAAAGCTGGAAATGCATTATAAGTCACATTATTATAATTCTTATAATTTATTATAATGAATTTAAAAATTTTGATAGTTTTAAAAAGGTACTAGGGTATCGCCCTGCTGTGCCCTGGCCCGACTACACCCCTGGTGATGGTGTAGTGCCAGTATAGTGTGCAAGCACTTTGGCTAAATGTTTGGCTAATTTATATGTGGGGGAATCAATGCAATCCACTATGGGATGTAATGGCACATTTATTTTATATATTTTCTTGGAAGTCCATAAAATCGGGGGGGGGGGGGGGTCTAGAGTTACAAGGTTTTAGTTTGTTGGTAACTTCCACAGGCCAAGAAGTGACCTTCTTAAAGAGCCTATGGAGTGTTCTAATTTGAATTGGTAGGATTATTTTCAATAGGGAGGTGGGTAGCCCGATCTAATAATAAAGCATTAATTGCAAAAATTAACATTGAATTGCCAACGCATAGGCCTTTCTACAAGAATTACTATCATCCACAGAGATTCCATCACACGCAAGGCCAGCCAATACAGCAACTGAAGTTGAAGATATCTAGACGACTAAATTGTCTGACCTTCGTAAAATGTTGCAGGGATAATGAGGTAATCCCAAATAGTGTTAAATTTAAGCACTGTTTTGCTTCACAGAAAGCTCTCTGTATTTATAACTGCACTGGCTTCGCCCTACTGCGAGAACAAATTACCTCGACATGTGTTCTCCTAGCTGATGAAAATAAAACTTTACGGGCACTAGAGGAAGAGCTTTCAAATACACTGAACCACAACCTTTGGACGATTCTCTATGACGTCTCATGCACTTCAGCAACAAAAGAATTTGATACGATACATAGTCGGCATATCAAGAAATTTGATAACTTGAAAAAGAACTCTACCTCCGTACTACAGCACCCACTCAACACTGTAGTCAACCGCTCTTCCGTTGTTTAGAAGCCTGAAGCACTCACCGCTATCTCTACTAGAAATAAAGAAAAACAAGGAAATAATAATCACCAAAGCAGATAAGAGAAACACCACTGTGGTTCTCAACCAAAAGGACTACACAAGTAAGCTTAATGCTTTATTATTAGATCGAGCTACCTACTTCCCTATTGAATATAATCCTGCCAGCTCTCAAATCAGAACACTCCATAGGCTTCTTAAGAAGGTCACTTCTTGGCTTGTGGAAGTTACCAACAAACTAAAACCTTATAACTCTAGACCCCCCCCCTGCCCAATTATATGGACTTCCAAAAATACATAAAATAAATGTGCCATTATGTCCCATAGTGGATGGCATTGATTGCCCACATATAAATTAGCCAAACATTTAGCCAAAGCGCTCACACACTATACTGGCAACACACCATCATGCATAAAAAAACTCAGCCCACTTTAAAGCCGGAATAGAAAACTTCTCACTCCAACACACTGACATAATGGTCAGTTTTGATATCTCCTCCCTATTCAGAAATGTCCCACTCGAGGAAACCTTAGCGCTCATACAAGCCAAATTTCCTCCCAATATCTCAGCCCTATTTCCATTCACAATGAACTCAGGCTATTTCATTTGGCAAGGAAAATTCTACAAACAGAAGGGGGACAGCCATGGGTTCACTATTTTCCCCACCCTTGGCCAACTTCTTTATGGAAACCTTTGAAGAGAAAGCGCTAAACTCTGCCCCACAAAAACCCACTATTTAGCTTTGTTACGTGGATGACGTGTTTGCTATTTGGCCACATGGCTCAGACACATTCCACTCCTTCTTAACACACTTGAACAACCAACACCCCAAAATCCTGTTCACCCTAGAAAAAGAGGTAAACAACAGCCTCCCTTTCCTAGACACTTTAATCACTCACCAGCCTGATGGATCCTTGGTTTTCTGTTTATAGAAAAGCCTACCCATACAGGCAGATACATTCACCAGCAATTTCCCCCCCTCCTCACAACAATATGGGGTTATTAAAACACTATATAACAGGGCAAAATTAATCTGTTCAAATGACAATGCCCTAACCACTGAACTAAACCACATCCTTAATACTTTCTTAGCCAAAGGCTACAACCCCCCAAAAAATATTAAAACCAGTAAACCACAACTCCCCCCCCCTCACAATAAAGATTACATTAAATCTATCACCATTCCCTAACATCCCAGGGCACCTCAGAAAAAATAACCAAAATCCTTAAAAAAAATATGACCTGACTTCTTGTTACAGACCATATAAAAAGTTGGCATCCCTTATCTGCTCTACCAAAGACCAACCACTTCCTCTAGACCTACCTGGGGTATACCAGGTCCCATGCAGCTGTAAATTGTCCTACTTTGGCCAAACAGGCAGGACAGCGAATATCAGGATTTCAGAACACAAGGACTACATCCAGTTTCACCAGTATAGCCACTCTGGACTTGCAGACTATGCTCTAGATACCCGCTACAGAATACGTTGGAAGAAAACCAAAGTAATACACCGCAGCAAGTTCAAGTACGAAAGATTATTCATAGAATCAGACTCAGCTCTAAAAAACGTTCCAAACCTCAACAAATTTGAGTGCATGAAACTGCCCAAAATTTGGGAGACTTATATCATGAGAACATCAGCCAAACGGCCAAGACAACCCAATATAGCCCGCTAGAGGGCACCATTAGGACATTAAGAACAATAGTAGTTTCTTATCTTCTGCCTCATTTGCTTTTTGTAGTGCCTGCGTGCACATGCCATATTTGTATGTTCTCATGAAGATGGCAATCTGACATTGCCAAAATATAGGAAGTATTTATTAAATTTTCTTTTAATTAATATTCCAGTATACGTTGTAAATTCCTTAAATAATTTAATAGTCTTGATAACTAAAATGCCAAGTGCTTTTTTTTAAAAAAAAAGTTTAGCACAATAAAATAACTTACAGTTGAAGTAATTCTCTTTCAACATTTATTTATAAAATACAGTATTCTACTTACGGGCTATACTGTGGAGAGTTGCTAAAGAAGTCCACAAGACAAGCAAGCAGATAAGCCTCTGAAAATTTAAGTGTGATAATTAGATATCAGAACATCATAAAAGTTTTCATTAATGAGAAATTTTTCTAGAATCAGTATATTCCTGATTTTAAACAGCCACAGTAGCTGCAACATTCCCAGTTAAATTAAACTACCACTGGAAATTAAGTATTATTTAAACTTGCACTGGTTGAATAACAGTTCTATTTGGTTGTCATATTGAACGTGATTTGTTCTGAGATATTGCAGATAGGTTTAACTCTTGTTGCCTTGGTTATTTAAAATCAGTGCTGATGCAGCTCAAATCATGAGAAAAACGTGTCATACTGAATAACTGTTTAGATTATGGAAAAGCATGAGCATCTCAGTTATGACAAGAATGTATTATGCCTGTATGGATATGTTCTCTGGCTGGTTTGCATGGCTTATGTGAAAAACTTAATTTTAAGTAGCATGTCTCAGATGCAGTTACATCTATTTTGTGTGTGTGTGGGGGGGGGGAAATGAATGTCTGGAAGGGCTAAATAAAGTCATCTTCTATGGCTGGCTAACTTAATCTCAAGTGAAAAATCTAAAAAAATATTCTCTTCATTCTTGGCAGGATTTGAACTTAGATATTTCACGAGCCACTTTTCTCACTGCACATTACTTTGGGTCTGTAGGCATTTGATTTCATAACAAATAAGGCTATTTTAGTGAAAATATGCTGTAAAATACTTTATCCAGAATAATAGTCTTTTGCATAGCAATATTTGTCTTCTACCTTAGTTGTGATATTATTATTATTATTATTACGGGTATCTCCATGGAGTCAGTAGACTCATCGCGGGAGACCCAAACTAGCAAAACAATATCTGTCATATCTCTTCTTGAATTCATTTACAGACGAAGAGCTCACAACTAAGTCAGGCAATGAATTCCACTCATTCACCACCCTCCAGGCAAAAAACCTTGTTCTGACACCGTTGTTAACCACACTCTTCTTTAATTTCCAGAGATGACCTCTTGTTCTTCCATCACTATCACACAGCTGAAACATTTCCCCTGCATCAATCCTATAAAAACCTTTTAGTAATTTGAATGTTTCTATCATATCACCTCTTCTTCGCCTATCAACCAATCTCTGCAATCCACAAGCTCTCAATCTATCAATGTAGGGAGTATTTTTTATATCACTCACCAACTTGGTCACTCTTCTCTGAACCCTCTCCACAGCCTCCTGATCTCCAAGGAATCCAGGTGACCAGACCTGAGCACAGTAATCCAAATGTGGAAGTATCAATGCTTTATAAAGGGGAATAATAACCTCTTTATCTCTGGATGTCAGTGTGTTCCTCAACAACCAAGTAATCCTATGTGCAATCTTGGACACCTTAGCAATGTGTCCTCTGAACTTCATCTCCCTATCTACCAATACCCCTAAGTCCCTAGCCTCATCAATCTCTTGGAGTACCTTTCCATCGATGTAGTACACAGCTGGTAATCTTTTAATCCCAAAATGCATGACTTTACACTTTTCCACATTGAACTGACATCCATTTTCTTTTGCCCATTTTACCAGCTTATTTAAATCCTCCTGCAAACTTTCAACATCAGCTTGATTTTTTATTGCACTACACAACTTTGCATCATCAGCAAACAACTGAATATCTCCCTTTAAGCCGTTTCCTATATCATTTATATACAAATTAAACAACATTGGCCCAAGCACAGAGCCCTGAGGTACACCACTGGTCACCTGCCTCATTCTGGACTCGGCTCCTCCATACACCACCTTATGGTATCTCTCCCTGAGCCATTCTCCTAGCCATATCACCAATTTAATATCCATTCCCATCTGCTCCAATTTGCGTAACAGTGTTCTATGGGGTATCCTGTCAAAAGCCTTAGCAAAATCCAGAAGTACCACTGTGTAGCCAGTTCCTTTGTCCAACTTGGATGTTATTCTATTATGAATAGTTAATAGATTGCTAAGGCAGGATCTACCTTTAACAAAACCATGTTGGCCTCTATAGAGTATCATATCCTGATCCACCCATTCTTGAATTTTGTCTTTAACCAACTTTTCCAATACTTTTACCACTACTCCTGAGATGGTGATTGGTCTGTAATTCAATACCGCAGTTTTAGAGCCACCCTTATGCAAAGGAACCACTTTGCCTAACTTCCACTCCCTAGGGACCATACCAGAGTTCAAACTTAAATTAAATATCCAGGTAAGAGGGGTTGACAATTCATTTGCACATTCACGCAACACCCGAGCTGATATTCCATCTAAGCCTACCGCAGTGTTTGCATTTAAGTTTTGCAATATATTTAATACCTCTGATTCTTTAGCTTCAATTCTCACATTAGGTATTGCTATAGGTATAGAGATATCCTCACTTGGGTGATAGACTTTTGAGAAGTGATCACTCAGTAACTCGACTATTACATCTGATTTTGTCACCTCAATACCATCAGCACCCACTAAGGTTATCCTTCCGAAGTCATTCTTCCTCTTACTTGCCACATAGCGGAAGAACTCTTTGGGATTACCCTTGATCTCTTTGGCTAAGGTCTTCTCATAATCTGATTTAGCTTTTCTTACTATGCTGGTAACCTTCCTAGCTTGAGCCTTGTACTGCTCATGGGTGTCCTGATCGCCCTTCTCCTTGTAAATTCTCCATAACATTTTCTTTTTTTGCAGTTCAAGCTTGATACTACTGCTCATCCATCTAATGCCTGCCTTGTTTGACCTCCTGACCATAGGGACACAATCTGATATTGCTTTCCTCAGATACCCGCTGATTTTATCCCAAGCACTGCTAACATCTTTCCCTTGCAATATGTTTTGCCATGGGATGGCTGCAAGCTCACTCCGAAGCTTGTTATAATTGCCTAACCTGTAGTTCCGTATATACCCCTTCTTAATAGAAAAATCCACAGATTTTGCAACCTCCCAAGTCAATACCACATGATCGCTTTCACCAACTGGAGGTAACGAGGACACCTTACTTATGCATATAACCTCTGAACCAATAACCAGGTCCAACACTCTCACACCACGTGTCCCTTCAGTTACGTGCTGTTTCAAGTAATTATCTCGTAGAAGATGTATGAACTCCATTTCCTTTTTGCTACGAGATATTTCCTCCTTCCAATTGATATCACCATAATTAAAATCCCCCATAATAATCACTAAGCCTTCACTCATTGCACTAAGTTGCTGATGCATGAATTCAATATCTTCCCCCGTACTCCCTGGCCTATAGCAGCATCCAACTCTATATTTGGTTGCGTTGGTCACTATTTCGCACCAGACTGCCTCAAATGAACTCTCATTCACATGTCTATCATCATGATATACTACTTTCTTTGGCTGCAACACATCGGCTATCATCAACAGTACTCCTCCTCCTGTTCTATCTTCTCTATCCTCCCTGAAAATACTGTACCCTTCACATTCAATTCCAGTGACCACATCTTCTGCTGACAGCCAAGTTTCACTAATGCCTACAACTTTTGGTGAGATTTCACTGACTAATGCCAAAAATTCTTCTTTCTTATTTCGAATGCTTCTAGCATTGGTATACAAAAATTGCAGATTCCCTCTAGATCTTGTACCGGCTTTAGAACTGATATATAAGTCACTAACTACCGTAGTCCTATGCCGATTTTTATCCCCTCTCTTCTGCAATTTATTCTGCCTATAAGGATCAATAAATACACAATCAGTGCTAAAGCTTCTCTCTCTTACACTCAACCTTTTCAATATTAGTTTCCCTGCCCAATAACTTCAACCTGTTCAGAAAACAATAACTCCTTCAATCGCTTATGTCCTTCCATGTTAAGATGCAGTCCATCTCTAGCATACAACTGCCTTTTTCCTTCAAACACACTCCAAACATCAACAAACTCCAGACCTCTTTTTCTGCACATTCTTGCAATCATATCATTCATTATCATTGCTCGTCTACTTAACTCGTAATTGTCAAAACGAGGCAGCACACACACTATTCTCCCATTGACACTTTTCCTCTTCACAATATCTAATAATGTTCTTAAATCTTTTCCTACCCGATTTATACTACCTCTCAGGTCATTCGTACCCACCATAACTATCATCTTGTCTGTTTCATGCCCTCTCTTTATCGCTAAAGCCACTCTTTCTATTGCCCCATCAGCCCAGCACTCCTCATGCATACCACTCTCCATACCCTTAATCATAGAATCACCATATATTTTACCACTCTTAACTTCATTCAAGTCCACACTCATGGACTCATTCTCTACACTATTCAGCATGACTCTCCCAGCTTCATTACTCAACTCTCTATTACTTACCCCCCCACTCTCACTACATCTAATTTCTTCTAGGCCACTTGTGGTTTTATTATGTTGACTCCCAATCACTCCCATACTATTTATTACTGAATCATTCAAAGACTCACCCATATGTAATCCTGTTCTAGTTACTTCAGCTAAAGTAATCTCTATAGTCCTAATTTCTCTGTTTAACACATTAAACTCAGCTTTAACTTCCAGAATCTCCTTACCGATCACTTCCACTTCCTCATGAAGAAGATGAAGGTCATTTTTCATTTTCATAAACTCCCGCCGAAGTTCTTCCGCTACGGTCCCGATGTCTGCTTCCATTCCTAAACGCTCCAGCCTATCCCGACACTTCTCACATACGTCGACATTTTCTTTCTTCTCATTTTGCCAGACCGACCACAGATCCTTCACATTTTTCGGTGCATACATGTAGCAGTTTCCGCACCGCATCCATTGCGAAAAATCTAACGCTGAGCCAGCCTTTCGTGTAGTAGTAGAAGTCCTGCGCGCCGCTGACGTACGTTTCTTGTTGGATGCCATCTTTACACGTTGTTATAGTGAAACAAACGGCAGTGAAAACACAATATATACAACACAGTTCTAAACAATAATACCACTGAAGGACACTTGTTTCTAACCGATGCACAATTGCAGCATAATTTGTGACAAAAAGCCACACTATATTTAACTTTAAAAACACGTTTTCTAGACTAGCTAAACTCGACCGCCACATTTACCAAGGACACTGATATGTGATATGAGTTTGGTTTCATAGCCTTATTTGATATGAAAAAAATATACCAAACTGTAATTTTACAGTTTCATAGACTGGAGATCCACATTAAAAAATAATAATAATTTAATTAAAAAAATTTAAGTAAATTAAAAATCTGTTATATATGCTTCTTAAGTACTATTTGACTATGCAAGTTTGTGTGCATATTCATCTATCATTGTTCAGTGTAGCTAATACATGGTTAGAAATATATTACAATTAAGGAAGTTTTTGACTTGAATATGTAGGAAAATAAATCACTCACCTTAAAAATAAAAAAAATGAAAAATAATAAAAAAAACTGCTTCAGGATCAAAGTCAAATAACTGGCAGGAGGGTACCATATAGTCTTTAAGGAATGCAGAAAAACCAATTGGGGCTTTGGGCTACAGAACTAATGTTAAATCTTCATCTTCATGTGGTGTGTGCTCCATTATTAGGAGGATGCTAGCATCAACCTAATACATGTACAGCCCTGTTACATGTATTAGGTTAATATATGCAACTTAAATATCAGCTTATTATGTGGCACCCTGTCAAATGCCGTTGCAAAATCAAAAAAAAAAAAAAAAAAGGCAATATATGCCTTTCCCTCATCAACCACTGTTATCACTTTATTATAAAAGGCAATCATATTATTACAGCAAGAGCGCCCCTTAACAAATTCATGTTGACTCTCACAGATAACATTCTCTCACATGCCCAACACTATATATGGTCCCTAACTAAATTCTCTGAGATCTTAACAACTACTGATGAAACACAAACTGGCCTATAATTGGACACTTCCAGTCTGCTACTGCCCTTATACAATGGCACTATCTTACCTTCCTTCCATTCCTTGAGTGTACCTTTATCGTACTCAGACTTTCACTGAAAAGCCAGGTCAATGGAGCTGCCAGTTCTTTAGCACATTTCACATTCACATGTCAGTTCTTTAGCACATTCACCACATCTCTCAAAACCTATGGTGAAATACCATCCAGGCCCACAGTTTTACTGACATCCAGAGTACTCAGTATTTGGAACACACTCTCCTCTTGTACCTCTAAACCTTGAACCTGTCCTATCCCTCTGGTATTAAAACCTACTTTTCCAGGATGAAATACTCCAATAAAGTGTTCATTGAACAATTCCACTATGTCCTCTTCGTCAGTCACTCTATTCCCATTTTTATCCCACAATGTCATTCTTCCACAATCATTTCTCCTCCTAATGGTCACATAGCTAAAAAATTACCTAGGATTTTTTTTGGATCTTAGGACCAATCTCTTCTCATATTCCAGGTTTGCCTTCCCTTACTATACTAGTCACCTTCCTTGCCTGAGTCTTATATTCTTCAAGCAACTGCTCTCAGCACTCTTTTCTTATATCTCTTCCATAACATCTTTTTCACCTGAAGTTCCTGTTTGATATTGTTTGTCATCCACTTTGTACCAAATTGTGTTCTCTTCTTCCCTCATGGAATACAGCTTACTATTGCTGCTAACAAATAATCCTTCAAAATTTTCCTAGCACTACTGATATCTCGGCCTTCCAATTTCACCCTCCATGGAACTGTCCCAAGTTGATATCTAAGACTATTATAATCACCCCCTTATAATTCCATATGTTCCATTCTCTTTGATACTCCTGCATGCCTGTGCATCTTCCGAGTCAAAACCACATGGTCACTCTCTCCAACTGAGTTTTGAATCTGAATGGGAGGTAATGACATTACATACAGGTATATGTGGGCCCAAGAGGATGTTGAAATACATGTACACGACTTTTCAAAGTATCAGAAAATAAGAGGTATACTTAATGAGAAAATGGCAAAAGCATGTTTTCCAGGTGCAAAGATGAAGGATGTTAGTGATATGTTTGCAGAAGAAAGAAGCAAACGAATGAATTGTTTTGGCAGGATCAAATTATTTGAATGGTGATAAAAAGGGCCATGAATGTCAATGAGCAGATTATGCAGAAAATGGTCTGCGTATATAGATGTGAATTTGATGGATGTAAGGACCTGTTCCATGTTATTCAAATTGAGAATCTCTCAAAAATGAAGCAAAATCTCAGATTATGCTAACTGGCACACTGAACTGATATGTGATCCTATTTTAGAACACTATCACAGTACACTATCATTGTGATAAAAAAATCTACAGAATTAATGGAATAAAATAAAATTTCATAGACTGCTTTTCCTGTCTATTTATCTACATTTTAAATAATTCTAAATATGCATTAAGAAATCTGTCAAATTTCATGTTGTTAAAGGTATCATAATTATAGAGAATTCATATTTCAAGGACATTTTGCTAAAACTGTGAGGATATATGACAATGATGTGGAGAACACTGACATGTAAAAGTAAGGATGCTATGGTTCCATTGTACAAGGGTTTGATGAGGCTGCATATCGATTGCTATGTGCAGATTTGGTTGCCTAGTTTTCAAGATTACCAGATTAATGTGGATGAGATTTTTCATAGAATGACTGGATACAGGGGAAGAACAAGAGGGTGTGAGAGTAAATTTTGTGAATGGAGAGTGGTGAATGATTGGAATACACTGCCTGAACATGTGGCAGTGTATTCCAATCCTGAACATGTGGAATGTGTGGCAAAGAACATGACAGCTGCTGCTATTACCCCAAAATCACATGGAAGAACAAAGTATATGCTGCTAGTAATATATAATGTAATGTGTTATTCACAGTAGAGATGGCTAAGAATATCATAAGATCAAGAAAAATCACTCCAAATATCACAAGATCAAGAAATAAATCAGAAAATGGGAGAAAGTAAAAGCGTGAAACCATTAACAAATAAGACATAAAATAATATAAAATACAACATTAAACTTGATGAGCTTAAATTGTAATGGATTAAATCATAAAGTCAAAAATTACTACTAAATCAAATGTTTAAATATTTTTGTTTAAATATTTTAACAACCCATTATGTTTTAATATATGAATTGCATAAAAGTAATAGTAGATGATTAATAACACTAATAATATGTAACTCTAACATCTGGTTGCTTTCTCACAAAGTATCTATAAAAATGAAATATTAGAAGTAGACATGGTAAAAAAAAAAAGGTATGCACACTCATTAATAGATACTGACCAACAAAACAAAGAAAAAAACTGGGAACAAATCAAACATCTTTGCAAAAAAAAGCTCTGCCATAGTAGAAGGTAATATGAACTTCATAAAAAACAAGATTAACACTTTCATTGCCAAGCTGAAAATTGGAATTTCGTGTGGTGGCCAAATTTTTAAATTTTTTTTATTTAGTTAGCGACATCCATGCGATAACGCGTGATCGGCCGTTTGGTGAGAACTCGCATCGCGTGATACCGCGATATCATACATTGCCAAGCTGAAAATTGGAATTTCGTGTGGTGGCCAAATTTTTTTTTTTTTTTTTGCTTAGTTAGCGACATCCATGCGATAACGCGTGATCAGCCGTTTGCTGAGAACTCGCATCGCGCAATATCGCGTGATTGGCAATGAACATGTTAAAGATCAGAAAATATAACCAAAATATCACAAAAGGACTACATCACATCTTTAAAGACAGTGAGCATACAGTCAGGCTTTTAAATCAAATGAAAGAGAAATTTATCACCTTAGCTTCAAGCAATGCATCTAGAATTATTACTATGCATCAGACCTCACAAAGTCAAAGAACTTACCAGGAAGTCTACATTCTAATGCAAAAAGATCATCAAACCATTTTTTTTAAATTCATTCACAGTTTCTGACTCATCATATTTCCAGGCAATGCACTCCACACACCAACCATTCTCCATGCAAAGAATCTGCTCCTCACTTCCTTACACACAAACACACAAACACACACACACACACACACACTTCTTATACAGGTTCCGGGGATAGCCTTTTGTTCTACCCTTTGTTTCCCTTCAACTGTATGAAAAATCTCCTCCATATAAATCTACTAACAATCTCTAACCAACTTATATGCTTCAATCATATCTCCTCTTTTTTCCTCTATCCACAAGGCACTGCATATTGCATTCCCTCAATGTGTCCTTATATTCTATATTCCATTGACCTGACAGTGACTTAGTGAAACTTCTCTGTATGCTCTATAACATATCTTCTCTGTGAAAACCAAGCAATCAATCTGCACACACTTGTCCATACCCAACCTGATGAAAAGCCTTACCTCTTTGCTTTTGCATGTCAAGGTCCTCCTCATCATTACCACAATTTTAGCAATGTGACCCACTAAACTTCAAGATTATCTATCCATCATCACTCCTAGATCTCATCTGTCCCACCTCTCAAAATTTTCCCAGTGCTCTGCATCCTAACCTTACCTACCAAATTTCAAGACTTTGGACATTACAACATTAAACTGATTAGTTCCACTCACCCAGTAGTCTGAGTGAGTGGAACTAATCAGTTTAATGAGAACTAATCAGTCTAATGAGATTCTCTTGAGAGAAAATGGGGGGGTACATCATGTAATGCTGAATCCAATGGAGTCTCAAGGGAATAATGATAGGTACAGAAAAAAGTGACAGTGCGTTGACTATCTGTACTAATGCCAGAAGTATCTAGCATAAAGGAGATGAATTAGTGGCACTGACAGCCTAAGCCTGTTCAAAGATTATTGAGATCACTGAGACATGGTTGACAGAATAAGATATACTGACAGGAATAGAAATAGCAGGGCACAGTATTTTTCAGCAGGATAGGAAAGACAAATGTGGTGGTGGTTGAATACTGCTATAATAAGTGATGAGTTGTGTCCTCTGTGGAGGATTTGGAGGGCAATGGCACAAGTGGTTTTTAGAGCATATGGTGTGAGGTGGAGGCAGGCAAGACTGAATATTTAGTGGAATGTTGTTATGAGCCAGGGAGAATAGAGGGTAAAGAACAGCAGATGTTTAGGCAGTTGAGCTTGGAGAATGCAAAAAGAATGATTGGTATGGGAGATTTCAATTACAGCAGTATAAATTGGGAAGAAAAAACTACATGTAGTGCTAAGGAATGGAATTTTTAGAATTCTTGAGGGACATATGTTAGAAAACATTTAGTAGAAGGAAGATGAGGTTCAAGAGTTTTAGATTTATTCACAGCATCAGAAGATCTGATGGAAACTAAAATGACATCATTATCCTCAGTTGGAGAGAGAGAGGGGGGGGGCATGTGATTTTGACTTGGAAGATGAATAGACATGAAGGAATATCAAAGAGAAAGGAATGTATGTGTAATTATAAGATAGATCATTATAATAATTTTAGAAATTGACCAGCAAAGGTTGGTCAATTGGTAGAGCCTCTGCTACTAATGGCTCACGAAAAAGTTAAGCAAGTTTGAGCGCAGTTAGTAGTTGGAAATGGGGGAAGGTATCTTGGGGTGATGCCTGATAGAAACCTGAAATTCAGGAAACACATTGCAAAGGTGATGAAGGTAATTTAGAGGATTGCTGAAATACTGAGATGGATGCATGTCATTCCATTGTATAAAGCCTTATTATTATTATTACGGGTATCTCCATGGAGTCAGTAGACTCATCGCGGGAGACCCAAATTGATAAACCACTTCTGGACTATTGTGCTCAAATTTGGTCCCCAGGATTCGAAGGGGATAAATTAACATTGGAAACAGTGCAGAGGCAGATAACAAAACTGATATCAGGGCTACACAATATTAATTATGAGGACAGACTGAGGAAATTTGGACTACAAAGTTTCGAAGCTAGAAGAAGGAGAGGTAATATGACTGAGACATTTAAAGTGTTGAGAGGTAGTTACAGGGGTTGATATTGAGATTTTTCATTTGGTGGAACGGGAGTGGGGAAAGAGCATGGACAAGGGGACATCCCTGAAAGTTGCTAAAGGAAGTTGTGAGCAAGAGGGTGAGGAGTGGTTT
The DNA here is from genome assembly GCF_054136105.1 of Typopeltis vanoorti. Taxonomy (NCBI): domain Eukaryota; kingdom Metazoa; phylum Arthropoda; class Arachnida; order Uropygi; family Thelyphonidae; genus Typopeltis; species Typopeltis vanoorti. The sequence continues at coordinate 66,248,381 of NC_143552.1, read as the reverse complement.
CTTTGCATGGAATGCATTGCCTGATAGAGCAGTGAGAGCATGAATGGTTAATGATTTCAAGGAATGGTGTGACAGACTGTGTTTTCTAAGGTGAGTCAACCACAATGTTCTGTGTCTCTATGGAGTTTCTGAATCATAATAATAATTTTTTAACATATTATCAGCGAGAAAAGTAACACAAATGTAAAACCATCAATTTGGAATTAATAGCATAGTCGTAATGTAAAGTAATAATAAAATCTAGTATAGTGACAAACAAACATATTTGATAAACTACTGCCAGATTGCAGTTCTGTTGTTTTTTCTTTTTTGCTAATTTACATCCTGATGCATTATTAGGGACAAAAATCAAATGAGACTGTAGACTTTTCACTTCTTTTGAATTGAAACAGAGTTCTATCAAAGACCTTACTATTTCAGTGTGCTAGAAAAACATATTTGTTGTTATTCTAGTACATTGTGATAGTCTTCTTCACAAAGAATTTGGAAGAAAGAAACTGAAATTATTCAGAAAGCACAGCCAATTATGATAATCTTGAAATCGTTTTCTACTTGGATAACTCATGAGCAAACAGAAAAGTAAATATCTTATTTCTGCATTCATGCAGAAATAAGAAATTGCACTGCATGCATAGATGCAGTGAATTAATAAGAAAATGCAATTTCTTTTTAAAATAAAAATAAACAACATTCACAGGACAAGTCTGTAATCAGCAGTCATACTCAAAATGAGGCCAATAATGGCAATTCCATTATTTAAAAAAAGCTGTAAAAAAAAAAAAAAAAAAATATATATATATATATATATATATATATATATATATAACTTTAATGCTAAGAAAACAAGAGAGCCTTATATGGAGTTACAGAAATGACTTATGAAGATTTCAGATTTACACGTGTCTATCTCTTATGGTAACAATTTTTTAAAGAAGTCAGAAAATGATATCATCAAAATGGGACAGTTGAAGGTTACTGGCACATAAAAGAAATGTTCAGAAGAATTCTTCAAAATATCCAGTATTCAGAAAAAATGCTGATATTCTTGCCAATAAAACATAATCATATTCCTAAATAGTATAAACCTTATTATACTTCAGTTTTTCAGCATTACACTCCATTTATACATAGCTGAAAGAACAGTGACAGTAAAATCAAGCACTAGCTAACTTGATCACTGCCTAAAGTGATCAGATTGAGCCTGGCATATTCCTGCAGCCAGTCTGCAAAATAACCATTTTAAAGATATACTCTTCAAAAATAGGTCTTCATCCCCCTCAGGAGATGTAGTCATTGCACCTCAACTCTTACTTTTAATTATTTGTTTGCACTTAAATTATTTACATATCTGATGGCATAATACCAGTTGACCGAGTGATATATCTAGGACTACTAACTGCTATAGGCTAGACATCAACTCTGGCATATATCCATTTTGTAACGGCCAGAACATCAGTACCATCAATGTTTCTTTCAATATTTAGTTAGGCTAAGGCTCAGAAGACAGACTGCAAATTGTGCATTCCATCTCAGTTATCTCAATAAATATCTATAATCCCCTATAAGCACAAGAATGAAAAAGAGGACTGCTGGATTTAATACTTATGTAATATTAAAAAAAAATAACTCAGACCAAATAATTAATAAATTACTTTAATTTACGACACAAGTTTTGGCCAATTATCATCTGTGAATGTTTGTTGACTCTCCCAACATGACTAAACATTCCTTCAAAAAGACATACTGAATTCACATTTCAATACTCATCCCTTTCTTTCCAAACCTTTTTCAAATTAAGACAACCAGATGGAATGGAACCATCTGGTTGTCTTAATTTGTAATGTCTTAATTGTATCATTTTCCATGACAGCTTTGTACACAAAGATATATTAATAGTACATCCATCATCATCATTCACATAAGCATGGTACATCAAAACACTGATCCATCAAGTTTTGTTCTGCTAATGTCCTTGTTGAAACAATATGAGTGAGAAATGATAATGATTGGAGTAGGTTGCTAGAGTCTGTCATGGGTGCCATGACTGTGAATGAGCTCAAAGCAAAGTATGATAGATACTGCACAAATGTTGGATAGTACTTGGTTAGCATAATGTTTAGGGCCACCCTCAATGAATCTAAGGACTCCATGGAGTAGCAGGTAATAATAATGAAGTTTTTAAAATCTGGTCTTTCTTTGAAATGGGTTCAATACTCATCTCATTAACAAAAACTATATAGGTGGGCAGTTCTTTGTAAAGTACTGAGGATGTATCGGACAGAAACTTTTTGAATCTGTTCTTGAGGAGAAACAGCAGTGACTTTCTATTCCATACAATGAAAGGGAAATGAATGACTAAAATTCTTACAGTTCTGGAAAGTGATCTTGTTATGTCTTTCAACATTTAAATTTTATATATCAGCCAAATGCTTATAGCCATTGGATTTCAACGTTTTTGTAGATAATGCCTGACTGGCGAAGAGCTTCAGCTCTCTAATCAATAGGTCATGAGTCTACATATAACATGTGCAGACATGATACAACAGGTGCAGATGTTTGTGAATGTCTTCAGCTGGCAGGGGAAGTTCAATGTCCACTGTGAGACTACTACGTTGCTTACTAAGAGCTTGAAATAGCTTGAAAGACTTCCTGTTCTCCAGGGGAAAGGTTTCTGAATTACCCAATCCTTAGCTCATCCACAATACCAATGGATGATAAGCAAGCTTCATAGGTTACTTATGGGATTCCCATAAAAAAAACTTCTTCAATAACTATAAGTCACATCCACTGTTTTTTATATGCATCTTTGTTTCACATTGCATCAACCATTCTGCAACTGCACTAAAGTTGGTCATGACATTTAGTCAAAAATTAGCCACAACACTTAGCAGTAAAGAAAATTAATCTAGATCATTCTGTAGAGGACTGTTGGAAAAAAAAATGTATTTTTTCTGCATCATGACAATGTATGACCTCCTGGCAAATGTAAAAATAATGCACTTGAAATTTTTCATCCATTCTGCAGTCTGGACACTGCCACAATTGAAAACAACTTTATGATTCTCAAATAAAACTTCTTTTTTATGTTGTATCAAAACTAAGCTAAAAGCATAATGTACAAGAATTTAATTCAAATTCTTTTCTAGAAAAGTATTTAAATTAAAAATATAATCTATTTCATTTTTAATTTGAATAGCTTCACTTTTTATTTTTTATTTTTATTATTTTTTTAGCAGCTTAACAGCAATAAGGCCCCAGGTGCAGATGAAATCCCAGCAGAGTTAATTGTTAATTTAAGGCCACAGGGGATGGAGGGATAAGAGTGTTTCATAGATTGATTACAAGGATATGGGAGACAGGATCATGGCCTAGAGACTGGAAGAAGTCAGTTTTCATACCACTACATAAGAAAGGTGATATGAAGACATGCAAGAATTATAGAACTATTAGTTTGATATCTCATGCAAGCAAAATTTTATTAAAGATCATGCTAAATAGGATTGAGGGCAAAGTTGAGGCAGAGATGCCTGAGGAATAAGCAGGTTTTAAGAAAGGTAGGGGGCACCAGAGATCAGATCCTTTGCCTTAGACAGATCATAGAAAAATATAAAGAATTCAGACTCCCTCTGGTAATGTGTTTCTTAGACTACTCTAAAGCTTTTGAATGTGTTGAGCATGTGAAACTGTGGGAAGTAATGAAAAGAATGGGTTTTCCTCAACACACTATCAGGTTGATAGCCAACTTGTAAAAGGAGCAAGAAGCCATGGTAAAACAGGTGTTGGATTGACTGACTGGCTTCAATGTTGGAAAAGGAGTTAGGCAAGGATCCTTACTTTCTCCTCACTTGTTTAGTATATATGCAGAGGGCATCATGCGTGAAGCATTGGATGAGCTCAGGACAGGAATTAGGATAGGAGGTAGATTGATCAGTAATCTGAGGTATGCTGATGAGTACTCCTTTGTAATGACATGGAAGAACTAGGACTAATTCTTGACAAACTTAACAAGATCAGTAATAACAGAGGACTTCAACTCAATTCTAGCAAGACAAAGATCATGGTTCTCAAAGGAAAAATAAACAGAGAAGCTCTTGAGAAACAAATGTATCTTAATGGAGAAAGAATTGAGGAAGTCAGCAAGTTTGAGTACCTGGGATCCATTATTAATGTGAAGAATTGCTGTTCAGAATATGTCAGAAAAAGGTTAGGAATGCCTAAAACAACAGTCAGAGACCTGTCTAAAATCTGGAAGGATGGATCTATCTCCATGGGAACAAAGTTGAGGATTTTAGATGCAGTTGTTTTTCCAATAGCGACTTATGGATACGAAACGTGAAACCTAAAGAAGTCAGATAAGAAATGGATATCTGCTTTTGGGATGTGGTGTTACAGAAGGCTGTTGAGGATATCATACACTGAAAGGCGTACAAATGATTGGGTGTTAGAAAAGATTAGTAGAACTTTAAGGCTCCTTAAGGATATTGACAGAAGAAAGTTAAAATATTTTGGACACATAGAAAGGATGGAAGGAGGACTTCTCCTTCTCAGAACAGTAATAGAAGGTAAAGTTCCTGGAAAAAGAGGCAGGGGTAGACCATTAATGAGATGGATGGATGGATGGCATGTGTGGAGTGACTGATCTTCAGAGAGTTGAGGCTGCCAGAAAAGCAAACAACAGGACTACATGGCGAGGCCTGGTGTGGAACATCACCGAGCATCGGGGGTGACCATACGGCATCTGTAGATGCCCAGTGAACATAGTAGTAGTATTTTTTAAACCTCACAAGTTATGATAAAAGATATAAGAGATTTAAAGATATTCAAAATGTGGGATATTTCAGGCATGTCTTACCTGGTAAGTTAAACAGCGTATTTAAAACATATATACGAGACTCATCAAGCTGGATAAATTTATTTGGATACAAATTATATATCTCTGATCTGAAAAACAGCAAGGAATTTTATGTTTTAAAAAAATTAAAACAATAAATAGGTTTACAAAAAACTTATTACTGTTATGAATATAAGAACTTGCAAAAATAAAATCATAAGAATTACAGCTAGTATAACAACTGTGAAAATATTAATATTAAAATTGTCAAGGACTGGAGATGTATACAATGAAATTCCGTACTGTACATTTTTAACTTATAGCTGTTGACTAGCATGATTTCACTGGACTTCAAGAAGGTTATAAGTAATACTTAGTCTCTGTAGCTCAGTCGGTATAGATGAAGTCCTTAGGTCGGAAAGACCTGGATTCAATTCCTGTCCATGACGTGAGGCATGCTTATCTAGGCTCTTTCAACTAAAGGTGGGTTAGCTGGTCTCATACGGAGGTAGAAGGTTTTTTCACCTGGAAACTTGGGTTTTTCATCCCTCAGAATAGAAAAATCGGCCCCATGAACACACATATCTACAGATATAGGACAATCCTGGAATAAGGATTGGCCGACCGATTCATGGGATTTTCGGTTTAGAATGCCTGCATGGTGAAGTGTGGGTCTATGCATGAGTGTAAATCAGGAGGAAGTAATACTTGTTTATTATAACCATCAGAACTTTCACTGCAAAAGAATTATCATGGGAGGTACTACTGACACACACAAACTCACCAAACTGTGTCTTAAGCACATTCAACATCTCTGCACTTATCCTCAAGTAACACATTACGATCGCCCACTAAACACGCAAAAGCTACTTCTCACATACTTCCTCACACCTTTCTTACACAGCTTCCAAAGAGCTCGTTCTACTCTACTCTTCTCTCCTTCTATTGTATGAAAAAGGTCCTCCACATTATGGTAACAATTCCACCCATCACCAACCCATATCCCTACCATTCACAAGGCTATGTAAATAGTATTTCCTCAATCTGTCTTCATATTTCACATTCCATAGACACAACACCAATTTAGTGAATAGCCTCTGAATCATCTACAAAATAATGTTATCTCCTTGAAAACCAGGTGACCATATCTACATGCAATAGTCCAGATGCAGCCTCATCAAGGGCTTATGCAAGAGAACCATAACCTCTTTGCTTCTGCATAATAAGATCTTCCTCATCATTGCCATAATTCATTGTGATGTTCTCACAATTTTAGCAATGTATGTCCTAAATTTTAGGTGATTGTCCACTATCACTCCTCCTCCCCTGATCTCTAATCTGCTCCTTTTCCTCAAAGATATTTCTCTCTCATCTTTATGCTGCAACTCAACTTTGATTCCCAAATTTTAAAACCTTACATTCTGCAATGCTGAAATGAACCCCACTCATTTATCAGTCTATTAAAATCTACTACTATACTCTACAAGGATGGTCTGAAAAGTTCTTGGACTCGACCAGAGATGGCAACACTATCAGCAAGAGTTTTTTTTTTTTTCCTAAGTTGGTACATCTGTCAATAATAATAAGCATCCATGTGAAATTGCAAGTCATTCTATCAAGTAATTTGTTTTATACAGCTGTCTGAAGTAAAAAGTGTTGTCCGTATCCCTTGAAATGGATAAAATTGAGTATCGTCAGGTTATAAAATTCTTTGTAAAAGAAAGTTTAACGGCAAAAGAAATTCATTTGAAGTTCATAAAAGTTTATGGGCACTCTTCTCCTTCGTTTTCGACAATTAAGAAATGGGCTGGCGAGTTTAAACGTGGCCACACCAGCCTTGAAGATGATCCACATGAAGGACATCCAAAAAAAGTGTAACAACACCAGAAATAATTGATCAAATGCATGACATGGTATTGGATGACCGGCGTGTCAAAGTGCATGAAATTGCTGAGACTATAGGCTTTTCAAAAGAACATGTAGTATATTTTGCATGAAAAATTGCAAATGAAAAAGCTTTGCACAAGATGGCTGCCACAATTGCTCACAGCAGATCATAAACACACTCGCCTGAATATCTATGAACAGTGCTTGGAGCATTTTAACAAGAATAAAACTGATTTTGTGGGTCGATTTATTACTATGGATGAGACGTGGATTCACCATTACACACCAGGATCCAAATAGCAGTCAAAACAACGGACAGAAGCCAGTTGTTCAGCGCCAAAGAAGACAAAGTCGGCTCCATCAGCAGGAAAGGTCATGGCATCAGTGTTTTGGGATGCTAAAGCATTTTGTTTATTAATTATCTTAAAAAGGGTTAAACAATAACCGGGGAATATTATTCCGATCTTTTAACCAGACTAGATGAAAAAATTCGTGAAAAAAGACCCGGTTTGCAGCAGAAAAAAAAAATCATCTTTCAATGCACCTGCGCACAAAGGTGTTTTGGCAATGGGAAAATTAAGGGTTCTGCACTATGAATTGTTGGAACATTCACCCTATTCCCCAGATATGGCTCCCTCTGACTTCTATCTCTTCCCAAAACTAAAACTCTTCCTTGATTATCAGCGTTTTTCTTTAAATCAAGAGTGATTGCAGCTGTAGAGGAGTATTTTGTAGATCTTATTGAGAACTACTATATGTATGGGGTAATGGTGCTGGAGCATCACTGGAATAAATGCATTAGTCTTAAGGAAGATTATGTTGAAAAATAACAATAACTTTGAAATTATAAATTTGTTTTTTTCATCGTTAGGCCGAGAACTTTTCAGACCACCCTCATACTCCTCACAGAGGTGGACGAATTGGAGATTCTCATGATATTGCAGAATCTCAATGTAAATACAGCTGTTGGATTAAATGGGACATCAGCTAGGGTTTTGCAAGAATGTGCAAGGAAACTGGCAATGCCTTTGACTATGCTCTTTAAGTCTCAGCTCTGGTCGAGTTCCAAGGGAGTAGAAAGAAGGCAAAATAATGCCCTTGCATAAGGAAGGTTCTAAGACTGAAGTTCATTTTGTAAATATGTAGGATGAATTTGAAGGGCAGATAGAGCTGTATAAAATACATTGGCTACATTTGAATGTATTTGGTGTGAGTCGGTTGGAGAAACTGTTGCTGAAAGAAAAAATGACTGAAGTGAATGTAAAACCTGAAGAAGAAAGTTGTGTTGCCAAAGAGCAGGAGAGTAAAGGTAGGCAAGTTTGGGAATTAAGATGCACGAGTATGCAAGAAAGGATTAAGACAGTCAATCTTAATTCATGGGAATGGGTATAACATCAATGGTGATAGACAGGAATGGATGGGGTGGGAGGTGGGGGAGGTATGAAGGAGTCATATCTGAAAACAGGATCAGTTGGACTTGTTATAGAAACAGAAATGAGCCGATGTGTATGTTTACAAATAATAGAATTATTTGAAACAAGGAGAATGAAACTGTAGCATAGATAGCATTCATTCGTTCAAAAATTGTTGGAATAAATAAGACATGGTTCAATGAGAATGACATTCTGAGAGAAACAGAGATGGAGGGATATGTAGTTATTTGTGAAGGCAGACAAAGCAGAAAGGAAGGAGGAGAGTTACTGATGATGGTAGAGCTATGCACATCTATGATGGAGATTCAATGAGCAATAGTGACAGTGGTTTTGAAGCAGTGAAGTGGACGGATGAAATGTTTAATAGGGTGGTAATGTGGTAGACAGTGAGAAGAAAATGTTTAGGCAAACTGGTATGGCTTAAAAAAAAGATGATCATCATAGGCAATTTCAATTATGGTCATATAGACTGGAAGAAAAGACAGCATCAGGAACCAAAAAGAATAAATCTTTTGAGTTTTTAAGGGATAATTACCTTAAGAATTATGTAACAGAAGCCGCACATGGATCAAAGTTCTTGGATTTGATTAAGTCATCAGAAGATGTTCTAAATCAGTGGCGCACTCAGGATTTAATCTTGGAGGGGACTGAGTGCTCAGGATTTAACCTTTGGGGGGGGGGAGAGTTGAGTAGACGTTTTGCGAATACACACTACACATCGCATATGACCTATAACTGAGCATCTGCAGTGATTGCTAATTCACAAGTAGCACACAACATAAATAAAAAAATGAATTTTAATTAGGAAAAGATTTTTGGAAATTTCTCTAGTGTTTTTTCCTTTTCTTTTGAGGGGCACCCGTGCCCCTTGCCCCCCCTGCCCTCTGGGTGCACCACTGTTCTAAATGAAGTATCACATCTTCCTCCAGTTGATGAAAGTGACCATGAAGTGATCACTTGGGTGGTAGCCAGCCATATCAGGACTTTTGTAAGAAAGGATTGTATGTGGAACTGTAAGGCATGTGATTATGACAAACTCAGGAGACAGCGTGCAGCAATATCATGTAATGAGGAACTGGACTGGAAGGTAATCAGTGCTGCTTGGTCCCTACTCAGAAACTATCTGGCAGAGGCAAAGACAGAGTGCATTCGAAAGGTCAGGAGATTAAATAAGTTAAGTAAAATAGTTGACTGAAGAGATGAAGCATGTAATCCAGAAGAAAAAGGCATTGTGGAGGGAGAACAAGATGAGTGGCAATAATCAGTTAGATGAGGAGTACAAAGAGCACTCAAGGAACATAACTCGCTTGTTAAGAGAAGAAAAAGTTCAGTATGAGTAGCAGTTAGTAAATGAGGCTTACAGAAATCCTATGGATTTTTTCGATATATGGCCAATAGAACGAAAAATGATTATGGAAGGATAATGTTGGTCAGTGATAATGGAAGAATGATAAACACTTAGAAGAATATAGCAGAAGTGTTAAATGTGCAGTTCATTCAAGTATTCCACCCTTGTGATTATAACATGATACAGAACTTAAGTGCAGTGGGAATGGCAGAGGAACCAATGATGGTGAGTAAGCAGAATGTTTATGAAGAAATAAGTAACCTTCATGTCAACAAGGCCATGGGACTTGATGGTATATCACCATCTGTCTTGAAGAAAAGATTCAGATGGTTAACAAAAGCTTTAACTTATCATTATTATTAATTACAAGAAACTCCAAGGAGTCCTTAGATTCATCGAGGAAGGCCATAAACATTATGTCAAGAACTATCCAACATTTGCACAGTATCTATCCTACTTTGCTTTGAACTCATTCACAGTCATGGCACCCACAACACTCTGGAAACCAACTCCACTCATTCACTACTCTCCAAACAAAAAATCTAGTTCTAACACCTTTACACATTTTTCATTGATGGCCCCCTAGTTCTCCCACCACCAGACCACTTTAGAAAAATTTTCCCTGAAATAATCTTGTAAACCCCTTCATTAATTTGTATATCTCAATCATATCACTCCTTTTCTGCCTATTAACCAGTTTCTGTCATCTGCAACTCTTCAACCAGTTCTCGTAACGATCATTCCATAGACCTGCTACCATCTTGGTCACTTGCTGCTGGATCTTCACCATCTCATCCTGGTACCAAGGTCTGCACAAAGTAGTCAAGACAGGGTCATCAACATTCAATAAAGAGGAACAATAACCTGCTTGTCTCTGCTCGTCAAAGTATTGTTCAGTTACCAAGTGATCTAATGAGCTGCTTTAGCCATTTTTGCTATGTGACACCTAAACTTTAACCCAGATTCATTAACACTCCCAATTCTTCGTCTTTGACAATTTCCTGGAGTACAGTTCCACCAATGAGATACACAGCTGGTAATCTTTTCACCCCAAAATGCATAATCTTGCACTTTGCCATATTAAACTGACATCCATTCTCTTTTGCCCAGTCTGCCAATCTATCCAAATCATCCTGCAAAATTTTTACATCATCTGTATTAACTATTGTTCTACCTAACATTGAATCATCAGCAAATAACTGAACAGTTCCCCTCAGATCCTTTCCTATATCATTAATGAAGGAATTAAACAGTAGTGGTCCAAGAACAGAACAGAACCCTGCAGCACGTCACTAGTTACAGGCCTTCTTTTGGACTCTACTCCTGAATAAACTGCTCTCTTATATCTCTCCATCAACCATTCTACTATCAATCTCACCAACTCTATATCCATCCCCATGTGCTGTAGTTTACTGATTAGAATTCCATGTGGTATCCTATCAAAGGCCTTTGCAGAGTCCAGCAGTATCACTATAAACCCATTACCTTTATCCAACTCAGCTGTCACTGCATTATAAAATGTGAGCAAGTTACTGAGGCATGAATTACCCTTCACAAAACCATGCAGTCCCCCTCCATACAGTATCTCATTTCCATCTATCTATTCCTATATTTTGCTCTTGACCAACTTCTCCAATACTTTGACAACTCCTGATATGCTGATCTGTTGATAATGTGCTATACTTAGTCTTGGAGCTTCCTTTACGCAATGGAACTATTTTCCTTTCTTTCCCCCCCCCTCGGGACTAACCTAGAGCTGAGACTTAGATTAAATGATATGGTAAAGTGCATAGACAATTCCCTCACCATTTCATGTAAAACTCGAGCTAGTATAGCATCCAATCCCACAGCTGTATTCACATTAAGGGTCTGTAATATGCTATGAATCTCCATTTAATTTACCTCAGTTTCCATATAAGCCTTTGGCTCTCTCATTCCTGTAATATCACCACCTGGATGACATACTCATGCAAAATGTTCACTTAATAATTCTACTATTTCGACTGATTCAGTTACATCCCCTACCATTAGCATTCATTAAAATCATTCTACCATATACATTCTTTCTTTTACTTGCAGCATATCGAAAGAAATGTTTGGGATTCTCTTTACCATACATCTTCTTAATAGTAGAACAACTTCCTTTCATAATCTGCTTTTGCCTTTCTTACCTTGTTTCTTTCTTTCTTTTCTTTTTTCTTTTTTTTTTTTTTTGCAGCTCCAGCTTAATGATGATATTCATCCATTTAACTCCCACTCGATTTACTGTGATAACTCTAGGTATGTGTTCTGCCATTTACTACTCCTTTACCACTTTCCATGCACTATCAACATCCAACACTTGCAGTTTTACATACTATATACTGATCCAAGCAATCTTCTAAGCTTGTCATACTTACCAGCCCTGTAATTTCATATATACCCTGTCTTAACTGAAAATTTCCCACATTTAGCCACCTCCCAGGTCAAGATCATATTATCACTACTTACAATTGGTGGCAATGTGGTCATATTTGTTATAGACAAGTGCTCAAATTACCAGATCGAGCACTCTTGAATCCATAGCATATTCCATCACATGCTGTCTAAGGTAATTATCCCTTAGTAACTACAAAAATTCAATTTCCTTCCTCCCTTGTGTCCTCTCCTCCATCCAATCTATGTTCCCACAGTTTAAATCACCCATTATAATTACCTATCCTCCACTCATTGAGTTTATTTGCCAATGCATACTATCTCCAGAACCTTTTCCATCTTCTGGTCTACAGCAGCATTTATTTTGTTCTGCTAGCCTCAATCTCACCAGAGAGCCTCAAATGTGCTATTTTCACTGGCCTACAGTTGTACTTCTATTCTCTATGGTTGCAGTTCATCAGCTATCATCAGTAACACTCCTCCCCATTCTTCTCTCTCTCTCTCTCTATCCTCCCTGAACACACTATATCCTTCACATTCTATCCCATTAACTACATCATCTTCTGTTAGCCATGTCTCACTAATGCCAAAAATTCCTCCTGCTTGTTACAAATGTCCTGGCATTAGTGTACATAAATTGCAAAAGTGCTTTAAGCCCACTGCTATCATGACACTTTTTTAATAATTATCCTATTCTGGTTTGTTACTAGTGGTACTGACTTAAGCATATTATACACATTCTTACACTCAACTACCTCACTGGTGTCTACATATCCACTGAACAGCTCCTTTTCCATGCAAATTACAGAGCCTAGTGGAATAGAAAGAAGAGGGAGACATGGTTGAAATGTATAAGTTGTTAGAGGATAATTACTAGATTAGCATGGATGAGATTTTTTATAGAATATCTGGAGTCAGGGGGAGAATAAAAGGTCATCTCTGGAAACTGTATTTTTGCTTAGAGAATGGTGGGTGACTGGAATGCATTGCCTGGGAGTAGTGAGTGCAGGGACAGTGAATGCATTAAGTCAAGGTATGATGAGCAGTACATGTGAGAGTGGGACCTACCATGATGATTATCTTGACTTCATGGAGGTCTGTTGATAACAATAATGTTTATTGGATAGTTAATTACAAATTCAATACACTAGCTGATTATCAAATGCAATGTTTGCAATTTAAATATCAACTTCCCATGCGTGTGGGAAAAAAATCTAAATAATGTACATCACATTATAGCTATTTTCTTTCGTTAACTTCTCTGTTACCTTATCATATTATTTTTGTTACTTTTGTGGGAATGTAACTAAGTGGTAAAGGGTCAGCTTGCTCTGCACATCTGAGGCCCAGAGGGACAGAAGAGTACTGTATTATATTATATAGTAGAATCTAAGAGAGTAACTAACTAGTGGTGTGCTATAAGACTATATTTGGATTACTGCTATTTATTATTACTGCTGTTATCAAACCTCCAAGGAGTCAAAAGACTCATCATGGGAGATCTATGCTCTCTCATGCAAAAAGATCACTGAACTGTGCCTTAAAAACCCATTCACAATTTCCACCCTAACCACACTTTCAGGCAATGCATTCCACTCATCAATCATTCTCCACACAAATATCCTGGTTCTCACTCCACTGCTCACACTTTTCTTACACAGCTTCCAGGAATGGCCTCTAATTCTACCCTTGCCTCCATCTACTCTTTGAAAAATCTCCTCTGGTAACAACCCCTCACCAATTTATATGGCTCAATCATATCCTCTCTTCTTCTTCTATTCACAACACTCTATAAGTTGCATTCTCTCAATCTTTTTTTGTATCTGACATTACATAGTAGTAGTGACACGAACTTAGTAAGCCTTCTCCAATACATCCTCATTCCCCTGAAAAGCAGGTGACAAATATGTGCACTGAAGTCCATATGTGGTTTGATCAAAATCTTATACAAGGGAACAACTATAACCTCTTTGCTTCTGCATGTTAACATCCTCATTACTGCCATTGCCTCATTAACTTGTGCATTAGGTATCAGCAGTAATGGGCAGGTAAAGAACTGTCAGTTCAATGTTGCAAAGTGGAAGGTTTTTAAATTTGGTAAGCAATGATCAGATGCAGAGTATACACTTGGTGGGAAACCATAAAGAAGGTAGAGAAAATGTGAGATCTGAGTGTGGTGGTGGACAATGACTGAAATTCAGTCATTGTCCACCATGCGATGTCTTCACAAGTTGTGAAGACATCGCATCAGATAATGGCAATGATGAGGAGGACCCTGACATACAGATATAAAGAGATTATGTCACGATTGTATAAGGCCTTGATCTGGCCTCATATGAATTATTGTGCAGAGATCTGGCCACTGGGTTTTCATGGGGATATGTTGGAGAGGGTTCAGAGAAGATTCACAAAAGTGGTCTTTGGAATTTGAAGTGAGGACAGATTAAGAGAATGTAAATTACAAAGCCTTGTGAATAGGAGGAAGAAGGGGATATGATTAAAAGATAGTCAGAGATGGTTATCAGGTTGACATGGAAGAAATTTTTCACAGAATGAGAGAGTGGGTAGAACAAGAGGCCGTTGCTGGAAACTGTATAAAGAGGGTGTGGTAGGCTCTTTGGATGGAGAGTGATTGGTGAGTGGAATGCATTGCCTGAAAGTGTTGTGAATGTTGACACATTGGTTCATTTTAAGTCACAGTTGAATGAGTAGTGTGTGTACCTCCCACAATGAGTCTCTAACTCCATGGAGGTGATTTTAATAATAATAATAATAATAATAATAATAATGTCTTTTGTCAAATCCTTCCCAACAGAACCGGCGCTAGGGTCTTTGCCGCCCGCATGCAATTTCTATCTAAGTGCCCCCTGTAATGATCCGGGCGTCTGTGGTTCTTTTACGATAATAAAAATTTAAATTATTTAAAATTTCTTAAATACAAATTTTGACAGAACAGTCGCACATTGATTCGCTAAATGTAATGAACCGGGGGTGTTGACTAGGCCGGATAATCGTTAAAAACCCAAATATTCAAAAAATTCTCAAAAGTTAAAGCAAATTTTGATAAAGCCACTTCACTTTAATCACTGAATATAATGATACAGGGATTATAGCCTTCTCACCGACCCAAATCGCTAACAAAAATAAAACGAATTTTAATTAAAGTTAAAATTTATTTGAACTAAAGTTTAAAAAGTATTTGCATTTTACAAGTTACTAAATTCTCAGTAACTTGTAAAATTTTTTAATAATTTTTATAAGTGGAACTATCTTTTAGGAAAATAAAAGAAACTCAAGATAGATGAGAAAATAAGAAAAGAATTCAGAAATAATTAGAACATTTAATATAAGTATTCACAAAATAACATATTTACAGAATAACAGAAAATAAATTAAATTACATAAATATACTTGAAATTTTTTTATTAAAATTTTAGGGTTTTTGATTTTATTCACAAAATTAGAAATAATGGTCTTAACGTCTAATTCCGCACATATATCATTTTCAATAGCTATTAACGCCAAAGTAACAAGTTTTTTTGTGGCATACTTGTTCTTAAGTAGGTTTTAATCAATTTCAACTTGGAAAAGTTGAAAAACGTTCACTGCTCGCTACACTAACAGGTAAGGTTAATAGTATTCTTAAAGCAATTGAAAAATTGGGGAAAGATAAATTATTGGATACAAAAAAATTACGAATATCGAAAGGGTTTTGAATATTTAAATCATCCTTCTGAAAAATATCCCGGAAAGCACATAACTCATTATATAGTTCTATTGCATTTTCCTCTTTATTGTTGATCAAGAGAATCTCGAAATCATCACAATTTTTTCGTAAATCTTCGTTATTTATTTGTTGTAATCTATACAAGAAATTGAAATTATCATAATATGTTTTTAGTTGTTCAAAACATTCTATTAACGAACACATTGCAACGTCTAGAAGTGTATAAAACACATTCACTCTAAATTTATCTTCTAGTGATTGTGGCATTTTGTCATGATGCTAGTAGTCAAATTGTCATGTCTTCTTTTATCATCTAACTTCCGTACCAGTTTTAAATTCTTGTTCTCCATACACCTCTTCACTCAGTTCTTTTGCCGTTTTTAGAACTTCTTTAAAATTTATATCTTACTCTTGTAAGAATATTTTTAAGTTTTCGATAGATTCTAAAGCAAGTGTAATGTTCATATTTTTGTCTTGAAGCATTTTTATTCCATTAAGTAAATCATGTCATGTTATGAGAGAGCAAATAAATTGGTAGTCTTTATTTTAGCACATAATGTTCGTGCTTCATGCCGAGTTTCTTTATTAAAATTTTCATTATTTAAAATTTCAAAAAGTGCATCATAAATTTCTCCTAACTGATATCGTAGAGGGCGAATTGCATTAATTTTACTTTCCCATCGCATTTGTGATGGCTGTTTCAATATTAAATTTTTTACGAACTTTAAAAGGATTGCCCAATGTTTGTAAGAAAATGGAAAAAAATTGTATATTTCTTGAATAATTGCAAAAAAACGAATAGTATCTGCATTCACTTTGGCTGCATCGTTAATGATTAAATTTAGAGTATGAGCAGCACGTGGCATTTAAAAAGCGTGAGGATTTTTGTTCAAAAGCAAAATTTTAGAGCTCATATTTTTTTCCTTTCATATTTTCCCCATTGTCACACCCTTGACCTCACATGTCTTTAATGAGAATGTTCCATTTTTCCAGTTGATCCATTATTGTGCACACAAACCACATCCTGTGGAATCTGATATATCTGCAAAACCTAAAATGTTTTCCCTCATCTTGACAATTCCATTGTCACAGAAAAAAAATTGAATAATAATGGTCATTTGTTCTGTTTTACTTGCATCAGGTGTACAGTCTATTCCATAATCTAAAATTATGGAATAATATTTAGATTTTCGAATTGATAATAAAATTGTATCCCTGATTGCATTACTTAAAGTTTCCAATATTTCATTATGACTGTCTTTACTCAAATAGTGCTCTATTGTTTCATTGTAGGGTCCTTTCAACATGATTTTCCATAATGGGATCAAACTTCGCAAACAGTTCGACTAATTTAAAAAAAATTGCCGTTATTCCTTTCATATAATTTATCAGATGATCCGCGAAAAGCTAAATTTTGGCTACCAAGGAATTTTATAATTTCAATCAAGCGTTTTAAAACACTCATCCAATGTTTCTTTTCCATTTCATACATGCTTTGTGTCTGCCAATCAATAGTAGTTTTGTTTTTTAAATTTTTATCAAGTTCCTTCCATTTTAAGAAATTTTTCATGTGAGTTAAACTAGTTTCATGTCTATGCAAAGTTGTTCTTACATTTCTCCAATCGTTATAACCTTCTACAAGACTACTAGATTCAGTAGGTGCGAAAAGTTTGCAAAAAAAGCCAAAAACAGAATTTAAAGTTTCGGAATAAGTGAGCCATGTTCTCGGCACGAGCTCCCCATTTTCCATTTTTCTATTATAATACGTGTCGGCAAATTTACGACCATATGTATCTCTGGGATATATTATATTTTTCTTTTGAACAGGCCCCATTTCAATTAAAACAACTCGTAATTTTTCATCAATATTTTCCCCATTCACCTGGATCTTCTAAATTTACAGGGACTAACAATGTGTTAGTTTCATGGTCAACTACAACTAAATCTGTTTTACTGTTGTTCTAAAGCAAGTGTAATGTTCATATTTTTGTCTTGAAGCATTTTACTCACAGGGTTTATTCCATTAAGTAAATCATGCCAAGTTATAGGAGAGCAAATAAATTTGTAGTCCTTTATTTTAGCAGATAATGTTTGTGCTTCATGCTGAGTTTCTTTATTAAAATTTTCATTATTTAAAATTTCAAAAAGTGCATCATAAATTTCTCCTAACTGATATCGTAGAGGACAGATTGCATTAATTTTACTTTCCCATCGCGTTTCTGATGGCTGTTGCAATGTTAAATTTTTTATGAACTTTCCTAACTGTTTTTCACGTAAATCATGCGTCTTGTTATCTTGTTCAATAGTTGCAATAGTACTTTCATGGAAACTGGATGATGTGCACGGTTCTTCAACTCTGATTTCTGATGTATCGAGTTTGTTACAATCTGCATCTGAATATTTTAACAAATTTATTAAGAGCCCCAGTTTGTTTCTTAATATCTGCTTCTTTTGCAGCATGACACGATTTTGTGCACCCGATAACTTTTTTTTTTAATTTTTGATTTCATTTCCATTTTATACCCACAAGAAATTATTATATAACATGACACAGAAATGAAATAATGGTCTGCACTGCGCTACTGTCAGTAGCCTACTGAGATGCGTACCATATGACTGGTTAAATAGCAACAAATGTTTTGTACAAAAATTCGTTTCTGCGCATAAAAACCGTTCACCGTTTCACTTTAGATAGACTGTAGTAGACACAACATTCTGCAGGCAAGCATTTAGCCTGCTCTCGCTGCAAAACTGTAAACAGCCGGCTGATCAAAGAGGTGGCAATATACAATTTTTTTTAAAATTTTTATTCGGTTTATCCGGCCTTATTTATTTTAATATTGATCATTCTAAGAATTTTTTGTTTTTATGATAAAATTTTGTTTCTTAAAAATGAACTTATGAACCGTTCCGTGGCGGCGCCCGCATGCCCGCTTCCACCAGCCCTGCTGCCCAATGTCATTAATGTAAAGCCTGAATAAAAATGGACCAAGATTTGATAACCAAGGTACACCAAATCTGATACACCAAAATGTGGTGTATCAATTCACATATCCAATACACTACTTTTTTGATATCTGCTAGCCAGCCATCCTCTTATCCAAACTAGTAGTTTATAATACAATCCCATATTCTCCAACTTATGCAACAGACTTGAATGCTGAAGCCTGTCAAAAGCTTTTGGAAAGTTCAAAAGTATCATGATGTATCCATTCCCATTTTCTAGTTCAATGGTAACATTATTATAGAATGTAAGTAAGTTGCTAAAACATGACCAATGCTGTTCATTGCAAAGCAGAGATTTGCTGTCAATCCTTTTCTGTATGCACACTCTTAGAAGTTTTCCAAAAACAGTTGCACAAATTAGTCTTTGCTCCACCTTTGTGCAATGAGATTATCATGCATTCTTTCTACTCCTGTGGAATCTTCCCTATGTTGAGACTCCAATCATACAGGCTCAAAGGAACAGAACAACTACTGTAGTTGAGATGAACACCGTACCAGCATCCATACTGATATCCAATCGGTTCCTATTGGCAAATTCATATTCAGTTTATGCAATAGCTCTAGTACATCCTCCTCATACACCAGAGATTCTTCCTCTGATGTAGAGGCAGCACTGAGTACTAGGGAGTATACAATTGGTTGATAGCTTTTAGAAAAATGGGCATTCATTCAGTGAACAACCTCATTTGCATCTGCCAACCTCCATTAGGATTGATTGCAATTGACTAGTTAGACTTAAGTGCTTGTTTCAAATCATAAGGTTTAATGGAATAAATACAGCACATATAAATAATTAAACACATGTTTAATCAGTCCTCCTATATTTCATCTCAGTCATTGAGACATCTTTGGGGGGGGGGCACTATATCAAAATTGCAAACTCACACACAAAACTGCACAAACAATAAGTGGAAAATATTAGAGTGAAAGCCAAAAGTTCAGGGATATGCTCTATGATTGTTGTTGGCTAGGAGACCTAAGAATTAAAGTTTCCCAAATCTTGGGAAGTTTAATATAACCATTAAGATTATGGTGGTTTTTAAATCTGTTGCTTTAAAAAAAATCTTTCAAATTTGAATTTGTAGTGGTGAAGCATAGTAGTTTCCTTCCATTTGATTCTGTGCAAGGTATCCAAAGGTATGGTCAGATACACTTGACTGACCATACTTATGGCATCAGATATATTTATTATGTTTTTCTAGGGATGTTTGCAGATCTCTGAATATGAACCATAATATGATAAGTTGCAAGAACAAGGAACTTTGTAAAGACCTGGAACAGAGAGAGAGAGAGGAGGTAGAGGATCCTTGGGAGAGCAGATGAGGGTAACCAGCTTCACATGAGATTTGAATACAGTACAGAGATTGTATAGATTTTTAGAGTTTTGTAATTTTTCCTGAGATACCCCAAATATAAGGAACAGTGATAGCATTACTATAGTCAGCATGTTGAGAAGGATGTGAGGAACAATTAATTTATTGATCTTTTTGGCATTGTAGCCACTGGACAGGAAAGTCTGGCAAATAAAAGGAAAGTTCTGGTGCAAGTTTAGCCATAATGTAACAAAGATTGGAGGCTCTATTAACAAGGGTTTTGATAACACCATATTGTTCAGAGAGGGGAATGATGAGAAAGTTTGTGTTCATATTGATCTGTATGGGTGGGTTTTCTGTAAACAAAGAAAGAAAGAATGCCATTGCGAACTTATGTGATTAAAGTATCTAGAAAAGGCAGGCCATTATTTTATTTTCTATAGAAATGGATAATTCTTCTTCTTTGAGTGCCATCTCCATCAGAGGTCAGCAACCACCTTGGCAAATTTTGAGCGATCCTCAGCCACTCTGAACAGTCCCTCAAGCTAAATGCAAGCCCACTGTCTGATGTCTGCCAGCCAAGATTGATTTGATCTTCCTTGTCCTCCTCTTCCATTATCTTCTATTTTTTAATCAATTGAAGTATCTTATATTTTTCATTACAAAGTGGGTGATGGCCAAGATATGCAGTTTTTCTTCTTTTTATGATATCTAAAAGTTCACGTTATTTCTCCATTTGTTCCAGTACATCCTGATCGGACATTTTTGCTGTCCATTGGATTTTTAACATTTGTCAGTATAACCACATCAAAGGCTTTAAGTTTTTTTTTTTTTTTTTTGTTGTTGTTTTTTTTTAGTCTATCTTCAAGGGCCAAGTTTCAGCACTGTACAGCAGTATAAACCATACACAGCATTTAAGCATGCATACGCTAAGCTCTAAATTTAAATTGCAGTTACAGTGTTGATTTCATCAGGAGAAAATTTTTTCTTGCCATTACAATTCTAATTTTATTTCCATTTTTGGATTGCATTCTTCATTTAACCAGCATCCAAGATATTTAAATTTTGTCACTCTTTCTATATGTTTCCCATTTAAAGAATGTGCTGAATTAAGAATTGATTTCTTGCTTATGACCATGAATTTAGTTTTGGTGATATTTATTCTTAATCCAAATTTTTCACTCTATTCGTTCTTTAGTTCAAGAAGATTTTGAAGATCCTGAATATTGTCAGCCAGGAAAGTTGTGTCATCAGCATATCAAATGTTAATGATGATTTCACCATTTACATTAATCCCTTCCTCTCTTCCCTTTAAGATTTTTTAAAATATGGCATCTGAATATATGTCAAAAAGGAGAGGTGACAGCAGACATCATTGCCTTACTCCTCGTTTGATGTTAATGGAGTCTGTAATAATGTCATCAACTTGGACAGATGCCATTTGGTTCCAAAATATTTCTGAAAATAATTCAATAAAGAACATAGAAAATATGAAGACATCATCATCAGTGATACCCAATTCGGCTTTAGAAATGGTTTAGGAATGAGAGAGGCTCTTTTCTCTTCTCAAATCTTATTCAAAAGTCCAACATACTAATTGAATTATTAAAAATAATAATTGGATTAGATAGTAAAGACATCAGGATCATCAAAAACCGAATTGGGTATCACTGATGATGTCTTCATATTTTCTGTATGTTCTTTATTGAATTATTTTCAGAAACATTTTGATAACATGACTCATTAGACTGAGCATTCTACGGTCATTAAAAGTTTTTGAATTTGCTTTTTTAGGTAGCATAATGAGGATCAACTGTAACAGTCAGATTATGCCTGTATCATAGATCTTATTAGATACCTTTTATTAATATAGCAATGTTGTCGCCTTCTAATAACATTACTATTTCTGCTGGTATTCTATCTTAGGCATTACCATTTTTAGCTGAGTTCAGTGCATATTCTACCTCTGATCTTAGAATGCATGGACCTTCCATCTATTCATAAGTATTTTCTGGGTTTTATCTGTTATCAATAAAGAGATCTTCTACATATTTCTCCATTCTTGTATTTTATCATCCTTTTCGGATATTATTTCTCCCTTTTTGTTTCGAAGGATACAGTAGTTTTTTCTTAAATATACCTGAAGTCTCTTTCAGCTTTTTGTGTAGAATAAAACTGTCATGCTTTTCCAGTAGGAATTCTATTTCTTTACATTTTTCTTTCATCCAGATTTCTTTTGCATCTTGGATCTTATCTTTAATAATTTTCTGAACCTGTTTATATTTTGTTGGACTATGATCTGTGAGAGAAAGAATTTTGTCAATTATTCAATCTTTCTTTTATACTGCTCTATCAAGACACAAAATATTGGCACATTTCTCAATGAAGAAAGACTTGAATTTGTCCCATGAGTCTTTTTTTTTCTTATCTTTGAGTTTTAAATTTTTCTAAATAGTCCACTGTAGGGGGGGGGGAATATGTGTGTGTGTGTGTGCGTGTGTGTGTGTGTGTGTGTGTGTGTGTGTGTGTGTGTGTGTGTTCAATAATTTTAATCACTTAAACCACCGAGATAATTAAAAATAAAAGTTTAATATGGACACAACTAGTTTCGTTGGTAAGCCAACTTCATCAGGTGTCCAAGTACAAAGATATATACAAAAA
Source organism: Typopeltis vanoorti (assembly GCF_054136105.1). Lineage (NCBI taxonomy): Eukaryota > Metazoa > Arthropoda > Arachnida > Uropygi > Thelyphonidae > Typopeltis > Typopeltis vanoorti. Next base: position 66,225,760 of record NC_143552.1, on the reverse strand, counting down.
AGATCGACAGAAACATTACACACTAACAACAACAGAGCTATCAAAAAACTACAGTTAAGTTCAAATTGGAGTCCACACTTCAGTTCTAGCTATATATATATAGCTAGAACTGAAGTGGCAGTGACAGCTAAGAGGAAGGCAAAGCAGAAGTGGGATGAGTCAAGAGTGGAAGAGGACAGAGAAGTGTACAGAGAGAGAAAGCAAGAAGCCAAGAGAGTTGTGGCACAGGCGAAGGCCATGGCATATCAAGATCTGAATGATCAATCAGAAACAAAGGCAGGACAGAGAAAAATTTACCAACTAGCGAAATGTAGAAATAAAGCAGCAAAGGACATCTTACATGTGAGGCAGATCAAAGACGCTGAAGGAAGGGTATTATGGAGGGATGTGGACATAAGAAACAGATGGAGAATATACTTTGAGGGACTTTTGAATGAGGAAAATGCAAGGATTCAAAGAGAAGATGGGCAGCCTTTTGATGGGATGAACATCAGTAGAGTGGAAGTGACGGAGGCCATAAAGAGGATGAGGAATGGAAAATTGGTGGGCCCCGACAGGATTCCAGTGGAGGCACGGAAGGCACTGGGGGAAGAGGGAATTGACCTGCTGTGGAACCTGTTCATGAAAGTTTGCCAACAGGAAAATATACCCAAGGAATGGAGGGAGAGTACTCTTGTCCCCATCTACAAGGGTAAAGGGGATGCACAAGACTGTAAAAATTACAGAGGAATAAAGTTGATGTCCCACACAATGAAAATCCTAGAAAGGGTTCTTGATGGAAGTGGAGATTGCAAAGGAACAATTTGGCTTCATGCCTGGTAGATCAACAACAGATGCTATCTTTGGGTTACGACAGATGATGGAAAAATATCGAGAGAAACAAAGGGAGCTACATCTGGCATTTATTGATCTGGAGAAAGCATATGATAGAGTGCCAAGGCAAGAAGTCTGGAGATGTCTGAGGAAGAAGAAGGTTTCGGAGAAATATGTCAGGTTGGTGCGGAAGATGTACAGAAATGTGAAGACAAGTGTTCGGACCTGTCTGGGACAGACAAAGTTTTTAAGTAACAGTTGGCTTGCATCAAGGGTCAGCATTAAGTCTGTTTCTGTTTAATATTGTGATGGAGGTGGTGACGGAGGAGGTGGGAGAAGATGCGCCTTGGACAATGTTGTATGCAGATGATATCTTGCTGTATGCAGATTCAAGAGAAGAAGTGGGAACTAAACTGGAAAGATGGAGAAAAGTACTGGAAAAGAGAGGTATGAGACTGAGCAGAAGTAAGACAGAGTATATGTGTTGCACAGAGGGCAGTGGCCAGGAGACAGATCGAGCTGAAAGGAAATATCATCAGAAAGGTGAGGGACTTTAGATACTTAGGTTCAACAGTGGAAGAAGATGGAGGAGCGGAGAAGGAAGTGGGATGCAAGATACAAGTGGGTTGGAGGAACTGAAGGGAGATGACTGGAGTATTATGCAATAAGAGGGTGCCGATCAATCTGAAAGGCAAAATCAATAGGACAGTTGTGAGGCCAGCTATGACATATGCTATAGAAACTGTGGCCCTGAGGAAAAATAACATCAGCAGGATGGAAATAGCAGAGATGAGAATGCTTAGGTGGATGTGCAGTGTGACCAGAAAGGATTGTCTGAGAAATGACTATGCACGGGGAACAGGGAAAGTTACGAACTTAGGAGCGAAGATACAGGAGGCAAGGTTGAGATTGTTTGGTCATGTGATGAGGAGGGGGGATGAATATGTGGGAAGAAGGGTCATGCAGATGGATGTGCAAGGAAGGAGGAAGCGTGGGTGGCCAAAGAAGAGGACTTGAGGATGAAGAACTTAAATGTGGTGACAGCCTAAGACAGGAGGATGTGGAGGAGACTCATCATCAATGACCCCACTTAAGTGGGAGAAGCTGCAGAAGAACAAGAATATATATATATATATATACTGTATATTATCGCGTATAATGCGAACTAGAAATTTGGTTTGAAAACTAGCCGTAAAATGCCATGTCCACGTATAATGCGATCTGTTAATCTTGTTCCATAACATTATAAATAATACAATACGAATTAACGAAAGAAATATTTATTTTATAACAAAATGTCAAAATCCTTTAAATTCTTCTTCATCTTTTGAGTCGTCAAACATTTCATTTATAAATTCATCTGTCGGGATTGTGTCATCAGTGTAGCAGTTGTCGTCATTGTCTTCATGTTCTCCAATTCGTTGTGCATCATCCTCGCTTTCGTATATATGACATGATCTTCGGATCCATCCATTGAATTACTTATTCGACGTTTAAGAAATGCACTGAATCATTTCAGATGGTATCGAATCCCATGCTTCTTCAACCCAGCTGGCGACCAGGGTGATCTCATGCTTCCGAAAATTCCCACCCTTTGTCATCTTCACCAAACCAGATGACATCCATTCTCTCCATTTTTCACGTAAGTGATCTTTAAATGGCTTATTCAAGCTGACATAAAGAGGCTGTAAAAAGGAAGTTAGACCATCCGATATGACTGCTAGGTCTGTTTGTAGCTCACGTGCTTTCTCTTTGCTTGCCTCTGTTAAATGTACCCGGAACATATCCCAGACTAGCATGCTTTGTTGACAAGCTACCTGGACGTACGTTCCATACTTGATCCAGCCACAATTGTACACCTCCTTCATCCATCCAACCTTTCTGATTGGCGCAAACAATTACACCTGGTGGAAATTTCATATGCCTTGGAATTTTCTTTCTTTTAAATATCACTGTTGGCTTTAATTTGGTTCCAACTGCCATGCATGCTAGAACAACGGTAAAATGCATTTTTTCATGTCCCGTTGTTTTTATGAAGACACCCTTTTCACCAACTGAGCTTACTGTTCGATTCCCAGGCATATCAAAGTACATGGTCGTCTCATCGATATTGCCAATTTGGGAAAGTTCATATCCGTGACATTTCCGTAATTTTATGATAAATTTATGAAAGGACGGCACTTTTTTCTTCAAGCTGCTTTGGTAACTTCTGCACAATTTTTGTTTGGTGTTGTAATGTTAATGCTTTGCGTTCCATAAATCTGTTGCACCACCCAGGCGAAGCAAGAAGAGATGAAATACCTGGTGTGTCCTTGAATTTATCATTCTTGAGTTGTAGAGCTCGAAAACAAATTGCATTTTTTGTTACTATAATGCCATCTTGTCGTTGCATCAAAATCCATTCATTTAGCTCTTCAAGTTCTGGAAAGGATGCTACATCTCCTCAACAGGGACGTTTCGTTTTGGGGATTTCTTCAAGACTGTCTTTTTGCTTATGCCAAAGTCTAATATTACTCTCTGCTACACCAAATTCTCTCATAGCAACACTGTTGTTATGTTCTTCTGCAAATATCAACTATCCCCTTTATGGGAGATAGTACTTTACAAATCAGCTAATCTTTCCTAACTTTTTATTGTATTAATTTTTTTTTTTTTTTTTTTTTTTTTTTTAGGAAAGTTATTGACCTTTTTAGTTATCTTACACCAGCTACTTAGGTGGCGCTTTTTGGAATTGTCAGTTAGTGTTTAATTTTTGTGCCAATTATTGTACTGAAGATGCCTGTGACACACAGGCGAAAATTATACTATTAAATAATATTTCTACGTGAGTTTTTCCGTTATTTATTATGTATAGTTATGTCTACTCACGGTTTACCTCTTTTAAAACTTAATCCCTGTCCAACTCAACTGCCTATTTTGCAATTATCCAATTGCAAAATAGGCCATAATATTTGTTCACATCTTGATACTTAAGCAAATTTTTTCTCTTCTACAGAATAATCTCCCCCCACCAGGCACTCTTAACTTCAACCTTTGGTTATTGTAATGGCACAAAGTGGAATGATTAGTTGGCTGATCAGGAGTTTGTTGGTGCAAAAACAGCAAAGGTCATACTGCACCAAACCAAAGGTTACAGCTGTATTCAAGGTTTCCATAATGAACCAAAAGACTCAATGTAGGAGACCCTATATTGACACACTAGCCATTATTCACACAATATCTATCATACTTCTTCAACTCATTCACTAATAAACATTTCTCTGGCAACCCATTCCACCCATTCACCACCCTCCAAGCAAAAAAATCTAACCCTAACAACCCTTGATAAGCTCTTATACAATTTCCATGGGTGATCCCTTGTTCTCTCCATTCCTGCCATTTACTCAAAAAAAGTCTTCAGTGTCAATCCTATAAATTCCTTTAATAAGAGCTGAGCAGAAGAGCGGTGATAATGACCAGCATAACAGCGAGAATGTGTGACAAGAGAGGACTGGTATATGTGGATGCTTGGAGTGCGTTTGAGGAAAGAGAGGAATTGTATGCGAGAGATCAGAAGATGCATGTAGCAACAGGGGAATGGAATTTCTAGAATTCTTGAGGGACAAATGTCTTAGGCAACATGTAACAGAGGGAACAAGAAGTTCAAGCTTTTGGATTTGGTTACAGCATCAGAAGAATTGATAATAACTGAGATGACATCTCTCCCACCAGTTGGAGAGAGAGTGACCATATGGTTTTGACTTGGATAATGAATAGACATGCAGGAGTATCAAAGAGACAGGAATTTATGTGGAATTATAAAGCTGGTGATTATAATAGTCTTAGACGTCAACTTTGGGAAGTTTCATGGAGGGAGGAATTGGAAGGCTGGGACATCATTAGCACGTGGGAAATTGTGAAAGAATATTTGTTAGCAACAATAGTAAGTTGTATACCACGAGTGAAGAAGAGAACACAATTTGGAGTAAAGTGGATGAAAAACAATATTAAACAGGAATTGCATGCGAAAAAGAGGCTACGGAAGAGATATGAGGAGACAGGTGAAGAGAAGATGCATGAAGAATATAAGACACAGACCAGAAGAGTGACTAGTGTGGTAAGGAAAGCGAAACTGGAATATGAGAGACGATTGGCCCTAAGTTCCAAAGAAAATCCTAGGGAATTTTTTAGCTATGTGACCAGTAGGAAGAGAAATGACTGTGGAAGAATGATATTGTGGGATAAAAATGGGAATAGAGTGACTCATGCAGAGGACATATTGGAATTGTTCAATGAACACATTATTGGAGTATTTCATCCTAGAGGAGTCAGTTTTAATGCTAGAGGGATAGGGCTGGTTCGAGGTTTAGAGGTACAAGAGGAGAGTGCGTTTCAGATACTGAGTACTCTGGATGTCAGTAAAGCTTTGGAACTGGATGGTATTTCACCATGAGTTTTGAGAGAATGTGCTAGGGAACTGACAGTGCCTTTAACCTGGCTTTTCAATGAAAGTCTGGCTGTGGGAAAGGTGCCCAGGGAATGGAAGGAAGGTAAGATAGTGCCATTGCATAAGGCTGGTAACAGACTCGATGTGTCTAATTATAGACCAGTCTGTGTGTCATCAGTAGTTGTTAAGATCTTAGAGAAAGTAGTGAGAGACCGTATACAGCATTGGGCAGATGAGGGTAATATTATCTGTGATAGTCAACATGGATTTGTGAAAGGGTGCTCTTGTTTTAGCAATATGCTAGCCTTTTATAATAAAGTTACAAGAACATTAGATGAGGGAAAGGCATATACTGCCATTTTCTTAGACTTAGCGAAGGCATTTGACAGGGTGCCACATGATAAGTGATATTTAAGTTGCAGCACATGGTCTGGATGTCAGATTGGTCAACTGGATTCAGGATTGGCTGTCTGATAGGTATCAGAGAGTTGTGTATGGTGGAGCAGTTTCAAGGAGGCAGAAGGTTACAAGTGGGGTCCCACAGAGCTCAGTGCTAGGATCTATATTGTTTAACCTTTATATCAATGACATTGCCAGTGGATTGCAAGGGGATATTCAGTTGTTTGCGGATGATGCAAAGCTGTGAAGGATTATTAGTAATAGGATTTGAATAAGCTAGATAGATGCGCAAATGAATGGGGGTATCAGTTTAATGCAGCAAAATGTAAGGTCTTGAGGTTTGGGTAACATTGATGGGATGCTGCATTCTCTATGGGAGGAGTTAAACTGGAGGAAGTAGGGGAGACAAGAGATCTGGGGTTGATGATTGATAGAATTCTGAAATTTAGGGGACATATTGCAAAGGTGGTGAAGGTAACACAGAGGATTGCTGCAATTATGAGAAGGACACTGACCTGCAGAGATAAAAGGGTTATCATTCTGTTGTATAAGTCTCTGATCAGACCACACTTAGACTATTGTTCTCAGATTTGGTCCCCAGGATTTGAAGGAGATAAATTAACTGTGGAAAGGATACAAAGACGGATGACAAAGAGGGTTTCAGGACTGTACAAGGATAGTTATGAGGATCGGCTGAGGGAATGTGGACTGCAGAGTTTGGTGAATAGAAGAAGGAGAGGTGATATGATTGAGACTTTTAAACTGTTGAGAGGTGGTTACAGGGTTGATACTGGGGAGTTCTTTCGCTTGGTTGAACAGCGGGAAGGAGTGATGACAAGAGGCCATCCCTGGAAGTTACGAAAGGAAACTGTGAGCAAGGGGGGTAAGGAGTGGTTCCTTTGCATGGAGGGTGTTGAACCGTGGAATGCATTGCCTGTTGAAGTGGTGAGAGCGAGAACGGTCAATGAGTTTAAGGCGTGGTATGATAGACTTTGTGTTTCTTAAGAAGGACTTCCTCTCGATGAATCTTGACAGACTTTATGTTCTTAGGAAGGCCCTCCCAATGAGTCTTTTGACTCCATGGAGGCCTGAATAATAATAATAATAATAACTTATATGCGTCTATCATATCTCTTCTTTTTCACGTATCAACTAGTTTTCGACATCCATAGAATGTCAACCTATTCTCATAGGGAGCATTCTACATGGCCTGCCACAATCTTTGTCACTAGTCCCCGGATCCTCTCCACTACTTCATCGCCACAGAATTCAGGTGTCCGGATCTGCATGAAGTAGTCCAGATGGGGCTTTATTAAAGCCTTATACAGAGGAACAATAAATTATCTATCCCTGCTTGTTAATGTGTTCTTTAATAACCACAAAAAATATGCAACAATAAAAAGATAAAACAGTAAATAATATGTTATGTACAGTTTTAAATTTTTGTAAAGCAAAATAGTATCTATTTTGCTTTACAAAAGTAAATAGATGAATGTAAATGTAAATGTAAAAAAAGTAAATGTTTCATTATAATGAAACACATTTCATTATAATGAAATGTGTTTGTATAGATTAATTATTTTTAAAAATTTTGTAAATTATCTGAGTATGATAAATTAAAGATGCCAAGAAATTATATTTTTGGTTTAATCCTTTATCCAAGTGTAAACAAACAAGGTTTGTGCCAGAAGTAACTTCAGGACTGGGTAACTCATATATATATATATAGAAGCTGATTACTTCATATCACTTGCATTTATCCCATAAAGTAAAGCATATATATTTACGGACATGTATAATGCTATGCATTGGAGAGGAAGGGTCACTACCCAGACCAGTTTCAACCTTTATTGATGTATGTTTAAGTGTGGGAATACCTCTCCAAAAGCTCATCCAATCCCTCAGATTACCCAACGAGTGACCCAAACGATAATTTAACATGGTAGCAGTTCCATTCAGTGACAGGCTCACCCTACCACCAAGAAGAACCCTCCGTGGTGGCTGAGACTAATGGCAGGCTCACCCCACTACTGAGATGAGCTATTTATATCTCAATGAAAGCAACCATTTCAGCACAAAACAACATCAGTGAGAGCCAGAAGATCTCATCAATGGGAGCTAGACCCAGAAGTGTTACCAAGGTTGAAGTAATGCAGGTCATATTTCCATATATGAATAGCCAAAGAGGTGTCACAACTTCATTGCTAAAATACTCTGGATTAGAGATATATCTTGGAAGTTTCTCCAATAGGTTATACTATAAGCTAAAGGTGCCAAAAAATTATATTCTTGGTTTAATCCTTTATCCTGTTGAAACTGGTCTGGGTAGTTACCATTCCCATAATGCATAGCATTATACATATCCATAAGTATATGTGCTTTGCTTTATGGATTACTAATGCAAGTGATGTGAAGTCATTAGCATCTATGATCTTACGTAGTATTATTTACTTTTCATATCTTAGCGTGTCTGGGTGATTTTTGTGTGTTTTCTGAGCTGTTTCAATTAATAATTTGATAGATACAATTATTTGTGCACATGGCGCCGATAAGGAGGAATACAATGGCATCCAGGTCGGCATCTTTGTCTAAAAAATTTTAATTTAAAGGATTTTATTCAGTGCACCGTTTGTGAAATGTATGCTTTGAGGAGAGCAGTTGAAGTCTGGTTAGACAATGATAGTGGAGTGAATGTGTGCAGAAAGTGTAAGGAATGTGAGGATTTAAAGAGTGTTTCAGGTCGTGAGAATGATATCGTTGTTGAAAGTGAGAATGTAGAAAATAGTGATATTTGCGAGGTAGTACCAGATAGTTGTGAGAGTGGCGTTGAAAGTGAGAATGAAGGTAAACATACAGAACGAATGAATGAATTAACAGATAATAAAAATGATGAGACAGATGCATTGAGTGAGATTGCATGATTATGCAGAGCAGGGCAAATCAGCAGCTGAAGCATTGGCAAAAATGTTCACCTAGCATACCAACTAATAAACGGCAAAAGTATGATAAGAAAAATAATAGTATGATAGTGAGTGTAAACAAAATGAAATTGCTAATGACTTTATGTGCAAATTATGCAGGAAGAGTGGTGTGGAATTTGTAGATGTGTAGAGTGAGTTTGATGGGCAAAAGGATTTATATAAGATGGATGGTTAACATTTGAATGGATTTGGTGTACGGACTCTTGAAAAGGTGCTGTTGAATGAAGTGGAAGTGGATGTGCAGAATCAGGGAAACTAGAGTTATTAGGGGGGGGGGGGGAGAGAAGTAGATATGCAGACTTTAGGGAGGCAGTTGAGTGTAAGAATGTGTGTAATATGCCCCGAGCGAGTATGAAGGACAACAAATCGGAATAGGATAGTTAGTATAAGGCATCAAAATAGGGATGGGACAAATGGGCTTCTGAAATTCATGTATACTAATGCCAGAAGTATTAGGAACAAGAAGAAAGAATTTTTGGCCTTGGTTAGCACTTCCAGGCCACAGGTTATTGACATTAGTGAAACATGGCTGACAGAAGATGATATAGCTAGTGGAATTGAATGTGAGGGGGTATGGTGTGTTCAGGAGTGACAGGGAGAATAAAATGGGGGATGAGTGTTATTGATGATAGCTGATGAGCTACAGCCAAGGAGAATAGAAGTGGAACTGCAGGATAGTGAAAAGAGCACATTTGAGGCTATTTGATGTGAGATTGAGACTAGCAGAAAAATATATACAGTTGGGTGCTGCTATAGACCAGGCGATGGAATAGATGGTGGAGATAGTATGCATACGCAAATAGAAGCAATGAGTGGAAGGAGGGTAATAATTATGGGGGATTTCAAAATTTTAATTGATTGGAAGGAGGAGAGGACACATGGGAGGAAGGAATTGTATTTTATGCAGTCATTAAGGGATAACTATCTGCAACAGCATGTAATGGAAAATACAAAGGTCAGAGAGTGCTTGACCTAGTAACTGCATCTGAGAATTTGGCTGTAACGATATGACCACATTGCCACCAATTAGTGAGAGTGATCATAGGGTCTTGACTTGAGAGATGGCTAAAGTTGTGGAATTTATAATTAAGACAGGGTACATGTGGAATTATCAGGTTGGTAAGTATGACAAAGGAGTTTGATTGGTTTGGTGCCATGGCATGTAAAATTGCAAGGGCTGGATGTTGATAGTGCATGGGAGGCGGTTAAGAAGTGTTTGCATGAGGCAATGGCTGACTGTATACCTAGAGTCTGAATAATAAATCAAGTATGGGTTAAATGGATGAATAACACCATTAAGCTTAAGCTGAAAGAAAAGAAACAACTGTGGAGGGAATTAAAGGAGAGAGGCAACCAACAGGCACATGAATGGTATAAAGCGCAGGCCAGAAGGGTAACGAGTGTGGTAAGAAAAGCAAAAGCGGATTATGAAAGAAAATTAGCCTGCATGTCGATATGTGGCAAGTAAAAGAAAAAATGTATATGGCAGAATGATTTTTAAAGAATGCCGATGGTAGAGAGGTAACCAAATCAGTTGATATGGTTGAATTACTGAGCGAGCACTTCGCAAGAGTATATCATCCGGGTGGTGACATTGCAGGAATGAATGACCCAATAGCTTATACGGGAATTGTGGTGAATGAAGTGGAGGTGAATAGTCTATTACAAAACCTCAATGTCGATACATCTGTAGGATTGGATGGTATACCAGCTCGTGTCGTATGTGAAGCAGCTAAAGAATTATCAGTGCCTTTGACCATTTTGTTTAATTTGAGTCTTGGGTCTGGGTTAGTCCCTAGGAGGTGGAAAGAGGGGAAAATAGTTCCATTGCATAAAGGAGGTTCCAAGACTGCTGTTGTAAATTACCGACCGATCAGCATATCAGGAATCATTGTCAAGGTCTTGTAGAAATTAGTCAAGAGAAAAATACAGGATTGGATAGATAAAAATGGGATACTGTATGGGGGACAGCATGGTTTTGTGAAGGGTAGCTAATGCCTCAGTAACTTGCTCACATTTTATAACACAGTGATGGCTAAACTGGATAAAGGGTTTACAGTGATTCTACAGGACCTTGCTAAGGCCTTTGACAGGATACTACATGAATTCTAATCAGTAAACTGCAGCATATGGGGATGGATATAGGGTTGGTGAGATGGATAGGAGGGTAGTTCATGGAGAGATATCAGTGAGTGGTTTATTCAGGAGTAGAGTCCAAAAGATGGCCTGTGGCTAATGATGTGCCGCAGGGTTCTGTTCTTGGACCACTGCTGTTTAATTTGTTCATTAACGATATAGGGAAGGATCTGAGAGGAAGTGTTCAATTGTTTGCCGATGATGCAAAGTTGGGTAGGGCAATAGTGAGTGCACAGGATGTCAAAATTTTGCAAGATGATTTGGATAGTTTGGAGGACTGGGCTAAGGAGAATGGATGTCAATTTAATGTGGCAAAGTGTAAGGTTATGCATTTTGGGGCGAAAAGATTAGCAGCAGTATATCACATTGGTGGAACCGTACTCCAGGAGATTGATGAGGCCAGGAATTTGAGTGTGTTAGTGGATAGAGAGTTTAAGTTTAGGGGGCACATCGCAAAAGTGTCTAAATCAGCTCATGAAATCATTTGGTTGCTGAAAAATACTTTAACAAGCAGAGACAATCAGGTTATTGTTCCTCTGTATTGAGCCTTGATAAGACCCCATCTAGACTACTGTGCCCAGATATGGGCACCAAGGTTTCTTCTTGATGGGGAGGAGGTGGGGAGAATCCAGAGACGAGTGACCAAGATGATAACAGGTCTATGAAATGAACCTTATGAGAACAGGTTGAAGATTTGTGGGTTGCAGAAATTGGTTGATAGGTGGAAAAGAGGTGATATGATTGAGACATTCAAATTACTGAAGGGTTTCCAAAAGATTAATTCAGAAGATATTTTTGAGAATATGACTGATGGTGGGAGGACTAGGGGCCATACTTGGAAGCTGGGCAGGAGTGTGGTTAACAAGGGTGTTAGAGCTAGGTTTTTTACTTGGAGAGTGGTGAATGAGTGGGATAAGCTTACAGAGTCTGTTGTGGGTGCAATGACTGTGAATGAGTTCAAAGCGAGGCATGATAGATTGTGTGAATGTCGAATAGTTGTTCTTGATATGATGTTAGGGCCTCCCTCGATGAGTCTGTCTGTCGACTCCTTGGAGTTGCCCATAATAATAATAATAATAATAATAATATATACGAGTTGCCCTGTCTGAAGTTACTTCAGTGCAAACTTTGTTTGCTTACACTTGGATAAAGGATTAAACCAAGAATATAATTTCTCGGCATCTTAATTTAAAGTATAACGAAGTGGAAAAACTTCCAACATCTCTTGATCTTGAGATGTTGAGTCTGATAAGATCTGTCTGAGTATTATAGCTCAGCCAGTGTAGTAAAAAATTCATTCCTTTCTCAAGTGAAGTGTAGGCACTCCACCAGAACATGACAAATAGGGTCATGTGTGTGTGTTGAATTTTTTACACATAGGTAGGTCAGCAGTCCTTGGTTAATACAAATGTGTAAGATGATTGCAACCTATGCAAAGTCCAGCAAAAACAACTTCCTCTCTTCTGTTTCTTCATTTAGTTGATTGCTAATGCTTAATTTCAGGTTTAACCTTGTGTGATTTATTTGTCAGTACTTCCCATTAAGTCATCAACTTTGATCATACCTGAAATACATACAAGCTGATCTAGAAAGCTGCAAATGAAGCCTCATTTCTCTTAATTTCAATCTGGCACAGCTGAATTTCAAAATTAAGAAAAATTCAATTTGTAACCAGCCAAAGAAGCTTGCAAAGCACTGGATGTGGATTATATACAAGAGATAAGATGATCTATAAAGAACTCAATGGGTCTGTATAAATTATACACTTTTCACTGGTGTGAGATGTGTACTGTTCATGTGCCTGCAGGCACATGAACAGTACAAGTCACATGCCAGAAGGTTAACAAGTATGGTAAGAAAGGCAAAAACAGATATTAAAGGAGGTTAAGACTAAAGAGAATCCAAAACATTTCTTTCAACATGCTGCAAGTAAAAGAAAGAATGTATATGGCAGAATGATTTTAACGAATGCATATGGTAGGATGGTAATTGAATCAGTCAAAATAGTAGAATTACTAAGCGAACACTTTGGAAGAGTATATCATCCAGGTGGTGAGACTGCAGGAATGAGAGATCCAAAAGATTATATGGGAACTGAAGTAAATGAAATGGAGATTCATAGCATATTACAGACCCTTAATGTGAATACTGTTATAGGATTCGATGGTATACCAGCTCATCTTTTACGTGAAGATTCAAGGGAATTATCTGTGCTCTTGACCATATTGTTTAATCTAAGTCTCAGCTGTGGGTTAGTCCTGGGGATGAAAAGAGGGGAAAATAGTTCCATTGCATAAAGGAGGCTCCAAGACTAGTGTAGCAAATTATCGACAGATCAGCATATCAGGAGTTGTCAAAGTATTGGAGAAGTTGGTCAAGAGCAAAATATAGGAATGGATAGATGGAAATGGGATACTGTATGGAGGGGGACTGCATGGTTTTGTGAAGGGTAGGTCATGCCTCAGTAACTTGCTCACATTTTATAATACAGTAACAGCTGAGTTGGATAAAGGTAATGGGTTTATAGTGATACTGCTGGACTCTGCAAAGGCCTTTGATAGGATACCTCATGGAATTCTAATCAGTAAACCTCAGCACATGGGGATGGATATAGGGTTGGTGAGATTGATAGTAGGGTGGTTGATGGAGAGATATCAGAGCAGTTTATTCAGGAGTAGAGACCAAAAAAAGGACTGTGACTAGTGGTGTGCGGCATGGTTCTGTTCTTGGACCACTACTGTTTAATTCCTTCATTAATGATATAGGAAAGGATCTGAGGGGAACTGTTCAGTTATTTGCTGATGATGCAATGTTAGGTAGAACAATAGTTAATACAGATGATGTAAAAATTTTGCAGGATGATTTGGATAGACTGGCAGACTGGGCAAAGGAGAATGGATATCAGTTAATAAAAGTGTAAGGTTATGCATTTTGGAGATGAAAAGATTACCAGCTGTATACCACATTGCTGGAACTCGAAATTGACAAAACCAGAGAATTGGGAGTGTTAGTGGATAGGGAGTTAAAGTTTAGGGGCACATAGCAAAAGTGGCTAAAGCAGCTCATCAGATCACTTGGTTACTGAAGAATACGTTAACGAGCAGAGACTAGCAGGTTATTGTTCCTCTTTATTGAGTCTGGATAAGACCTCATCTTGACTACTGCACAATTGACTTATGCCAAGATTTATTATTATTATTATTTGTCACCTCCAGGGTGTCCAAAGACTCATTGAGGGAGGATATCCACTCTACAGCTCTGCTTCCACCACTCACAATCCACCAACTGACCGCAACTACACCACCAACGCCATCTACTGCCGACCACCACCATTAGTATTTCCACAGACAATCACAAACATCCATGCCCACGGTAGGATTCGAACCTGCAGCCTCTTGACTGGAGAGCGGATACACTAACCACTCGGCCAGCCAGGCTGGCAAAATTTTCACATTTTGATGTCTGTAGACGCCGTATCTGACATTGTTTTGGCAATGACGTCTTCTGCTAGAATAAGTGGTAGGGTCACAGATTCCCTTTCCACACAAAGTTTGTAGGACAATCACAAACATCCATGCACATGGCAGGATTCGAGCCCATTGCCTCTTGGCCGGAGAGCAGACATGCTAACCAGGCCGGCACAAAATCCGAAACTCTTTCTCTTCCATCTTCCTTTGAAAGTATTCTGTTGTATAGTAAGAGAAGGAGGCCCATAGAAGATGATGGAAGACGTTTTATCATCTCATAATGGATGTGTCATTAGGACCTACTTCAGTGCACTGGCATGATAGATTAGGACTCTGTTTAGTTCCTCCTTAATGAAATGATGACTGTACAGCTCTAGTGAATTTGTAGCAAAGTTGCTGCTATCTCTTTTGGTGCTATTCCAATATTAAAATTTCAGGATGATATGAAGCTTTTGCTGAGATTCTAGTAAAAGTTTCTCCTAAAGTCACTGCAATACTTTAGAGCAAGCTATAGTAACATGTCCATTATGCTCCAAGGAAGCCAAATGATTGTTCATTCTGTATCTATCTTTCATTTGGGGGATTTTATTCCACACAATTTTTGCACTGGTTCTTTAATTAATCAATGATGGAAATTGGATCCAACATTGTTTCTGAATCTAATGTTTCACAAAAATTCTTTGGCCAGAGAACGTTTACAAGCTATCAGATCTGATGTGGTAGGGTATCTATGAAATATATCCTGTGCTCTGTCTAGAATTTTTTTTTTTTTTTTGCTGCTTGACACTATGGATTCCACCACAGCTTTGGAAACAGTGGGAATCGAGATGATATTTTTGGAACTGCATCTGTTGGTGTCTGGACAATACAATACAATCTGTGACATATGTCACTGCTTCATGACCACCAATATAGATACCACCACTTTTTATCTACAGTAGATCACCTAGCCAACATTACCTGCTAGTCTAGCTACAAGCTATAAATAAAGTGGAAAAAATTCACCTGATCAACTCAGATTTTCTGAGCATATGATCAGGTCTAACAGAGACCTGCTTAGCAAACTACCTTACGGTTTACCTTCTATCACTTGTAATTTGGTGGCAGTTTTCTCTCCCGTTGTTCACTCTGTACAATGGTTGACAGCTTTCCCATCCTCAAATTTCCCTACCAATTCTAAACTATCCATCAGATGTTTTCCTAATTACAGGATGTAGTTCCTCCTCTTCATTTGACAAACCTTGAATTACTGAAAAAGTCCAAGCATCAAGATCTTCCATAACAAACACCTTAAACAGTGATCTACTTATAATTCTTTAGTGGGGGGGGGGAATAACCTGAACAATTTCAGTGCTTTCAGAACATAATCATGTTTTCCTTTCCACAAGATTCAATTTTTCTTACTTTTGAAAAAGCACAGATATTCTTGATCTGATTTCTCCTCTTGAGATGACATTTATCTCTAGCCTTATTTGGACAAACACATTACATTCAAATCAATTCAAATACATTCAAATCTTACCAAAAGATACCAAAAAGAAAAGCTGATTTCTTTCCAATCAGGGTGTGAATTTTCACCTGTCTAACGCTGTACAAATCTCAAATATTCTCAACTGCAGAATACTATTCTTGTATTTGGGGAACCATGCACAAAACTCCATAAAAATTTGTGTATCTAGAAGAGGACTATTAGGCTAATGATAAACCAGTTTCTCATTCAATGTTCCATTTCTACCTTATGGCTTTTCTATTGATATATTCATGGGCATTGTTTGAAATGATTTCCATCACTTCACTTTCTTCTAAGCCTGTATATATATAGAACAGTCAACATCCATCTTCAGTATGCCTTTAAATCTATCAAATCAACTTCTTGTCTTATTCTTTCATTCATTTTATCCACTGGGATTCTTTCTCTAATAACATTCCTCAAAGGCTATAACCTCCAGTTGTTCACAAGAAAAACATCAGCAGATTCCTTCTTCTTAACCACGTGACTACATAAAGAACGGATGTACCATAGGTTTTGTAGCCAAAAATGTACAGCAGAATTAACACACACACACACACACACACACACACACACACACACACACACACACACACACACACACACACACACAAAAAAAAAAAATACTCAGAGAAATAGCTGCAACTTTTCATTTACATCGTGGGAGGCAAACTGTTATACACACACAAAGCCCATCAAATCATGCCTCCCATGAAACTTTCCGGGCATGTCCACTTGTTTCCCCCCACCTTCCCTCATTCTAAGAAAAATTTCTTCTGCATTAACATGATAATAACCCCTTACCAACTTAAATGTCTCAATCATATCTCTTCTCTTCCTCCTATTCACAAAGCTTTCCAAACTGCATTCCCTCAATCTATTCTCATATCTCACATCCCAAAGACCAGTTACAAACTTAGCCAGTCCTCTTTGGATCTTTTCCAACATATCTTCATCACCATGAAAATCAAGGGAACAAATCTGTGCACAATAATCCATACAAGGCATGGAATTGGAACCTCTATTTCTACAAGTTAAGGCCATCTGCATCACCGCCATAATTTGGTGCGATTTTTTAACAATACTTGTAACATAATGATTAGAAATATATACACGTTAGCACAAGAATAATGTTTAATTTGCCAAATATTTTGGTCTGAATATTACAGACCATCTTCAGTGGCTACATAGGAATTGAAAAAGACAACAAGTTATCCTTTTTAGATGTCCTTCTCATCCGTTCACCTTCTGGCATTCTTACAACAACAGTTTACAGAAAACCAACTTTCACAGGTTGTTATATTCTCAAAGAATCTGCTCATCACCCTTGTCAAAAAACAGGAGTCACAAAATGTTTAATCCGACGAGCAAAAACTAACCATTCAACTTCTCATTTATTACAGAAGGAACTTTCAACTATCAAACATCACATGAAACTAAATGGCTTCTCCAAAAAGAGTACACAACATCTTTTCGATTCTTACAAACCAACACAGAACAACCAAGATTCAATACGTCAAGTTCCAATTCCTTACATTTCCGGGATTTCAGAACCAATTTCGAGAATGCTAAAGAAATATGATCTAACAGACACTTATACAACTATTAACAAATTATCCACCCAGTTTCCTTCATCTAAAGATAAACGCTCAACCTTCTCCCTACCTGGTGTGTATCAAGTTCCTTGTAATTGTAATCTTTCTTACTTTGGACAAACTGGACGTTCCATAGAAAAAAAAGAATTCAAGAGCATCAGTCATCAATTCAACACCTGAATTGATTAAACCTGAGAAATCTGGATTAGCTCAGCATGGATTAGAAACAAACCACAACATCCTTTGGTCCAAGACTCTCCTCCTACACAGATGTCACTACAAATTTGAATGTTTATTTAAAGAAAGTGTAGAGGCCTTATTTGAATTGTAATGATTGTATATCTATATCTAAAATTTGGGAAAGTTTAATCAGGATAACACATTAATTTTTTTTTTTTTTTTATTTTTATTTTTTAATCAGTATAATATTATTTAAGATCATTATATGAATTTCTGAACTAATATCTTTAATTTTTTTTTTTAATACTTAGCAATATGACATCACGCAGTGCGTTCTATGTATAAATGATCAATTGTTCGTATTCCACTTTGTTTTTAAGACGATTCCTGTGTAGCCACTGAAGATGGTCTGTAATATTCAGACTGAAATATTTGGCAAATTAAACATTACTCTTGTGCTAACGTGTATATATTTCTAATCTGGTGTAATGTCTTCACAACTGGTGCAATATGACCCATAAAATTCAAATCCTTGTCCACCACAACTCCAAGGTCTCTTATCTCTTCAACTATCTCCAAAATTTCTCTTCCAAACATACGATGGGATGTATGCCTAGTAAATTTCAGAGCCTTACACTTGGCAACAATGAACTGACAGTTCCATACTGTTGCTCACTCATACAATCCATTCAAGTCCTGTAACGACATGATAAAACAGCTTGATTCCTCATCACTCTCCCCAGTTTTGCATCATCTGCAAACATTGTATATCACTAGTTAAACATATCCCAATATCATTAATATATAAATTAAACAATGATGGTCCTGCAGGAACCACTAGTGACTTTCCTCTTTTGAGATAGCTATCCAATATCAACAACTAGTAAATTGGATAACTATCCAATTCACTAGTCTATCATCAAATCCCATCTGCTTCAATTTAGTTTAATCTATCAAAAGACTTCAGAAAATCTAAGTACCACTGTATATGAATCTCCGTTATCTAATACATTCATCACCTTGTTATAGTACATAAGCAAGTAAAACATGACCTCTACCTCCTTTTAACAAACCCATGCTGACAACCACCAATGCTACCAATCCATTTCTGAATCCTTATATCTCACCCTCTCCAATACTTTAACTACAACTCCATTATACAGATTGGCTTATAATTTGTTGTCCTAGCCTTATCACCACCTTTGTGAAGTAGAAAAATTTTGCTTTCCTTCTGCTCCTTTGGAACTTGTGCTATTGCAAGACTCTTGTTAAACAGATAGATCAAGGATGATGCTAACATCTTGGAACATTCCCTTAAGACACGTGGTGATATGTCATCACGTCCTATTGCCTTATTTGACATCCAGCTTATTTAACTCCTCATATACCTCTGCTCATTCACCATTATGTCTTCTTTCATTTCGCTCTCTACACTTGAGCTTCTGATTGCACACCCAGGATGAAACACTCTAATGATCTGCTCAGTCAATACCTAGACTATGTCCTCTGCAGTAGTCACCAATTTCCCTCTTTCATCCATCAACAGCATCTTACCATAATCATTCTTCCTTCTGCTTGCCACATATCAAAAAACTCACAAGGGTTTTTCATGGCCTGATTCACAAATTTTTATTCATATTGCACTTTTGTTGTCCTTACCAACTGAATTACTCTCCTGGCCTGCTCTTTGAATTCTCCATGAACTGATTATTACCATTATTAATCTTGTGCTACCTCCAAAGTACCCTATTCTTCATCTTCTTCTCCCAGATCATGTTTAATTCCCTCATTTATCCATTTGACATCTACCTTATTCAGTCTTTTGATCTTCAGAATATATTCATACATTGATACTGCTATGTATTTCTTTGTTAGTTCAAATAGCATTTATTTTCTTACCACTCAACTACTCATTCCATGCTATAGTTCCAAGCTGTGTCCTAAGCTTGTCATAATCACCAGCCTTGTACTTCCACATATATCCTTAACTCACAGATGACTTCATATGGCTAGCCACAATCCATGTGATCACTTTATGATCACTCTCACCAAACAGAGAGAAGTGCAAAATCCCACTCACAATTACATCCCCTGATGAAATGATCAGATCTAAAGCTCTCGATCCTTGCATGCCCCCGCCTTTACATACTGCCTGAGATAGCTGTCTTTCAAGAACTCAAGAAATTCATTTTCCTTATTCCCAAACGGTATCTCTTCATTCTAATGTATACCACCATAATTAAAATCCCCATCAGCAGCAGAAGTGATTTTCTGTTCCGCTGCTGGAAGAAGGCCTCTCCCCAAGGTCCTTTCATTCATTCCTGACTTGAGCCCTTCTATACCACTGAGTTCCTTTCATTTCTTTAATATCATCCTCTCACCATCTTTTTGGCCTTCCTGTATCTCTTTCTCAATATCTAGAAAACCATTCTGATATCCAAAATTGTTCATTTTTGAGTGACAATACGACCTGCCAGATGCCATTTGGATCTTTTAATGGCTGTTATAATGCCTTTCACCCTAGTCTTAGCTTTGACTAAAGTATTGCAGTTTCTATCTAGAATGGTATTACCATTCTAGGTACTACTGAGTAATCATCTTTCCATTTACCTCTGGGTAATCCTCAACTTTGTAAGTGGAGGTTTCTGTGGTTTAGAAGGTCCCATGGTATATTCCGGTAATTGGACCACATTTTTTTAATACGCTGTATAAAACACAATGAATTAATAAAAGCCAAAACAAGTTCGTAATTAGTTTGACTTACATATTCAGGGGTAACAGGTAACTTAAAGTTTAAAACACAAAGAAAAGAGAAATTATTAGTAATAGTTCATGCTATACAGTTGTAGCCGTCTGACTGTTCATATAATCAAAAAATCAGAATGCAGATTCAAAGCAGTGCTGAATTTAAACAATGCTGGATGATGCCACGTTCTGTTGTTCACGTTCATAATGTCCGAGGTCTGACTGAGGTATATTTTTTATTAAAGCTGACCAAACTTGGTGGAGAATTAATCCTTGATTTTTATTGCATTGTGTTGGTATTTTAAGCATGTTTGCAGCTTCTTTAAATTTCCTTATGTAACAGTTTTTTTCTATGTACGTCATGTTTGTTTTGTGGCCGGTGGAAGTGGTATGAAAAGCTAGACCTGATTTGTGTTCTCTTCTGTTTTGCACATCCGTTTGGTGTTCATTCATGTGAATTTCCCCAGATCTTCCTGTCTGTCCTATGTAGCAGATGCCGCAAGAACAATAAATTTTGTAAACACCTGGTTTTTTTAAAGGATGGTGAGGAGGTTTCAGGGGATGTAGAAATCTCTAAATTTTTTCCAGCGGTAGAAAGGCTGCTTTGATGTTATATTTGTTAAGTAATTTAGCCATCTTGTCTGTAACATTTTTGATATATGGAAGCGTGATAGCATTTTTGAAATCTTGTTTCTGAGAGATGCTTGTAGGAGGTGTGTGGAAGATTTTTTTCATAGTCTTGGTTTCATAACCATTCTTTTGAAAGATCTGTGTTAAATATTCTAATTCTTCATTTCTCTGTTTTTTTGTGCTGGAAATGTTATACGCTCTGTCCCTTAGGGTTTTTATTAGACCTATTTTTTTGCAAAGGGTGGTGGTGTGAGGCCGCATTAAGAAATCATCTTATGTTGGTGGGTTTTCTATATATTGAGAAAGAAAGTTTATTATCCTTTTCATTGACTTCTACTAGAATGTCTAGAAAAGGCAGTTTCCTAAGTTCTTCTTGTTCTAAAGTAAATTTTATATTATTATGCCAATTATTTAGGTAATCTTTGAACGCAATGAGTTCATCTGTTGTTCCTGGCCATATGATGAATATATTGTCTACACAGCATAGCCATATTTTTGGTTTTTTGGAAAACCAAAAATATGGCTACGCTATGTAGACAATATTTTCTTTGAAAATAATGTTTTATTTTCAAAGTTTTCCATATTTATGGAAAACTTTGAAAATAAAACATTATTTTCAAAATTTTCCATAAATAGGTTAGCTAAAGCCGAAGAGAGGGAAGAGCCCATAGCCCGTCCTTCTTTTTGTTCCCAAAATTTGTCTTGATACATGAATAAAGTATTATTTAAACAATGTTTATAAAGATCTACAATGTCCGGAGGAAAAACGTCTTCCAGGAAATTCACAATTTCGTTTCTTGGAACATTTGTAAATAGGCTGATAACATCCAAACTTGTTAAGATGTCTGAAGGTCCAATATAAATATCTTTTAATTTTTCAATAAAATGTGTACTTTCTTAATGCAAGAAGATGCCTTTCCTGTACGAGGTAAAATCATGTTGGTGAGATGTTTTGCTAAATTAGATTTGCTAAATTTTGCTAAATTAGGTCGGAGAGTCTCTACCATCTACTATTGGTCTTAAAGGAATACCTATCTTATGGATTTTTGGTACACCATAAATTCTTGCAACTAATGGGTGTTTTGAATGTAGAGTTCTTTTGAGTTCTTCAGTCCAATTAGGTATCTTTTTGATTAGATCATTGGTTTTATTGTGAGCGCGCCAAGTGGGATCCCTGTCTAAAGGTTTATAGGTATTAGAATCTTCAAGAAAAGTTTTCATATTATTATTATAATCTTCAAAGTTCAAAACTACTGTTGCATTCCCTTTATCTGCTTTAATTATAACGATATTTTTGTCTGATTTTAATTCTTTGAGGGAAGTGTATTCCGTGTTAGAAAGATTCCTTTGAGGTAATTTACTTTGCAATAGTAATGCTGTGGTTTCTATGCGGATGAGATCTGATATATTACCAGGTCAATTACTTATTCCTTTTTCTATTTGAGCAATTATGTCAATTTTGGGGATGAAACATGATGTTAAGGTAAAATTGAAACCTGTTAGGAGTAGATTATTTTCTTCTCGTGATAGGACTCTTGAAGAAAGGTTGATAACTACTTTGGCATAATCTAGATGTTTTCTTTGTTTTTGTTTTTCGTGATTTGAATTGAAGTAAGTTGAATTTTCTGATTAAAGTATGTTTCTTCCGATCAGAGATTGCCGTGGCCTTGTTATATGTGATGATGTCAATATTGTTCCACACGTTGGACGGAAGAGATGTGGCTAACTCACTATCTAGAGAAAATGTATCCCGGCTTATTTGTGCTAATTCAGATCCAGTGGCTGCAATCCTTTCTCTTGATACATGAAAAAAGAATTTACCGAAGAATGGAACTAGCTATTCTAAGAGAAAGGATTGCAGTCACCAGATCTGAATTAGCACATGTTAAAAAAATGTGGTCCAATTACCGGAATATACCATGTGAAATCCTCAACTTGTTGGTCAATTTTTTAGTCAAAGTCAATGTGTCGCTTCCATATGTCATAAATGAAAGTATACAATTATTGAATATTTTTCTTTTATGCAGATTTGGATATTTTCTTAGAGTGCTTTACGGTATTTTCCAAAGGCTATCCAACCAAGTTGAATTCTACACATAATTTCTTCTTTACAATCACTTCATACCACACAGTCTCAAAGCCACTGCCACTATTTCCTTCTTTCAAATCAACCTTACGTGTACATAATTACCCTGCTATCATCAGCAGCACTCCCCCTCTCTACTTGTCCTTTTTATCCTCGCAAAAAACACTGTACCTTTCTATTCCTATTCCCATTAGGATATCATCTTCATTCAACCATGTTTCAGCTATTACAATGATTTTGGCCTGAACAAACTCAATCAGTGAAACAATTTCATCTTCTTTATTTCAAATACTCCTAGCATTTGTAAATAAACAGAGCAGTTCACTTTTAGGTCTATAACCAATCCTACTTGAGCCACTTATTGGCTGTAATTTTCCAACCACTCCTGTCCTTGTCCATCATTTTATCGTTATTGTAAATGTTTTTCATTCAAATTAATCAATAAATGGAAATCTTAAAAGCAGGTACTAAGGAGCTAATTACTTCTACACAACCTGTAAGTACTTATAGTGCATCAAATCAGTTATCTTTACAATTAAAAATCAGCCACATGTAAGTGCCCACTATGCCTACCATGAAAAGTAAAGAAGGCCAATGACAAAAGAGCCTCGAGTATTCTCAGCATAGTGCCGTCAATTGCTCAAAAACTCAATGATAATATAAAGTGCTACAGCTGTAAAATCAATGTTATCAATAAAATAAAAAAAAAAGAGAGGCATATTGTACAATCTATTGCCACTGACTAGATGCTTCCTGCACAAAAATAGATGAATCAGCACACAAGCTATTTATCAACCTCAACCAGCCCTTTTTCTGTTTGCTGTGTTTCCCTTCCATAAAACAGATTCTGAACTTAGGTAAATGAGTCGAAAACAAGGCAGAACCCCTTAATACTATGAACAGAACCTTCTCTTCCAAAATCTGAATGCTGGAAGCTAAGCTCAAGTTACTCGACAATCAGTGCCCCAATGCAAATGCACCCTTGCTTGCCAATGAACTCCATGATTTAATTGCATCAATGGTACATGACTTGACTGAGCCTGAAAACAAGAGATCCCGCATCGTTATTTTGAATTTTCCGACAGAAAATGGTAAATAGCTAAATTAGCAGGAGAATGCAGCTTTAATTATAGAAATATCATCCAGTGCTATTGTTTTGGATCCATAAATAAAAGAAAGGATGAAATGAACTTTCCATGTCTCATGAAAGCGACCTGTGACACACCGACAAGCATGTCCAAATTAATAACAGTGATTAATAACAAGTTCAAGGACACTTGCTCCAATCAAGCATACATGCTCGACCTGACTTAACTATTGCCCAACTACAAACAAGTTAAATTAGTGCAAAAGTCCAGTGACACCACTAGTAGCTACCATGGAGACCAGTATGCAGGCACTCCATAGAAAATGTGCAAGACCCTTGCAGTTAAATATATATCCCACAGAACTTTGTACACTTCACTAACATCTATGGCCTCAACTTCAACCTTAATAGTGTCCACCACCATCTTCAGTCTGCCAACCCCCACCTACTCTTTTTGACAGAAACTCAATCCTTTCGACCCAAGGATGGTGTCTTCACATATATCCACTCTGACATACCTTGCCAGAGAGCACTCAACCTAGAATTGCCCAACTTTGACCTTCTTTGGTTAAAAAATCCCTTCTCCACTCCGTCAAATTCATTTACAGTCTCCATTGCTCCCCTAATGCGATTGTTGTATAACCTTGAAACTCATAGAACAAATTTCTTTACCTCCTCCTTCATCCCTGCTACTACTGCCATATTATGGAACAGTCTTCTCCCTAATGCGTTTCCCAAGGAATACAACATACAGGCTTTTAAATCAAATGTAAACAAGTTTCTCCTTTCCCAATCCACTACCCATATACGGTACTAATGTACTATAGATTGATCAACCAACCCCTCATGTATGGGCTCTACATAAAAAATCACTTTTATTACTGCTTACCACAATATATCCACTCAGTCTTAACTACCCCACAAGCATCTCAATCTATTCCTTTTCTATGCTGATCAATCCCATACATACATACATTCACATTTATCTTCACAAGAGTGGAAAAATATGCTCATCTATAAAATATATCACATCAGTATAATAATGAACATTTATTATACAGTATTAAATATGAAAATAGTTACTTACGTTTTCAAAAAAGTAAAACCTTGACAGCACACCAAAATATTTCCATAAGCATCTACTTTCAGGAGAGTGCCATAGTGTGTATCAAACCATAAGCCCCTATAATAATTAAAAAAAAATATATATATATATATATGTGTGTGTGTGTGTGTGTGTGTGTGTGTGTGTGTGTGTGTGTGTGTGTGTGTGTGTGTGTGTGTGTGTGTGTGTGTGTTAGGAAACATTTGATTTGCTTATTTATTTTATATCAACCTATGCATATGAGAAGTTGCAGAAACTATAAGTCAACAGTGCTGCATTTTGGGAAGTGATTAGGCAAAGTAAGCAAGCAAGCATTCTCTTGAAAATCTGGTAACCTTATCTGTGTCACCTTATTTTCAAGGTTATCTTAGAGAGAAAGAGAGAGAAAATTCACTAAGTTTGCGCTGGATTTCTGGAATGTGGGATATGAAGCAGATTGAGGAAATGCAATTTGTTGAGACTTTTTAATAGGAAAAAGAAAAAGGGATATGACTGAAACATTAGTTGGTGAGACGCTATTACCAGATTAATGTAGTGACACTCTCCCTCCCTCATCAATCCCAACTTGCTATGGACCTGCTGGTCATCATCCAATCACAACCCACTGTTAAACTAACTTGTCATCCTCCTCTTTTAAATTACATGCATGGCTGCCTTTCAGAACAGTCGTCACATTCCATCGCCCCCCCCCCCCATACAATCTTCAACTGTTCAAGAAACAACATCAGATTTCTTCTTTCTCTTAACCAATTACTAAAAAGTAGTAATGATAAGATATAGCTTTTGTAACCTTTCACGTATGGGGTTTATAAGTTAAAATAAATTGAAAACTTATTTTTTCAATAACATAACACAGTAGTACATAACACAACACAGATGTGAAAAATCTCTCAGATTTTTTCATACATGTAGAGCGAGACAAGGGTAGAACAAGTGGCCATCTCTGGAAGCTATACATATAAGGAGGACATAAGCAAGGGAGTGAGGAGCAATTTGAGAGTGTGCTGAATGGAAACTAAATGGATTTAAGGCATGTTTGATAATTTTTTTGTGTGAGAATACAACCCTCCCATGAAATTGTTGGAATCTACTGAGATCTGATGTTAATAACAATAAAAAAATAATAATAAAACTGATTCTATTGGTGTGTTTATGAATGGCTGATGGCTATTGTCCTTGGAGAAAATGGTATGTGGAAGGCTATGAAAACAGCCTTCTACATATCATTTTCTATAAGAACTGAATGAAAGAGTAGAATGAGCTGGTTTGATAAGTTTGAATAACTGCATTGATGTTGACCAGGTGCTCCTTGTAATTTTATATGAGCAGCAGGTAATAGACAGTTCAGTGAACCACAGAAGAGAAAAAAATGCAGAAACAGATGAGAGCAGAGAATATGGGTAGACAAAGTGTCATTTATTAAGTGGATTGCATTCTTTTGAATAACATCATGCATTCTTAGGGAGGATTTTCATGTAGCACCCAAAATGTGAGAAACAGTATTCTAAAGGCCAATTTGGGATTTATTTTAAGTCAAGAAATTGTATAGGTGAGAAGAAGAATCTTAAATGAAAGAGAAAAAATTTTTGGAGGATGAGGAGTCTATGAACATAATGTGTCAAGGAAAGCAAGAGATTCAAAAAAAAAAAATAATAATAATAATGATCCTGAATAGCAGCTGGAACATTATCTAAATGAAGTAAAGTGAGATCTTTCGTATGAGAAAAACAGAACTGTTCTGGGGCTGAAATTCTTCACTTGAGTAGCATCATCCCATTGGATAACGGTAATGAGATCAGTGTTTAAGACAACAGTTATTGAAGATTTTGATGCACGAATGATTTGTCCACAGACAACTGTCATGTTATAGGTTTTGAAACCTCCCATGTACGGGGGGTTGAGATATATATATATATATATATATATATAGATACACCTGAATACTGCATGATTTGTCAAATTAAAATAGGAATGAAGAGTGAGTCATCAGTAAAACCATGGATAAGATTTAAGTTAGTGAGAAAAGCTATTAGTATATAAGAAGAGTGCAGAAAGCACAGGATCTTGTAGTACCCTAGCAATGGAAGTGTGAAGAAAAGAAACTATGCACCATAACAACTGGTGAATGACCAGAGAGAAAACGAGTGGTACACTGGCAAAAAGCAGAAGGCAGAATATAAAATGGCAGCTTTGTAAGGTGCCCCTATGCCAGACTTAATCAAATGTCCTGGAATTGTCAACAGCAACCATGAAACCTTTCCATTACTTATGTCCAAAGGTAGGTTAGGGTGCAAGAAGAACTGCTGAGAAATAATAGTCAAGTTTTGAGATGTATTTAGTAGTGGTGCAAGTCATTAATGTTTATGATAAGGACATGAATATTAGTGAATGAGATGTGTATTTTTGCTTTATATGCAATTGTTATTTTTGAGTGTTTTGGATTGACCCCCAGAGTATTTCTGGTGTTTCTATATATGTTATTTTTTATATGGGAATTTTTTTTTTCTGAATTGTAACATCACTGTTTTAGTGTCTTTTATGTTTTGTTGCATCTGAAACTTGCAGAGCAGGCACAGCAAAAGAAGATGAAAGATTATGGGCATGCATAATGTGTGGGAGTGCCCAGTCTCCTGATTAGACTCAGCTTCTCTATTTATGCAAAAATATTGGATCTAGTAATAGCATCTGAGAACCTGTATATACTGTAGAGAGCAACTTGTTAAGTGACAAACCATGTGACAGTCATGAATTAAATAAAAAAGGCTACATGTTGAATTATAAAGTAGATGAGTATGAGACTGAGAAAGTGAATGAAATTAGTACATACCATGAAAAATGGCTGAAGGATATCTAAATGAAGCTATAGTTGAGTGGATACTCAGGAGAATAAATTGTATGCATATTAGATAGGTGAACGAGACTTTGAAGCAAGAACTGCATAAAAAGAAAATGTGAATCCAATACCAGGAAAAAGGAGATGACCAGATTTAGGAACAGGCAAAGGGAAACCTAAGAGATTTTTTTTCATGTGGCAAGTAAAAGATTTAGCAAATGCAGAAAATATACAGTGTCAGATGTTTTAGAAATGGCACCTTACAAAATGATTATTTCAGAAAGGATACATCCCAGGCAGGCCAATTCGTTATCTAAGTGATGAGGTGAAACCAGATGAAGGGTTTTATAGCTATGGCAAGAGCGTGATTCAAATACAGAGGTATGGGATTGAATGGTATACCAATGAGGGTGTTGAAGGTATGTGTAAAAGAATTAGGGATGCCTCAGACTTGGTTATTCAACATGAGTCTCAACAAAGCATAATTCTTAATGAGTGGAAGGAGAGCAAGATAATTCCATTACACAAGAGTGAAGACAGGACAGAAGCAAATAATTAATAATTAGAGACCAATTATCTCTGAAGTAGTCATAAAGATATGCTAGAAAGACTAATTAGGATTCGTATCCAGAGTTGGATGGATAGCACCTTAATCCTTATACAGGAGAGCATTACTAAAGCAATTTGCTCACATTTTATAATAGGGGATTTGGATAATGAGAATGGATATACCACAATACTCTGGATTTTGCCAATGCATTTCAGAGAATTCTATACTGAAGACTGGTTATACAAACTCAAAGGGATGGGTATGCAAAGCAGACTTATGACATCCATAAGAAAGTGGTTGACTCACAGATATCAGAGAGCGATGTACAGGGATGCTGAGTCTAAAAAAAAAAAGAGAATAATCAGTGTTTGCCACAAGGTTCAGTATCTAGGCCACTGTTGTTTAACTTGTATTAACAACCTGTGTTTTTTTAACTTATGTTTTTATGAATACCAAGATTGGTCAATATAGTGGCATACATTATTTGCTCATGATGTAAAGTCAAGAAGAGTGATAGAAGGAATTTCCAAACAGAATTCTTGCAGGCTGACCTGAACAAACCAGCTTCATGGGTAAATGAGAGTGTTTCAAATTAAAGTACTCCAATTCGGAGCAATCTGTAGAGAGAACCAATAGATGAAATCCTCAAAACTTGGTGAGTACCATAACCAGATCATGGAGAAGAGATTTTGACAATAAAAAAAGTTCAAACTCAACCAATAGGGAAAATATCGCACTGTGAGTGAGTAAAGATAATGAATTTTGCATACCAAGTGAGCCTTTAGGTAGCATAAACAAACAAGCAAGACTAACTCTACACTCATTTGACTTGCATGATGGGTCTCACTTTGGCTGAACAGACTTGTGAAGTGTTTCTATAGGAATGGGGGGGGGATGCTGCAGCATTTTGCAAGTACAGATGCCTAAAGACTTTGCAAAGAGATCCAATGACACCAAATGTGGTGTGATGCATGGTTCATCGATTTATAGACAGTCAGTTTGTGAGTCCAACAAGGAAAAGGGCATAAATATGAAATTCCACAAATGCCTGAAAATGTTGCAACTGCAGGTTTATGCAGTGCACATGCCATAGCACAATTAAGCATATCATGGAGAACTTTGCATAAAGCATTGCAATGCTATCAGTATAAACTCAGCCACAGCCAAGAGTTGCAAACATGAGATGCCAGCATCAGAGAAACATCTGCGTTGATATTTCTGGCATGCACGGAGGTGGACAACTGACCTTGAACACCCTATGGAATGATGAATCATATTTTCATGTTTGTGGAACAGTAAACACTCAAAAGTGCCACATCTGCTACAGAGAATCCCCTTGTATTTCAATGAGTTTCCCCTGCATTCACTGAAGATCACAGTATGTATAGGATTCACAGTCAAGTACATTTTCCGGCCATTTTTTCATTGAAGAAATCCACGTGCACAGCCACAGCTGCTTGTTATCAGGACATGTTGAACAGTTTCATCATCTCACAATTGCAGCAAAGAGAGTGCCCGAACACAACAGCATTGATGCAAGATGGAGCATCTCCTCACATAAGATGTGAATTTCAACAATTATTGCATGTTATAACATTTTGCAAAATATAGAGTAATCAGTTGTCATTTTCTATGGAATCAACACTGTGTTCACTTGACCTTAACGCCCGAGACTTTTGGCTTTGGGATTACCTCAAAAGCATGGTGTATTTGGACAAAGTTCTTGAGGTAATCTATCGAAAGGTTTCACACATAAAGACAAAATTGTACATCATGTGTGAAACCTTTCGACAGATTAGTCGTGTTCCACTGTAGATGATGATAATGTATGGCAATATCAGCAATTGGTCATGCAAAAATGCCAACACATTGAACATTACCTCATTTGATAATCCAGATCTCCTTGCAGCATGTGAGCTCTATTTAATATGTTTTTTGTATCACATTATTTTTATGAAATGAGCAAAATAAACATCAAATAACTAATTTGTCATTAACTCTGAATTATTTAATAATCACATAACCTCCCAGTTCACATTAATGTAATTTTCTCTCACTCATAGTACCATATTTCTCCTACCAGTCAATTTTAACAAATTTTTTTATTCTCAAAATCTCTTTCCCGTGATCTGGTTAGGATACCTGCCAAGTTTGCGGGTATTTTGTCTATTGGTTCATTCTACAGATTGCTCTGAATAGAGGTACTTTAATTTGAAACACCCTGTATAAAAGTTCAAAGCTGCAAAGGGTGCTGCCTTGGTTCACCACATGGTTAGCATTTCCAACACTCCAACCAACTCGTGTAAAGAGGCTTAAGTGCTGTGAAGACATAATGTTGGAGGTTTAATGGATTTTTTTACAACACTCAGAAAGGATTAAAAAGAATTTAATACTTCCTATATTTCGTCCTAGTCACTAGGACATCTACGGGGATTACAAAAATAACTAATGTAACATAACACAAATATCATACAATACTAAGCTCAACCACGTGGGTGACACTAAAGTCCTATCTAGGTGGAGTGCCCTCTAAGGGCGGTTGTAGATGGCCTGGAATATAAAGTAGGATCTCTGGTGATGAGTGTTTCCCAAATTTTCGGAAGCTTAATACAACCGTATTTATTAAGATTTGGTTGATTTCTAAGAGCTGCTGCTGCTTCCAAGAATAGTCTCTCTTTCTTGAATTTGCTGTGATGGAGCATGGTGGTTTTCTTCCATGATACTCTGTGGGTGGTGTCCAAGACATGGTCAGCCAAGCCTGAATGACCATAGTTGTGTTTACAGATGTAAGCTTGTGTTCCTCTGGGTGGATGGATGCTGATCTGCCTGTCTGTCCAAAGTACGCCAGCTTACAGGAACAGGGTACTTTGTAAACTCTAGGCAGAGAGAGAGGAGGGAGCTGATCTTTTGTAGAATGGATAAGGGTAGCAAGTTTGCGGTGGGGCTTATATGCTGTGTGTAGGTTGTACTTTTTTAGTACAATATAATAGAAGTATTAAATTCTTTTTAATCCTTTCTGAGTGTTATAAAAAAATCCATTAAACCTCCAACATTATACTCCAACCAACTGCGTGAGGATTCAAATCTTACCATGGGTGTAGATGTTTGTCTTTAAGTGGAAGATGAATTTCATCACCCAGTATGATGAGACTTCTACTCCACTTATTGGAGATTTTACTTTATTTTATTTTAAAAATCTTCATACTGGAATGCAGTGCTAAATGCTATGGTCTACCAGAGCAAAGGCCAATGCCTTTGTTCCAACAGGCCAGAAAAGATGAAGCCAAAATACATCAAGATCTATCCCACACCGGTACGAGGTATTCTAGAAGTTAATTATTGGTGACAACATCAAGCCACCAGTGTGCCCTGCAAAGCTCTAAGTGACAAGATTTTAATGTCTGCCGAAGTAATGCCTTTGGCAGAGTGGTTAGCACATCTGCTCTCCAGCCAAAAGGCTGCAGGTTCAAACCCTGCCATGGGCATGTATGTTTGTGATTGTCTGTGGAAATGCTAGTGGTGGTGGGTGGTAGATGACATAGGTGTAGTTGGTGGAGACAGAGAGCTGTAGAGTAGGTGCCCCCCCCCCCTCCTCAATGAGTCCTTGGACTCCCCGGAGGTGTCATGTAATAATAAAGTCTGTAACTCTCGTTGCACCATATACACACAAAGGGACATGGTAGCACTAGTGAAATGAGGAACTGCCCCAAACTCCTCTTCAATCTGTCAAGCAAGATCTATATTCTGCCCATAATATGAGAACTTATTCCCATGACTGAAAACAAGTGGGCACAAAGTACCCACTATCTGTGCATCAATAACCCAAACTCTTTCATCCTTCTTTGCAATTAAATCAAGCTTTCTAATACCAGCTGTAATCCTATAGTGCAGTTCAACTGCAGTCTCTCAACCTTTTTTTCAACCGATTATTTAATATGGAAGCCATGGCATCATGCTGCTTCACTTGAATACCATGAGTTAGTAAACAACATTGTACAATATGAGAAAGAGTTTCACTGTAGCGGCAACCTGCTCTACAACTTATGTCACCTCTATGGCTGTGCAGGCCCTCGTGAGCAGGACATTGATCTTAGCCCTGATTAAGTCAATAAATTCATAACCAAGTAGGAGTTTAAAGGAGACAGAAGCTGGGATCGCTTCTTTGAGGAAAGCTCCTCTCAAGCCCCAGCAAAGTCTGTTTCTCCTTTCCCACTATCTCCTACCTAGCTTTTACCACAAGTTGGTGCTTGGTAGGACATATATCTCGGTAGTGTCCCGAATGGATAGGGCTATCCATTCAGCCATGAGATCATGGCTCCGACTGCTGCCCCTACTGCATATTTCCACACGAGGGTGAAGGATGGCGGGCTCGGGGTTCCATCACCTAGATGGCTGATCTCACGCCTGCAGCTGTTCAGTATCGTGAAATTAGAACTATCTTCTTCCCCTATCTGCAGAGAGGTTTTCTATAGCCCATCTGCTGCACTGTTCTGTAGATGGTGCTCCTTTAAAAGCGTCATATCTGGTTCCTCCCCAGCATGATTGGGTAAGGGATGGCACCAGATTCCTCCCTGGGTTTGAGTATATTGACCTTATCAGGATGAGGATGAGCCTGCACAGCTCAACGGGATAGTGACGATTCAAACTGTAGGTTTGGCAGCCACTACAGTGAGACATTGTCTCATATAGCCCAGTGTTGCTTCTGCACCCATGGGGGTCTGCATGTGTAAGTATAATGCCATGGTCTCCATTCTGAACAACCGCTTTCAGAACAAAGGTTGGGAGACTGCAGTGGAACCACATTATAGGACCTCCATGTGTTTGCGTAAGCCAGACTTAGTGATTAAAAGAGATGGGTGACGTTTGGGTAGTTGATGCCCAGGTGGTGGGAACAGGGCGCACACTAGCCTATAGCCATAATAATAAGGTAAACTATTATAAGAATAATCAAGATCTAGTTAGTAAGATATGGGAGGAGCATGGGGCAACGCCGAGGTTTACCAGCACCACCATCTCTATACGTGGCATATGGAGCGCAGATAGCTATAAGGAGTTAAAACAGCCTGGGTTTATGCAGAAGGATATAAAAATTCTTTCCTTGAGGGCCCTACAGGGGCGCACCGGTAGCATGGCATTGCCACCAGAGAATGACTACAATAACAACTAGAACAGGCATAGGGTAAAACACTTGTAAAGACTTAGGCCTATATCAAGTCTAGACGGGATGTCTGGACGTGATGTAAGGGTAGTACTGCCCATAATCAGTACAAAGATTTTAAAAAAAAAAGGTAACATTGTTATAGAATGTTGTGCAATGGAATTACCATACATTCCTACCATTCCTGTAGAATCTTCCCTGTTCTGAGACTCATATTAAACAGCCTGGTCAAAGGAATGACCAGTTCATCTGAACACTCTTTTAGCACACATGCTGATATTCCATCAGTACCTATTGCTGAATTCTTATTCAATTTGTGCAACAGCTCTAATACCTCAACCTCACACATCTACATTTCTTCATCTATTGAAGAGGTAACAGTGAGCTCAATGTTACATTCACCAGGTTGATAGCTTTTAACAAAATGGGTACTCGTTAACTGAACAACCTATTCTGCATCTATAACCCTCACACCATCTGGATTTAGTTATTCTTTCATATTCAAGTAAAGTATTGGCGATTTTCACTTTCTCACTTTCTTTCACTTTCTATTTGCTCTCGCTTCTTCCAACAACCCTTCTGAACTTATCACCAGTTAAGTCATTTGTACCTATTACAACTACGATTTCATTTACTTTTCTTTTCTGTTTTTGAATTGCTTGCATTATATTTTTAATTTTCGCTCCAGGAAAATTCAATGTTATAACTCACTCATCTATAGCATGTGTTATTATAGAGTCACAATACCAAATAACTTCTTTATTTTTGCTAACAACGTCACTTACCTGATTTCCTGACTTACCTGTTTCCTTGCTTTGTTGTTTCTTATTTTGATGTTCATTTTTCTTTTTCTCCATATGCTCATTTAAATGTCTCTCAACTTTTTGCAATTCCCACGTCATCTCTCTGATGATCTGCTTCAGCTTTGCTATTTTGGCAGTTAATTCAGTTTCATTAACTTCCTCCATGTGTACAATAACCTCATTAGCAGGGCTAACCTTCTTGTTTTCGCCTGCAGTGCTTTTCTTATAATAAGTTTAGTTTAATCCTTTATCCAAGTGTGAGCAAACAAAGTTTGCGCATGAAAGTATCTTCAGGACTGGGGTAAGGTAGTGCAACACCAGGCAACTTGTTGCAAAGGTGGAGGAAGTCTCATCACTCCTATCTCAGTATCTCCCATAATGCAAAGCACATCTCCTTGCAGATATGTGTAATGCTATGCATTAAGGCAAGGGCCACTACCCATACCAGTTTCGACCTTTATTGAGGTCTTGTCAGTGGGAGCCAGGCCCAGTAGTGGAGATATAAAGGCAGAAGCAATGAGAGGTCATCCTAACCTATAGAAATTGCCAAAGGGTGTGCAACCTTATTATTAAATTACTCCGGATTCAGAGAAAGATGTTGAGAGTTGTTTTTTTTTTTTTTTAAATAAACTCTCAACAGTGCTTTTCTTAGCATTACATATCTTGCCCTTTTTTGGACACCATTTTAAATGCATACTAAATATTGAAATATCTTAATAAAAATATGTAATAAAATAAATTATAAAAGGATGTTTATTAACTGGCTTATATTTTGCTGGATTTCAAACCAGCATCCTCAGCAAATGCAAGTTACAGTTAACACATGTGACAATGTGCAAGTGAAACAATTCAAATTGAAATAGACAAAAGATCTGAAGTCCTAATTTAGCATCCTCTAATGTTGATTAAAAGGGTACCACATTAGGCTTTTAGATCTTTTGTCCATTACAATTTGAACTGTTTCACTTACTCATTATCACATGTAAATTGTATAAAATGTGTTTGCTCTGAGATGCCAGTTTGAAATCTAGTAAAATAGAAGCCAGTTAATAAAGTTCCTTTTATAATTTAAGTTTTGTTTGGTGTTGTAATACCATTAAAAATTAAAATAAGTTATGTCCTTATGGCCAATTTGCCAGCCTGAAGAACAACCTGAGTTTCCAGGAGAAAATATCTTGCGACCTCTGTATGAGACTGGCTAACTCAACTTCAGCTGAGTTTAGTGGTCTCATACTGGCTAACCCATCTGAAAGACTCTTATAAAGCAACTATTTTACACGTTCTCAACAAAAATATGACTACAAATTATCCAATCCAACTGCTCTAATTAGCATCAAGCCTGATCAGAAAAATTCAGATATGTAAAAAGGCTTAGATCTTAGCTATTATTCATTTTAGTTATTTAACAGTTTTAATTCACACTACCACAAGAACAAAAATCGTCCTATTAGGGCAGCAACTCAAGAAATCTGCAGAAGTTGAGCTGAAATTGATCTTGAAATGACTGTCTTCCAAATGTTTGGTATATTAATTCGGTTATACTTGTTATCTGGGGAGTGCTTCAATGCTGATGCTAATAATAAGAATAATAAGTATGTGGCATAAACAGATGATAAATGCTTAAGAAATGAGCTGACCTAGCAGCAGTATCTTCAGCCTCATTTCCCTTGATCTCCCAACATTGCTTCGAGTCCAACATAGGTGTACATCTAAGTGTAGTTTCCAAAACTGAGTGAGAAGATGCTGGATTCAAAATAGACCTGAAAATTTTTATTGTCCAAAGAGAATTTTGCAAGATAGAATATATTCCCTGGTGGACACAAGAAGTTAAAGAGGCAGTGAAGAAAAAGAAGAAAGCATATCAAAAGTTCCTATCAGCTTGTGCTCTTCGAGAATATAGAGACAAATGCAAGACTGCTAAACACTGTGTAAAACTAGCTAAACAAAAGTCATGGGGGGACTTTGGCAAGAATATAGAAAATAAATATCGAGAAGGTGGCAAATATTCTGGAGGTTGTTGAAGAAGCTTAGGAATGGAGGAAAGAGTGCTGTAAAAGGAGTTAGAGATGAAAAGGTGACATGAAAACTAGAGAAAAAGATATCCTTGAAGTATGGAGTAATTACTTTGAAAAACAGCTCAATGAAACAAGCAGTGATGACAGCACAGTGATAAAAAAACACTGACTAGGCATATAGGTAGGAATACATATCCATACTTGAAGTAGAAAAAGCCATCAAAGCTTGAAATGTGGAAAGGCAGCTGGAGTAGATGATATTCAACCAGAAATGCTGAAGTATGGTGGTGGTAAAAGAGTCTTACAGTGCCTGCACTGCATAGTTCAGAAAGCTCTACTCCAATCATGAATTCTGATGATTGGAGTAGAGCTCTCAGAGTACCCACATATAAAAAGGGAAATAAAACTGAATGTAAGAATTACAGAGGTATTTCCCTACTGAGTGTTCCTAGCAAGATCTACGCAAGTATACTTGAGAAACGGTTGAGAAGAATTGTGGAAGAAAAGCTTGGTGAAGAACAAGCTGGATTCAGGCCCAATAGAGGCTGTCAGGATCAGATCTTCACTTTACGACAAATAGTCGAGAAAGCATGGGAATATAACAAAGATCTGTATTTAAGTTTTGTCGATTTGGAAAAGGCATATGATAAGGTGCCAAGAAAGAAGCTATTCAATATGCTGCAGTTATATGGTGTCAATGGGGCATTATATCAAGCAATACTTAGTCTTTATTTGAGTTGTAAGTCAGCAGTTAGAAATGAAGAAAGTACAGGGAGATGGTTTAATGTTAAATCTGGTGTGAGACAAGGATGTACATTATCTCCTCTGTTATTCATTATCTATATGGATCACATTATGAAGGAAAGTGGTATTAAACATGATATCAAAATTGGAGATGTTAATGTCAGCTCTTTACTTTATGCGGATGATGTTATACTTCTAAATAAATCCGCTACAAGTGTGCAAGATTCTCTGACTAAATTGAATAGCTGTTGTAATAGATATGGTATGAAGGTCAGCAATAAAAAGACAAAGACAATGAAAATAGGCAGAATCACTGAAAATGTCAACTGTGTTGCGAATGGAGAACCTGTGGAACAAGTAAAACATTTCAGCTACTTAGGCACGATTTTTAGTGAAGATGGTAAATTAAATATAGAAATAGACAACAGAATCAGCAAAGCTGGTATGGTTGGAAGTCAATTGAATAAATTCATAAGGAATAAGAGAGAAATTAGTCGGAACACTAAATTAGCTGTATACAAGACACTGTTCAAACCAGTTTTAACTTATGGATCTGAGAGCTAGGTCAGAAGTAAAACACTTGACCAAAGACTAGATACCGCAGATATGAGAGTTCTGAGAAAGATTATAGGCGTGAACAGATTGCATCAATGGCAATATCATATTAAAAACAAGGATATTAGGAAAGAACTTGACATTGTCAGCATCCAGGAATTCATTAGCAGAGCTAATCTCAGGTGGTATGGTCACCTAAATAGAATGGGCGAAGAAAGATTAGCAAAACAAATGTTCTCTGCCAGGTTGGCAACAAAACAACCCAGAGGAAGACCAAGATATAGGTGGATTGATACGGTACAAAGTGCCTTAGACGATAGAAATATAAGATCTGATAATGTTGGAGTCTTGACAAGTAACAGACTGATTTGGAGGAAAATTGTAGATAGGAAGTTAGTAATGATATAATTTTTTCATATAGTACTATCATATCCTGTACACCCCTTGTGGGTACATGGTAGGAATTTGATGATGATGATGATGATGGAATATATTATGCATTTTTGGCAGTAATGTAGTTTAGCTCATCTGTAAAGTTGTTACTCATCTGTCACACTCTAGTGGGATTTGTGCAGTACGAAAAATCCCACTAGGTCCTCCAATTTTGAACCATTTGTGGAGATAGGCACAAAATCAGAGTATTCCCCTTCTGTGTGCTTGAAAGAGCTATTGCAGACAACGTTATCATCATGAATACCATGATGATAGTGTTTTTATTGGCAACTCTGCAGTGTTGTCTACACCAATATCTAGAGATTGTACGAGCTTTTATTCACTAACCAATGAGTTTTATGGCAATCTGTCAAATGTTGTATAGATATACCCACAGTGGATGAAAAATAGTTGGCCATGCAGGATGGCCTGGCAGGGATTTTATTTTTACTGTATATAGCAGCAGCTGATGTTGACAGGACAAAAGTGGTTTATTTGCCTCAATATACAGACAAGGAATAGGTGAAGTCAAAATACTCCAGTTGCAATTCTGATGACTTGATGTTGAATAGAATCTAGCCAATGCAGTGTTTTCTCCCTGGCAGAAGCACAGACGTGGGACATAGAATCAAGTTTTTGATCTTATAAATGCCTTGTATACATACAAAGCGAAGACCATCTGTCAGCACCTGAATGGGTGGAAGATAGGATGCATAGAATGTTCACTGCTTTACAGCACTTGTCTTGTGACTGATGTATGTAAGGGAGGAAACTGGGTTTGCTGTCAACTATGAGTTCTAAGAACTTGCCTTCTAGAGTCGATTGGTAGAGCCGCTGCTACTAATGGCTAGCAAAAAGTTAAGAAAGTTTGAGCACAGTTAATAGTTGGAAGAGATTCAATTGTTCGATGCTGTTGGCACACTCGCCTTCGATGAGTCTTTGGACTCCATGGAGGTGTCACATAATAATAATAATAATAAAATAATAATAATTAATGACTGTCCACAGAGTTTTGGGTCAGGATGAGGATCACATCTGCAGCAAAAGTACACACAAACTGCGGTCTGCTGTGAAAATCTGAATCTATTTGCAAAGGTCCATTTTGTGAAATGGTCAGTGGATTGCTGCAGTTGCCTTTAATTGACCATCATATTACATTAATGACAGAATATAGTAGACATCCACATAGAAAGCATGACTTACTATTGGAAGAAGTTGTTCTGTGATCAAGTTTAACTTGATTGCAAAAAAGCATGGCACTTAATACTAAACCTTACAGGACTCCCTCGTCATGGGTATACAGTCAGAAGAGAGAGTGGTTCCTGCTCAGACTTGGAAGATTCAGTTGGATAGAAAGTTCTTTATAAAAGAACTTTCTATACAACAAAAGAGAGAGAGAGATCTTCTTCCAAGACTAAAATTGTGTAGGTCTTTCAATATTCCAAATCTCCAAGCAGTATCATATGCTTTTCCTCATATCAAAGAAAACATAGATGCATGTACTTTAGGAAGGCATTCTGTACTGGATGCATACAGCTGGACTATATGATCAGTAGCAGAATAATATTTTTGGAAGGCAAATTGGAGAGAAACAATCTTTTTGATTTTTTTTTTTTTTTTTTAGAAATCATAAGACAAAAGTTAACCATTTTTTTCTCAGAATCTTGCATAAGCAGCTGCTCCAAAAAAATTGGACAATATTTATCTGGGGATTTGGGATCCTTCCCTGGCTTAGAAAAGGCAATAATAACAGCCTTTTGCCAGGCTGTTATTATTGCCTTTTATCTAGAAATATACTTCTAGAAATATACTCTCATTGAAAATTCTGTTCTAATGCAACAGTTAATCTATGGATGATAGCAACAGATGTTTTACCATCTTGTAATGGATATTCCTGTTGTATTCTTTGATACCATTCAAAGTAAACAGAAGTTGCTGCTTCTGCTTTGCTTTTTCACATACGGAAAGGAACTTGGGGGGGGGGGATATGTTGCTGATGTTTTAGCAAAAATTTCCCCAAATGTATTGGCAATTGCTGGGTTAGCAACTGTGCAACTATTATCTTCTAGGATGAAGAGGGTGGGTGTA
The DNA here is from genome assembly GCF_054136105.1 of Typopeltis vanoorti. Classification (NCBI taxonomy): domain Eukaryota; kingdom Metazoa; phylum Arthropoda; class Arachnida; order Uropygi; family Thelyphonidae; genus Typopeltis; species Typopeltis vanoorti. The sequence continues at coordinate 66,185,422 of NC_143552.1, read as the reverse complement.
TACCTGCAATTCATTCCCATTTGTCTTAGCTTCTTTAGCGTTGAATGTATATTGGGTTCAGTATTCCTTTTGACTCTGAGGTCAGACATGTCTTGCTCAAGTTTGGACACGTTTGAAAGCAATAAAGTTTGTTGTCGTTTGAAAGCAATAAAGTCTCCCATTTACTCAGCGAGAAAAGATGGGATGAGCAGAAAGTAGATGGCAGTGAATGTTCAAGGTAGGCATATGGAACAAGGTGTTCAGGCACCATCAGGACTGTTAGGAGAACAATAGCTTCATCTTTTCATTCCCAGTTTCTGTGTTGTGCCTACGTGCACGTAACTTTTTTGTAAGTTCCTTCAGAAAATGGCAATGTGACATTGCCAAAATATCGGAAAATATTTATTAAAGTTTAATTTAATTTATATTCCTAACTACGTTGTTCTATTCCTTAAGTGTTTTAATAAGGAACAAGGTGTTGCTTCCTGAATTGAGGAGGGAAAGATTATTGCTGTCAAGCATATACTCAACAACTCTTCCTCTGATATTTGTGCAGCAATATCCCACACAATGTTGTGTCTGTTTAAATCCCCATTAAAATTGAGAAATATCTGCAGCAGGTAAAGGTAAATGCAGCTATTATTAAGATCCTGATTGAGAGTCAGATAGGAAATGCTTCTATGTCTGTATTAAGTGGGACTCACTGGAAAGGGGAGGGGAGTATGATTGCCCATAAAGATGACAACTCCTCTATGGGAAGGTCCATTCCCTGTCCTATCCTTACAAATGACAGTAAAATTACAGACTGCCAAGTCATCACCCAAATATGTTTACTGCAGGCAGAAGTACATAGGATTACACTTCTGCAAGATAGCCTTGATGCCATCAATGTTTTGACGGAATCCACAGCAATTCCACTGCAGTAATGTTTCTTTTTAGTGGTATCATTTGGCTTCTGATTTTATAAAGCTTTATTTTCATTTGCCTTGGATTTTTTTTTTTTTTTTTTTTTTTTTTTAGAAAATAGTGGATGGCCAGTGTCCATCCTTTCTTCTTCATTAGGAAAAATTGCCAAGATGTTATTGATTTGGATTTCCTCCAGGGCACTAGGTATATTAATTGTTTTCTCTGCTTCTGGGTGAATGGATGTATCTATGCTGTCTTTAGATGGGTCATCTATTAGAGTGTCTGGATGCATGTCTTTGACATTCTGTGGTGCACATTCCATTATGTTTTTATTAGTGAATTTTCTTGTACTATTACACATTTTTTGATATAACCTTCTGGAGTGTGTCCATGTCTATTATTTTCTATTATGCATTCTAAATATGCAGCTAAATTTGAAGGCAGAATCAAAAGGATCTGTAATTACCAAAAATTTTGGAAAAAGACAAAGTGTATGAAATTTGTTCCACACAGGAAAAATGCGGAAAAATGAACAATAAGCAAAGATTTTGTTCAAAGAACTGACAGGCTTCATAAATGACAATACTTGGGAAGAAAGTCAGTACTTCCAGTATGATCTAAAAATAAAAGACAATCACCAACCTCAACAAGACCAAAAGTGGTTCGTTCTAGAAAGCATGTATCAAACTATGATAATCACATTTTTAACCACCCAAATGGATAAAATATATAAAAAATATATGCTTTGTAAACATATTATTTCTATAATATCCAAAGGTTATATTGACTTCGATGGACACTTTGTATCCATGTAATTATGGACATATATACACATCAAACCAGTATGTGGTTAATCCAACTGCAGGTAATGAAATGTTTGCTGGAGAGAATCAGCATTTTGCAAGATTTGGAACAGGTCGATTGGCAGCTGTTTCATGACAATGACTGCTCACACAGCAATTAGCATGCAAAGATATGTGAATCACAAGTAGGCAGAAAAATTCAACCACCTCCTCTTACCCTTGATCCTGGCATTTCTCCCCCCCCCCCTTCCCTAAATTGAAAATAAATTTGAAAGGATACCAGTTTCATAGTGTATGATATTCTGAAGAATAATACCAGATCTAAATATAGTGATCTCTTAACTATCTAACCTTCAAATAAGTAAACCCTCAGTTAACCAACAAGCAAACCTCTTTACAATTTTACCTTTTGATTGATTGATGCTGTAACAAGTGAATTTCATCCCTTAGGTATTATTTTGATGATGACAAATAAGAAAATATTTTCTTTATCCATATTTTGGCTAATTTGAATTCAGGTCCCTACACTAACTATTATAAACACAAAACGTATCACCCTTCTCCTTAAACTCATTCACTGTCATGGAACTCACAACTAATTCTAGCAATCCATTCCACTCATTCGAGTTCTATAATTGCTTCAACCTATTCTAATAACTGAGCCCAGCATTCTGATATTGCTTTAAATACTTGTCTTTGTAACTTCTCAAGTATTTTCTCATTACAGAAACCATACAACAAAATTCGCACATGGCAGTTGATCAAGGAAGTTAGTCTGATCAAGAAACTAATTGTACAGTCATATTGTATAGTTGTTTCTTATCCTTACCTGTCACTATTCTGTTTATGATATCAGGAATATTATATATGGTCTCTTGCAATATGCCTTTCTGCTGCCCATCATCTAGCAATCAAATACTTGATCTCTTTCACTGAGCACACCTCTGGTAATACACTCTACATTACATTTCATAGTTCATGCAAAATCTAGTACTGAGTAACATTAATTCACTTATCCATCTGACCTATACAACCTATTTACATTTCATGGAGGTAATTCTTATAGATAAGTAATAACTGTCAGATTTTTTAGGGAAAAACAATATATACTATAATATTAATTAAAAAAACTTTAATTAATACTTCCTATATTTCAGTAATGTTACATTACCATCTTCAGGAAACATAAAAATAATGATAAAAAGGTGGCACCTTTTAGGGCTCTAGGACTGACTTCAGTTGTCTTCAGCCATATTTGTTTAGTGTTAGTGCCTGCTTGCACATATCATTATTTTTATGTTCCCTGAAGATGATAATGTAACATTACCAAAATATAGGCAGTATTAATTAAAGTTTTTTAATTAATATTAAAAAATTTTATTTAATTAAGTTCATGGAGGTACTTAAAAATGCTAACACTTTTTAAAACCTTTCCCCATATTTGCAGCATTAGCAAACAGCTAACTATTCCTGTGAATTCATATGAAATATAAAATATATTTCATATCAATTCCATAATTCTATATATCCATAATCTATATGAAATTCAGCTTGTTAACAAATAAGCTGAATAGACACCTGTGTATGTTACTTGTTATTCCTTTTCTGGAACATTTCTATCCCTCCCTCCCCACTCATATAACTTGCTGGTATCATTCAGACAACCAATCTCCTTATATCTCTGACTAATCTATCCACCCTCATCTCTCTCTCAACACATATCAAAGTTACCATGAAGAAATCTATCAGTCTTTGTGAAATCCAAAAATATAATATGCATCTTCCTTACCCAACATGTTCACTTCACTTGTATCATAAAATGCAAGTAAACTGCTAAAGCATTTCCTTTTTATAAAATCATGGCAAACTAGTTCAATATTTCAGTCTTAAAAAAATTCTAATATTATAACTATAATGTCTATAACTGGCCAATATCTATAATTATCACCATTCTTTAACAGCAACACACTTTTGCACGTCTCTACTCCTTTAGGGCACTCTCTCCATTGTAAGACCAAACAATTAGATCAAAGGCACAGTTAACTACTTCGCACATTCTACAAATATATGTATGATATATTATCCAGCTCCCACAACCTAATTAGCCTGATCATCACCTGATTATGCCTCCGATTCTTTCTTTTGCTGCTAGAGTACCCCCCTAGCATTTGTCTTCCTTTTGAATTACACAATATCGTTTTCACAAAGGCTCAAAATATTCAACAAAGAAGTGCACTACATCCTCTCCAATAGACACTTTGCATAATTATCTACCACAACAGTCACCTGTAACCATTCTTCCTATTATTCACTTGCATTTCTGTCCTGACTGCACAATTTCTTTTCACGCTGCACTTCTTTCATTACTATGGTTGTCCTTTTTCTAGATCACATTTTAAACTCTTCATGCACTTGTCATTTCTGCTATACCTCTTCTGTAACTTGTTCCAACATTGTACATTGCTTGGATCAGATAAGTTTTAATCAATTCACATATTCTATCAATCCCTTTCCATCACCAATAATAATCCTATGATATTTATGTCAGCTGATTAAAAGGAGCCACTATAGTTCAGGTGGTACTAATGGTGTCCTTTGGTTGAAACGTTCTAGGTTCAAATCCTGTCTAGAATGTGAAGAACCTTTATCAGAGCATTTCAACTGCCTTTAAATTCAGGATTTTCATCTTTCAAACCAGTGAGAGAACACACAATTTAGATACATAATAAACTGGCCTCATAGCCTTAACTTCTTCAGCTGTAAATAAAAAAAAAATTTGCCTAATAAAAAATCTTATCATAAATGCATGCCTTCCACATAACACATTCATTTAAATAAAGCCTTCCCTGCTTAGCCACCTTCCAAGTCTCAAGGTTATTCCATTATCATGAGCTGGTGGCAATGTTATTATTTCATTCATAATTACAACCTCGGAGACAAAACACAACACTAAAATCATTTGTCCCTTTCATCTCATGTCTAAGGCATCCATCCTGCAAGAACTCCAGAAATTCATTCGTTCCTTCTGTCTGCTATTTTTGTCCATTCTGAATATATTTTATATATGCTATTTCTCCTTTACATACACTATTCCAATAAATAAAATCTCCCATCAGAAAAGCTCTTTTTACATGTCTTTTAAAAAAAAAAAAAAAAAAAAAAAATCTGTCAAAATATGAGAACAAGAACAATGATAGCAAAACATCATTGTTCAGAGAGTTTGACTGACAATGGGGGATTTAGTAAAATGTTAAAGAGACATGAAAGAATATAAATGAGACGGTTGAAAGTAGTGTTAAGGTAGAACATATGAAAGTTAGGTCAAAGGATGGTAAGATAGCAAGGGTGATATGTAGTGAGGATGAAAGTGCAACTAACCTGGCAGAAATAGCAAAGAGTAGCAAGAAAGTAATTTAAGATATGAAAGTGGAGTTGATGACGATGAAGCAAGAGATGAAACAATTGCAGAGTGAAATGAGAAAAAAAAAACAGGTATGTATGGAAGAGAGTGGAAGGCTGGAATAAAAGAGAGAAATGGGAAAGAGGCATCCAATGATTTGAGAGTGGCCACATATGGATATTTAGTCATTAGAGTTGTGATTAATGAAAAGGTGAATAAGGTTTGCTTTCCAGGGAGTGGATTAGGCATGATTGAAGCACTAGATATAAGAAGGTTGCAAGCAAAAGAGTTGGTAATGGTAGTAGGTGCAAATGATTTGCATGACAACAAGAAGAATGTAAGGATGAATACTAAGAGTTGCTAAGGAGAATAAAAGATAACAGTGCAGTAGGAAAGGTAGTCAGTGTATTACCTAGGTATGATAGTTATGAGTTAAGACAGCAAGAGAGAGCATAGGATTATGAATAGGATGCTAGCAAAGTTGCATGAGAAGAAAGGAATTCATTTTGGGAATGTGTGGGATAAATTTGGAGAGGATGCCAGCATCATCCTTAGAAGTGGCTGTTGCACACATGCTGTTCAGATAAGTCATTACTTTTAGTAAATATTGGCAGTTATTTTTGACTGTGTTGCTTAATCAAGACTATTATTATTACACAATATTGTTTCAAATGCATTCTACATTAATGGCAACGATGTGCATGAGATAAATGGCAGTCAAGACTTCGATGTTGAATTATGATTTGCTATGATGTAGAAAAGAAATGTTTTAATACATTTGTTTCCAAGAGTGAATGGTTTGTGGTATTTCCAACAAACATTCACTTCAAGAATGGAGAGAATGTTTATTGGAAATGTTTCATGAGCAAATGTAAGAAATGCACATTGTGTCAGGAGCAGAAGAATGAAGTGACTGACTATAAGGCCAGATTATAGAAGTTTTGTGCAGAATGAAGTGGAAGCAGTGAATGATAGTGTATGAAATACAAGTGAGAATTTCAAAGAAGGATGAAAGTAATAATGTGAATGATGAGATGCCAGTGTGGAAAGAAACAGCACACGTGTGGACTCCTTCACAAAACAAAACATGAGCTCGAGTGACTGGAAAAATGATTGGCATATGGTACAAAAGGATGGAGATTAAAGAAAGAGTAAATGGAAAAAGATAACAGGGCAAGAAACTGGGAGGAAAGAGATAGTATTATATGGAGATTCGAAGATAAGAGGTATATGTAATGAGAAAGTAACAAAAGCATGTTTCCCAGGTGTGAAGATAAAGGATGTTAGTGAAAATGTAAGTTTGCAGAATAAAGAAGTGAATGAGTTGATCGTTTTAGCAGGCATAAATGATTTGAAAGGTGAAAAATATGCAAAAAGAAAGGATATGAACGTTGTCAAAAGAAGCAAAAATGAATAATAAGAAAGTAAAGATGAATCTGATGTCTCGGTATTATAGGATGGAACTGAGTAAAAGAAACCTGGATAAATAGCGATATTAGGGAGAAAGTAATCAAGTATGTGTCTAGTACCCTGGGACAAACGGGTGTGAGTGAAGGAATAACTGTGCAGAAATAGCCACTCCTGAGATAAATGAATAAAAGTGCACAAATGATCGTGAAGAGCTGGATGCAGTTCTCAGGTTTGGAACCTGAATGTGATGGAAATGACATTATTGGTAACTGTAGATCTAAGAGGATGTTGAAATGGATGTAAATGAAGGCCTGAAGTATCAGAAATAAAGAAGAGAAGTTATTGGAATTGGTCGGCCTGACTTGGCCAAAAATTATTGGCATCAACAAGACCTGCCTGACAGAGAAAGATGTAGTTACAGAGAACAGAAGTAGGAGTATTATTAATGTTAGCTGAAGAACTTCAACTAACAAAATTAGAAGTTAAGATTATAGATCTGAAGGAAATGGTTTATTTGAGGTCTAAGCCAATAAGACAAAATATATTGTTGGTTGATGCTACAGACCTGGGGGTTCAAAAGATGTGGATGATGCACCAGCAGATCAGCAAAATGAGTGCAGATCAAGCAACTATAAGTATATAGATTGGAAGGAGGAAAGTGCACATGGTAAAATGGAAATGGAATTTATACAGTTACTAAGGGATGATTACCTGAAAAAGCATGTAATGGAGGGGACCAGTAGTTTGAGAGTGTTGAATCTGGTAATGGCATCAGAAGTTCTATCTATAACTACAATTCTGCCTCTGATCGAAGAAAGTGACATTGCAGTCTTGTTGCAGAGAGGTTGCTCAACATGTGGAATATTCAGTCAAGAAAGAGTTTATGTGGAACCAGAAAGCTAGTGATTATCACAACCTGAGGAGGTAACTTGGAACAGGGCAATGGCAAAAGAAGCTACATGGAATTGAATGTCATTAGTGCATGAGAAGTAGTCATGGATTGTTTAAGCAAGGCACTATCATCAGACTGCATGCTCAGGGTCAGGAAAATAAACCGAGTAGGGATCAAGTTGATGAGTAGCAACATAAAGCAGTAGCTGCAAAAAAAAAAAAAAAAAAAAAAAAAATGCATTGTGGAAGGAATGTATACAAAAAAGTTGATCAGCATGATTATGAGCAATATAAAGCACAAACAAGAAGGGTAACTAATTTATCAAGAAAGGCTAAAGCAGATTTGAGAGAAAGTTAGTTAAGCAAAACAAAGTAAAATTAAGAGTTTCTTTCACTGTGTAGCAAGTAAGAGAAAAACTATTACGGAAAGATAATTTTCTCACTACTGATGTTAGGAAAGTGACAGAAGCAGAAGAAATAGTTCAGTTACTAAGTGATCACTTCGCAAGGATATATCATTCAGATGGTGACTTTTCAGTTATTGATATGAGAACTGAGGTAGATGAAATGGAGGTACTCAATATATTGAAAATATTAATGTGAATACAGCAGTGGGCTAGAGTATGTCAGCTCATGTTACGAGAATGTACAAGAGAACTGGCAATGCCTCTGACAAAGTTGTTTAATCTAAGCCTAAGCTCTGCCTAGGTTCCAAGTGAGTGGAAAGAGAGTAAGATAGTTCCATTACATAAAGGTTACATTACACAAATTACAGACCAATTAGCATCTCTGGAGTAATGGTTAAAGTATTGGAAAAGTTGGTTGAAAGTAAAATTCAGGAATGGATGGATAGGAACGTAATACTATATTAGGGCAGCATGGCTTTGTAAAAGATAGGTCCTGCCTCAGTACTTTATTCACATTTTATAAGGTGACAGTGGAATTGGATAAAAGAAATGGCTACAGCATGATGCTAACAGACTTTGCAAAGACATTTGATAGAATATCCCTTTAGTATACCACAGAAAACTTACATAAGTTGGAGCAAATGGGAATGAATATGAGGCTGGTGGCATGAATAGGAGGATGGTGCTGGAGCGAAATCAAGATGAATGAAGGTAACTAGAGGAGTGCCTCATGGCTTTGTGGTAGGACCATTACTCTTTTATGTGTACATTAATGACATAGGGGAAGATCTCAGGGAGGGAGGGAAGGGATATTCAGTTGTTTGAAGATGATGCAAAACTGGGAGGGCAATAGCTGATAAAGAAGATGTAAATATATTGCAGGATGATTTAAATAAATTGGCAGTGTGGGCAAAGGATAATGATTATCAACTTAACCATTAAAAACGGTTACAAAATGTAAGGTTTATACTTTACTTTGTATCAAATTGATGGTACTAATTTACAGGAAATTGATGAGGCTAGGGATCTGAGGATGATGGCAGATAGAGTTGAAATTCAGAGGACATATTGCAAAAATTGTCAAGATAACTCAGAGGATTACTTGGATGCTGAAGAGCACATTGACAGGGAGGTCGTTATCCCTCTTTATAAGGTTATAATTTGGCCACATGTTGATTACTGTGCACAAATTTGGTCATCTTCATTTCTTAGGAATTAGGAAATCATCATCATCATCAAATTCCTGCCATGTACCCTCAAGGGGTGTACAGGATATGACAGTACTACATGAAAAAATTACATCATTACTAACTTCCTATCTACAATTTTCCTCCAAATCAGTCTGTTACTTGTCAAGACTCCAACATTATCAGATCTTATATTTCTATCGTCTAAGGCACTTTGTACTGTATCAATCCACCTATATCTTGGTCTTCCTCTGGGTCGTTTTCCTGCCAACCTGGCAGAGAACACTTGTTTTGCTAATCTTTCCTCTCCCATTCTATTTAAGTGACCATACCATCTGAGATTAGCTCTGCTAACGCATTCCTGGATGCTGACAATGTCAAGTTCTTTCCTAATATCCTCATTTTTAATATGATATTGCCATTGATGCCATCTGTTCACGCCTCTAATCTTTCTCAGGACTCTCATATCTGCGGTCTCTAGTCTTTGGTCAAGTGTTTTACTTCTGACCCAGCTCTCAGATCCATAAGTTAAAATTGGTTTGAACACAGTCTTGTATACAGCTAATTTAGTGTTCCGACTAATTTCTTTCTTATTCCATATGAATTTATTCAATTGACTTCCCACGATACCAGCTTTGCTGATTCTGTTGTCTATTTCTATATTTAGTTTACCATCTTCAGTAAAAATTGTGCCTAAGTAGCTGAAATGTTTTACTTGTTCCACAGGTTCTCCATTCACAACACAGTTGACATTTTCAATGATTCTGCCTATTTTCATTGTCTTTGTCTTTTTATTGCTGACCTTCATACCATATGTATTACAACAGCTATTCAATTTAGTCAGAGAATCTTGCAGACTTGTAGCGGATTTATTTAGAAGTATAACATCATCCGCATAAAGCAAAGAGCTGACATTAACATCTCCAATTTTGATGTCAGGTTTAATACCACATTCCTTCATAATGTGATCCATATAGATAATGAATAACAGGGGGGATAATGTACATCCTTGTCTCACACCAGATTTAACATTAAACCATCTTCCTGTACTTCCTTCAATTCTAACTGCTGAATCACAACTCAAATAAAGACTAAGTATTGCTTGATATAATGCCCCATTGACACCATATAACTGCAGCGTATTGAATAGCTTCTCTCTTGGCACCTTGTCATATGCCTTTTCCAAATCGACAAAACTTAAATACAGATCTTTGTTATATTCCCATGCTTTCTCGACTATTTGTCGTAAAGTGAAGATCTGATCCTGACAGCCTCTATTTGGCCTGAATCCAGCTTGTTCTTCACCAAGCTTTTCTTCCACAATTCTTCTCAACCGTTTCTCAAGTATACTTGCATAGATCTTGCCAGGAACACTCAGTAGGGAAATACCTCTGTAATTCTCACATTCAGTTTTATTTCCCTTTTTATATATGGGTACTATGAGAGCTCTACTCCAATCATTGGGAATTCGTCCCTCTGTCCAGGCTTTCTGAACTATGCAGTGCAGCCACTGTAAGACTCTTATACCACCATACTTCAGCATTTCTGGTCGAATATCATCTACTCCTGCTGCCTTTCCACATTTCAAGCCTTTGATGGCTTTTTCTACTTCAAGTATGGATATGTATTCCTGACTGCATGCCTGGTCAGTGTTTTTTATCACTGTGCTGTCATCACTGCTTGTTTCATTTAGCAGTTTTTCAATGTAATTAATCCATACTTCAAGGATATCTTTTTCTCCTGTTTTCATTTCACCTTTATCATCTCTAATTCCTTTTACAGCACTCTTTCCTCCATTCCTAAGCTTCTTCAACAACCTCCAGAATATTTTGCCACCTTCTTGATATTTATTTTCTATATTCTTGCCAAAGTCCTCCCATGACTTTTGTTTAGCTAGTTTTACACACTGTTTAGCTTTCTTACATTTGTCTCTGTATTCTGTAAGAGTAACAGCTGCCTTATTTGCCAGGAACTTTTGATATGCTTTCTTCTTTTCCTTCACTGCCTCTTTAACTTCCTGTGTCCACCAGGGAGTTCTGATTTTTTTATCCTTGCACACAACCTCACCACATGCCTCTCTGGCAGAATCAATCAATGTTTCCTTCAGAGTTTGCCACTGAATCTCCAAGGTTTGATTCCCGTTCTCAAACTCTTTCATTTTCTTTTCAATAATATTTCTGTATTTTAGTCTACAGTTCACATCTGAGAGCTGCTCAACTTTTATTCGCTTTAAAACTTTCTTACATGTTATTCTTTTCAATATGAAATTCAATTTTATCCTGCTCAAGACTAAATAGTGATCACTTCCAATTTCAAATCCTCTGTACACTCTGGTGTCCTGCACCAGGGAGAAAACATCACTATCAACAATAACATAGTCAATGAGACTTTTCTTATTCCTAGCCTCTTCTCTCCATGTGAATTTGTGCAGATTTTTATGTTGGAACATGGTGTTAGTAATAGCCAGTCCATGTCCTGAGCAGAAATCCAACAGATACTTGCCATTATTATTAGCTTTGCTCTTTTCTCCAAATTTTCCCAAAATATTTTTGTATGTCTCACAATCATTTCCTACTCTACTATTTAGATCCCCAACAAGGACCAACTTTTCCTTTTTCATTGTGTCAGTTGCTTTTTCTAAAGCATCAAAAAATTCCTCCACTTCTACCTTAGTAGAACCTTCTGTGGGACCATAGGCACAAATAAGTCTCATTGCCCAGTTCCCCATTCTCATATTTGCCCACATTACTCTACTTGAGACTGACTGCCATTCAAGAAGATTAGCCTCGTATTTTGTGTTGAATACTATGGCTACTCCTTCTTTTCCTTGATTGTCATTGCCTGAATATAACATTTTGTATTTATTGCTCAGAAAGATCTCACCAGTTTTGGTCTTTTTTGTTTCAGTCACCCCTATTATGTCGATCTGGTACTTATCTAATTCCTCAGCTAGCTCCATTTCTTTGCCATTCAGGCTTCTTACATTGATAGTACCGATCTTTAACTCTGGTGATGTTGAGTTGGGGTTTGTTTTCAGATTTGTTCCAGTAGCTGACTTTTCGCTGTTCGCCCTGGTTCCCTGGCGAAAACAACGGGGGCCTTGTTTAACCGGGCGACGCCCCAGCCGGCATGAAATTTTGTCATGTTGTACCATCATTTTTTATTTTGGTTTAACCAATAAGAATACAATTTGGTCGGCTAAATCCCAAATTGCCAGCCCATCCTCGTTCGTTCAGTATCAAAGTAGATACCCAACAGGGTGCACCACGAGAAGGTGAGGATTGGACATTAGGTCAGAAGCCCTGGTCGGTTCTCCGCATTCCTTTAAAGGCTATGTGGAGGTCTCCTCTCAGTTATACAGCTTTGACCCTTAAGCATCCCGAATTAGGAAATGATGGAAAGAATTCAGTGATGAGTGACTAAATTGGTGACAGGTCTGTGGAATGCTCCCTATGAGGATGGATTGAAGTTGTGTGGGTTGTAGCTGACAGGCAGAGTGGGAGTGGATGTAATAGAAACGTATAAGTTACTTAAGGGATATTATAAGTAATTCCTGTAGATAAACTTATATGTTGGTGATACATAACTGTCAGATTTTAGGGAAAGACAATGTATACTATAATATTAATTAAAAAACTTTAAGTGACTAACAAACTAAAACCTTTTAACTCTAGACCCCCCCTCTGAATATATAGACTTCCAAAAATCCATAAACAGAATGTGCCATTACATCCCATTGTGGATGGCATTGATTCCCCCACATACAAATTAGCCAAACATTTAGCCAAAGTGCTCACACAATATACTGGCAACACACCTTCACAAATAAAAAATTCAGCCCACTTTAAAGCCAGTATAGAAAAACCTCTCACTCCAACACACTGACATAATGGTCAGTTTTGATGTCTCCTCCTTATTCACCAATGTCCCACTCAAAGATACTTTGGACCTCATCCAAGGCAAATTTCCTCCTGATATCTCTGTCCTATTTCAGTTCACCATAAACTCAGGATATTTCGTTTGGCAAGGAAAAATTCTATAAACAAATAGAGGGGACAGCCGTGGGTTCTCCACTCTCTCCACCTCTGGCCAACTTCTTTATGGAGACCTTTGAAAAAGTCTTAAACTCGGCTCCACTGTAACCTACTGTTTGGCTATGCTATGTAAATGATGTGTTCGCTATTTGGCTGCATGGCTTGGACACACTCCACAACTTCTTATCACACTTAAACAATCAACATCCCAGGATCCAGTTTGCCTTGGAAAAAGAAAATAATAACAATCTCCCTTTCCTAGACACTCTGATTATACACCAGCCTGATGGATCCCTGGCTTTCTCTGTTTACAGAAAACCCACACATACAGGTAGATACATTCACCAGCACCCCCTCCCCCAACAATATGGGATTATAAAAACCCTATATAACAGGGCAAAATTAATCAGTTCAGATAACAATGCCCTTACTACTGAATTTAACCATATTCTTAATGCCTTTGTAACCAATGGCTACAACCCCCATAAAATCCAAAAAATATTAAAACCAATTAACCTCAACTCCCCTCCTCCCTCCATAACAGGGACTACTCTAAATCTATCACCATTCCTTAAATTCGGGGTACTTCTGAAACCTAACAAAAATCCTAAAAAAATATGACAACTTGTTACAAACCATATAAAAAATTGGCATCTTTTATTCGCCCCCCCCCCAAGGACCAGCCACTTCCCCTAGACCTACCTAGAATATAACAGGTCCCTTGTAGTTGCAAACTGTCTTACTACAGCCAAACAATATTAGCAGGACAACTAATATCAGAATATCTGAACATAAGGATTGTATCCGGTTCCACCAATACAGTCAATCAGGACTTGCTGACCATGCTTTGGACACCTGCCACAAAATATGCTGGAAGGCCACTTTATTATGTGCCTCTGTAGAAAATTGAAAGAATAACGGTATGTTGCGGCCTTCAATTAGAAAAGGTCTAAGTTCGATTCTTGTTATGAGGGGAGGAATGTTTATATGGACTTTTTCAACTGAAGGTGAGTTAGCTGATCTCATATGGAGCTAGCAGGGTTTTTTCTCCGGGAAACTCTGGTTTTTCATTCCACATCCAGATAAATCAGCCCTTCAGAACACACGCAATTTACAGACGAAAAATACTAGCTGTGGTGGTGGGAAGTAGGTGGCGCTGATGTAGATGATTGGTAGTAGAGGTTTGGTTAGTGGTGGAGACGGAGGGTTGTACAATAGGTGTCCTCCCACAATGGTGTCCACGCAATGTGTCACAAATCATAATAATAAAAATAATTACTACACTAGAGCAAGTATAAATATGAGAGATTATTCCTGGAATCAGCCTCAGCTCTAAAAAACTCCCCAAACCTCAAAATATTTGGATGCATGAGACTGCCCCAAATATGGGAAGCTTGCATTCTTAGAACATCAGCCCAACAGCAAGACTACTCAATTTAGCCCACTAGATGGCACCTTTTAGGACTCTAGGACCGACTTCGGTTGTTTTCTTCAGTCATATTTGTTTAGCGTTACTGCCTGCATGCACATATCATTATTTTTATGTTCCCTGAAGATGGTAATGTAACATTACTGAAATATAGGAAGTATTAATTAAATTTTTTTTAGGTTTTTAACCACTCGGTCAGCCAGGCTGGCCGAGTGGTTAGCGTGTCTGCTCTCCGGTCAAGAGGCTGTGGGTTTGAATCCTGCTGTGGGCATGGATGTTTGAGATTGTCCGGGGAAATACTAGTGGTGGTGGTCAGCTGTAGATGGCATTGGTGTAGTTGCAGTCAGTTGGTAGATTGTGACTGGTGGAAGCAGAGTTGCAGAGTGGATGCCCTCCCTTCGATGAGTCTTTGGACTCCCTGGAGGTGATAAATAATAATAATAATAATTAATATTATAGTATATGTTGTCTTTCCCTAAAATCTGACAGTTGGGATATTATAAGATTGCCATAAAATAAATGTTTCAATACATCAGGAGTAGGAGCAGAACAAGGGACCACTCAGAAGTTGTCTAAGAGTATTCATTTCAGTAAATATGGAGACTACAACAGTGTTAGGCATAATTACTTTAATTTACTGATATTTCAAACTCCATATTAAGGTAATGTAATGATCTGCAGTACACACACATACACTTGTATGCAGATTGACTTGGTTTATGAACATGTCCAATAACCTTAATGACTTAAAACACAGAGATAATTAAGAATAACAGTTCAATAAGGACATAACTGGTTTCGTTGTTGGTGAGCCAACTTCATCAGGTGTCAAAGCACAAAGGTATATACAAAAAGATCGACAGAAACATTATGCACTGAAAACAACAGCGCTATCAAAAACTGTAGTTAAGTTTGAATTGGAGTCTGGACTTCAGTTCTAGCTACATTTATATGCGTGCATGTGATCTTGCAAGAATGCCAGTACTGAATAACAGAGCTATGCGAGTCTGGTAAATTGTAGCTAAGGTTGCTATTCATGTGGGTAGAATCGAGGGCGATTTCTTTTGACTCCAGGATATGTCTTTCAAGTTCATCGTAACATTTGTGAATATTAGAAGTTTGATTCTAGTCTATTTGGTGTTGGCGGCCTTCATCAGAGTTTACAGACAACAAGAATTGGCTGGTGAGGGCACTGACTCAGATTCTATTATAAGAGATGACTCTTTTGTGCTCTTCAAGATAGAGAAACACTGATTTATCAGTTTGTCAGTAATAAGGTTTACCACAACTACAAATAATTCTGTATACTCCTGGTTAGGCTGACTAAGGATAGATCAGAGTATAGGTAAAGTAGAAAAGCACGTTTTGATGTTGAACTTTTTTTTTAAATTCTTGGCAGTTGGGGGGGGAGGAAACTGATGCAAGCTCTGGGGGGGGGAGTTGAAGTAGAATCTTCATTGGTTTGTTGATGATGGTGAAATAGAAGTTTCTTGATATTTAATAAAGGACCTTTTGAGGAAATTAAGTTCATTTTGAAACTCTTCCATCTGATAATAAGGATCTGACTCAATGCGCAAGAGTAGATATAATGCCATATTTCTGTGGAGTGTAGTGATAAGAAGACGTGTGAAGGTATTATCTGTATGTATTGGTTTCCTGAAGTAAGATATTTAGATAAATTGTATGTGGGTGAGTCAATGCCTTCAACTATGGGTTCTTAAGGGAATATTTATTTTGTGAATCTTAGGAAGGCCGTACAACTGTAGGATAAGAGGATGAACAGATCAGAGCAAAAGGCAGATATTCCTTGGTAATTCTGAAATTGCATTTAAAAGATTGTTGGTCCTATTATGTAACTCTCTTGTGGGGTCCCTATTAAGTTCAGAGTAAGTATCTGTCTCTAATAATTCAAGAATTTTATGGCCATAGTCTGTTTTATTTAGAATGACTGTGGCATTTCCTTTGTCAGTTTGAAGGATGATAATATTTTTGTTCTTTCTCAGTTTTTTAATGGAAGATATTTTCACAATTAATAATGCAAAACCACCTTCTGACAACATTTCCCCAAGTGAAAGACTAGCCATTGTGGGAAAACCAGACTTAGATGTTGCACCACAGCTCACACATCACTCGTCATCTGCAGTTATACGGCAAAACGCCAGACATCCGTTGTGCCCATCCACCCTATTCTCCAGACTCAGCACTAGCAGACTTTTTTCTGTTTCCCAAACTTAAAACCACTTTGAAAGGATGTCGTTTCCAAACCATAGAGGAGATTCATGAAAATGCAATAAGAGAACTATGTACCATCACTACTTTTTACTAAGTAAGTTTCTACTAAGGTAGAAGTGGAGGAATTTTTTTGAGGCTTTAGAAAAAGCAACTGACACAATGAAAAAGGAAAAGTTGGTCCTTGTTGGGGATCTAAATAGCAGAGTAGGAAATGATTGTGAGACATACAAAAATATTTTGGGAAAATTTGGAGAAAAGAGTAAAGCTAATAATAATGGCAAATATCTGTTGGATTTCTGCTCAGGACATGGACTGGTTATTACTAACACCATGTTCCAACATAAAAATGTGCACAAATTCACATGGAGAGAAGAGGCAAGGAATAAGAAAAGTCTCATTGCCTATGTTACTGTTGATAGTGATGTTTTCTCCCTGGTGCAGGACACCAGAGTGTACAGAGGATTTGAAATTGGAAGTGATCACTATTTAGTCTTCAGCAGGATAAAATTGATTTTCATATTAAAAAGAATAACATGTAAGAAAGTTTTAAAGCGAATAAAAGTTGAGCATCTCTCAGATGTGAACTGTAGACTAAAGTACACAAGGATTATTGAAGAAAAAATGAAAGAGTTTGAGAACAGAAACCAAACCTTGGAGATTCAGTAGCAAGCCTTGAAGAAAGCCCTGATTGATTCAGCTAGAGAGGCATGTGGTGAAGTTTTCTGCAAGGATAGAAAATTAGAACTCCATGGTGGACACAGGAAGTTAAATTGGCAGTGAAGGAAAAGAAGAAAGCATATCAAAAGTTCCTGGCAAATAAGTCAGCTTTTGCTCTTAGAGAATACAGAGACAAATGCAAGAATGCTAAACACTGTATAAAACTAGCTAAAGAAAAGTCATGGGAGGACTTTGGCAAGAATATAGAAAATAAATATGAAGAAGGTGGCAAAATATTCTGGAGGTTGTTGAAGAAGCCTAGAATTGGAGGAAAGAGTGCTGTAAAAGGAATTAGAGACGATAAAGGTGATATGAAAACAGGAGAAAAAGATATCCTTGAAGTATGGAGTAATTACTTTGAGAAATTGCTAAATGAAACAAGCAGTGATAGCACAGTGGTAAAAAACACTGACCAGTCATGCAGTCAGGAATACATATCCATACTTGAAGTAGAAAAAGCCATCAAAGGCTTGAAATGTGGAAAGGCAGCAGGAGTAGATGATATTCGACCAGAAATGCTGAAGTATGGTGGTATAAGAGTCTTACAGTGGATGCAGTGCATAGTTCAGAAAGCCTGGACAGATGGACAAATTCCTGATGATTGGAGTAGAGCTCTCATAGTACCCACATATAAAAAGGGAAATAAAACTGAATGTGAGAATTACAGAGGTATTTCCCTACTGAGTGTTCATGGCAAGATCTATGCAAGTATACTTGAGAAACGGTTGAGAAGAATTGTGGAAGAAAAGCTTGGTGAAGAACAAGCTGGATTCAGGCCAAATAGAGGCTGTCAGGATCAGATCTTCACTTTACGACAAATAGTCGAGAAAGCATGGGAATATAACAAAGATCTGTATTTAAGTTTTGTCGATTTGGAAAAGGCATATGACAAGGTGCCAAGAGAGAAGCTATTCAATATGCTACAGTTATATGGTATCCATGGGGCATTATATCAAGCAATACTTAGTCTTTATTTGAGTTGTAAGTCAGCAGTTAGAAATGAAGAAAGTACAGGGAGATGGTTTAATATTAAATCTGGTGTGAGACAAGGATGTACATTATCCCCTCTGTTATTGATTATCTACATGGATCACATTATGAAGGAAAGTGGTATTAAACATAATATCAAAATTGGAGATGTTAATGTCAACTCTTTGCTTTATGTAGACGATGTTATACTTCTAAATAAATCCACTACAAGTCTGCAAGATTCTCTTACTAAATTGAATAACTGTTGTAATGTATGGTATGAAGGTCAGCAATATTAAGACAAAGACAATGAAAATAGGCAGAATCACTGAAAATGTCAACTGTGTTGTGAATGGAGAAACTGTGGAACAAGTAAAACATTTCAGCTACTTAGGCACAATTTTTAGTGAAGATGGTAAATTAAATATAGAAATAGACAACAGAATCAGCAAAGCTGGTATGGTGGGAAGTCAACTGAATAAATTCATATGGAATAAGATAGAAATTAGTCGGAACACTAAATTAGCTGTATTCAAACCAGTTTTAACTTATGGATCTGAGAGCTGGGTCAGAAGTAAAACACTTGACCAAAGACTAGAGTCCGCAGATATAAGAGTCCTGAGAAAGATTATAGGCATTAACAGATGGCATCAATGGCAATGTCACATTAAAAACGAGGATATTAGGAAAGAACTTGACATCGTCAGCATCCAGGAATGCATTAGCAGAGCTAATCTCAGGTGGTATGGTCACTTAAACAGAATGGGCGAAGAAAGATTAGCAAAACAAGTGTTCTCTGCTAGGTTGGCAGCAAAACGACCCAGAAGAAGACCAATATATAGGTGGATTGATACGGTACAAAGTGCCTTAGACGATAGAAATATAAGATCTGATAATGTTGGAGTCTTGACAAGTAACAGACTGATTTGGAGGAAAATTGTAGACAGGAAGTTCGTACACCCCTTGAGGGTACATGGCAGAAATTTGATGACGATGATGCATCATCACAGAAAGTGCATTCCAGGAAGCATTACAACAATGGCAGAAATGTTGGGAATGGTGTATCACTAGTAGGGGGAGGACTACTTTGAAGGGGACAGTGCTTAAAATATTGTAAAATCAGCAATAAAGTCTTCATAGCAAAAGTTCTTTTTTATTAACACACCTTGAATATATACAAAGACAAGCTATGCATTTTGGATAATTATGGAGACAACTACCGTGTTTTAGTAAAACTTTAGTTTAATATAAACCATAATCCACATTCAACGTTTTGACCTTTATATCAAGGTCATCTTCTTGAGCATATATACTATATACAGAGAAACAAGCTGCACTACAATCTACATGGTTTGTTAAAGTTACTGACCAACCGTTACAACAATTATTGGCCTGACCTCTGGTGAAAGAAAAAAAAAAAAAACCTTACTACATTAAAGCTCGAGTCCTATTATTAATATTATCTATTGGTTGTAAAATTACATTGGGAGCGACAACAAGTCTATATATATATATATATATATTAACATCATGATTATTATTATTATTATTAAACAAGACCTCATGGAGTCAAAGACTCATCTAGGAGGTCCTTTTATCTCACACACATCTCATCATACCGGGTCTTAAACACATTCAAACTCCTTGCAGACACCACACTCTCAGGCAAGGCATTCCAATCATTCACAACTCTGCATGAAAAAAACCTGCCTCTCACTCCCCTACTCACACCCTCTTTATACAATTTCCAGGTATGACCTCTGGTTCTCCCCTGATCTCCCACTATTCTCTGTAGAACTTCTCCACCACTGATCCTATAACAACCCCTTACCAACTTGTAGGTCTCCATCATATCTCCCCTCTTCCTTCTCTCCACTAGACTCTGCAAATTACATCTTTTCAATCTTTCCTCATACTCGACATTCCAGAGGTCAGAAACTACCTTAGTCAGTCGCCTTTGGACCCTTTCCAACATCTCTTCATCCTTCTGAAAACCAGGTGACCAAATCTGGGCACAATAATCCATGTGTGGCCTAATCAAAGCCTTATACAATGGAACAAGAATCTCCCTACTTCTACACGTCAGTGTCCTCTGCATCATTCCCAGAAGTCTTTGTGTTGTCTTCACAATTTTGGCGATGTGTCCCCTAAATTTTAGCTCCTTATCCACTATCACTCCCAGATCTCTTATTTCCTCTACTTCCAACAATATATTCTCATCAAGCATAAATTCTGCATCCCATCTTTGTTTTCCAAATTTTAAAACCTTACATTTTGCAACATTGAACTCACATCCCCATTTGCTTGCCCAATCACTCAATTTATTCAAGTCTTCTTGCAAGGCCACAACATCTTCACTACTCTTTATGGTTCGTCCCAACTTTGCATCATCTGCAAACAACTGAATATCTCCATCCAAATCTTCGCCAATATCATTAATATACAAATTAAATAGTAATGGCCCTAAAACAGATCCCTGAGGCACTCCACTAGTGACTTTCCTTTTCCTGGATATTGCACCCCCATACACAACTTGTTGATACCTATCAGATAGCCAGTCTCCAATCCAATGCACTAATCTAATATCCAACCCCATCTGCTCTAGTTTGACTGTCAACTTATCGTGAGGTACTCTATCAAAAGCTTTTGCAAAATCCAAGTATATTACTGTGTATCCTTCTCCTCTGTCCAAGGAAGCAGTCACTTTATTGTAATAAGTAAGTAGATTACTAAAACACGACCTCCCTTTAGCAAATCCATGCTGTCCATCAAAGATTATACGATTGGTGTCAACCCAACTCTGGATCCTAGTTCTCACAAGCTTCTCCAACAACTTAACCACAACACCTGACACACAGATAGGCCTATAGTTTGATGCTTGAGTTCGATCACCTCCTTTATGAAGTGGCACAATCTTGCCCTCCTTCCACTCTTTAGGGACTTGACCAAGTGCAAGACTCGTATTAAAAAAATATGTCAAGGCAGGTGTCAACTCTCTGGCACATTCCTTCAGAATATGCGGTGATATATTATCAAGTCCCACAGCCTTATTTACATCTAGTTTACTCAACTCCCCAAACACCTCTTGCTCACTTACAGTCAGTCTCTCCTCCCCATCATCAACTGCTCTTAATCTCTCCATGAAGTCACATTCATAAGATTGAAAGATCTTTATGAACTGCTCATTAAGTATCTCCACCACACATTCTGCAACAGCTGTCTTTATACCATTTCCTCCAATCAATGTCATCCTTCCATAATCATTCTTTCTTTTGCTGGCTACATATCGAAAGAACTCCCTAGGATTCTTTTTAGCTTCATTAGCTAACTGCTGTTCATACCTCTCTTTAGCTACTCTCACCAACCAAGTCACTCTCCTTGCCTGGTCTTTGTAGAACTCATGAAATTGGTTACTTCCACTTCTCTTATGCTGCCTCCACAATGCCCTTTTTCTCTGTATTGCATGCTTAATCTCTTTATTCATCCATCTCACACCTAACTTATTTAACCTTCTCACCCGTGGTATACATTTAGACATTGCATCCACTAAATATTTTTTGAAAATCCCCCAAGCTGCATTGATCTCTTTTCCAGCTAACTCCTCATTCAATGCTACACCTGCAAGCTGTCTCCTGAGCTCTTCATAATCACCCCCCTTGTAGTTCCACATATACCCTTTTTTCACAGGGGTCCTTGCACTGCTGGCAACCACCCAAGTAATCACCTCATGGTCACTTTCACCAATTGGTGGATGATTTGATACCTCATTGATAATTACATCCTCCGATGAGATGACCAAATCCAAGACCCTTAATCCTCTTGTGCCCTCTGTTACATACTGTCTGAGGTAGTTATCCCTCAAAAACTCAAGAAACTCATTTTCTTTACTTCCAGTTGCTATCTCTTCATTCCAGTCTATATTGCCATAATTAAAATCACCCATAATGATCACCCTTTTCTTATTTGCTTGGCTTATTTGACTATACATTTCACTATCACCACCATCCACATTACCAGGTCTATAACAACATCCCACCAAGTATTTGATTCTATTCACCTCTATCTCACACCATACTGCCTCAAAACCACTGGCCCCATTTTCCTCTTGCATCTCTACCTTGTATGAACATAACTCTTTCTCTATCATCAATAGCACTCCCCCTCCCTTTTTACCCCTTCTATCCTCACGAAACACATCATACCTTTCCATCTCTATTCCTGTCAGGATGTCATCCTCATCTAACCATGTCTCACTTATTCCGACAATCTCTGGGTGCACAGATGCAATTAGTGCAACCATTTCATCCGCCTTGTTTCTTATACTTCTAGCATTGGTATACAAACACAACAACTCATTTCTGGATCTACAACTAGTTCCACTGATACCACTCACTCGATGTGATCTCTCCATGCTGGACTGGGGCCATTTCCCTTTCTGCTTCTTCATTTTAGAACCCTTTGCAATTCCATCTGTTTCCTTTTGATCCCTGATCATCCCATTACTTTCCTGCTGATTATACATATAAATTCCAACCGGTTGGTATGGAATGGTTTCCAATACTAGCTGAAGGTTGCCTAGAGTCCTGAAATATGCTGGATACTAAATATTAGGTAGGCTAAATGTGTGCCCTCCAGATTCTTGGAATTTTCATGTCATCATTATTGTTGATATTTGGGTGGTTTATCAGAATTTCGCAGGCTTCCTTAAATTTTCTTTCATACCAGGTTTTTGTATGGTGTAAAGAGCAGGTACGTTTCCAGCTGATTTGGTGTAAGGTATTGGGAGAGCAAGATCTGAAAGGCCTGCTTCACCAAAATGGTTATATTTAATGTGTCTTATATATATAGGGATTGTATGTCCTGTTTCACCAATGTACGGTAAGTTACAGGTGCAGTGGATACAATAAACTCCAGGATGTGCCAATGGGAGATGAGGATCCTTAGAGGTTGAATATGTTTTTAAGTTTTGTAGGTGGTTTAAAGGTGGCATTGAGATTATAATGATGTAGGATTCTGTTGATTTTTTCTGATAACCCTTTAATGTATGGGATGGCTATGGTTTTACTGTAATCTAGATTCTGGAGCATATACATAGTATATATACAGAGAAACAGGCTGCACTACAATCTACATGGTTTGTTAAAGTTACTGACCAACCATTACAATTAATGGCCTGACAAAGACAAGCTATATTACATTTCAAGCAGTATACCAAAATGACAATGATTTGATCAAGTGTCGTGTCATTCTACTGGCCTGACCACTAATTAGAAAAAAACTACATCAAAGCTACATCCTATTTATAGCATCATCAGAGAAAAAATTCATATAAATACTTTTAGTACAGCAAAATTGGTAGCCTAAACAATAATTTAACATGTGTTTGTTATATTAAAGTTAAGATCCTAGATTACTACAGTCCTAATTATAATTAATACTTAGACCAGAGCTGTCCAAAGCACTGTCTGTGGCCGGATGTAGACCGCGATGCGATTTTGTGAGGCCTGCCAGTGGGCTTTGATTTTCATGAGCAAAAAAATAAAATAATCTGAATTAAATGCGTATTAGATATTTTAATTCTATCACTAATCGATAATCTCAATGTTGGTAATTTTATTTGGTGTTTTTACATCGCTATATACTGACGTGTTTTTCAAATATTAGAAGTGTCAAAAAAGGATTTTCTTCCAATGTGCACGCTCTGGGCGCTCGCGGGAAACGTGAGCGTGTGATTAACAATGTTCATTTGTTCAGCTATTGAGGTTGTGTTGCTGCTGCTCACCAAATTACTAGATATGCATTGTGATGCAGCCCTAGGATAATTTTTTTTTAATGCGGCCCTCAGATTACCTAAGGTTGGACAGCCCTGTCTTAGACCAAAAGGTTATGTGGGTAGAATACGTGCCAACCATATTTCATATTGATCAAATCACTGTCACTTTGGCATACTGTTTGAAATGTAATATAGCTTGTCTTTGTATATATGGGTGTATATACGCCAGATGATGACTTTAACATGAAGGTCGAAACGTCGGGAAATTAGAGTAATTATTCCTAACACAGTTGTAGTCTCCATAATTTACCAAAATGAATGCTGATCACCATGAAACACTAAAGGAAAGGATATCTAAGAGTGTGGTTAGTAAAGATGTGTGTACTAGGTTCTTTACTTGGAGGAGAGTGATGAATGAGTGGAATGGATTGCCGGAGATGGTTGTGATGGCCATAACAGTGAATAAGTTTAAGGAGATGTATGGCAGGTATTGTTTGAATAATGGGTAGTGTGGATCTCCTGCAATGAGTTCTTTTGACTCCATAGAAATACCCTTCTAAATAATAATAATAATAAAAATTTGGGAGAAGGATGGAGCTGTATAAAAGAGTCAGGCTACATTTTGGTTATGTAAACTGGTATTATTTGACTGCATCTTGACTACTGTGCACTGGTCATTTGGGTCCCTTCGAGACCAGGAGGTGGTGAAGAGAATTCAGAGTTGAATGAACTACCTAGTGACCGGTCTGCAGAATAATACTGCCATTGAAAGTGTGTGTGGGGTGCAAAGTTTAGTTGATAGGCAGAAAAGATAGGATATAAACTTATTAGTTATTAAAGAGTTGTATAAGGTTGACACAAAGGAAATTTTTCAATAAATGACAAATAGCAAGATAACCATAACTAGGGGTAGTGGAAGTTGTGTAAGAGTGTGGTTAGTAAGGATGTGTGGACAAGATTTTTTGCATGAAGAGTGGTGAGTGAGTGGAATGGATTGCCAGAAATAGTTATGAGTGCCCTGACAGTAAATGAGTTTAAGGAGAGGTATAACAGGTTTTGTGTATAAAAGTAGTGTGGATCTCCTGTGGGTATCTCTATGGAAACAATAATTTAAATGGATTTGGTGCGAGTCAGCTGGAGAAACTGCAGAAAGAGGTAGTATAGATGACATGGAAGAGCAGCAAAGTGGGGTAGGAGAGCTTGTGAATGAAGAGGTGAGTGAGAATGAGAGAGAAGGAACACAAACAGGGAAATGTTTGCCTTGTGTTCTCCTGTCTCCATCATCTACAAAAAGTGTGGATGATGATGGATACAGGAGAGGATGTGTCTATGTACAAGAAAGGATTGGGATGACCAGGGATGTAGGAAAACAAATTGGTCTAAGAAGAGGGGCAAGATCAGTGATGATAGAAAAGAGTGGCTGGGAGTCATATCTGAGGAATTTTATTTATTTATTCGTATGGGGTTCCCCCATCTGAGGAGTGGGTTGATGAGACTTGTTATAGTACCAGAAATAAGCTGGTATGTAGGTTTACAAATGCCAGATGTATTCTAAATAAAGGAAATTAAATTGTAGTATTAAGAGCATATTCACCAGAAAATTGTTGGAATAAAGGAGACATGGTTAGATAAGCATGACATTCTGAGAGGAATAGAGATGGGTGAATATCATGTTTTTTTGTGAAGATCAACAGGGAAGAAAGGGAATTTTTCAATATACAGGAGTTATGCCATTAAGGTGGAGATGAAAGCAGCAAATGGTAGTTTTGAAGAAGCATGGTATGAGGTGGAGGTGAAAAGAATGAAATATCTAGTTAAATATATTTGCTATGTCTGCACGGTTAGCCTAGTGGCTATGCGCTTCGCAACCATATGCCTGGGGAAGGAGTGTCCTAGGTTCGATTCCCCCTCGGTGACATGAGGAGCTGAAGGATCTTCCTCAGCCATAGCCAAGTTAGCCAGTCTTGGGCATGGACAGCAGGGTTTTTTCCTCAGTTTATTCTGGGGTTTTTCATCCCGCAAAGCAGGCAAACTGGCCTTGAGAACTTAACACTACAGGCCATAGGATATACTGGGGCATAGGGCTGACCACCTTATCCTGTAAACGGATTGAGGTCCGATGATCAATGGACCCTCGACACCGCAAGGTAAAAGAAGGTATAAAGAAGATGAGATGAGATATATTTGCTATAGACATGGTAATATGGAAGACAATGGGAAGGAATTCATCATCAAATTCATGATATATATACAGGATATATATATATATATATATACAGTGTACAGGATATGATAGTACTACATGAAAAATTTTACATCATTACTAACTTCCTATCTATTTTCCTCCAAATCAGTCTGTTAAATTTCAAGACTTCAATATTATCAGGTCTTATATTTCTGTCTTCTAAGGCACTTTTTACTGTATCAATCCACCTATATCTTGGTCTTCCTCTGGGGTCTTTTTCCTGCCAACCTGGCAGAGAACACTTGTTTTGCTAATCTTTCTTTTCCCATTCTGCTTAACTGACCATACCACCTGAGATTAGATCTGCTAATGCATTCCTGGATGCTGACAAAATCAAGTTCTTTCCTAATATCCTCGTTTTTAATATAATATTGCCACTGATGCCATCTGGGAAGGAATTGTACAGGCATACTGGTCTAGATCAGGGGTCTCAAACTCAAACACAGCAAAGGGCAGTCAATTGAGAAATTCAAATTACTGAAGGGTTTCTATAAGATTAATCCAGAAGATATTTTTGAGAATAGGGTTGGTGGTGGGAGGACTAGGGGCCATACATGGAAGCCGGGCAAAAATGTGGTTAACAGGGGTGTTAGAGCTAGGTTCTTTACTTGGAGAGTGGTAAATGAGTGGAATAAGCTGCCAGAGTCTGTTGTGGGTGCTATGACCGTGAATGAGTTTTAAGGCGAGGTATGATAGATACTGTGTGAAAGACAAATAGTTGTTCTTGACATGATGTTACGGCCTTCCTCGATGAGTCTGTCGACTCCTTGGAGTTGCCCGTAATAATAATAATAATAATTAAATGTATATCAGGCATGGGCCATATTCAATATTATTCTGTGATCCAAAACATAAACTAAAAAAAATAAAGGCTCAAATAAAGCCCCTTTTGTTGCCGGGCCTTTACGACTCACATAAACAGCTACACCACCATTTAAATTTTAAATTTATAACTATTTTTATTTTTAAATTTTAAAAAAATAACAAGTTGAGAAATAAGTTCAATTACATTTTATTCCTACTTTGAGAAAATTGTTTAAATACATAATTTTGACTTATAAAAATAAAGATTTTTATCTACGAGTCCTTTTTTTAATTTGATTTACAACCTGAAACCTTACATCTTTTCCTTACTAACATGTCAAATGTGCTTTTCATTTCATGTTGCAATATGAAGTATTGCATTTAATCTAGAATCTTTTATCCGTGAGCAGAACTTTGACTTATTAAGTTTCATAATTGAAAATTATGAATCACATACATAGATGCTTTCAGATTGACAACATTTCTGCACAATAAATTTTATATTTGGGATATTTACTGCCATTGTATCATGTGGCTTAAAATGGCTGCGTGACAAGTAACTTCTATGCAGTGTTACCAACATTTGATGATAGAAACATGGTACAAAAGAATTGTAGTAATAAGTTTTACTTTTGTTTAAAGCTGTCATAAAACATTTAGAAGTTTGAATTTTTTCTGTTTTAATCCCTGCAGGATGTTAGAGTCATTGATTTTTAGAAAAGAAATCATTAAGGTTGCGAGCCGGATACGAAGCCTTCGGGGGCAGTATCTGGCCTGCGGGCGGCCAGTTTGTGACCCCTAGTCTAGATCATTGCTTCCCAACTGGCAGTATGCATACTCGGAGGGAGGGGTACGTGCAGGCCGTTCGGGGGCACACGAAAAATAATCAGTAATGGCGGAAAAGCAAGTAAAGTAAACAAAAAGCAAAAAACGTTAGTTATGGAACAATAAATGTCAAGTTTGAATCAGTTATTTTAAAAACAAGGGATTCAATTTATAGAATGGATTTAAAAGGGGTACACAAGTGGAAATAGGATTTAATTATAGTAATATAGGCTGGAATAAAGAGACAGCATCTGGGAGAAAAGAGGATGAATTTCTTGAGTTTTTGAGGGACAATTAACTTAGGTACATAACAGAAGGTACGCAGGGGGTTCAAGAGTCTTGGATTTTATTACCTCATCAGTCAACATTATTATTATTATTTGACACCTACAGGGAGTCCAAGGACTCATCGAGGGAGAGTGTGCCAACAGCATCGAACGATTGATCCCTTCCACCTACTAACTGTGCTCAAACTTGCTTAACTTTTTGCGTGAGCCATTAGTAGCAGAGGCTCTACCAATCGACCAACCATTATTGTAAAAGTGTTAAATCTCCCTCCTAGTTGGTGAAAGTGACCATGAATGATTACTTAGGTGGTGGCCAGCCATATGAGGACATCTGTGAGAAAGGGAAATGTGAACCAGTAATTATGACAAGCTCAAGAGACAGCTTGCAGCTACATCATGGAATGAAGAACAAGATGGAAAGGATGCTGCTTGGAACCTGTTCAGGAACAGTCTAGCAGAGACAACATCTGACTCCATTCCAAAGGCCAGGTGATCAAATAAGGCAGGTGTGAAATAGATGAATGAAGAAGTGAAGATTGCTATTTGGAAGAGGGCATCAAATGAGACGACATAAGATGAGTGGTGGAAATAGTCAATTGCATGAGGAATACAGAGAACAAGCAAGCGAGATAACTCACTTGTTAAGAATAGAAAAAGTGCAGCATAAGCAGCAATTGGCTAAGGAGACCGAAACAAAAAAAAAAGTGGAAGAAACAATGATTATGGAAGGATGATACGAGTTGGAGAAAATGGCAAAATGATAACCACTGAGAAGGAAATACAAGAGATGTTAAATGAGCAATTTATAAAGGTATTTCATCCTCATGAAAGTAACATCAATGCAGAACTTGAGAGCATTGGGGGCGGGGGGGAACACTGATAATAAGTGAGCAATAAAATATATGAGGAATTAGTAAACTTGAGGTCAAGTTTTCATAACAGATTTCATACTGTCATAATGGGTTTGAAGGCCACTCTAATGTCATGAGATTTCAGGAGATTTGCAATTTTTAGTGAATGTCTGCTGATAAAAGGGATGGAAACTGAGGCTCTGTAATGAATGTCATGGATCTGTTATGCTCACCCAAGGACCACAACTCTTTCAACAAACATCCTGGAATTTACAATATTCCATGTTCTTGTAGCCTTAATTACATAGGGTAAACATTAAGAAGTTTAGAAATAAGACAAAAAGAGCATGTTGGAAACGTCAGTAACAGCAGAGAAGGCAGCTCAGGTCTGGCATTCCATTTCTTCCACACTCACCACAACATTGAATGGGACCAGGGTTCCATGCCATACATATAAGACAACTTCAGCGGCTGCAACATCAAAGAGGTTACAATGGTAATCCACTCACAAGAAACCAAGAGATGATTTTGTGTGACATTTGGAAGTAACTAATTAGATCTTTTAACACATCGGACTTTAATTTTTCTGCAAACTATCGGGCTTACTTGCTGAACAATGACCGACCATGTGCCAGCTTCCATATCCACGTGTTTCTGTTTTACTTGTATTTTCATGTAACAGTTCCTGTACATTCAGTGTTTAGTTATGTAATAATTCATATTTAATACTTGTTATATATTTGTGGTGAAACTAGTAGGTTTATTAAATAATTATTATGACCTATAAACCCGGTGTTAGTTATTTTTTTTATTACATTTGTTTGTTTTTTTTGGGGGGGGGGGTAAAAAAATCAACATACTCATCATTAACTGATATTTCTGGAGTCCTGCTTATTTATTTTTGCATTTGCATACAAATTTAATAGCATATGTGAAGATCTATAAGCACTCATGTTTGTTTCTTTATTCTCTTCTGCTACCTCACTAGATCATTTTTTTATACAATGAAACCTGTGGTGAATTCATCGCTAAAAAACACACGTACTAACCACAGTGATAAAACTTATCACTGTGGTTAGTACTTGTGTTTTTTAGTGACTCATTAGATCATGATTTAACCAAACTTATTACATTTGTTTGTTTGTTTTTTGGGGGGGGGGGTAAAAAAATCAACATACTCATCATTAACTGATATTTCTGGAGTCCTGCTTATTTATTTTTGCATTTGCATACAAATTTAATAGCATATGTGAAGATCTATAAGCACTCATGTTTGTTTCTTTATTCTCTTCTGCTACCTCACTAGATCATTTTTTTATACAATGAAACCTGTGGTGAATTCATCGCTAAAAAACACACGTACTAACCACAGTGATAAAACTTATCACTGTGGTTAGTACTTGTGTTTTTTAGTGACTCATTAGATCATGATTTAACCAAACTTCCCTTCCAATCATATAATTCCATACATGACTGCATGAGAGAATCTTATCTGCATCTTTCTTTACCTTAGCTACTGTGCTGCATGCAACACCTCTCACTTTTCTCTGATTACACTTGTTTTCCTTGTTCCTTTTTCTCATTCATTGCAACATACAGTTTCATGCTTGTAACTATCTTATTTTCTTTCATCTTTTCAGTACAGGTAACCCTCATATAATGCGGTACTTATACAACGCGGTTTCGATATAACGCAGTCTACAATTTCTAGTAACCCTTTATTTTATTTTTTTTTTCATATTTTTCACCATGGGACTTAAAAATCAAATTTTATCTTTGTTAAATTTGTGTCTGCCCATATCGCACAAGTAGTTATAAGTATCAAATTTAGTTTTATTGCATCACTGAATAAAGTACTGTTCAGAGGCTTTTGCAGTCTGTGTCAGACTCAACAAATAGTGCAATTAGAGACAGATGGAATAAAAACGGCGCTAAATAATAAATCACATGTCCCTTCTCACAGAAACTATGCTGTATAGACTTAAGTAAAACCATATGTTGCACCGAAACACAGTATCTAACTAAAAACTCTTGTCCAATTTTTCAATTATGAAATAAGTGTTTGTTTTATTGCATTTGAAATTCTCAATGTCATTATGACAGATCACAAAGGCTAACTTAAAATAAAAGACTACCAAGAATTGAAACATGCCATATAATGAACGTGTGAGTTTGCCTGCCACCTCAAACACAAACAAGAAGCCACAAAATTCAACCAAGGGTTGAAATGTTTGTGTGAATTGAGAGTCAGTAATGAGAAGTTCCATCGGAAAGATAAATGACACCCTGTTGTGAATGTGTTAAAACTAATAATGAATGTTGTATGACGGTTTCAGATGTTATGGAATTCGATTGAAGAGATTTAGCATTTCAACTCAACACTTGTCAGTTGCTTTTGTCTTTGGGTTGAGCGATCTTTTGTTTATACTGCACCAATGATATGCACATCTTTATAGCTGCTGTCTTGTGTAAAACAAAATTCAGCTTGTACTTATTGTAACAATTAAAATAAAAACGTGAATCATTTATAAGCATATAAAAGGATATCACTTGTAAATCATTGACATACCAGAAAAATTCTCAGATATGCAACCTCTGGCACGAGTGCCATAGGTTCGCCATCTAGGGTTTACTGTATAAAGTGTTTATTTTTGAAAATTGTCTTCGTTTTCTGCCAGGAAAGCACATTTAAAATCATAAGTGTGTTACTCTCAGGCTGAGCAGTTTATTTTCTGGTGAGTTACATACATATGAGAATTATACAAATGATATCCAAGAGATTTTAAGTGGTGACGACCTCCGGCCACTTAAAGAACATCCACAAAATGTTATTTCTGAAGACACTGATGATGATTAAAATATGTGCTTTATTTTATTGTGTCTAAAACATTTATGCATTATGCAATGAAATGTATGTACAATTTGTAATTTTCAAAATTTTATACTACATATTTGTCTCATAGTTTATGTTTTCTTAATTTACATGAATTATCTGAATTAAATAAAAATATTGTTTTTGTTGCATATGTCATTGTTGTTTATATAATTTAAAAAAAAAATGATTTCGGAACCTAATCCTACTTTTTCTATGTGATCTAAGTCTCGTATAACATGATTTATATAATGCGCCATTTCTATGGAACCTAACATCCGCATTATATGAGGGTTACCTGTATTTCTTTATTTCAATATTTGTTCTAAACAGCAGAAAGTTTCACGCTCCTCATTACTTAACTTACTTTCCTTAAATGCTCCACTATGATTCAGCACCGTGAAGTTTTTTTTTTTCTTTTTTTTCTTTTTTGTGCATAGAAAAAAACATCAATTACAACAAACCACAATTATAATAATTTTTTTTTATTTCTGTAAATAAATAAATTAACAACACTGATAGAAAAAAACTATTATTTCCCTTCGGTTGATGGTGTGAACATGTAGTCAACAAATGATTTGTAAATGTCACTGAATTCCAAAGTTTATGATCCAACATGAAACAAACAAAAAGACAATAATTTCAGAGCAACTGGAGAGTGTGCAGAACGTGCTGTCTTTAGATGCTGTGATTGTATTTAAGGTATTCATTTTTTTATGTAGTCTGCGTGGTTAGCCTACTAGCTGTGCACTTCGCAACCATATGCCTGGGGAAGGAGTGTCCAAGGTTCGATTCCAGTCAGTGATGTGAGGAGCTGAAGGATCTTCCTCAGCCATAGCCAAGTTAGCCAGTCTTGGTCGTGGACAGTAGGGTTTTTTCCCTAGTTTATCCTGGGGTTTATTATCCTGCAAAGCAGGCAAACCAGCCTTGAGACCTCAACACTACAGACATAGGATACACCAGGGCGTAGGGCTGACCACCTTATCCTGTGAACGGTTTGAGGTCTGATGATGAACAAGTAAAAGAGGGTAAAAGGAAGATGAGATAAGAGATTTATTTATGTATTTATTTATGATGGGTATTTGAAGTCACACTGCCATCTGTTAGATACTGTATGGTCACTCCCATACCTAATATGGTTTTTGGAATGAAGTCTCTGCATGAAGAAGTGATAGCCTATGGATTGGAAGGCAGATATATTGCCATCCAGCCAAAACTAAACTGGTCCTTCGTTGATCTCCCTGAGAGCACACATAATCATAACTAATCCACTAAATACAAATATATACTTTTTGGAAACTTTTTTATCTTGTAATTTTTAAGATGAATTTTACCTGATGGGAAATGCTGGATCATATTCAAAATCCTTCAGCTCTGCAGGATACCCAATTGATACTAGGCGTCCAACAATCAATCCAAACTGCAAAGATTCATATTCTGGACTTTTGTATTCTAGAACAGTCACAAGAAAACTGGTAAACTAAAAGCAAAAAATTTAATATATTATTATAAATAAAAATTTGTTATTTTAAGAAATAAAACCAGAATTTAAAAGATTAATGTCAACTTATCACTGATACACTACTTTTTAGTAGCTTGGCTAGCCTTTCAGAGTAATCTGGAACTGAAGAGAGAAAAGAAAGAGGAAAGTAAACTCAGTGGAAATGAATCATGCTCTTTTTGTTCTTCCTGGTAATAATAAACTTACTGTATTTCAGAGTACACAAATATCTGAATTATATGTTTATGAAAGAACGGGATTCACTGAGTTATCTTTAACCTGCACCTCATTTTTCTCATCATTCTTCCTCTCTGCTTTACCTTTTTATTTAACTATTCTTGCTAATAATCAACTTGAAATTATCCCAACAATAAGCTTATTTTGCACTTGGTTAGACTATAATAAATTTAGTTTAATCCTTTATCCAAGTGTAAGCAAACAAAGTTTGTGCCTGAAAATATCTTCAGGACTGAGGTAAGGTGGTACATCCCTTGGCAACTCGTAGCAAAGGTGGACCAAGCTCTCATGACTTCTTTATTTGCTGGATATCATGGTCAGTTTAATAATATTACTTTGCTACTTACCAATATGCTACTGACAGAGGATCTCAACCTTATTAAGCCTCATTCCCTTCTGACATATTTCAATTATTCAAATTCACCATATATACAGGTTATTTTTCATGATGAATAAAAATATACAAAAAGCTATATGGCATTGCAATAAGTTTGTATAAGGTTAACAGCTGTTCAAAGATGAAGTAACATCTTGAGCAAAAGAGAAATACTAGTTTTTAGAAGCAGAGGAGACAATGGTTGTGATGTTTTATGCTAGAAGAGGCTTGATGTCAGGGTGATTCCAAGAAGAGAAATTGCATCTTAACAGCCAACATCAAAAACTAAACTTCACTATAGAAACAGAAAATAACAATCATTCCCATTTCTAGACATGCTAGTTACATGAATTCCTAATTGCTCATTATCCTTCTTCATTTACAGAAAATATACTGTAAATATTCATTTACTGTAAATACACTTATACATTTAAGTATCTACATAAACAATCACACCACCACCCTTCTCAACAGTATGGCATCCTCAAAACATTTGCACACTGAGCTATGGCTATTTGTTCAAATAACACAGTCCTCGTAACTAACTGTGCTCAGGACCTTTGCAGCAACTTTTAAGCCAATTGATACAGCCTAAATAAAATACTGTGTGCACTTCCATCCCTCCTATACCCAACACACAGTGTATACAGTTCCTGCAGTTTGGCCTACCCAGGACAGACTGGTAAATCAGTTAACATCTGCCTAGAAGAACACAAAAGTTACATCTAAGATTATCTGTATGGCAAGTCAGGATTGGCAGTTCATGCTCTGGATACTCCTTCACATAGGATAAGATGGAGGAAAACATCTATATTAACATGGAAGTCATTAAAGGTTTGAGAGACTAGTTTTAGAATCTGCATCGGCTATGAAGTACTCTACCAATCCCGACAAATATGGTTACATTAATTTACAAAAGATCTAGGAGACTATCATTTTAAGATCTGATAGCCTGACTTCTCTAAATTAAGTTCATGGTTATCTGACCCATTGAGGGTGCCATGTAAGAACATCAGTTCTCTTTTCAGTTAAAATTTGAATTGTCTTCCACATTACTTAGTTCAGTGCTGCATGCCTGTCACAGATATAAGTGTGATCTGATGATCCTGGATAGAAAACAAGCAAAATATTAGTAAGTTTAATAAATGTGGTTTTCTCCCCCTCTTGGTGTTTTTTATACCATGAAGCATTATTACAAATCAGTAATATCCCATATCCTGTCATTTCTATTCTCCCTGAAAATACTACACCCTTACTTCTATCCCAATAAATTATTATTATTACAGGCGACTCCAGGGAGTCCTTAGACTTATCGAGGGAGGCCTAAACATCATGTACACACAACTATACGACATTCTCAGTGTATCTATCATACCCTGCCTTGAACTCACTCACTGTCATAGCACCCACAACAAACTCTGGCAGCTTATTCCACCCATTTGCCACTCTTAAAAGTAAAGAACCCAGCTCTAACACCCTAGCTAACCACACTCTTACCCAGCTTCCATAGGTATCCCCTAGTTCTCACACCACCACCAGTCCTGATTTCAAAAATATCCTCTGAA
This sequence comes from Typopeltis vanoorti, assembly GCF_054136105.1. NCBI lineage: Eukaryota > Metazoa > Arthropoda > Arachnida > Uropygi > Thelyphonidae > Typopeltis > Typopeltis vanoorti. The sequence goes on along the minus strand of NC_143552.1, from coordinate 66,149,722 downwards.
TTAATCCTATAGAAACCCTTTAGTAATTTGAATGTCTCAATCATATCTCCCCTTTTCTGCCTATCAACTAATTTATTACCCCACAAATCTTCAACCAGTTCTCATAAGGTTCATTCCATAGACCTGCTATCATCTTGATCACTCGCATCTGGATCCTGTCCACCTCCTCCCCATCAAGAAGAAACCCTGGCACCCATATCTGGGCACAGTAGTTTAGATGGGATCTTATCAAGACTCGATACAGAGGTACAATAACTTGTTTGTCTTTGCTCGTCAAAGTATTTTTCAACAAAAGTGAGTTGATGAGCTGATTTAACCACTTTTGCAATGTGCCCCCTAAACATCATCTCCCTATCCACCAACACTCCCAAGTCACTGGCCTCATCAATCTCCTGGAGTACAGTTCCACCAATGTGATATACTGTTGCTAATCTTTTTACCCCAAAATACATAACCTTACATTTTGTCACATTAAATTGACATCCATTCTCCTTAGCCCAGAACTCCAATCTCTCCAAGTCGTCCTGAAAGATTTTGACATCTTCTGCATTCACTATTGTCCTACCCAAATTTGCATCATCAGCGAACAAATGAACTGTTCCTCTTAGATCCTTCCCTATATCGTTAATGAACAAATTAAACAGAAGTTGTCCAAGAACAGAACCCTGTGGCACACCACTAGTCACAGACCGTTTTTTAGACTCTACTCCCGAATAAACTACTCTCTGATATCTCTCCTTCAACCACCCACCTATCCATCTCACCAATCCTATATCCATTCCCATATGTTGTAGTTTACGGATTAGAATTCAAAGTGGTATCCTGTCAAATGCCTTAGCCAGGTCCAGCAGTATCACTGTAAACCCATTACCCTTATCCAGTTCAGCCGTCACTGTGCTATAAAACTTGAGCAAGTTACTGAAGCATGATCTACCCTTCATAAAGCCATGCTGTCCCCCATACAGTATCTCATTTTCATCAATCCATTCCTGTATTTTTCTCTTGACTAATTTCTCCAAGACCTTGACAACGACTCCTGATATGCTGATCGGTCGGTAATTTGCAACAGTAGTCTTGGATCCTCCTTTATGCAGTGGAACTATTTTTCCCCTCTTTCCACACCTTCGGGACTAAACCAGACCTGAGACTCAGATTAAACAACATGGTCAAGGGCACTGATAATTCTTAAGCCGCTTCACGTAAGACCCGTGCCGGTATACCATCCAATCCCACAGATGTATTCACATTAATTCTGTTCTGTAATAGACTATTCACCTCCACTTCATTCATCACAATTCCCATATAAACTAATGGTTTCTTCCTTTTTCAACGTCACCACCTGGATGATATACTCTTGCAAAGTACTCGCTCAGTAATTCCAGTATATCGACTGATTCAGTGACATCCTTACCATCGGCATTCCTTAAAATCATTCTGCCGTGTACATTTTTTTTTTTGCTTGCAGCATATTGAAATAACTGTTTGGGATTCTCTTTAGCTTGCATAGCTAGTTTCCCTTTATCCGCTTTTGCTTTTTTTACCACACTCGTTACCCTTCTAGCCTGCACTTTACACCGTTCATGTGCCTGCAGGTCACCGTTCTCTTTAAATTCCCTCCACAGTTGTTTCTTTTTTTGCAGCTCAAGCTTAATGCTGTTATTCATCCATTTAACTCCTACTTGTTTTACTATTCGGACCCTAGATATACAATCAGCCATAACCTCTGTAAATGCTCCTTGACCACTTCCCATGCTCTATGGACATCCAGCCCTTGCAGTTTTACATGTCATGGCACTGATCCAAGCAATCTCCTAAGCTTGTCATACTTGCCAGCATGGTAATTCCGCATATACCCTGTCTTAATTGAAAATTCCACACTTTTAGCCACCTCCCAGGTCAAGACCTTATGATCGCTCCCACTAATTGGTGGCAACATGGTCATATTCATTATCCTCTGAATTAATCCTATAGAAACCCTTTAGCAATTTGAATGTCTCAATCATATCTCCCCTTTTCCGCCTATCAACTAATTTCTGCACCCCACAAATCTTCAACCTGTTCTCATAAGGGTCATTCCATAGTCAAATTCTCAGATGCTATTACCAGGTCAAGCACTCTCAAACCCCTAGTATTTTCAATTACATGCTGTCTCAGATAGTTATCCCTTAATCATTGAATAAAATCCGGTTCCTTCCTCACATGTGTCCTCTTCTCCTTCCAATCAATGTTACGGTAGTTGAAATCCCCATAATAATTACCCTCCTTCCACTCATTTCATCAATTTGTTTATGCATACTATCTCCGCCATCTAGTCCATCACCTGGTCTATAGCGGCACCCAACTGTATATTTTGTTCTGCCAGTCTCAATCTCACACCAAGTAGCCTCAAATGAGCTCTTTTCACGATCCTGCAATACAACTTCAATTCTCCTTGGCTGCAGTTCATCAGCTATCATCAATAACACTCCTCCCCCCATTTTATTCTCTCTGTCCCTCCTAAACACACTATAACCTACACATTCTATCCCACTAACTGTATCATCTTCCGTCAGCCATGTTTCACTAATGCCAATAACCTGTGGCCAGGAAGAGCCAACCAAGATCAAAAATTCTTCCTTCTTGTTCCTAATACTCCTGGCATTAATATACATGAAATGCAGAAGTCCCTTTGTCCCACTCCTATCTTGATGCGTTATTCTAACTATCCATTCCAATTATTTGTCTTTAGTACTGGCTCAGGTACATTATATACATTCTCACACTCAACTGTCTCACTGATGTCCGCATATCCACTCCCCCCCCCCTCCTTGGTAGTTCTAGTTTCCCTGGTTCTACACATCCATTTTCACTTCATTCAGCAACACTTTTTCCCAGTCTCCGCATACCAAATCCATTCAAATGCAGGCCATCCATCTTGTATAAATCCTTTCACCCATCAAACTCGTTCCACACGTCCACGAATTCCACACGACACTATCTGCATAACCTGCACATAAAGTCATTTGCGATTATGGCCCTCCTTCTAAACTCCTCTCTGTTGTACTGCAGCAACAGACTCACCATCCTAACTCTGTTACTCTTTTCTTTCGCTACCTTTAACAATACTTTCAAGTCCTCTCTCATAAAAAATTTATCTTCTTTCAATTCATTCGTACCCGCCACAACTATCAATTCTTTCACCCTTTGTTTTTGCACTCTAATACTCTCACTTACATCCTTAAAATTTGCACCCAGTAAGTACGATTTAGTTAAACTCCCATCTATCACTCCTCTTAATAACGAGTCACCATACAACACTCTTTCCTTCATTTCCAAAACTCTTCCACTCTTACACTTATTTTTCCTTTCAAACGCTTGTTTATTTCCATTAGCCGAGATACTCTGGAAAGAGTTTTGCAGGTGCTCCAACTGCCGCTGTGCACTGTGTATCACTCGACGCAACCTAGCATTCTCACTCCCTACAAATAATTCCTCATTTTTTTCATCATTTAAACCATTTTCTCTCTCTATATAGTTGCTTTCACTTTCTCTTTGATCACCACTCTCATTGCCATCTTGTACAACATCGCAATTCCCTATCAAGCCACTATTTTTACTCACATTCTGGCTTTCTTCAATCATAACTATTTCACGACCTGACACATTCAATTCCTCACTTTGCTTACACTTTCTGCACACTGTACACTTTTCCACCATTATCACTTTCCATCCAAACTCCAGCCTCCTTCGGGAAAGCATACATCCCACACACACATCACATTAGACAAACTCTCTCACATTACAGTTTTTGAACAAAAGGAGTTGAATTTTTGGATGCCATTATCTTACGTCGCTTTGCCGCCATGTGACAAAGCGACGTAAGTGCCATGATTTCTATGAAACGTATCGTTAAAATACTACGTTAAATAAAACCGAATTCACACCAAAATCACACAGACATAACAAGCTACCAAAAATAAACAATACTACGTTAAGATTTAAACCAATATTCCAATTTTCACTCAAAATTATACTTAGCTTTCAGGAGCTCTCTGAAAACATTATACACCATGTAGCCCTCTAGCGGCTATCATAAATACACAACACCATTCAATTATGAAGTGTAGACACCAAATCATCCAAGGAACTTGTCTGTGTGTTGTGCTTAGAAAGCATCTCCTATACTGTGAGCTAATGTAACTCATCTCATTAGAGGATTTGACTCCAACAAGAGAAAAGTTCTAAGTTTAAGCTTTAGAGTGATTTAGATTCCATAAGCTTATAAAGGGATGAGATATCAAGTGTTTGGTCAAATGATCAGAAATTGGAGAAATTTACTAACAACATCCATGGTGGCTGGTCATGCCCTGGTGTGAGGTTCAGACACTAAATGGCAAAATCATAATAATACAAATATGTGACATAAGTATGGGTGAATGTCCTTAGGCTATACGTAAATGGAGATAAACTGAATGTCTTTAGGTTTATGTAACACAGGATAAGGACTGAATGTCCCTAAATCAGAATCATGTCTAACCACTGCAAGGATACTACTCATCTGCTGCACACTGAAAAAGCAGCACATAGCTAGAATTGCTTTTACCCTATTATGATAGGATTACTCCGGAGTTAAGGCCACTGGAACAGAAGCATTAAGGCAGCTGGTGAGACTATACAGTTGATGCTTCATATATCACACCATTCAGGTATGATGTGATGGCAACAAATCATCTGCAGATAACCTATTTAATGATCTCCGAGTTGTGCTTAGAAGATAAGCCACCATACTACAATCTAATAAGACATATCCTCTGACTAAAAGCCTGATGTCTATAAGGCAATAGGATTTTATGACATATTACCATGTGTCTAAGGGAATTTCCAGGGAGCTGGCAGAAGCAAGAGCCTACTTGTTTAATAAATCTTACAACATTCACAGTGGAAAGAAGATAAAATTGTTCCACTGCATAAAAGTGGTAATAAGGCTGTGGCCACAAATTATAAGCCAATCTGTATATCTCTCACATCTGGAAATTTGGTTAAGGATTGGAGAAATCAGTGAAGTTAGGATACAAAAATGGGTTGATCACAGCAGTGTTCTCCATGATTGTAGCATGGATTTGTTAAAGGGAAATCATATTTTACAAATTTGGTAATGTACTATATCCTGGGTGGTGGTGGTCAGGCATATGAAAACTTCTGTGAGGAAATGATATATGTGGAACTACAAGGTGAGTGATTATGAGAAGTTTAGGAGACAGCTTGAACCAGGAAGAGATAAATGATGAATGGGAACTGACCAAGAAATATTTAATAACAATGTGTGAATATATTACAAAGGTTAAAAGATTGAATAAGGTAGATGTCAAATGGATGAATGAAGGGATTAAGAATGAAAACTGGAGGAAGAAGTCTTAAAGTACTGTGGAGATGCCACAGGATGAATTATGATAACAATCAATTACATGGAAGTATAAAAAAGCAAACTAGGAAGGCAATTCAGTTGGTAAGAACAACTGCAAGAGCAAGTATGAGCAGAAAAGCATGAGTAAATGCAGTATGAGCAGAAATTAACAAATCAGGCCTAGAAAAATAATAGAGTTTTTCGGATATGTGGCAAGTAAAAGGAAGATGATTATGGCAAGATGACGTTAATGGATGAAGATGGTAGAATGATAACTGATGAAAAGGATAATTGAGTAGATGCCACAAGATGAATTATGATAACAGTCAATTACAGTCAGTGAACATTTCATCAGCGTCTTTCATACTCATCAGTGTGAAATCACGAGAAGCTCAAGTGCAGAAGAAATGGCAGAGGATAGCTTAACTGTAGTGAGAGTATCAGATTTCTAAAAACTGTTCCATAGCATAAAGGTGGTTAAGGTATTGGAAAATTCAGTGAAAATTATAACATAGAAATGAGTTGAAAACAGCAGAATTCTGTGATTGTAGCATGTGTTTGTTAAAAGGAAGGAATGTCATATAAATTTGCTTATGTACTATAACAAGGTGATGAATGCATTGGATAGGTGAGATGCACATAAAGTAGTATACTTAGATTTCGCAAAAGCTTTTGATAGATTGTCAGATGACAAATTCATAACAAAATTGAAATGGATAGGATTGGATAACGGATGAGTGAGTTGAATAGGTGACTGGTTGTCAGATAGGTATCAGCAAGTTGTATATGGGGATGCAGTATTCAAAAAGAGGAAAGAAGAGTAATGGAGAGTAAGGACCTTAAGTTCAGTGGCTACACTGCATAAGTTGTGAAGTCATCAGATTGGATTATGGCAATGATGCAAAGGCCAATGACATGCAGAAATAAGCAGTCCATTGTATAAGCCCATGATCGGGCCTAATATAGATGACTTTGCAGATATTCGGTCACCTGATTTTCATGATGATATTTCTTGTTGTTATGTGCCATCGGTCATTTTCGACTCTTGCTGATCTTGTGAACAAAGGCTCTCATTTCCACTCGACCTCTCCTTCTTTCTTTCAGCAACTGCAAGTTCAAGTTGGTAAGTTCTTTTACGTTGTCTATCCAACTCTTTTGTGATCTTCTCTTCTCACTTTCCTGACATAACTGCCTTTTCCAATGATTCATCAGCTTGTATAATATGTCCAAAGTACATCAACTTTTGTTTAGCAATCATCGTCTCCAAGGAGCATTCGCTCTTGGTGCTCTCTAAAACTTTTTTATTGGTCATTCTTGGAGTCCATAGGATTCTTAATAGTCTCCTCCACACCCATAATTGAAATGAACCAATTTGCTTTTTGTCTTTCTTCTTAATAATCCAATTTTCACATCCATACATCACTAGCGGAAATAAAATACCATTGCTCTAACAATTCTAACTTTCGTGACCTTACTTATACCTCTATCTTTCATAATTTTTGTCAGGTTTAACACAGTTTTTTCCCATGACTATCCTTTTAATTTCATCTTCACGTTTGCCATCATTTCTGATTCTGGACCCAAGTAAATCATAACTTTCAACAATTTCCATTTTATCTCCCTTTATTATAAATTCATTTAAACTGCCAGAAGCAATCACTTTTGTTTTGCTGATGTTTAAATTAAGTCAGGCTTTGTTACTTTCCCTCTTAACCAATAGAATCAACTGCTCCATATTTTCCTTAGAGGATTGTATTATCTGCATATCTTAAATTATTTATATTTCTACCACCAATCTTAATTCCAGCTGGATCTTTGACTAAGTTAGCCATTCTCATAATATATTCACTATTATTATTATTACATGACATCTCTAGGGAATCCAAAGACTCATCAAGGGAGGACACCTACTCCACAACTCTCCGTCTCCACCACTCAATCCACCAACTACAATGAACCGCAACTACTTTCATCATCTATACCAACGCCATCTACCGCCAACCACTACCACTAGTATTTTCACGATCCCAAACATCCATGCCCACAAACATAGAACCTGCTGCCTTTTGGCTGGAGAGCAGATACGCTAACCACTCGGCCAACCAGGCCAGCTTCACTATAAATATTAAAAAGATAGGATGACAGTATACAATCCTGCTGCACCCTTTTTTCCACTCAAAAACTGTCTGTTTCTCCAAAGACTGTTTTTACTGAAGCGTCTTGGTTGTCATACAGCTCTCTTATCAAGAGAATTCATGCTCAGATATTTCCATTGATCTCATTACAATCTGAAGTCTGTTGTGATCCACACAATCAAGCATTCTTATAATCAATAAAACAGATGAATACTTCCTTCTGAAATTCTCTTCTTCTGTCCATAATCCATCTCATGTTTGCTATTTGGTTACAGTTTCTCTACCTCTCCTAAAGCCTGCCTGTTCTTGTGGCATTTCGCTATTCACATATAGCTCCAGCCTTTGTTGGATCACTTTCAGCATAACTTTACTTGCATGTGAAATTAAAGCAATGGTTTTATAATTCTTACATGTTCTGGTATTTGATTTTTTTGGAATTAGGATGAATATTGATGTTTTCCAATCTCTAGGCAGTATATTTTCTTCCAAACCTACTGACAAATTTCAGTAGGGTTGGAATATATTCACTACTTCAACAATATATTCACTACTTCATCACCATAATAAATTTAGTTTAATCCTTTATCCAAGTGTGTGCAAACAAAGTTTGCACCTGAAAGTATCTTCAGGACTGGGGTAAAGTGGTACAACACCGGGCGACTCCTTGCAAAGGTGGAGCAAGCTACCAACACGCCTATCTCGATATCTCCCATAATGCAAAACACATCTCCTTGCGGATATGTATAATGTTATGCATTAAGAGAAGCAAGGGGATGTGTTTTTGCATTATGAGAGATACTGAGATAGGAGTGTTGGTAGCTTGCTCCACCTTTGCAAGGAGTCACCCGGTGTTGTACTACTTTACCCCAGTCCTGAAGATACTTTCAGGTGCAAACTTTGTTTGCACATACTTGGATAAAGGATTAAACTAAATTTATTATAGTCTGACCAAGTGAAAAATAAACTTTCTATTTCATCCCCAGTTACTCTCAATAATTCCACTGACACACCATCAGCTCCAGGAGCTTTTCCTTTTAACAGCTGTTCCATTGCTGATATCACTTCACTTTTCATTATGATGGGTTCCTCAACAAATTCTCTCCTTTCAAATTCACCTTCAATATTATCATCTTTCTTGTACAAATCCTTTACATACTCTTTCCAACTTTTTTTCACTGCTTCTTCTTATTCCATCAGACATTTTCCCAAATTACTTTTTTACAACTCCTAATCTAGGGATAAACTTCTTTTTCTACAGTAATACTGGTTCTAGCAGTATTACTAGTTCCACCAGTAATACTGCTTTCTTCAATTTCTTTGCACCTTTTGTTTAGATGTTTTTCCTTGATCTTTCTTACGTCTCTGGAAATCTGCACTCAGTTATTCTAACCCTTTCTTTGTTTCTCTGAAGTTTCCTTTTTCTTCTTTCCTCTGCTATATGAATAGCTTCTTCTGACAACCATTTGCAATCTTTCTTTCTTGTTGCTTTATTTAGAAGCAGCAAAGAAGATTATTTCTATGACTGTACATTTTGTTTCTTCCCACAGTATTTCTAATTCTCTTCCAGTCTTCTCCAAACTTTTTAATTTCTTTCTGACTTCTACTTTAAATGTTTCATTTATATGATTTAAATCAAATCTGATATTGTCTTTTTGTTTCTTCTTAGCCCTTAATTTCAATTTAACTTCAGCTACCAATAATTCATGATCTGTCCCACAGTGCACACTAGTTAGTATTTTTGCTGCTTGGATAGCACTTCTCCACTTTCTGCTAGAAACAATATAATTCATCTGATTTCTGCACTCACCATTAGGTGAAGTCCATGTGTACAATCTTCTTTTGTTGTTGAAAGCAGATGTTGGCAATAAAGCAACCATTCTTGACACAAAACTCCAACATCCTTTCTCTTTCTTCATTCTCAGTACTAAACCAAATTTTTCAGTGATACCATGTTATTCTTTTTCCCCAACTTTTGCATTCCAATCACCTAATATCAAAGAAATAAAGAGTTCAGAGTAGATTCCCTAAAGTGGCAATTAGTCTTTGGAATGTGAAGTATGAAGACAGACTGAGGGAATAAAATTTACAAAGTTTCATAATAGGAGGAGAGGGGTTATAACTGAGACATAAGTTCATAAGAGTGTGACCAGATTAATGTGTATGAAATTTTTCATAGAATGAGAGAGAGAGAGACATGTCATTCCTGGAAATAGTATAAGGAGAGTGTGAACAAAGAAATGAGGAGCAGGTTTTTTTTTGCATGGAGATTGACTGATGCATGGAATGCACTACCAAGAGTGCACTGAAGGTGGACCTATTGGATGTGTTTAAAGTACAGTTTGATGAGATATATGCGTTAAAATAAGTACTTCCTAGAATGAGTCTTTTTTAGTAACAATAATAATAAAGATTTTCCTTCATGAAAACAATCAAAACTATCATCATCATCAAATTCCTGACATGTACCCTCAAGGGGTGTACAGGATATGATAGTACAACATGAAAAATTTACACCATTACTGACTTCCTATCTTCAATTTTCCTCCAAATCAGTCTATTACTTGTCAAGACCCCAATATTATCATTATCAGATCTTATATTTCTATCGTCTAAGGCACATTATATCGTATTATCAATCCACCTATATCTTGGTCTTCCTCTGGGTCGTTTTCCTGCCAACCTGGCAGAGAACACTTGTTTTGCTAATCTTTGCTTGCCCATTCTGTTTAAGTGACCATACCACCTCAGATTAGCTCTGCTAACGCATTCCTGGATGCCGATAATGTCAAGTTCTTTTCTAATATCCTCGTTTTTAATATGATATTGCCATCTGTTCACACCTTTAATCTTTCTGAGGACTCTCATAGCTGTGGTCTCTAATCTTTGGTCAAGTGTTTTACTTCTGACCCAGCTCTCAGATCCATAAGTTAAAACTGGTTTAAACACTGTCTTGTATACAGCTAATTTAGTGTTCCAACTAATTTCTCTCTTATTCCATATGAATTTATTCAGTTGACTTCCCACCATACCAGCTTTGCTGATTCTGTTGTCTATTTCTATATTTAATTTACCATCTTCACTAAAAAGCGTGCCTAAGTAGCTGAAATGTTTTACTTATTCCACAGGTTTTCCATTCACAAAACAGTTGACATTTTCAATGATTCTGCCTATTTTCATTGTCTTTGTCTTTTTATTGCTGACCTTCATACCATATCTATTACAACAGTTATTCAATTTAGTCAGGGAATCTTGCAAACTTCTAGAGGATTTATTTAGAAGTATAACATCATCCGCATAAAGCAAAGAGCTGATATTAATCTCCAATTCTGATATTGTGTTTAATACCACTTTCCTTCATAATGTGATCCATGAAGATAATGAATAACAGAGGGGATAATGTACATCCTTGTCTCACACCAGATTTAACATTAAACCATCTCCCTGTACTTTCTTCAATTCTAACTGCTGATTTACAACTCAAATACAGACTAAGTATTGCTTGATATAATGCCCCATTGACACCATATAACTGTAGCGTATTGAATAGCTTCTCTCTTGGAACTTTGTCATATGCCTTTTCCAGATCGACAAAACTTAATGCAGATCTTTGTTATGTTCCCATGCTTTTCAACTATTTGTCGTAAAGTGAAGATCTGATCCTGACAGCCTCTATTTGGCCTGAATCCAGCTTGTTCTTCACCAAGCTTTTCTTCCACAATTCTTCTCAACCGTTTCTCAAGTATACTTGCATGGATCTTGCCAGGAACACTCAGTAGGGAAATACCTCTGTAATTCTCACATTCAGTTTTATTTCCCTTTTTATATATGGGTAATATTAGAGCTCTACTCCAATCATCGAGAATTTGTCCCTCTGTCCAAGACTTCTGAACTATGCAGTGCAGCTACTGCAAGACTTTTATACCACCATACTTCAGCATTTCTGGTCAAATATCATCTACTCCTGCTGCCTTTCCACATTTCAAGCCTTCGATAGCTTTTTCTACTTAAAGTATGGATATGTATTCTGACTGTATGCCTGTTGAGTGTTTTTTACCACTGTGCTATCACTGCTTGTTTCATTTAGCAATTTTTCGAAGTAATTACTCCATACTTCAAGGATTCTTTTTCTCCTGTTTTTATGTCACCTTTATCATCTCTAACTCCTTTAAAGCACTCTTTCCTCCATTTCTAAGCTTCTTCAACGACCTCTAGAATATCTTACTACTTTCTTGATATTTATTTTCTATGTTCTTGCCAAAGTTCTCCCATGACTTTTGTTTAGCTAGTTTTACAGTGTTTCGCTTTCTTACATTTGTCTCTGTATTCTCTAAGAGCAAAAGCTGACTTATTTGCCAGGAACTTTTGATATGTTTTCTTCTTTTCCTTCACTACCTCTTTAACTTCCTGTGTCCACCATGGAGTCCTGATTTTTCTATCCTTGCAGACAACCTCACCACGTGCCTCTCTGGCTGAATCAATCAGGGTTTTCTTCAAGGCTTGCCACTGAATCTCCAAGGTTTGGTTCCTATTCTCAAACTCTTTCATTTTTTCTTCAATAATCTTTGTGTATTTTAGTCTACAGTTCACATCTGAGAGATGCTCAACTTTTATTTGCTTTACAACTTTCTTATATGTTATTCTTTTCAATATGAAATTCAATTTTATCCTGCTCAAGACTAAATAGTGATCACTTCCGATTTCAAATCCTCTGTACACTCTGGTGTCGTGCACCAGGAAGAAAACATCACTATCAACAATAACATAGTCAATGAGACTTTTCTTATTCCTTGCTTCTTCTCTCCATATGAATTTGTGCACATTTTTATGTTGGAACATGGTGTTAGTAATAACCAGTCCATGTCCTGAGCAGAAATCCAACAGGTATTTGCCATTATTATTAGCTTTGCTCTTTTCTCCAAATTTTCCCAAAATATTTTTGTATGTCTGACAATCATTTCCTACTCTGCTATTCAGATCCCCAACAAGGACCAACTTTTCCTTTTTCACTGTGTCAGTTGCTTTTTCTAAAGCATCAAAAAATTCCTCCACTTCTACCTTAGTAGAACCTTCTGTGGGACCATTGGCACAAATAAGTCTCATTGTCCAGTTCCCCATTCTGATATTTGCCCACATCATTCTACTTGAGATAGCCTGCCATTCAACAAGATTAGCTTCGTATTTTGTGTTGAATACTATGGCTACTCCTTCTTTTCCTTGATTGTTATTGACTGAATATAACATTTTGTATTTATTGCTCAGAAAGATCTCACCAGTTTTTGTCTTTTTTGTTTCAGTCACAACTATTATGTCGATCTGGTATTTATCTAATTCCTCAGCTAGCTCCATTTCTTGCCATTCAGGCTTCTTATGTTGATAGTACCAATCTTTAACTCTGGTTGAGTGATGTTGAGTTTGGGTGTGTTTTCAGATTTGTTCCAGTAGCTGACTTTTCACTGTTCGCCCTGGTTCCCTGGTGAAAACAACGGGCTCCTTGTTTAACCGGGTGACACTCCAGCCAGCATGAAATTTTATTTAACTAGGTCTTTTCTAATTAAAAGGAACATGCTGTATCACTCTCATTCAAATTCCAGAAATGTGTGAAGTTATGAAACTATGATTTTGTTCAAAATACTGTAGTTTCCCTTTACTTTATAAATTATAATTCTGATTTTTAAAAACTAGATTATTTGAACTTATGGGTAAGTCATTTGGAATATTCCCAGCCAAAACTGTATCATAAACCTTTTTCTAATACTGATTTTGTTTCGAAGCCTTAATTATCTTCATTAACAAGTCTTTATTTCTAACCTCTTAAAATATTCTTAAAGCACAATTCCTAGGAATCAATTTTAACCTTGTTATTCTGAACAACACTGAGTCTATGACTAGATCTTGAAAATTAATCTACAATACCTCTCCAGATCTAAATCAGAATACTTGGTTGATGCAATATAACAATAACCAGGTATGTAACTTAGCCACCAATATGCTGGGGATGCACTATTTATAGCATCTTCAAGCCAAACCAATCCCAATCACCTTTCTGCACTGGAGCCTGTTTCTACAAACATCATTCTGGCAAACTTGGTGAGTACTGCACCATAAAAGTACATTTCCTTGTTAATGCTATCTAGAGTAAGGCCTCATAGGTAGATGAGAAAAAAAATTTACTGGTTCCTGCTTCTCCCCCCCCCCCCCTTCTTATATGCTGTGAAGGTAAGTAGCATGATATCAGGAGCATGTTAAACATACTGTTAGGATTCCAGCAGCAAAAAAAAAAGGTCCATTTTCCAGCTGCTGAATAAATCATAGGACTAAGTCTGATCTGCAAGATGATTCTTGAACAACTAGCATATAATTCTGCTGCTATATCATGCCTGGAAGGTACCTGAGTATAGCAGTATACAAAAGACGTATGAAGAAGAGATTGGGTATTCTCCTCTATATGGAAGACATTGCATGTAATATGAGGGGAAGTGAAAAACTAGCCACTACTCTAACTCTTCTCCATCCAAACTGTGAAAGACACCATAAATAAATTGAGTAAAAGTGTAAATCAGAAAAAATCTCCCATAGGAAACAATATCAAAAAACAGTAAAAAATAAAATAAAATACTTCTATACCGGTATCACTTCGTCAATACTTATGGCCCTTACATAAATAAAATTGATGCACATTTCAATTCCACTTACATCTAAACCAAGCCATTATTTCTCATACACCCTCAACACAGATAGTTGAGGGTTTACAAAACCTCAATTATCTGTGCTGCATGATTACCAAACTACATGATTTCTGTAATACATACATACACATTCATTACATCTAGCACTCTGCATGTGACACAATACCAAACCTAGAAAACTTTCCTCTTCTCTTTGATTTGCTCTGGCTCAACACTTCCTTACCCACTTTAGTGCATTAATCTGCTGTCTTTACTGCTTTACAAATTTTGATAATCACTCTGACCTGATTATTTATCTCTAAAGCTTGATTTTATGCAGTCCAAATACCCAAAGAAAGATTACCATGGAATCACAAATCAAATTAGCTTTCCTTTTCTAATTTCACAGATAAAGATGAGAAAAGTACCAAGAAACTTTGTTAGTAATTATATATTACATATTGTCCACTGACAGTCAGGCTGACCATCTGTTTAACATTATCTGCTTCTACTCACCACCAAAAGGCTGTGGGTTCAAATCCTGCTGTGGTAGATAAATTCCATTGCTCAGCATGAGACAACTACTACTTACTGAATGTATAAATTACTCCACTCCACATTCCTATAAAGAGTTTATGGATTATATATTCCATAGGCCACAGGAAGTACTAATACACAAAATCTCATACTTATGGGTCATTGGTTAGTGGTCATTGGTTTTTAGACCAATGACCACTTCGACTCTTCAACCATATCTACCGATCTAAACATCTGCTCAGACTGAATTACAGAACTCATGCTCAGAGAAATGAAGGCCTTTATCCCCCATTCCATCCCAAATTCCTGAAAACTAGCCATGCCATGATTCTTAAACAAATGTGCCAATGCAGTACATGGAAAAAAATTCAGCATACCATGCCAAACCTGAAATTTCCTTGCTAAACTGCAAGGAGTCAAGGACAATTAACTTCAAATACCACCAAAAACTCAATGCAGTCTAATCTCTCGCAAGAAAAAATCTTACATCTCTTCCCCTAACATTCCACAATATCCAGATATTCAAACATGATGAGATTTCCCTTCTTAGGCTGGCCTAGGCTTCTAGCCTTACCTTGCACAAATACATCTAAGACATAGCTACTAAAAACTTTTCTATTACTGTACTTTTCTAGTCAAGGCACCACTTTTCATTTCTACACCTGCTAATTCTGTACAAATCCCAATCCACCCAACCAGGGACTACTGTTTATACATTTGGGGTGGTATGTCAAAATCATCTCAAAAAGTTGTTTGATGCTACCCAGAAGAGGAGGACAATATGGTTAACTGATGCACCCTCTCTTACAGATCCATTTCAATCTCTCTCTCTCTCTCTCACACACACACACACACACACACACACATTTGTTTCTGCATAATGGCTATTCTACAGAGTTTTTCATGGACAAGGCTCTGTTGAATTGGCCATTATCATTCCTCCACTTTCCTCCAAAAATAGAAAGAACAAAAGCAGCTGCTGCTTAACACCCACTTATAGTCCAGCTCCAAACTTTCCAACCCAACATCTCTGCTTCTTTCATTCCATCTACCTCTGTTCTTTGAAATTGTTTCAATAGTGAAATACTGTGAGTTGGCATATTAAAAAGAATTATAAAACCAGAGGAAAACTCACATAAAAAAAATTTATTAGTGTAGAATTTTTGCCTTAGTATAATATGCATCACCAGCTCAAGATCATAGAATGACAATTAAACATTAACAGACAATTTTAAAAAAGCACTACCGAAGTAGCTAATGCAAGATAACTATAAAAGGTCAATAATTTTCTAACTTATTTAAAAAAAAAGTATATATTTTGACAAAATAAAGTTAGGAAAGATTAACTGATTTAAAAAGTACTATCTCACACAAAGGGGATAGACATAGACCATCTGATCTGTTTAAGCTAGGATAGTGAAGTAAGGTCTCTCACATTTCTTTATAAAGAACTTTTGTCTTGTTCCAATGAACTGTATGTTTAGTGTTGATAGCAAGCTCCACAAGTCCAGACTGTCCAGGCTCATGGTATTTAATATAAGACCTGTGTTCTTCTAACTGATAAAAACAGATCTTCCTGTTTGTCCGAAATAAGATAACCCACAAGAGAGCATGGATAATTGAGAGGTGGAAGATTGAAGAAGCTAGAAAGGTGGAGATTTTTCTGACGAGGCGAAAGGCAGTTTTTTTTTTTTTAAATAAGTAAGGAAATTATTGACCTTTTATAGTTATCTAACATCAGCTACTTAGGTGGTGATTATGATTCCTCCAGTTTTATAGTTCTATGAAATAGCCTCCACTCTGTCTTCCCCAAAAACCTTTAGTTGTTTGAAAAAGATGTCAAATTCTTCGTTTTATTCTCATCCTCTAGCCCACACAAGGCACTGATATACCATAAGTCTCAAATGGTCTTTATGACCTTTCATGTGTGGTCAAATATAAATATGTATTAAAAAAAATTAAAATTAAAAAGGCTGGTGGTCATACACCAAGCAATGAAATTCACATCCAATCTAAGAAAAATCACAAAAGTCCAGGCTCATAATGGTATTGAAACCTACAGATCGTTGGGTTGGATGAAAGGAGATGCTATCTGTCTGGGCCAACTAGGCCATGATCCTGGTTTTGCTTCTGAGTTCCATGCAGCTCTGCCAAATGTCTTTTGTGTCATTTATGCAGCAATTTGTTTCACCTATATATGAAGATATACAGGTGAAATATATAGATGATTTAGTATTCATCTTTGTGAGATGGGGGAAGGGGAGGAGAAGGAGATCTTTAAAGGAGTTGAGCAGGTACTTTAAGTTTCTATATGGTTTAAATGTAGTGGAGAAGTCAACAGGCTATGTAATTTCATAGGTACAACTTCTCCAAAGATTTAAATCCTTAAAGAACAAAATCAACACAGCATTCACTCCCTTTATTAAGATGAAATCTCTACTTCAATCCATATAACTTTGATATGGCCCTCTAAAAATCCAGGTGTGTATCAACGATGGCACACAGAGAAGAGACATGTGGATACCGATAGCTATCTACATTTCTTCTAAGATATATGACATGTCTCTTAGAAGAGACATGTAATATCTACATATTACAAGTCTCTTCTCACCATTATAGACCTCAGAAATTGGGTATTATTTCAACACTAGGAACAAGAGCCTGCTGCCTCATTACTGATTAGGAAGAATTAGGAAGAATGATTAGGAAGAAATGGCTACAGTAAACGTATCAAGTCTTCTCAGCCAGCATGCCATTTGAGACACTTCCAATGATGAGAAAATCAAAGGTTTTAATTCTCTGCCCTATATCAGTTCTATTTTCTAAAAACTTGCAAAAATCCTATCAACACAGCCTTCACTCCCTTTATTAAGATGAAATCACTACTTCAATTAATAAAATCTCGACACAACCCTCTAAAATATCCAGATGTGTATCGACTATAATGTGAGTGCATGAAACATACTATGGACAGACAAAGAAATCTATTGAAAAAAGTTGAACAACATATCAAATATGTTGAATATCAAACAAGCAAGGCCTCAGCTCTGTCTTCACATATACTCCCTAGCTGACTGATAAGACACCTCAATAAAGAGACATCAAGTTTTATGGAATAAGTCCAAACTGCTGGAAAAGAATTCTCATTCATGCAATGTATGCTAAAGAAAAAAAAATGCAAAAATTAAATTTACGTTGAATGAATCTGTAAAAGTCTTATGTTAGTCATCTTTTATTAACTAAATATATTTTCCAAATATAGCCAACTATGTCAGTATTACTTACGTGCAAGAGTATAATCCATGTCAAATCCAAAAAATTTTATCTTCTCTAAGTGGAGACTACGATTAACAAAAACTCTGGAAAAAAAAAAAAATCACAAAAATATAAGCAATCATAAAAATAAAGAAACAGGAAAACTGAAAGCTAAATATAAAACTCTTTATACTTTGATTTTACTATTAATAGCAAACTTCCATAGAGTGAACAGACTCATTTCATTTAACCAGCATTGTATCAATCAAACTGAAAAACTCATTCACAACATATTCTACTCGGCCACCATTCTCAATGCACAAAAATCTGTTCTTACTCTGATCTTCACCAGAACCATTAAACAACTGCCAGGGATGGCATCCCTCATTCTCTGCACTATGTATAATCCCTTCTATATTAATTCTGTAAAATCTCCCTTACCATTATAAACATTTCTATCATATCAACTTTTTTATGCATATTCACTAAACTGCAATTCACATTTCTTGATCCCTTCCCCCATGGCAGACATTCCATATTCCTGATACTGCCTTAGTTACTCATCTTTGAATCCTCTCCAGAGTTTCTTAATAATAAGAGGAACCAGGTGCGGTTTTCATTGTGATTTGGGTACAATAGCCACTGTGTGGTCTGATTAATGCCACATACAAAGATTCACCACCTGTCAGCGTTCTCCTTATAATAGCAGTAAAATGCGGTGTAGTTTTGAGATTACTTCTATTGTATCCTTTGAACTGTGGATCATAATCAACTATCACCCTAGATCTTGAATCTCATCCTACTCCTTGGAAAGTTACACCTATATAGTAAGCATGCAATCTCGCATCTATGCACTCCAAAATATATCAACCTATGCTTATTAGCATCAAAATGGGAAAATCACCCATTCAACCATACAGGCAGAGTCAAAAGTCTATTTTCAATCTTCCTGAAGCAACTTGACATCAGCATTACTCCTTATCACTTTACCAACTTAGAGAGCCTTTTACAAATTGTTCTAGTAGTAAGGCTTATACGTTGGTTAGACATAACTATATATTCGGTATATGTATTGTGGAATGGCTGTCATAAGTATATGAAGGGTTGTAAGTTGAGGACTGACTGTATTCCAGTATAGATTCTTACCAGGTAGTAGCTTTTCTGACCGGTTATTTGAAGCTAATTTTAGGAAGTAGTAGTATCACAAACTGATTTTTGCCTAGTTGTAGCAACACAATTTGTAAAACTGGTATTAGTTTACGGAATTTACAACGTAAATGAAGTATATTAATTAAAGGTAACTTTAATGAATCACTTCTATATTTATTAAAGCCTGAAGCACTCACTGCACTTTCACATGGTCACAATTTCGCCCTAGCTCCTAAAGCCTGAAGCACTCACTGCACTTTCACGTAGTCACAATTTCGCCCTAGCTCCTAAAAGGATACCTGCTGAAGAAATCATGATCCAAATAGAGCGTGGGATTCGCAACCTGCCTAACCATATCGCCAACAACGTAAGACTGGATGTAGTCGGTGTTCTGACTAAAGCCAAACCTCCAAAAACCAACTTATCCAAAAACGAATATGCAGCCCTACAAGAATTGAAAAACAACAAAAAAATAGTAATCACCAAAGCTGATAAGGGAAGCGCCACTGTGGTACCCAATCAAAAAGACTACAAAGGTAAGCTAAATGCTTTAGTACTAGACCGTACTACTTACCTCCCCATTGAATACAATCCGACCAGCTCTCAAGTTTGTTGGAAGTCACCAACAAACTTAAACCTTATAACTCTAGACCCCCCCGATTATATGGACTCCCAAAAATACATAAACAAAATGTGCCATTGCGTCCCATAGTGGATGGCATTGATTCCCCCACATATAAATTAACCAAACATTTAGCCAAAACACTCACACACTACACTGGCAACACACCATTACATATAAAAAACTCAGCCCACTTTAAAGCCAGTATAGAAAACCTCACACTCCAACACACTGACATAATGGTCAGTTTTGACGTCTCCTCCCTATTCACTAATGTGCCACTCAAAGAAACCCTTGAGCTCATCCAAGCCAAGTTTCCTCCCAATATCTCAGCCCTATTTCAGTTCACAATGAACTCAGGCTATTTCGTTTGGTAAGGAAAGTTCTACAAACAGATAGAGGGGACAGCCATGGGTTCACCACTTTCCCCACCCTTGGCCAATTTCTTTATGGAGACATTTGAAGAGAAAGCCTTAAACTCCGCCCCACAAAAACCCACTATTTGGCTTCGTTATGTGGATGATGTGTTTGCTATTTGGCCACATGGCTCAGACACACTCCACTCCTTCCTAACACACTTAAACAACCAACACCCCAGAGTCCAGTTCACCTTAGAAAAAGAGGAAAACAACACCCTCCCCTTCCTAGACACTTTAATCACCCGCCAGTTTAATGGATCTTTGGTTTTCTCTGTTTACAGAAAACCCACCCATACTGGCCGATACATTCGCCAGCAATCCCCCCCCCCTCACAACAATATGGGGTGATAAAAATACTATATAACAGGGCAAAATTAATCTGCTCAGATGACAAGGCCGTGACTATTGAACTAAACCACATCCTCAACACTTTCTTAGCCAATGGCTATAACCCCAAAAAAATCCAAAAAATACTAAAACCTGTAAACCACAACCCCCCCCTCCCCAATATAGATTATACCAAGTCTATCACCATCCCCTACATCCAGGGCACCTCTGAGAAAATAACCAATATCCTCAAAAAATATGACCTTACTTCCTGTTACAGACCATATAAAAAGTTGGCATCCCTTATTCGCTCTACCAAAGACCAACCACTTCCCCTAGACCTACCTGGTGTATACCAGGTCCCTTGCAGCTGCAAATTGTCCTACTTTGGCCAAACAAGCAGAACAACAAATATCAGGATTTCAGAACACCAAGACTACATCCGTTTTCACCAGTACAGCCGCTCTGGGCTGGCAGACCATGCCTTAGATACCCACCATAAAATTCGTTGGAAGAAAACAAAAATAATTCATCGCAGCAAGTTTAAATACGAAAGATTATTCAAAGAATCTTCAGCAGCTCTAAAAAACAGTACTAACCTCAACAAATTTGGGTGCATGAAACTGCCCCAAATTTGGGAGACTTTCATTATGAGAACTTCAGCCCAACTGCCAAGACTACCAAATTAGCCCGCAAGAGGGCATCATTAGGACTTTAGGAACAATATTAGTTTCTTGCTTTCTTCCTCATTTGCTTTGTGTTAGTTCCTGAGTGCACATACCATATCTTTATGTTCCTGAAGATGGCAATGTGACGTTGCCGAAATATAGAAGTGATTCATTAAAGTTACCTTTAATTAATATACTTCATTTACGTTGTTAATTCCGTAAACTAATTACCAGTTTTACAAATTGTGTTGCTACAACTATGGCAAAAATCAGTTTGTGATACTACTGCCTAAAATTAGCTTCAAATAACCGGTCAGAAAAGCTACTACCTGGTAAGAATCTATACTGGAATACAGTCAGTCCTCAACTTACAACCCTTCATATACTTATGACAGCCATTCCACAATACATATACCAAATATCATCCAATTTCTGCAACCTGTGGACCAGAGTGTCACTGTTCAAAAGTGACAGGTTGCATTTAAATGGATTCAGTAAGTCAGATGGAGAGCCTATTCTCAATACTTGCCTCATTGTGAAAGATGTGGAGAGAGAAAATGGTGAGACTAAAGTGGTTGTAAACGCAAATAGTAGTGTGAGAAATAATGATTAGAAAACAAGAATGCAAGTTGAGAGGGAAAAGGAGAAAGTTAATGTGGACAGGGATACATCCCATTCCTATACTGACCATCCTCAAACACATTCACTACTACTTTCAACATCCTTATACCTTCCACTCTCCTTATACCACGTATCCCTGGGATGTAAGAGTTAGATGAGTCTGGGAGAATATATATAGGCTAAATGGTGATAAAGGCAATAGAGCATGTGGAGGTGTGGGGGAAATCACAACTAACAAGTGGCATCAGTAATACTGGTTATAGAGTTAAAAGTGAACTGCTGTTCTTTATTCACAAATGACAGGGGCATCAGAAATAAGGGAGATGAAATGATTTTGATAGCTGAATTTAACTGTTGAAATAAGTGAAACATGGTTCAATAAGGAAGAATTCCTGAGAACAGAAATTGAAGGATATGGTGTTTTTTGTAAAGGATAGAAAGAACAAGAAGGGAGTGAGGCTGATGATAGCAGAAAAATTATGTCTGCACAAAGTGGAGATGCAGGAGAGAAATAGTGGCAATGGTTTTAAGTTAGTATGGTGTGAGGTGGAGACCGATGGGATATTTAGTCATATGTTGCTATAGGCAATGGAATGTCGAAGGTGGTGATGAAAAAATGTATAAGCAACACTGATTTGTGAACAAAAAAAGGATAATCATTATGGGTGATTTTTAATTATAATATAAACTTGAATCAAGAGACTGGATTTGGTTAAAAAATAAAATGAATTTCTTGAGTTCTTGAGAGTGAACTATCTTAAGTAGCTGTTGGAAGTTTTTCTGCTTGGTTATACTATAAATTAAACATGCCAAGAAATTATATTCTTGGTTTAATCCTTTATCCAAATGTAAGCAAATATAGTTAGCGCCTGAAGTATTTTCATGACAGGGCAACTCGTATATAGAGGGTAATGACTTCACATCACTTACCTTAGTATCCCATAATGCAAAGCACATATCCTTTCGGACATGTATAATGCTATGCATTATGGGAAGGATAACTACCCAGACTGGTTTCAACCTTTATCGAGGTCTCATCTGTGGGAGCCAGATCCAGAGGTGATACCAATGTTGAAGTAATGCAGAAGTCAATATACTTTGGTATCACCTCTGAGTCTGGCTCCCACTAATGAGACCTCAATGGTAAGATGATGTTAATGGTAGAATGATAACTGATGCAAAGGACATAATTGGGGTATTCAGTGAACATTTTATCAACATCTTTCATACTCATCAGTGTGAAATCATAAGAAGCTCAAGTGTAGAGGAAATGGGAGAGGACAGCGCAGGTCCCAAGAAAATATCAGATTTCAAAAAACTGTTCCACATCATAAAGGTGGTTAAGGTATTAGAAAGTTCATTGAAAATTAGAATACAGAAATGGATTGATAACAGCAGTATTCTCTGTGATTGTAGCATAGATTTGTTAAAGGGAAGTCATGCTTTACAAATTTGCTTATGTGCTATAACAAGGTGATGAATGCATTGAACAGGGTAGATGCACATAAAGTAACACACTTAGATTTTGCAAAAGCTTTTGATAGATTGCCAAATGACAAGCTCATAACAAAACTGAAATGGATTGGATAACAGCTTAGTGAGATGGATATGTGACTGGCTAGCAGACACACATCAGTAAGCTGTACAGAGGATGCAGTATCCTGAAAGTAACTAGAGGTGTGTTGCAGGGGATCTGTTTGCCATTGTTGTATATTAATGATATTAGGATGGGTTTAACTTGATGATATACAATGATTTGCAAATGATGAAAAACTCAGGGAGAACAATGAGGAGTCAAGCAGATGTTGTGGCTTGACAGAACTTGAATAGATTGTATGAGTGAGCAGATAAGTGGAACTATCAGTTCAACGTAAGTTTCTGAAATTTTGTAAGCAATAATGGGATGAGAAGTATACATTTTGTGGAGAAATTTCGAAGAAGGTAGAGGAAATGAGAGATCTATGAGTGGTGGTGGGAAAAGAATCTAAAGTTCAGGGTCACTGCAAAAGGTTGTGAAGTCATCAAATTAGATTATGGTAATAATAATTATTATTATGGGCTACTCCATGGTGTCAGACTAATTAATTGAAGGGGCCCTAAACATCATGCCAAGCACTATCCAACATGCAAGTATCTATACTTTGAACCTATTCACAGTCATGTCACCCACAACAGACGCTGGCAACCTATTCCCATCATTTACCACTATCCAAGCAAAAAATCCATTCCTGACATTCCTGCTAACTACACTCTTGCTCAATTTTCAAAGATGGCCCCTAGCTCTCCCACCACAACCAGTCCAGTTCTGAAAATTTTCATCTGTATTAATCTTGTAAAAATCTTTCAGTAATTTGTATGTCTCAATCATATCACCCTTTTTCTGCCTGTCAACCAATTTCTGTAACCCACAAATCTTCAATCTGTCCTCATAAGATTCATTCCATAAACCTGATACCATCTTGGTCACTCACCTCTGGATCTCCTTCACCTCTTCCTCATCCCCAAGAAACCTAGGCTATCAGATCTGCATGCAGTAGTCAAGATGGGGTCTCACCAAGGCTCTATAAAGAGGTATAATAACCTACTTATCTCTGCTTGTCAGGGTGTTCTTCTGTAACCAAGTAATCTGCTGAGCAGCTTTAGTCGCTTTTGCAATATGTCCTCTAAACTTTAATTCCTTGCCCACTAACACCCCCAAAATCCCTGGTTTCACCAATATCCTGGAGTACAGTTCCATCAATGTGGTACACAGCTGATAATCTTTTCACCCCAAGCTTACACTTTGTCACACTATACATCCATTTTCCTTTGCCCAGACTGCCAGTCTATCCAAATCATCCTGCAAAATTTTAACAACATCTGTATTAACTATTGCTCTACCCAATTTTGTAGCATCGGCAAACAACTGAATAATTCCTGTCAGATCCTTTCCTACATTGTTAATGTACAAATTAAATAATAGCGATTCAAGAACAGAGCCATGTGGCATGCCACTAGTCACAGGTCTCTTACTGGACTATACTTTTGAATAAACTACAGTCTCGTATCTCTCCATCGACCACTTCTTATCCACTTCAACTTGATATCCATCCTCATGTTCTATAATTTATTAAATTGAATTCCATGCAGCATCCTGTCAAATTGCTTTGCAAAGACTGGCAGTATCACTGTAAACATGTTACCTTTATACAACTCAGCTGTCAATGTATTATAAAACATGAGCAAGTTACTGAAGCATAACCTGTCCTTCCCAAAACCATGCTGTATATAATACAACATGGTTTGGGGAAGGACAGGTTATGCCTCCCCATATAGTATCCAATTTCTGTCTGTCCATTCCTGTATTTTGTTCTTGACTAACTTCTCCAGTACTTTGACTACAACCTCTGATATGCTGATTGGTTAGTAATTTGCTACATTAATCTTGGAGCCTCCTTTATGCGATAGAACTATTTCAGCCTCATTCCACCCCTCCCAGGACTTTGATTAAACAACATGCTCAAAGGTATACTGCCAATTCCTAACACTTCTTCGTAAAACTCGAGCTGGTATACCATCTAATCCCATAGCTGTATTCACATCAAGGTTCTGTAATATGCTACAAGATGTAACATGTCAAAAATAAAGAGGTTAAAGTTCCATTGTATAAGGGCAAACAACTGAATAGTTCTCATAGATTTTATCACCCAGTTTTCATGGTGATGAGGAGATGTTAGAAAGGATTCATAGAAGATTCATGAAGGTGGTAACTGGTCTTTGCAAACAACTGCTGTTAACAGGGGTTGTTACCAAGTTATGTCTCAATCATATTCCACTTTTTCTCCTATTTCCTAGGTTTTGCAAATCATATTCCCTCGGTCTGTCTTTATACATTACATTAACAGATGTTGTTACCAGGTTAATGCAGAAGAAATTTTTCAGAGGAATGGGAGAGAGTGATAGGACAAGAGGCCATCCATGGAAACTGTATGATTGTGTGAGCAATGGAGTGAGAAGTTTCTTTGCATAGATTTAATTTATTTATTCGTATGGGGGTTGCCCCCCATTCCTCATCCATCGCGTAGGACTTGTTGAACCCTCTTAATAAGGGATTGTATGTATTTATGACTGTAGATCCATGTTCACGAGCTGGTTTGCCTGTTCTGAGGGACGAAAAACCCAAATTTCCATGTGAAAAATCCCTCTACCTCCGTATGAGACTGACTAACTTACCTTTAGTTGAAAGAGACCAGTAAAGGTTCCTTATGTCATGGACAGGAATCAAACCCAGATCTTTCCGACCAAAGGGCTTCGTCTATACCGACTGAGCTACGGAGGCTCTTTGCATTGATAGTAGTTGGCGAGTGGAATGCGTTGCCTGAGAATGTAGTGAATGTGAACACGGTGAATAATTTTAAGGCACAGTTTAATTAGTTTTGTGTGCAATAACAGTATGTACCTCCTGTGATGAGCCTGACTATATTGAAGTCTGACATCATTAACATTTTTATTTACTTTATTTATTGTATTTATATATTGTATGATTTTATATTCATAGTCAATTATGCTTCAACATTAAACAGATGGCCAACAAGTCCATCCAGCATGCCTACATTTAATTAATGCAGGTTCCCTTTGCTAAACTTGAAATATATATCAATAGTTCTATTTTTACTCTAAAATTATTATTATTATTATTAAAACAAGACCTCATGGAGTCAAAGACTCATCTAGGAGGTCCTTTTATCTTACACACACATCTCATCATACCGTGTCTTAAACACATTCAAACTACTTGCAGACACCACGTCTCAGGCAGGGCATTCCAATCACTCACAACTCTGCACGAAAAAAACCTGCCTCTCACTCCCTTACTCACACCCTCCTTATACAGTTTCCAGGGATGACCTCTGGTTCTTCCCTGATCTCCCACTATTCTCTGTAGAACTTCACCACCATTGATCCTATAACAACCCCTTACCAACTTGTAGGTCTCTATCATATCTCCCCTCTTCCTTCTCTCCACGAGACTCTGCAAATTACATCTTTTCAATCTTTCCTCATACTCAACATTCCAGAGGTCAGAAACTACCTTAGTCATTCGCCTTTGGACCCTTTCCAACATCTCTTCATCCTTCTGAAAACCCGGTGACCAAATCTGGGCACAATAGTCCAAGTGTGGCCAAATCAAAGCCTTATACATTGGAACAAATACTACTGAGTTGCATCCTGTGCCTTAATCATGTGAGTTTGGTAATGGCCAAAATTACTTAGGGATGCACCATAAAATATTAAGTTTGCTATATACACTTGTATTGAACATTTGTGTCTTCTTATGTCTTAACTTGCATCATTGTCACTTTTATTATGTATGCAGACCTGAAATGACTTTTATATAATGTAGATGTTTTTCTCCATTTGATCCTATGTGAAAGAGTATCCAAGAGCACAGTCTGCCATTCTCAACTTGTCATATAGATGATCTTGGATATAATTTTTGTGTTCTTCAAGGCAGATGTTGACTAATCTACCAGTCTCTCCAAAGTAGACTCAACTGCAAGCACAGGGAACTTCAAGAGAATGCAGTTGATCTTTAGAAAAATACATGACAGTAGTTAGCTGAATGAAAAGTTTGAAAGTGGCATGGAAATCATATTTGCAGAGAACATTCGTTATTTATTAACATATGAGAATGGTTTTGATGTGATTCTGTGTGTTGAGTGTTGGAAGGACATGGGGGGGGGCAATATTTTATCTGTTTTATATGGGCTATAGCCAGATAAAAAAGCTGTTGTGAAGGTCCCTTAGCTGAGTTTCAAGGGCTGTCATTTTGAACAAATAGCCTTGGCCTGGTGAGTAAGTGTTCTGAGGATATCATATTTGTAGAAAGTATTTTACCTTGGGTATAATAAATGTTAAAGTTACCAAGCTATTTTAAACCTGGTTTTACTCCATTTCCCAAGTAAGCAAACAGACAAACAAGTCAAGTTTGCACCTGCAAGTGTTGCAAGTCTAGCTGATCCTACAGGTAGTGCGAGACCAAGGCAACTCATGGTAAAAGTAGTATAAGCTCTGATCACTAATCTTAATATTTACCCTTAATGCAAAGCACATCTCCTAGTGATCAGAGCTTATACTACTTTTACCATGAGTTGCCTTGGTCTTACACTACCTGTAGGATCAGCTAGACTTGCAACACTTGCAGGTGTGCAAACTTGACTTATTTGTCTGTTTGCTTACTTGGGAAATGGAGTAAAACCAGGTTTAAAATAGCTTGGTAACTTTAACATTTATTATACCCAAGGTAAAATACTTTCTACATTTATATCTCCTCCTGAGAATTTTATTTAATAAAGTTAAAACACCTTATGGTAACTTGTTCTGGTAAAATACTTATGAGCTCTGTATTACTAAAATCTTGGTATTTCTAGCCTGGCTCCCACTGATGAGATCTCAATAAAAGTCGAAACTGGTCTGGGTAGTGGCCCCCTTACCTTTAATACATCTCCTCTAGGAGATGTGTTTTGCATTAAGGGTAAATATTAAGATTAGTGATAAGAGCTTATACTACTTTTACCATGAGTTGCCTTGGCATTGCACTACCTGTAGGATCAACTAAACTTGCAACACTTGCAGGTGCAACCTTAAATTGTTTGTCTGTTTGCTTACTTGGGAAATGGAGTAAAACCAGGTTTAAAATAGCTTGGTAACTTTAAACAAGGATGCCATATTGTTGACAATGGTGATGGTGGTGGCAGTGTGATTGTTTATGTAAATTCCTTTCTGTATGAGTGGGTTTTCTGTAAGTGGAAAATGACAATGAGTGATTAGGAAGTTGTGTCACTAATGTATCTAAAAAAGGTAAGACAATTATTACTTCTTTTTCTATGGTAAAGTTCATTTTAGGATGTTGTTGGCTGTTGAGATGAACCAAAAATGTATCTAATGTCTGGATCATGACAGTGACATCAGCAAGTTGCAGAGGCATATTTGTTTATAATGTTTACTGTCTAGACCAGTGATGGTGAACCTATGACACACATGTCAGCACTGACACACTTGAGGGTTTCAGGTGACACACCATGGATGTTGAAAAATATTGGTATTCTGATGAAAAAACTATGATAAATTGTGTAAGATCGCTCTCAATTAAGGCAAAGATAGGTTTCAGTTCAGTGAAAGAACTTTCTACCAGTACTCAGCAACAGAAAAGTCATTAAATGTAATGTAAGTTTGTAATTTCAGTTTATTAAATTAATTGTATAATATGAATTCATCGATTTTATATCAATGTCCTATTAAATAAATAGCCTATATGATATGTATAAGTCACCATCTATGATTATGTAGTTAAATTTATAATGCATGTATGCAAGTGGCACATTAACAATGCCAATATTTAAAAAAAAAAAAAAAAAAAAAAGATGTTTGACACACCTGGGTAAAAAGGTTCGCCATTACTGGTCTAGACAATTCAGTCACTCGAATGCATGCAAATAGTGATAGATTTTTGCATCTAGACAGATTTAAGTGAATTAACGTAGTGCTGCAGTTTTACAGGTTACAGCTAGATGAAAAAGGGCAAGATTAATATGAGAGTATTACATTAGCACACACACAGACTGGCAGAAATTAAAGAGAACATTGCTGGTAGAGTATCTTCAAGTTGGGACCAGATGGCAATGACATCATTCCAAAAGTATTGTTTTGAGTATGATGTTTTTGTGGATGATGTTTTTGCAATCTGATATTAACCCAAAAATACTCCATCAGCCTTTCTAACAAAAATGCATACCCTACACACTCCCCATAGCCTACCTTCTGGTGAATTAACTACTCTATTTACTGCAAACTGACTTTTACATTAACCATCTCAGAAAATAGGCATCAAAAATCGAGTTCACATTGTCTGTTCTAACCTTCAGGATCTCAAACTAAAAGTTCTTAACATCCAGTATATCATGCTAAAGAACAGCTTCTCGCAATGGAAAATAAAGCAAATTTTTGACTCCTAAAAGCCTGATGTTAGTAACCTAGAGATAGTATGAGGGTTTAATTCCTTATATTTCAGGTATCTCTGAGCAACTCTTGATAATCTTAATATTCCTCAAGAAATACAACCTTGTGCCTACATTTTTAACTCTCCTTCTGGTTGTCCTTCTCTAAAAATAAGCAATTTCCTATTTCCCTTCCAAGCATGTACCAAATTCCCCATGACTGCTGAATCTTCTATTTTGGACAAACTGGGTGCTCTGCAGGGAAAAAAAAAATTAAAACAACACCAATCATATATCATCTATAAGAAATCTCATTTTAGCACAACATGGAATTGACTATAATCACAGAATCTTCTGACAGCTCACATACTTCGACAGTGCCACTTCAAATTTGAATGATTTTTCATGGAGTGCTAAAACTTTACTATATTATCCAAATTTATATAAGAATGATTATCTCTTCATGATCAATGTTTTTTTCGACCACTAAATACTTGAATAAGATAAACACCCTGGAGTTTACAATATTTCTTGTTCTTGTTGGCTGAATTACATCGGACAGACTTCAAGAAGTCTAGAAATAAGACAAAAAGAGCACACTGGAGATGCAAACAACAACAGAGAGGACAGTTCTGGTTTAGCACTCCATTTCTCCAACACTAACCCTGATATTGAATGAGATAAAAGTACAATACCATACATAGAAGATGACTACAGCTCCTGCAACATAAAAGAAGCCACAGTAGTAATCTGCTCACAAGGAGCCCTGAACAGAAACCAAGGGATGATCCTCTGTGATATCTGGAAATCACTCATAAGATCTCCCCACACATCAGAATTTAATTTTGCAGCTAATTATAGGATGCACCTGCTTAACAATGACTGTCCAAGTGCTAGCATCCACACTCTACATATTTGTATTATGTAACGGTTCCTACGATTTTGATATTTTTCATTTTTTAGTTATGTATTGATTGGTAATCTAAGTTCATTTGATTTAAGCTGTTATATGTATATTCATCTAACCCAGAAGAAGCCACCAGTTAACATGCCGAAACTAGTCAGTTACTAGTTGTATCAAATTTCTGATCAATTAAAACAATTTTCAGTTATCTAATTCAAATGATTATCTCTTTCTAAAAATTTAGGAAATTTTCATTTGATAATTATCAGTCAGTAATAGTTTGTTTGTTTTTTTGTCACTCATACATTATTACAGCCCACCTATAATTTGTTGTCTATTATACCTCAGTGTTTTTTTTTTTTAAATCCACTGTTATTGTTTTACCTTGCTTGAAATGGCTTAACATTGAGGATAATCAGTTAAGACCTTTATTAAGGTGTGTACATTGAAAGTGGGTAATTTAGTAGATTAATAAGAGGATGCATTTACTAAGAGGAAAGCTGTGCATTATTCATTCTGTATAAGTTACACTTAGATGCAGTTGAAAAATATTTAATTGGGATACAGATTAATTGCAGATATTTTGATTCATATATCATGGATCATTGTCAGTGTAATACAGTTGAAAATCAAAAAATTAAACAACAACAATGAAGATATATGGAGAATGGAATCTCCCCTTATATGTAGTTACAACAACGTACGAAATTCCAACCTCAACTTCGAAGAGACAGCATGGTCATAAACCTATCGTCTGAAATACTCACTGAAGAAGCCAAGAACACTCTCAGTCTAGGGCATAACTTTGCCATCACACCCAAACAAATTCCAAAATTAGAAATCATGATGAAGGTAGAACGGGGCATCTACGATCTTCTGCCAGCAATGGCCAATAATGTGCGTTTAGATATAGCAAGTATTCTAAGGAAGGCTAAACCACCAAAAAGCAATATACCATGTAATAAAATAACTGCTTTAAAAAAGTTATATAAGAATAAAAATATTATTATTACAAAAGACGATAAAGGAAATACAACAGTTATCATGGATCAAAAAGATTATAACAGAAAAATGCAAGATCTCCTATGTGACAGTTCCATGTACCAAATTATAGATCGAGACTCCCCCATTATGTCTCAAAGGAAAAAGTCCGAAAATTACTGAAAAAAGTGACTTCCTGGTCCAAAGAAATCATCAAAAAAAAATAAAATAAATAAAACCAGTTCATGTTAAACCACCCCCCGTATGTATGGATTACCAAAAATCCACAAACCTAATATCCCCTTATGCCCCATAGTTGATAGCATAGATAGTCCCATATATAAACTGGCCCAACAGTTAGCCAAGTCGCTTGCTCCCCCTTACAGCAATTCCTCTACTTTTGTAAAAAAAATTCAGTCTATTTCAAAACACTAGTTAAAAATCATATCCTAAAAAATTCAGACATAATGGTCAGTTTTGATGTCACCTCTTTATTTAGTACCACTCATAGATACTCTTGATTTTGATCAAGTCTAAATTTTCCCCCGATATTTTTGAATTATTCAAATTTTCTATGTATGCAGGTTTACATGGGGAGGAAAAATCTACAAACAGATTAATGGTACTGCTATGGGTACTCCCCCCCCCCCTTTAGCAAAGGTTTACATGGAACACTTTCAAAACAAAGTACTTACCACAGCTACATACAAACCACTAATGTGGTTACTATGTAGATGATGTGTTTGCCATTTGGCCCCATGGATAAGAAACTTTGGATGCATTTGTCACCTACCTAAACAGCCAACACCCCAAAATCCACTTCACAGTAGAAAAATAATCTAATAACTGTTTACCATTTACAGAAGGCCAACATACACAGGTAGATCTCTATTCCCTATGTTAGAGGTACATCAGAAAAGACAGCCAAAGTACTGATGAAACATGGCCTTGCATCACTTTCACATCTCATGTCAAACTAGCAACCCTGATCCACTCGCCTAAGGATAAACTTCACCCTTTACACACCCAGGAGTGTATGAAGTTCCCTGTGACTATGATTTGGCCTACTATGGGCAAACAGGAAGATTAACATCTGCCTGGAAGAACATAAAAAAAATGCATTCACTGCTATTACTATGGCAAGTCAGGACTAGCAGACGACGCTTTGGACACTCCTTCACACAGGATTAGATGGAAGAAAACGAATGTGCTATTTAGGAGTCGTTACAGATCAGAAAGATTATTTTTTGAGTCAACAATGTCTTTGAAGAATTCTCCTAACCTGAACAAATATGGTCGCATTAATTTGCCAAAAATTTGGGAGACTGTCATCTTATGAGCAACTCCCAACATAGCTGTAATGTTTTTTTTTTTTACATTAGAGGGTGCCGAAATAGGACTTTAGATCTTTTGTCCATTGCAATTGTATTGTTTCACTTATTCACTTACACAAGTGTGTTGTGCTTTGATGATGCTGATTTGAAATTCATTGAAATATAAGCAGTTAATAAAACATCTTTTGATAAAATTGTTTCTTGTTGTTAATACCATTAAAAATAAGTCATGAAAAACTTATATAATTAAACAGTCAAGTTCTTAATAATTTCCTAGATTTTTGGCATGGAGAGTACATGATTAAGGTTGAGATTTGGGAAGATTATTATTAAGATCTATTACTGTTTAATTATAAAAGTTTTTATTAAATGTAGACATATGGATTTTTTTTAAATCACTCACACACACTTCATAACTGATCCCAGTACTATTGGCTGTTCCACAACTACTATAAGGAGAGCGGCCATATACCTTCACAGTTTTTTAATTTTCAACTGTATCACATTGACGATCTATGATACATGAATCGAAATATCTATAATTAATCTATCTTTCACTCATGTCTATGTGTAACTATGCAGAATAATATGAAGATGATTACATGTAGAGCAGAGGAGTAGAATGAAAAGTCATCTCCGGAAGTTTTCACATGTGATAAACAAGGAAATGAGGAGATTTTTTTTTTTTTTGAGTGACAGAAAATGGAACAAAAACTTTATTATAAAGACTAATAGAAAATGGAATGCACTGCCAAAGTGCTATGAATGCTTAGAGTGTGAATAAAGATAATGTACAATATGATATACAGCTGGTTAAGTGAAACCTCCAACAATGAAGCTATTGAGTGCATGGAAATCTGCTGTTGTTAATAATAATAATAAAGGATTTAACATTATCTGAGTTGGTAGTTTACATGGGAACATTATATTGAAGTTATAAATGATTAACAAAGATTAATATTTCAAACAGTAAACTTAAAACATCAAATCAGAGAAAGAATACTTATCAAACTTTTCCTTCACAATATTGTAAAAATTACCAAAAACTAGAAATGTCTATTATTCTGAAGAAAGCAAGTGAAGAAACTTCAACTTGAATTTGCGCTTATTATTACTTAAATCAACAAGGACTTTCTGATTGAATACAGATAAATTTACTTTTAAGGCAAACTTGGAAATGGCAGAATGTGGTCTACTTTACCCTTATATTGCCAATTTCTTAATTAGAATATTATTTTTACTTTTCATTAGAATGAGTCTTAAAGGTTTCAACCAAATGACCATCTAAGAAAATAATTCGATTCAGAAGCACAAACAACACTTTTAATGCAAAAAGTGTTGTTTGTGCATTAAAAGTGTGCATTAAAGTTTGCATTAAAAGTGTTGCAGCTTATGTCATGTTTACTCTCAGTTTATTATTATTGTTTTTAATATCAATTCCACCCACTCACAAAATAATTTAAACCTATAGCAAATTTAGCAATGGGGGGAAGGGGGTTGTAAAATCTGTTTTAGAGGATGAATTATCATTGTCATCAGACCACCATGAAATCAAAGGCCTATTGTGGGAAGTCCCTCTGTCACACTCATACCTCATCATAACATGCCTTAAATACACTCACATTCTTTTCAGTCACAACACCCACAGGCAATGCATTTCAATTACTCTCCACTCTCCATGCAAAATATCTACTTCTCACTCCCTTGTTCACACTCTTCTTATACATGTTCCAGAGATGACTTCTTGTTCTTCTGCAATCAATGAAAGACCTCTTTCACATTAATCTGATTAAAAAAAAACAAAACCTATCAACTTGTCTGCATCATATCTCTCCTCCCATTCACCAAACTCTGCAAATTTTGCATTTTCTAAATCACCTGAGACCAGGAACCACCTAAGTCAATCATTTCTGACCCCTTTCTATTATCTCTTCATACTGTTGAAAACAAGATGACCAAATTGTGTGTGTGCACATGCATGCAAGCAGTCGTCTATATATTCCATTGTAAGGAACCTTGATTACACACTGTAAAGGCCTAATCAAGCCAAATACAATCAAGTCAAAACATCCTCACTTCTAAAAAGTCAGTGTCCTCCACATTATTGCCAGCATCCATTGTACTATCCTTATAGTTTAAGCAATATAACCTCTAAATTTCAGGTCCTTATTCACAATCATGACAGATCTCATATTTCCTCCACCCTCCTCCAATATAAACTCACCAACTGTATACTCTGCATCCCATCCTTTTTTCCCTAGAGTTTAGACCCCCTTGAAGTTTTGCAACACTGAACTGGTAACCTCACTCCCATGCTTAATCATTCATGCAAGTCTTCTTGTAAATCCACAACATCTGCTCTACCTCATATTTTTTCCAACTTTGCATCAACTACAAGCAAATGAATATCTCCATTCAAACCTTCCTGAATATCATTAACATGTGATATACACAGCAATCAACCTACAACAGAACCTTGAGGCACACCACTAGCAGCAACTTTCCTCTTTCAAGATATTGCTCACCCATACTCCATCTGCCGATATCAACCAAATAGCAATCTCCAATCCAACACTCTTTTATCCAATCCCATCTGTTGCAATTTAACTATCGAATTATCATGACAAGCTATCAAAAGCCTTTAGAAAATCTAAGTATACCACTGTGCATGCCTCTCCATTGTCCAATGCACCTGTTGTAATAATTAAACAGATTATTAAAACGTGGCCTTTCTTTAGTGAACCCACGATGTCCATCAAAAAGAATGATACTGTTGTCAACCCAATTCTGGATCTTGGTCCTCACTAACTTCTTCAACACTTTAACCATAACTGACAAATGAATTGGTCTATAACAAATTGAAGCTTAGCTCTTGTCACATTCCTTATGAAACAGTACAATCTTGCCTTCCTTCCACTAATCCAGAACTTAGTCCAATATAAGACTCATATTAAGCAAATACGTCAAGACAAATGTCAACTCACTGGCACATTCCCTTGTAACATGCAATGATATATCATCAAGTTTACTCAATTCCCAATACTCCTCCTGCTCATGAACAGTCAGTCCCTCTGTTTCCACTGCACTCAAAACTCTGCATGATGTCACAATCACAGGGATGAAATACCTTTATAAACTGCTCATTTAATATCTCAACTATATCATGCATAGAAATTATCATTTTACCACTTTTTCCAGCCAGTATTATAATTCCATAATCATTCTAGTTTCCACTGGCCACATATTGAACTCCCTAGAATATTTTGGCTTTAATACGTAGCTAACCATTGCTCATACTGCACTTTTACTATTCATTCCAAATGAGTAGACTTCCTTGCCTGTTCTTTGTACTCCTCATGCAACTGATCATAACCACTAATCTGATGCAGCCTCCAAAATGCTTTCTTCCTCCAGATTGCATGCTTAGTTTCTTCATTTATCCATTTCCATGCCAATTTTATTTAACCTTCTGAACCTGGAATACATTTAGACACTGCTTCTGCTAGATAGTTCTTGAATAGCAACCAAGCAGCAATGATCTCCTGTTCACCAACCCCTCATTCCATGCTACAGTTGCAAGCAATCTCCTGAGCATTTCATAATCACCAGTCTCATAGTTCCACATGTTCCCTTTCCTCATGAAAGTTGTCATATATCGTCTCCTCACAAAGTCCTTATATAGCTGGCAACCACCCAGGCAATCATTTCATGATCATTCTCACCACTAATGAAGGGAGATTCAACACCACATTTATAGTGACATTTTCTAACAAGATGATCAAATCCAAAACCTTTGATCCTCGTGTTCTGTTACATAATGCCTAAGGTAGTTGTCCCTCAAAAATTCAAGAAATTCATTTTCTTTTATTCCGGATGCTATCTTGTCATCCCAACATATAAACACACATATAATTAAAATCACCCATAATGATCATCTTTTTTCTATCTGATTATACATTTCACTATCCTCCACATTCTAGTCTACAGCAACATCCAACTAAATTCATTATATCCACCTCTACATCACATACTACTTCAAAGCCACTGCCACTATTTATCCCATGTAGCCCTACCTTTATGAGCACATCTCTTTTTTTTTATCATCAACAACACTCCACCTCCATTTTTGCCTTTTCTATCTTCCTGAAAGCATCATATCTCTCCATGGTATCTTTTCAAACCACATCAAGCCAGCAATAAGAAGTATAGTAATGGGCTTGAATCAGACAAAGGTCAGTGCACTGCTTAAAGGTATTAAAAAAATTCATTTCAGAGCGTGATTTGAAAACTGTTGCTTAAGAAAAACAGAGATGCTATCCACTTACTTTCCATCTTCCAAACTGGCAGATGGAAATCAAAATAATTATTTTGAAGAACAAGCCTGGAAAACTTCAGCTCGGAAATTATAAGCATTTGGTCATGAAGAATAAAATCTACTGGATTTTTACATTAAGAAATTTTATATATCTTATGGATTTTTACTCAACAAGCAATAGCAAATAAACATTCACATTAAAGAAGTAGTTGCAGAGACTGTTCCCTTTAAAAACTGTCCCCCCCCCCTTCCTTTTACAATGACTTACTATATTTTTTACTACTACAAATGTAGTGGTAAATAATATAGTAAGTTGTTAAAGGAAGTATCATTAGTAGCCCGTTAGAGAAAGTATCAGGTTTTTATTAAGCTTTAAAGGTTTCAGTGACCTGACAGCTGTTTTGAGATCACTGGACCTATTATAAGAGGATAAATAAAACTTGGAACATCTTATGGTTTCTCAACACATATTCATTTATTTGCCTTTGCTTAGTTAAGAAATATAAATTTCTACTGTTAGTGATTAATATACCAGAAAAATTTAAATAATATGCTTATTTCATATTTTATAAGAAAAATAAAATAAAAAGAATGGCAGAAAAGTATTATATTTTTTGCTTTTAATAATATTTAAAAAATGTATTTTATATATATATACACACACACATGCAAACACACATGTGTGTGTGTGTGTATATATGCATGTATAGATATATGCACATACACACACACACACACAGGGTGTTTCAGGAGGAATAGTAAATGTTTTGGTCAGTGGCAGTATTGATTATTTTGAATAAAAAAGTTCTAATGAACATGTGTCCAATTGTCAATGGATGTTGGAGATACAGCTATTTGAAACTGGCATATACAGCCCCAATGCAAGTGGAGCTCTCTGTAGATCAGGTGACCAGCACAGCTCTCTGAATCAGATGTGACCAAGAAGCAGTTATAACCTGATGCAATTTCGTGTTAGAAGTGTTAAGAATGTCACAAATCTTTACACACATGCTGAATATTATGCTCGTTTACAGTTTTTGTAATGGAAGCGCTCTTGCTGCTTGTAGGGAATACTGTTGATGGGTTCCTAACTGCAGAGTACCATATTCAAGAGTGTTTACACTAGTAAACACTCTTGACATTACAATAAACTGTGTGAGACTGGTACTG
Organism: Typopeltis vanoorti; assembly: GCF_054136105.1. NCBI lineage: Eukaryota > Metazoa > Arthropoda > Arachnida > Uropygi > Thelyphonidae > Typopeltis > Typopeltis vanoorti. The sequence goes on along the minus strand of NC_143552.1, from coordinate 66,111,261 downwards.
TTCCCAGCAGTCATATTTCTTCTGAATGAGGAAATGAACAAAATGTGGATGAAGTAAAACCCATTCTTCAGTTCTACTACAAGCACACGGAGAATTTCTGTATGTATTGGTGTCCATCCACAGACAAGAGTAAGGCGAACGTTACGTGGGCAAGATTTGTATGTATTTCACATACAGTGGGTGCAACACTTTCTCCCAGGAGATGAAGGCAGTCAATTGGAATTCTGTCGATAGGTAAATGCTAATTGTCAATTAATCCCATTAAACTGTTCAAGGCATTATCAACAATAACTGGTATCAGTGGTCTAACAACATAACTGGTATCGGTGGTCTAATAAAAACTAACACACCACTGTAGAAACAAATTTGTAACATCGCTTCTCTGTAAACATGTGGTGCAGTATGATCAACAATCACCTGATTTGGCCTGTTGTGTTACCAAATCATCTCATAGGACTCATTTATTTATAATTTCTGCAAAACGAGCTTCCACTACTATTGGAGGATATTCCCTTGGTTACAATGACTGGTATGTTCTTTTAGCACAACAGAGATCCTGACCATTATAGCCATCAGGTGACGATATCTAAATTGAACTTTCTCTGAATGATAGATCAGTCATGGTGGTCCTGTTCATTAACCACCAAGGTCTCCAAGACCTCAATCCCTTACATTTTGTTTTGTGGGGATGGATGAAAAGTTAAGTGCATAAAGAAAAGGTGAATACAAGAGATGAATTTATCACTGGCATTATGGATAATGCCACTCTCATAAAAGAATGTCAAGAGGACCTCAGACAACACTTACTATTACCACAAGTGTTGCAAAGTGCATTGAGGTTGGCAGTGGAATTTTCAAACATTTATTATGAACTGTAAATTATAGTATTTGACAATTATTTGTGTTTTGTATCATTCAAACAGTCAATAAATACAAACAATAAGTCACTTATTGTTCTTTAATACCTCTCATAATAGATTTTTACATACCAGTTTCAAACGGCTATATCTCTGCATTCACTGGCAATTGGGCACGTTTATATCAACTCACTCATATTTTTCCTCAGAATAATTGATACTACCACTTACCAAAATATTTACTATTCCTCCTGAAAAACCCTGTGTGTGTGTGTGTGTGTGTGTGTACACACACACACACACACACACGTGTGTGTGTGTGTATATATGCATATATATATATATATATATATAGATGCAAACACACGTGTGCACGTGTATACATATATATACACACACACACATGCACACACACAGTCATACACATGCATGTATACATGCATATTTCTTTGAATACATGCATAAAAAAAAGATTAACAGGTTTCAGGATATATCAGCCACTGCTAGCAAATTGGTGAGTAGCAAGCTTCAGGTTTATATGTGGATGCAAATCTCATAGCTGCAGCAAATAAAGCAACTATAACTACAGAGAAAATAATGGAGTTCTAATTGGAACTCACCGAGGATAATGAGAAGTCATTGTTCAGAATCATACTTCAACTTACTGTAACCATTCAGTATCTATACAAGACAGGTGCAAAGAAGAATAAAATATGTTATCAGTTACAAAATGATTTACCTGTACTGTATTCATATCTCATTAGGCAAAATAGTTTCAACCAGTTACTCCCCACACCCACTAACTTATTATAAACAACTTAACCCTTGAGTATTATTGTTTTGTGAAATCAATGTTAACAACCTTAAAAAATATTGAAGACTTATTTAAAATTTTAAAATATGCACATAATACCTACAGATTAAGAAAGTTAAAAGACATAAGAAAGAAATATACAAAAAAAAAAAAAAAATGTCCCAATCATGTTTTATTTTGCACATATAAAGGTGCTTTAAGCTAACAGTGAAGGAAAAATTTAGGTGAAATCCAAAAAGAAACAAATAAAGACTTGGCAGATTGAAAAAACAGCAGATGAAGAAAATCTATAGGGCACAAAGAATTTTCAAATGTGGACACTTTCTTCCTTAAGTTTAAGCATCTTCTGCTAATGATTGGCACAATCCTTCTTCCAACATAAATAACTCTTCATTACTTATATACCCTATAAACTTTTCTATGCATAAACAATTTTACCCTTTATTATTATCATCAGACCTTCATGGAGTCAGAAGACTCATTACATGAAGTCTCACTCTCACATGTGCAGCACATCATACCTTGAACTAAATGCATTCACTGTTTCTGCACTCGCCACACTTTCAGACAATGAGTTCCAACTACTCATGCAAAAAATCTACTCCTCACACCCTTCTTATACAACAGTGGTGTTCAACCTTTTTTACTACACGAGCTACTTTTCCATAAAAAGTTATTCGGCGATCTATCACTTATATAGATCACGTTCCCCCAACCTGATATCTGATTATGCACAAATAAACAACTAAAAAAAATATACAACTAAAAACTTTATTTGTGTATTTAAAAATTTATTTATCAATTTTAATTATTTTAATACAACAACAAAAAAAAATATATATATATTGGAATAAAATATTTATTTCTCTATTTTGGAAAACCAAAGTTAGAAAAAACAACAGATTGATTTCAAACTCACAAGTTACAGGAAATGCTGGTTGATTAAAAAAAAAAAAAAAAGTAAATGTGAAATTTGGCATTGTTTGGTCCTCGCAATATTTTCATAGTCAAGTTGATATGAAGAATTGGCCAATCGCAGACAATCATCCAAATGATCATTTGTAATTTGGTTTCTTAATCGATTTTTTATGACGGTCATATTTGAAAAATGCGGATTCTGACAAGTATGTCGATCCAAAACACGACAGAATTTTTCGCACAATATCAGTTAATATTGGGAATTTTTCATGTGCATACTTCCAAATGACTTCATTGTTTATTGATTTTAAATGTAAACTATTCTGAATGTTTATTATCTCAAGTTCTACTTCAGCTTGGTTTATATCAAAAGCCCGCTAATTTTATTTGAAATTTCTGTGATGTTCAAGTTTGCTTGAAATGGATGATTGATAAAAGATACAATCATTTCAGTTTTATTAAAATCTTTAAATCTTGAATTTATTTCTTCCTCAACTAATTCTATTTCACAAATAAATTCTTGTAAATCATAGCGAAGCATTTCTTGATTTTGTTCAAAAAATTTTAATAAATATGGGAGATGTCTAAATTCGCGGTCATTTATATTTTTCTTTAATAAAAGTAAGTATTGTTGGAAAGTTTTTATTGAACATGTCAATTAAATTTTTACCTCTACCTTGTAACTCTAAATTTAAATTGCTTAATTTCGTACAGAAATCTACTAAAAATGATAAGTGTAACAACCATCTTTTATCACTCAAATGTGGATAAATATCTCCTTTTTCATCAAGAAAATTTTTTATATCGTTAATTAATAACTTTAGAAATATCTTTCTAAAAATTGACTTCTGCTGAGCCAGCGAACATTATTGTACAACAGAAGTTCCCTATCATCATCTGCCTGTAATTTAAATAACTGCCATTGCAGGGCTTTTGCTCGAACAGAATTTACAATTTTAAATGTAATATCCAAAACATCTTTTGTGTTTAATCTTACTACACAGTACTTGTTGGTGAATAATACAGTGGTACATTAAAAAATCTGGATATTGTCATCATTTTTACATAATGAAATGAAGCCTGATTTATTACCTATCATTGCAGGAGCACCATCAGTAGTAATAGATACAAGTTTAAAAAGCGGAAGTTTGTATTGCTTCACAAATTCATCAAATACCGAAATAATGTCTTCTCCACTAGTCCTTCCCAATAATGATATAATTTTCAAAAGTTCTTCTTTACTTGAATAATCTTGAAATACCATGCGATTAAATACCATTAACTGAGCAATATCAGTGAAGTCGTTTGATTCATCAAATTGTAATGAAAACGCAACACACTGGTGAATGTCTGACATTAACCTGGCCTGGAAACTTTTCTCTGGCAATTGGAAATCTTCCTTTCGGCAATTTGAAACCTTGTCTGTGGCCTAGAAGTAGTCTCTCTCTCTCTCTCTAGCGATGTCTCGAACTGAGAAGCTCCTTTCTGGAAGCGGGAAACTCCTCTCTCAAGCAACGTGGATCCGGGCAGTCTCTCTGATGGCGACTCTGGACCGGGCAGCCTCCTCTCTGACAGCAATTCTGGAACAGGGACCCCCTTCTGCTTGCTTCCATTCTTTTTATTAGGCTTCCTCTGAGACCTCGCATGAAGTTTAGCAACCCCCAAAGAATCGGTATGAGTCTTTCATCTTAAGTTTCAAGTTCGGCATGCTTTTTGTTCCTCCGCTTTCTTCTGATTGTAAGTTGCCGGCCATCGGAAAGTTTGTTTGAACTCTTTCTGACTGACTTCGGAGATGTTTACACTTAGAGCCTGCAAGCCTTTCTCATTACATACAAGTTTCAATAACAATCTTTCTAATGCTGCTATGTACTTTGGCAACAAAAATATTGCCTTTGTTTTTAACACTCTAACATATTCTTATTAAAGCAGTATATACAGTTAGCTTCAAAAGAGTTATTTACAAAAACATCTAATACAAACTATACCGAGACAAACAAAGTTTGTTTTTTTACAATATTCACATGGGACTTAACCTAAGTAAAAAATCAATGTAATGTGCTTTGGAATATTTAATATTTAAGCTACAATCGAGTTTTTACACTTTGCTTATAATCGTATTCACTCGGCTCACTGTTTGACTTCCACTGATCCAAATTAATTCATTTACCCAGACTTATAAGAAAATTTCTGATTTGACAATTTTAATGAAGAATAAATAAACAATAACAATACACTTAAAGCGCATTAAAAATAATACAAAATAATGATAAATAAAATATTATGTTTCGAGTTTTAATTAAGTTTGTAAGTAAGGAGGAATACACAAGAGATCGACCAAAAATTGCTACGCGATCGACCGGTTGATTACGATCAACAGGTTGAACACCCCTGTCATACAGCTTCCAGGAATAGTGTCCTGTTCTCTCCACTCCTCTTCCTTCTCTACTAGGCTCTACAATTTGCATTCTCTCAATCTATCCACATACTCCACATTCAAGAGATCAGAAACTGATTTAGTCAAACATCTCTGAACCCACTCTAACAGCTCATCTTTTTGAAAACAAGGTGGCCAAATCTGTGCACATTAAAACATATGTGGTCATCAAAGTGCCCTACAATGAACTCATAACATCCTTACTTCTACATGTCAGCATTAAATATATTTGCCATTGTTAAATATACGTGTTTATTTTTATATATGTTATTTACTTTAATTACTTTTACTTATTTTCTTTGAATAACTCTTACTTAATTCTTTTCTCAAATCTCTCTAGCTTAGTTTCGTCTAAATAATATGCTCTGTTTCTATCTGTCTTAAGATTCACTCAGGGCTGTTAATCACTCTTGAGAATGGTGCACATGGTTTTTGAAGACAAAGGGGTTACTACTGGACAATGCCGATCCCCTTTGTTTCCATACTGGTTCTGATTCCTTATTCGGATTCAGGGAAAATTTCTATTATACTGTTCCACCCTGAATCCTAGATTATTGAACAGCACAAAATCAAGGAACCAGAACTCAGTTTAGTACACTATCTTAAATCACTTAAGCTTATTTTGCAGTCGTAGCCTCCCTAGCAATTTATCTCCTGCTGTGGTTCGAATTTTATGAGAAGGCAATAGAAATATAAAAATCAGGCAAGTCACTAGTTAAACTTAAAGAAAAGAACATTTAATTTCAATTCAGACATTTACACATTATAAATAGACACTGACATATAATTTCACTAATATCAAAGAATGAATATAATAATCAAAACCTTCTAAGTTTCTCATAGCATGCAACACACATCAATTCAAGTATGCAATTTTATCTATGAACAGCCATGCACTTTTATACTTTTTTACTTCAAGGCTAAGGCTAATCAAATCACAAAGTAACCTCCACGTGCTTCTGCACTAATTCCTTCAAATTTTCATATATTATCACTACTTCAAAATCTAACCATCTCTAAAGTCCTTAGCATAATTAATAACCTCAAAAAAACTCAATGTCCTTCCTAAATTTACAAGCTTTCTCCCGTAACACAGTTACTTAACAAAACATAGGGTTTATATTACCATTTGCTGGGGGATTATTCTTGGCAATCTCATTCATCACGACTGTACTTTCTCTTCTTGATTCCTGGCTCATTCTATATTATCTGTAGTGTCCCACTGGTGGTCCGGACAGGACATATCTCCACCGCCGAAAGTAATTGCCAGTTGTTTTCTCGTCAACTGGTTCAACATGGCTTAACTATTTCCTGGGGAATCAGAAACTACCTTCTGCTAGACTAAACATTGACCAGCAAGCTTTCATGAACATCACGGCATGCTCCTTCAGGCTTTGTCTCGATGACCTCGTCGAAGCATGGGGCGAGAAGGTGCTACAAGGAGGTTCCAGAACCAAAGGAAAAAAGCCTTCTCTTAGGCGCTGCTACCATTTTTAAATTGTGCACCATCCTTTCTATGTCATCGCTTTTACCCTCCCCTTTGTCTGAGTCACCCTACATTTCCCAGTATGTAGCGCCACACTCTCCCCTAGCGTGCTCTTCGATGTGAATGTGGAAGGGGCGGGGAACTGCGTGCTTGCCTCACTCGGTGCACACATGTGTTCAGCTTCTGGCCATCTGCACCTAACCCGATTAACTAGTCTCCCAGCAAATTTACATGCATTTACACAAAAGTAACATAGTTTAAATCACAGACAATTCACAATATTTATATTACAGCATGAATTATGGATAAATAACCTCAATTTAGTAATGTTTCTGGTAAGTCACAAGTAATTTAGCACATCTGATATGTCAATATATGTTCAAAATTGCAAACGCATGTTAAGTCTGAAGGAAACGTAATTAATTAAATTTTCTTTAAATTCAGAACTTAACATCAGTGTTCTCAGCATCACAGTCATAATCCAATGGGATGTCCTCACAATTTTAGCAAAATGTTCCCAAAATTCCAAGTCCCTATCCACCATCAACCCCAGATCTTTCCAATATCATTTGCATACAAAATAAACAGGCCCCAAAATTGACCACCTGGGGCACACCACTAGCAACTATTTTCTTCATGGATATTGCTCCCCATACACAATCTGTTGATACCTATCAGACACAGCCAATCTCCAATCCAACACACTAATCTACCATCCAACCTTACTCCTCCAATTTAATTACCAGCTTGTCATGTGGCAATCTATTGAAGGCTTGAAAAATCTAAATATACTACTCTTATATGCATCTCCCCCTGCCTTTGTCCAAAGTATTCATCACCTTGTTATAAGTAAGCAGTTTGCTAAAACTCATTTTTTTAGCAAATCCATACTGTCCCATCAAAGAGAATTCTGCTGCTTTCAGTACCAGTCCTCATCAGCTTCTCTAACACTATAACAACACGCATTAGCATATAATTCGAAGCTTTAGTTTTATCACCCCCTTCATGAGGTGGAACAATTTTGCCCTCTTTTGGAAATTAGGTCATCTAACTCACATTGAAAAGGTAAATTAAAGCTGTTGTTAACTGCTTAGGTCATTCCCCTCAAGACACCATCAAGTCCCATGGCCTTATTGACATCAAGTTTACACAATTCTTCATATACTTCTTGCTCACTCACAATCAGTAGTGCTTCTCCTTTCTCACTGCTCTCAAGTTTTCTGCATTATGTCACGAAGATGGAATACTTCAATGAACTGCTCATTTAACACTTCTACTATATCCTCCTAGGTACTTATCACTGATCAACGTCATTTTTCTCTACTGCTACATACTAAAGAAACATCCCTAGGATTTCTTTTTACCTCATTTGCTAACTGCTGCTCATACTGTACTTTTGCTACCCTTATCAAACAAGTCATATTCCTCGAGTGCTCTTTGTACTCCTCATCTAAATGATTATTGCCACTCATAATAAATTTAGTTTAATCCTTTATCCAAGTGTGAGCAAACAAAGTTTGCACCTGAAAATATCTTCAGGACTGAATATGGTGTTGTACTACCTTACTGGGGTAAGGTAGCAACAACACTGGGCAACTCGTAGCAAAGGTGGACCAAGCTAACAACACTCCTATCCCAGTATCTCCCATAATGCAAAACACATCTTCTTGCAGATATGTATAATGTTATGCATTAAGGGATTGGCCACTACCCAGACTAGTTTCAACCTTTATTGAGGGCTCTTCAGTGGGAGCCAGGCCCAGTGGTGGAGATACCAGGCAGAAGCAATAGTGAGGTCATCTTTGCCTATAGGAATTGCCAAAAGGTATGCCACCTTTTTCATTAAATTCCTTTGGATTTAGAGAAAGATGTTGAAAGTTTATTTTTCACTTGCTGGGATAGGAGTGTTGTTAGCTTGGTCGACCTTTACTACGAGTTTCCCGGTGTTGTACTACCTTACCCCAGTAAGGTAGTACAACACCATATTCAGTCCTGAAGATATTTTCAGGCACAAACTTTGTTTGCTCACACTTGAATAAAGGATTAAACTAAATTTATTATAGTCTAACCAAGTGAAAAATAAACTTTCAACATCTTTCTCTAAATCCAGAGTAATTTAATAAAAAAAGGTGGCACACCTTTTGGCAACTCCTATAGGTAAAGATGACCTCGCTATTGCTTCTGTCTGGTATCTCCACCTCTGGGCCTGGCTTCCCAATGAGGAGACCTCAGTAAAGATCGAAACTAGTCTGGGTAGTGGCCAATCCCTTAATGCATAACATTATACATATCTGCAAGGAGATGTGTTTTGCATTATGGGAGATACTGGGATAGGAGTGTTGTTAGCTTGGTCGACCTTTGCTACGAGTTGCCCGGTGTTGTACTACCTTACCCCAGTAAGGTAGTACAACACCATATTCAGTCCTGAAGATATTTTCAGGCACAAATTTTGTTTGCTCACACTTCGATAAAGGCTAAACTAAATTTATTATAGTCTAACCAAGTGAAAAATAAACTTTCAATATTGCCACTCATCTTGTTCTCCCTCCACAATGCCTTTTTCTTCAATTGCATGCTTCATCTCTTCAGCCATCCATTTTACACCTAACTTATTTAATCTCCTGACCTTTGGAATACACTGTCTTTGTCTCTGCCAGATTGTTCCTGAGTAGGAACTTGAGTTCCCACCTGTTGGATATGACTTCCTGACACACACCCCCCGACCATTCCTCTCTGTCATCACTGATATTATACCTGTTTCCAGACCTAAATATCATCTCCACATTGCTGACTATCGCCATCGTTTTTGTACATTCACACACCCAGTCCTGAAACCATCAACTACAATTCTCATGCAGGGTCTCCCTGTCCACCCTGACTCTGCCTGTTTCACCATCCTTCCTGTGTTCTTTCTCTCTCATTCTCTTCACTCATGCCACTCACCTCTCCATTCACACACTTCTACCTTACTCTCCTCCTCCTCTATGACACCTCTTGCTCTCTTAAGATCTTTCATTCACTTCAGTCATTACTTTCTCTTGCAGCAATGGTTTTTCCAACTAACTCACACCAAATCCATTTAAATGTAGCCCATTTCTTTGATACAGCTTTACAAAGCAGAGTCAGTAGCAAAGATTCCCCATGATTAGCAAGATGTTAACAAATCCTAGTTAACATCTGCCTTAAAGAACATAAACAATATGTGTTCTTCAAAGCAGATAAATTGAAATATGTGAGCTAATTTGTGCTCCTGTTTAACTACCAAAACAGCTACATGGATAAAATATATCAAAAATATATGCTTTGTATCCATATCATTTCTATAATATTCAAAGGTTATATCGACTTCAATGGACACTTCACATTCATGTAATTATGGACATATGTCAAGGCCAGTATAGTGGTTAATCATTTTTAAAAGTGCTTAGCCTCAAATTTTATACCAAATATATGAATATACAACAACAGTTCTTAAGGGTCTGAAGATCTCCAGACAAAATCTAAAAAAGTTTTCTTCTAATTTTTACACTGGCTGTGAACAACAGCTGCTCACAATACAATCAGATTCAACAATGCCTATTGCACGTGCAGAGATGGTAGCAACAAATCCTAGTGATATCAGAGGACTTCGGGTACCACTACTACAGATAAACAATAAAACACTAACCAAACTCACTTTGAGTTTGTTTGAAGATGTTTGAAAGCTTTTTTTTTTTTTTAATTTGGTTATACTACAAACAAATCACAGTGATGCCAGAGCACTTCAGGTACAACTACCTCAGAAAAACAATCGACCACTAACCAAACTCACTTTGAGTTTGTTTGAAGATATTTGAAAGTTTTTTTTCACTTAGTTATATTATAAATTAAAGATGCCAAGAAAGTATATTCTTGGTTTAATCCTTTATCCAAGTGGAAGTAACATTATCTGGGCTACTTGTATACAGAGGCTAATGACTTCACATTAATTGCCTTAGTATTCCATGATGCAATGCACATATCCTTATGGAAATGTATAATACTATACATTATGGAAAGGGCCACAACCCAGACAAGTTTCAACCTTTATTGTGGTCTTATCAGTGGGAGATAAACCCTAAACTGATACCAAGGTGGAAGTAATGTAGTAGTCATACTTTCATATACTACAAATTAAAGATGCCAAGAAATTATATTCTTGGTTCAGGATAAAGTGGAAGCAAATAAAAATTTGTACGTGAAGTAATATCAACGACTGGGCATAGCATTATACATGTCCATAAGGATATGTGCATTGCATTATGGGATATTAAGACAATTAACGTGATATTAGCCTCTATATACAAGTAGCCCAGTCATGATGTTACTTCACATGCAAATTTTTATTTGCTTCCACTTGGATAAAGGATTAAACCAAGAATATAATTTCTTGGCATCTTTAATTTATAGTATAACCAAGTGAAAAATCTTTCAAACATCATTCTCTAATCCAGAGTATTTTAGTAATAAGGTAGAACACCTTCTTTTGACTATTTGTATATGACATATGACTTCTGCTTTACTTCAACCTTGGTATCACTTTTGGATCTCACTCCTGCTCATGAGATCTCAAATAAAGGTCGAAACTAATCTGGGTAGTAGCCCGTGCATAGCATTATGCATAGCATTATACATGTCTGTAAGGTATGCACATTGCGTTAGGGGACACTAAGGCAAATAATGTTAAGTCAATAGAGTCTCTATATAAGTAGCCCAGTCGTGATGTTACGTCAAGCACAAATTTTTATTTGCTTCCACTTGGATAAAGGATTAAACCAAGAATATAATTTCCTGGCATCTTTAATTCACTTTAAGTTTGCTGCAGTTGCAAACTTGAAGTAAGGAAAGCAAAAGTTTTATGTGCGATTTCTGTTACTAGTGAATGCATTCTAGCTGTGCAAAGATTGATGAAGCAACTCGCAAATCTTCTAGCTGAACTCAGCTAACTGCTATTCTGCCCAATTTGTCTCCATTCCATTAAACAACTTAGAGAATTGTTTAATGTTAGAGAATGTCTCCTCAAAGAAAAGTTCTCTAACAAAACTGATAAAACAGAAAGAAAATGATTCAAGATCAGCACTTAAATGATGTGATTCAAGATCAGCACTTAAATAGTGATTCAAGATCAGCACTTAAATGATGATGTTATGCACTAATGAAAACACTAACAAGTTCTGTTAGTTTACCATGACAGCAGTAAACCATTCAACAGAAGAAGAAACAAAAAATATAATGCTGTCATCTTCAACTTCCTGGAAACAGACCCAAAACTAAAGGATGATGACATTAATGAAACTCACCAAAATGTGAAACTTCCTAAAAATTATCAAGTGCTACCACTTCGGACCAACATGCACATATAAAAATGGAACAAGCTTCTAAGTCTTATAAAAGTGACTGTGACATGCCAATCCAAAAATGACTGTAAACAGTAAATACAAAGGCACTTCATCCCCAAGTGTAAGAGACCATCTGGATCTTACCTTTGTCAAGTGGGAAAAGTCATTAATTGCATCATCAACTGGATGGAAAATGTCAAAATGTAATGAAGTATTGACCAGACTATAAACAAAGACTGCTGGTCAAAAAACCGGTGTTACTTAACCGCCACTCAGAAAATTAAAATTCAGACACTGTCTTGGTGCAAGTGGCCCACAACTTCACAAACAGACATGGTCTCAATTCTGCCTCTAGTCTGCTAAACCTCACTTACTTTTCCCAACAGAAATTCAGATTGCAGGTTCCTCAAACACTGCTTATTCTTTAACTTTCCTAATTACACTCTGAGCTATTCTGACTCAAAGATGGAACATATGCAAATGTTCATTCTAATATACCATGCCAAAGAATATCCAACCTAAAATCTTCTAATTTTGACTTCTTGTGGGTGAAAATCTCTCTCTCTACTATGTTACATCAAATTTTTCTGCTGTCTCTATTGCTCCCCTATTGTCACCAAACATTCCAAACATTGTGACTTCTCCTTTGTAAATGCTGATTTTTTTTTCAGTCTTTCCTAAAAGATAGATCATCTGGGATTTTAATGTTGACAACACCAAATGGCTTTCCTCTTCTAACTGCACAGATCGGGCAGGTAGAAATGCTGAGACATTTGCTACCATCAATGACCTTATGCAAATTGTTCACTTGCCTACTCAAATTCCAGAATACACCTAACTACTCTCCAAACATTCTGGACTTTTTCCTTACAGTGACCTTCTAAATACACTCTCAATGCTGTTTTCTCTCTTAGGTAATTCAGACCATAACCTGGTGTTGATGTCATTCCACATCAAACAACATGCACACAGCCACTCCTACTAACATGTTGTGTGGCATTATAAAAATGCCAAGCAGAATGATCTTCACAATCTCTATACTTCATTTCCTTGGTTAGGGCACTATTTCCAACTTTCTGATCCAAACATATGTACTGAATGTGTCACTGAAATAACCTTTACAGGTATGGAAACATTTATTCTCTATTTTGCTCTGAATTCCTTGCCACTAAATAAGCCTTGGTTCTCCAAAAGATGTGCAAAGGCTGTACAATTAAACAGTCAAGCATCATAACTGCCTTTCAATGAAAACTTTATCTTCCTTTACTGCTTATACTAAAGCATGGAACAGCTGCAAGAAAATCATCAACTCATCCAAAACAGACTTTGAAAGAGTTAAAGGTAGAAAACGTGCATCCTGTCTAAATGGCAGCCATGCCTTCTGGTCTCTTGCCAATGCCATTGGCCATAACTTCTGTCATCACTACTACACTCCTGGCTTCTTACTTTTCCTCTAATTCCTGTACAACTGACCCTTTCAAATGTCCCCAATCATTCCAAACAGTCACTACACAATGCCTTCTTTGACCTTTAATCAGAAAGAAATTAGGAGAATTTTATTCAAATTAGATACAAAAAAGTCACCTGGTCCTAATGTTATTTCTCCAATTATCCTAAAGATGTGTACTCCAGAGTTAACCCCCATTCTATGTTTCATTTTTATTTATAGTATATTATTTTATTTTATTTATTTATAGCTTTCATATTCCACTGGAATCTATCCTGCAACATAAAAATTAGCCCATGTACAACTTATTCCTAAGAATGACAAATCCTACTTAAAACTACTGTCCAATTTCTCTTGCCTCGGTTCTCTCTAAATAATAATAGAGGGAACCATCAGTATTCAACGCTTACTACCTCAAAAGCACTCAACTAATAAATGATCACCAGTATGCATTCTGCCACTGTCAATTGGCAGTGGATGTACTTCTTTATGTCACCAATCTCGAAAAACACCACGGAAAAATTTGTCAAATCTCAAGTGGTTGCCCTTAATACCTTCAAGGCTGTTGACCAGGTCTTGCACAAATGTCTATTAAGTATACTCCCATCATTTAGTCTCTCCCACTCCCTCCACGTTCTGTAACTGGATTGCCAGCTTTCTGTTGATCAAATTTTGACTTCTTGTGGGTGAAATGTCAACATTTCACCCACAAGAAGTCAAATTGGATTGGATGCATGCTATGTATAATGGTTAGAGGGAATTCTTATCCTCTATGCAACTAATGCTGAGGTTCCACATGGCTCTGATCTCTCACCGGCTAACTTCCTTCTATTTATCAACGACTTACTTCAGTTAACTAAAAATCCAAAATAGCTTTTCTGATAAGAGCACATTGTACTCCTCCTCATTCAACAAACCATGCAATATGTAAATCACTACAACCTTCAGAACAGCAACCTCTACTACCTTAAATTCTAATCTCCAAACCATTCTTTGATGGGATTCAGTCAACCCCATCAGTCTGTTAGTTCTGTTATTTGACACAGGTATCTAACAAATAACAGACTATTTGAGTATGAAATTATCATTAAAAAAATATGAGTCTGAGGCTAGTCTGTTATTTTTTGACATGTTTTGATATTGAAGGTTGGATAATTAAGAGATCTCTCTGTAATTAAATCTGAGGTGAGTTTTTAAAATATTTGTTTGTGAGTTAGTTAGAAATAAATCAGTTATTTATTAATCAAGACCAAAGATCACAGATATGAGTGTGAAAATGTAGAGATGCACACAGGTAGCATCAATGATACTTTTCTTTAGCGTTACATGGTGATCAGCATTCATTTCAGACAAATCATGGACACTACAATAAATAATTACTTTAATTTCCCGAAGTTCCAACCTTCATATTAAGGTCATCACCTGGAGTATATAGAGACAAGCTATATTACAATTCAAATATGTAAAAGAGACAGTGATTTGATCAACAGTTATTCTACTGGCCTGACCTCTAGTGAAAAGGAAAAATAAATAAAATAAATAAGTAATAAAATAAATTAAAATAATATAAAATAACTACATCAAAGAACAATTTCATACAAATAGTTTTATTATAGCAAAAGTTGCGTCCTAATTTAACATGAGCATCGTTATATTAGAGTTAAGATCGTGGATTATGTACAGTCCTATTTATAATTAACTCTTAGATGGAAAGGTTATGTGGGTAGAATATGTGCCTTCCATATTCTTGGGATTTTTAGACCATCATATTGTTAAGATTAGGGTAGTTGATAAGAATTTCACAGGACTTCTTAAATTTACATCCATACTATGTTTTGGTGTGATGTAAAAACAACAAGTGCTCTTCCTATGTAGAGTATTCAGGGCATGATCAGAAAGGCCGGATTTACCACAGTTATTAAATTTAATGTGCCATTTACGTTCCTTTTTTTCAGATAGGAATTGTGCATCCTGTCAGCTATATAAGGCAAATTACAGGTGCAATGAATGCGGTAAATGCCAGCAGAGGAAGTGGATCTTTGGATGAGTTAAATAAGTTCTTTAATTTTGCAGGAGGTTTAAAGGTGGCATTAAGGTTGTATTTCTGCAGTATTCTATTTTATCCGATATCCCTTTAATGTATGGAATAGTTACAGTTTTATTGTAATCTAGTTTATTTTTGTTTTTAAATGAAGTTCTGTGAAGAATTCTGTTGATAGCATTTTGGCTGTAGCCATTTTTTAGGAAGGTATTGCTGATAACTTTTAATTCATCTTTAAGTGCTTGTTCACTGGAACAAATTTTCAAAGCCCTGTTTTTTAGTGTGTTAATGACACCTAGTTTTTGTGTTGGATGGTGGTAAGAGTTTAGGAGCAAAGATACAGGAGATAAGGTTGAGATGGTTTGGTCATGTGATGAGGCAGGAAGAAGAGTATATGGGAAAAAAAGGTCATGCAGATGGATGTGCAGGGGAGAAGGACTTGAGGATGAAGAACTTGGATGTGGCTACAGCCCAAGACAGGAAGTTGTGGAGAAGACTCAGCACAAACAGCGACCCTACTTAAGTGGAAAAAGCTGCAGAAGAAGAAGAAGAAGAAGATTGGCTAATACGTGTAGGCTCCCAGTAAACAGTGAAGGAAAGACTACCAGAAGGAAGACGTGGCAGGTGTATCTAAAAAGGAAGTATGTTCTGACTCTCAATCGTGAATTGTATGCGTTTGTGTTGTTCATTTAGGTGGCTGAGGAAATTGTCTAACGTTGGGTGGTCATGGGAACAGATAGCAAAAACATCATCAATGTATCTAAGTCAGATTTTGGGTTTTAGAGTAGAGGAATCTAGAGCATGTTGCTCAAAAGCTTCCATATAAAAGTTAGCAATTTGGGGGGGGGGGGGGGATAATGGTGAGCCCATTGCTGTGCCTTTTTTTTTTGTAGGTAGAAAGTGTTTTGACACACAAAATAGCTAGAATGTAGTACATGTGCAAAGAGTGCTGTGATATGGAGAGGGAATATGTCCTGTAAAAGAAGAAGAATGGTGTCATTGATTGGGACATTTGTGAAGAGAACAGAGACATCAAAACCAACTAATAAATCACTTTTTTCCAATGTGTGTCTTTAATTTTGTTTACTAGTGTTGTGTGTTTTTCATATAGGAGGGGGAAGGACCTATCAATTCCTTGAGTGCTGACACTAGTTTCTTGGCTAGATGGTAATTGGGGCCATCTCTACCTTCAACTATCGGCAAGAGCAGTATATTTTGGTCGATAAGAGAAGAAGAGAGGTTTGTCCTTAGGTGAATGGATGAGAGTTGCCAATTTGACATAAGGTTTAAATAGCTACACATCATATTTAAACCTTATGTTAAATTGGTAGCTCTCATCCATTCACCTAAGGACAAACTCTCTTCTTTATCACATCCAGGAGTTCATGAAGTGCCCCTTTCTTGTGACCGGGCTTACTATTCACAGACAGGAAGAACTGCTGACATCTGCCTTGATGAACATAAAAAAAATGCATCCTGCCCTATCATTATGACAAGCCAGATCTAGCAGACAATGCCTTGGATACCACTTCACACAGGATCAATTAGAAGAAAACAAAAGTGCTACACAGAAGTCATAAGTCAGAGAGATTGTTTTTGGAATTAACAGAAACTTTAAAACATACTCCAAACCTCAACAAGTATGGCTGTATAAATTTACCAAAACTCTGGGAGACAATCATTTCAAGAACTAATTAATATTTGTTTCCTCTCTTTTTCCAACATAGATGGAGCCTAATTAAGACTTCAGCTCCTTGTGTTGTCCATTACAATAAACTAGTCCCACGGTTATACTAAATTGTTGTTTTGCATACTGTGACAAATTGTTTTTGTGTTCAGAAGATGCTGGATACAATACCAGCAAAATATCAGCCAATAAATTAATAAATATTATTTTCTTATCATTCTGTGTTGTTATCAATACCATGAAAATAAATAACATGATTCCATTCCTACTTAAATTCCTCATTCCATGCTACTGCTCTGTGATGTTTCCTCTGCTTTCTGTAATCATCTGCTTTGTACAGTATCACTCAAAAATAATAATAATAAAAATATATGTTATGGAGTAAATGAGCTCATTAACAAAGATATATATGTTTACATGATGATGTGTACACCCACAACTATAGGTGAAATCTTGATCGAATAAAGCATTAATGACTGTAGATTACGTACTCAAAATGAGCACCTTGTCTTTTAAGACGATGTTTCATGATGTATGAGAAAGTTCTTTGTCATTGGAGAAGAAGGGTTGGGATATTTACGCTAACCACTCGGCCAGCTTAGCTAGTCGAGTGGTTAGAGTATCCGCTCTCCAGCCAAAAGGCTATGGGTTCAAATCCTGCCGTGGGCATGGATGTTTGTGATTGTTGGTAAAAAATACTAGTGGTGGTGGCGGGCAGTAGATGGTGTTGGTGTAGTTTTGGTTTTTGTAGTTGGTGGATTGAGTGGTAGAGACAGAGTTGTGGAGTAAGCCTCCCTTGATAAGTCTTTTGACTCTCTGGAGGTGTCGCATAATAATAATAATAATAATATTTGCTGGACATATCATGTAATTTTATCCCTTAGTTCATCAAGGGCTGAAGGTGAGTCATGGTGGAATATTCACTCCTTCAACAAAAACCCAAATGAAGGCATCAAGTGATGTGAGATCAGGAGAACGTGAAGGATACTGGAATTCTGTAAACCTTAAAATGAACCTCCTAGGGGAAGTGTTCTGATAAATAGGCTGTAGAACAACATGATGTGTGACAGGTTGCTCCATACTGTTGGAATACCTATGCAGGAAATGGAATGTTTTTTTGCACAACACATTCTATGCAAATCCTGGGTAAACAGAAACACATTCTCAATGTAGTATTCACTATTCAAGGTTACAGTGACACCACCCTCTTCAATGAAGTAGGGGCCCAATTATGCCATGGCCAGAAACTGCAACAATACAGTGACTTCTCACTGTGAAGAGATTTCCTTTGGACAAATTCTGGTCTCAAGAAACCAAGAAACCTGTAGGTTTGCCTGTTTACATGACCGCTTAGATAGAAATGTGCTTCATCCGAGAACCAGACATTATGGAGGAAAGATGAATCTTCGTAGACATTGGCCAGCACACATGCACAGTATTCCCACCTCACAGCGTAATCAGTTGCTTTTAAACACTGAATGACATACAAAAAGGCACCCAACTCCTTAAGGATTCTGTATAGTGACTGCCTTGGTATTGCAAATTTTACCACAGTTCAACATTGACAGCGTTTCAGAGACCCTAACACTTGCCTCCAGCACATGGCCTGATTCTCGTTTGTGTTAACAATTCATGATCTTCCTGAATGCCCTTTACATTGCAACAGAACACTCCTGGTACATCAGAATCTTTCACTTAAGGCAATGATGACACTATTGCTTGGGGTATGCTCAAGGAAACGATAAACAAACTGCTCAAAAACATGTCATAGGCTTGGACCATTTGCTCTGCATACTCCATATGAATGCAAATAATGCTCAGCAATAAACATCTTTTCTTCCAACATCGACACCATTGCTAGAGCAAAATGTAATGGTGTAGACCCTACATGTGTTCTTCTACAGATGTGCATGCAGTTGAATGGCATATCTCATAGCACATGTGCTGAAGAGGTGTTGAAGTTCAGTACTGTTTTTTTTTGCACTATACCATAGTTCCACAGGTATCCTTTCCTCAAGAGCTCTCGTATAGTTGGCCATCACTCAGGTGACACTGCATTAACATCTCCTCATGCAATGTTCAAAATCCAGACTGTCTTTGTGCACCCTGTCCTAAAAATATAAAAATAAAAAAACTCAAGAAATTCATTTTCCCTTCCTAAATTTTCAAAAAATACCAACAACACAATAATTTTCCGTCCTTGTTTATTAAAACAATTTGTCTATACATTTTCTTGTTGCTATACTCAATATTTTATAATAAATCAAACAATAATATTATAGTAAATAAAATAAAACAAAGCAAACCATATTCTAACATCTCTATTCCTGTCATCCACATCTATGTTTGTCCTCTTCCCCTTATTTCTGATACTTCTAGCATTCATTAAAAAAAAGTAACTAATTTTGGGATTTATATCAAATCCTATCCATGTCACCACCTCTCAGTTGTAAGTGTACCACAACTGATTTTGACTATCCTCTCCACCACCATCAGAATCTGTTCTGTTTAACCCCCAGCTTCAACTGGGGTTAAACAATGTAAGAGAGGCTTTTCCTCTCTTACATCCACCTATACATTCATTTCGCTTCCATCATCGATTCTCTTTATGTCATGTTGTTAATTTTTTTTTATTTTATTGTAGTTATTGTGAATTGTTAGATAGCCAAATTGTTAAACCTCTCTTATTGTACTAGTTAAGTGATTATACTTAATATGTTTTCTCGAGCTTGTTTCTACCCTTGCTATCTATATCATTCCAATTAACTTCTAACTACTTTGTGGCCACTACTATAATTTCTAGCATGTACAAACTCGGTAGACAAAGAAATTGCTTCAGGCTAGAGCCAAAATATCTTTGTTACAATTCTGGAATAACTCCATATCAGAATTTGGAAAAATTTATTTGTTGAAGCTGTGCCATCCAAATTCTTAGACAAAAGAAACTTCCTTGCCAGGGAGTTAATTCTCAGAATGACACATTTATCAATAATCAAGCAATTAATATTTCCAATTACAAAACCCTATATGTTTAAATTTTTTTTCTTACTGCAGTCAGAGCTATCCCCGACTATTGATTCGCTCAAGTTCTATTTCAATGAGTGGTGCATTGCGATTTCAGATCAGGCAATTTGTTAGGTAAGAAAAAAAGTTTATTCATCACACTAATACGATACACAGTTACTAAGGATTACTTAACTAAACTGAATCTCTCCTACAAGTAAAAATGGGTTAACCAGACATAACCTTAATATTCCTAATCTTTCTCAACATTAGACAATATCTGCAACTAATTTAAATTACTAACTCCTTCCTACAACATTTGACAATCCTATACAGGCATTTATCTTATTTAATTTCAAGATATACTAGGCTATGACAAACATTAGTACATTAATTCTACACTATACAATATCTCATTCTCAGACATGACACAATTTACATGTTGATTAGATTCTAAAGTCCTGTTTCCATTCATGTAAGTCCAATCACTGACCATATCCGCACATTATTGTTTTCTAACTCTTTCTAGTATACAAAGGAATTCAAAAGTTCCTACATTACCGAGTAACTGGATTTCTCTGGTCTTTTCTCTCAATCTTTCATTAAGTTCACACGACTTGTTACCTTCTCCTATGGTTTGCTGTCTTCAGAACAAACCGGCGAATACGATCACGAATCGCCTTCTCCGATGTGGGTGAAGCTGCTCTGTCAGGATCAGTCCATGTGGTTCCGTATGCTGTTTCAGTCTGTGCTGACTTTTCCGCCGTACCGATGATTATGCTCGCACTGGATCGCTATCAGGCCGCATAGCTGCCACTGGACATCGTTCATCTCGACCGCACTCACATACTCCTCCTCCTCCTCCAGGAATGACTGGAACAGGAATCCAAGGGAGAAAAAAGCAAGAAGCCTCAAGTAGGCATCGCCAAGCTCTATATATATCCTTCCTGAGCTGTTCTCCCTACTACATCACCTTTTCCGCCCAGCACCTAAATCTCTTGCACTCAGTACTGTTCTCTCCTTGCTGAGTTCTCCACGGGGACTTCCCACGCACAACGTAGTCTCGTGACTGCCTCGGATCATATTTTATAAGCCAATTATCTCATTATACATATCAATCTAACTTTCTCGTGCTAACATATTTTTCACTAAATTTCAACCCTGGTCGGTTTTACAAGGACACATAACAGTATAATACATAGGAGAATTTACAGTTAAAAGACTATTTCGTTTTGTCATTAACAATTTCACTTATACCAATATACAAGTGTTTTTCCAGAAATTTTGTTACCTGTTAAATCTGAATGAAATATTTTTACAATAAATTAAATCTTTCTTTCAAGATTTAACAATGTCTCTCTCTCTCCATATCAGTTCTTCCTATTTGCTATCCATCTTAACCATTCTTACCAAAAATTCTTCAGTGTCAACTATCTCACTTTCCTGTTCTTTCTCATCATCTTATTCTTAAATCTCTTGTTACTTTTAACTGTCTAATCACTCTCCCTTTCATCAATGGAAGAGAGAGGTGAGATTCTAATAACAGAATCTCCACTTTTTTAAATAACGAAGCCTGTGGTGAGATCATAATTAAAAGAAACATGTATTAAGCACAGTGAAAATTATTTAATTGTAAATATTTCATCCTAAGTATCTTAGAACATCATCAGTACAGTAGTTTAAACAATAATAGGAATAACATACAGTTAGGACACATGATTACAATAAAATCTCAGAATCTCATTAAACGTGTGTAACGTGTTACAGAAGTATAAACATTCATGTTTATATAAAGATCTATGTAAAAGTTTAGACTTTTCCAAATGGATCACATGGCTTGGATTTTCAATTCCGTGTTGAGAGAGGCCAGATTTCTGCAGTTTAAAACGACGAATGTGGTCTTGATGTTCTGAGATGTGTTTCTGAACAGACCTACCTGTCTGTCCAAAGTAAAACAATTTGCATGAGCATGGAATCTCATAAACGCCAGGCATAATCAAAGGTGAGAGTTTGTCCCTATCAACCAAATTTACAACTTGAGAGTTTGTCCTTAGAAGAAGGTAACAAGTTGTAAATTTGGTTGATAGGGACAAACTCTCACCTTTGATGTTGCCTGGTGTTTATGATATTCCATGCTCATGCAAATTGTCTTACTTTGGACAGACAGGTAGGTCTGTTCAGAAATGCATCTCAGAACATCAAGACCACATTCGTCGTTTTAAACCACAGAAATCTGGCCTCTCTCAACACGGAATTGAAAATCCAAGCCATGTGATCCATTGGGAAAAGTCTAAACTTTTACATAGATCTTTATATAAACATGAACGTTTATATAAAGAAAGTTCTGAAGCCCTACTACACAGACCAAATTTAAACCGCAACGATGTTCTTACTATTCGTAAAATATGGGAAATTGTCATACAAAATTGTGTAAAATAATTATTCTTAGTTTTTTTTTTACTTCTGTAACACATTACGCACGTTTAATGAGATTCTATTGTAATCATGTGCCCTAACTGTATGTTATTCCTATTATTGTCTAAACTACTGTACTGATGATGTCCTAAGATACTCAGGATGAAATATTTACAATTAAATAATTTTCACTGTGGTTAATACGTGTGTTTCTTTTAATTAGAATCTCCACGTCTCATATCAAATTCATTCAAATGTAATCCATCACTTGGATACATCAATCCATCTTTCAAATTCGTTCCATACACTCACAAATTACACCTACACTCCCTTTTACTTTATACAGCTCTGTCACCATGTGATATCTGTGATATAAATAATCTGTTGATATCCACCACATCCTCCCTCAAAGCTTTTTCACTTCATCCTGCTCAATTCATTATCATTATCAATTATATTATCATTATCATAATATAATCAATTATATTATATAATTATATCAATTACATTATATTCATTATCGTTATCAATTCATTATCATTCTTAAGGTTATTTTTCACTTCATTCTTTCATGCCCTTCCATTTACATCTATTAGATGATCCATCTAATCTCATTATTCACACTTACCACCTCTGTATTGCAACTAATCGCATTCATTTATTATTATTATTATTATTATTCAGGCCTCCAAGGAGTCAAAAGACTCATCGAGGGAGGTCCTTCCTAAGACATAAAGTCTGTCAAGACTCAACGAGGGGAGGTCCCTCCCATCTTCAAATATTTCAATAATAATATTAATATAATATCAAAATAAGATTTAAATATATTTAACTTTCAAAAATTAGGAAAGATAATATCATAGGAATAAAGAGGTGGTGGTGCCTCTATATAAAGCATTGGCCACACCACATGAACTGTTGTTCAAATTTGGTCACTTAGTTTTCATTGTGATGTGGAAACTGGAGAGGATCCAATGACAAATAACCAAGGCAATATCGGGACCCTGGAATGTTGGTTATGCTAAGCAGTCGAGAGAATGTGGATTACAGTTTGGTGGAAAGGAGGAAAAGAGGAGATATGATAGAAATTTTCAAGTTGGTTAAGGAATTCTACCATATTAATACATAAGTAAAATATGATAGGTATGTTGCTTACTGAGTGGGCCTTCCACGATGAGTCTACTTAATCCATGGAGGTTATCGTTTTAATAATAATAATAATGCAAGGCATTTATGTAATGTTCCCTTTCTTTCTAAGACACATGAAATATTACTCTGTACCTCTTGAAACACATCCTTATGTATTACTACAGGGCAGATCTTCCAAGAAAAAAAAAAACTTGTGCTATAGGAAACATTAATTACTGATATGTATGATGTATAGTACTAGTTATGACAAAATTAAAAACTACCATGTTGGAGTAATAACTAAAATAATTACTTTACATTTTGACAAGTAATTATCTTATTTTAAATTAGAGTTATTTCTCCAACACAGTTTTCTCATAATGAATGCTAATCAGCATGTAGCAATGAAGAAAAGTTTATCTCTCAATCAATTTAATAAAACATTGGTAATTATGTTCTTGGAACAAAATATAGATACATAGAAAACTAGCTCTACTTTTATAGTTATTCTGCTATTAGAACTATAAAAAAGTTTATACATTTTGGAGGAAAAATATTCAATGATATATTATTCCCTTCAAAGGGAAGATATTCAGATGTATTAAAAAAACCTAATACCTGTGATGTGATGACCTATAATATTTTCTTCCATAAGACATACTTGTCAGAGAAGTAGAACGACTATCTTCAAGTGAATTTTCATCTCCAGTGTAAAGAATATCCATAATTTTTTCTTATTTCTATATCTGCAGTATTAAATAAATAAATAAATACACACACATTTATATGGATTTAAAATTTTAAAAACAAAATTCATTATAACAACAGTACATAACAGATGTTCCAGTTATAACAAAAATAAAATGTATGCTATGTATACTCAGTGAAAAATATAAGACAAAGTTTTATGCTAAATAGAATCTAGCAATAACATGTCAGGTGCTAGCATAAGCACCTGCCATGTGTTAGTGCTAAATAAGCAGTAGATGCTCTTGTTACAGTTAGTGTGAATTAATTTGAAGAGAGGTATGATAAGTATTGTGTAAGTAATGATTAGCATTGGTCTCCTGCAATGATTCTTTGACTCTATGGAGATACCCATGTAATAACAATACTGTAATAACAAATTAAACCTGCCAAGAAATTATATCTTGTTTAATCCTTTATTTAAGTCTAAGCAAACAAAATTTGCACATGAAGTATCTTCACAAATAAGTTATTTGTGCACAGTGTGCCTGTTAATCAGACAACAATTATTATATCAAAACAAAGAACTATATTTGGAATTGTCAATTACACAGATTCAAAATAATCTCCCTCTAACTACATCCCGCATTTACATCTGTCATAAGTGTTCGAAGGCATGGTGGACGTCCTGAACAGGAACCTCCTTCAGTCTCTGGGTCACACTGAGTTGGATGTCCTCAATGATCTCCCCCTTTCAAGGCACAATTCATCTTTAGGAAGAGGAAAATGTCTAAGGGAATCAAATCTCATGAACAGGGGGATGTTCAATTAAACAGATGGAGTTCAAAGCCAGAAACTGATTCACAGGCAGAGCACAGTGTGCGGGCATGTTATCGTGCAATGCTGTTGTGGAACAGTTCTTTCCTGACACCATGCAGGGGTACAGGCATTACATTACTTCTAAATAATACTGACCATTCACTGTGGTGCCCTCAGGAACAAATTCACAGTGGATAATTCCAGCAACATTGAAAAAAAAAAAATCACCATTGTCTTAATACATGAATTTTGCAACCGGATTTTCTTCTGCGAAGAAGACTTTCCACACCATACCATACTCTAACATTTCATTTCCGGATCCAACTGAAAACAGCAACTTTCGTCACTGGTGACAATTCTTTGCAACACATCACAATCTTGATCAACTGAATGGATGAAATTTTGACAACA
The DNA here is from genome assembly GCF_054136105.1 of Typopeltis vanoorti. Classification (NCBI taxonomy): domain Eukaryota; kingdom Metazoa; phylum Arthropoda; class Arachnida; order Uropygi; family Thelyphonidae; genus Typopeltis; species Typopeltis vanoorti. Next base: position 66,085,757 of record NC_143552.1, on the reverse strand, counting down.
TGCAATCCAGTGCTTTCTCTGTTCGTGTGTCAACTGTGCAGCACAAACCTCAAACAAATCTCTTTCTAAGATTAATTTGCCCCTTTCCTTACAGAAACCAGGCTGTACAGTGAATAGCCTAGTGTTTATTTACCTGTTATGGGCAACAATTTCCCTAGCTTTTACCACATTTCCATTTGTCCATGCAGAAACTGGCTGTTCACAGCATGGTTCATCCTACGGCAACTCCCCCTCTTTAAACATTGAAACCAGAGGAACACCTGTGCACAGCTCAGCCAGTCATCATTGTAAATCTTTTTTTTTTTTTTTAGGTCTTGGTACACTTTTGTGGAGTTTTTCCTAATTTACATTAAAATTTTCTCACAGCTCTTTGCTCCATGATAAAACTTCTGATATGCTCCACTCACACACTCTTACTTCAACAGCTGCCACATGAAAACAGCTGCATCACCTGACTCGAAAGTTGCTCCTGCAATTAAAACAGACTAGTAGTCAAAACTATAAACACGTTTGTTAGTTTTATTCAAAGGGCTGTCCTGTAAAAAATCAATCTCATTACTTAACGGACACACTGTGTATGCTGAGGTTGATGACTTTACATGCCTTAATATTCCATAATGCAAAGTACACTTCCTTTCAGACCTGCATGGGGGGGGGGGTCACTATCCATACTGGTTTCAATTATTGATGATATCATTGGTTCAATACCCTCAGGATTCCAAAAGCTCATGAGTGACAAAAAAAAAAAAAAAAAAGCCACTCTCTCTCTCTCATGTTGCTGCACACATGCAATTTCTATCTAAGTGCCCCTGTAATGATCCGGATGAGTGTGGTTCTTTTATGATAATAAAAATTTAAATTATTTGAAATTTCTTAAATAAATTTTGACAGAACAGCCACACGCTGGTTCGCTAAATGTAATGAACCGGGAATGTTGACCAGGCAGGATAATCGTTAAAAACCAGAATATTTAAAAAATTCTCAAAGGTTTTTTTGAGAATTTACTTTATCAAAAGTAAATTTTGATAAAGCCACTTCACTTTAATCATTGAATATAATAATACAGGGATTATAGCCTTCTCACCGACCAGAATCGCTAACAAAATTAAAATGAATTTTAATTAAAATTTATTTGAACTAAAGTTTAAAAAATACTTGCATTTTACAAGTTACTAAATTCTTAGTAACTTGTAAAATTTTTTAATAATTTTTATAAGTGGAACTTGTAAATATGCTTGGAATGCATTTGAGGAAAGAGAGGAATTGTATGTGAGAGACCGCTTACATTTGAATGAGGAAGGAAGTAGGCATCTGGAGTGATTGCTGTTCTGAATGAGTCAGTGTGTCCCAGGGAGGATGATAGCAGGGGTGGCTGGCCTCTTGTGGAAATGGATACTTGGGAGAAGGGAGATGACATCAGGTAACACTGAACCCAGTGGAGTCTAGAAGGGATAATGCCAGGAGTATAGGGAATAAGGGAGAGGAATTGGTGGTGCAGATAGCATCAGCCTGGCCAAAAGTTATTGGGATCACTGAGACGTGGTTGACAGAAGGGGATAATAACAGGAATAGAAGTCGCTGGGTACAGCATTTTTCGTCAGGATAGAATGGGAAAGCATGGTGGTAGGGTTCTGTTTATGATATGTGATGACCTATGTCCTCTAAGAGTGGAGGCATTTAGAAGGAAGTGAGACAAATAATTTTGAGAGCATATGGTGTGGGGTAGAGGTAGGCAAGACAGGATATTTAGTGGGGTGTTGCTACAGACCCAGGAGCACAGAGGATGGGGACCAGGAGATGTTTAGACAGTTAGGTTTGCCAAGTGCAAGAAGAATGATTGTTATGGGAGATTTTAACTACACTAGTATAAATTGGAGAGAAGAAGATGCAAGTAGCAATAGGAGAATGGAATTTCTAGAATTCTTGAGGGACAAATGTCTTAGGCAACATGACAGATGGAACAAGAGGTTCAAGAGTTTTGGATTTGGTTATAGCATCAGAAGAGTTGATAATAACTGAGATTACATCTCTCCCACCAGTTGGAAAGAGTGACCATATGGTTTTGACTTGGAAAATTAATAGACACGCAGGAGTATCAAAGAGACGGGAACTTATGTGGAATTATAATGCAGGTGATTATAATAGTCTTAGACGTCAACTTCGGGAAGTTTCATGGAGAGAGGAATTGGAAGGCCAAGATATCATTATTGTGTGGAAAATTATGAAAGAATATTTGTTAGCAGCAATGGTAAGTTATATACCACAAGTGAAGAGGAGGACACAATTTGGAGTAAAGTGATGACAAACAATCTTAAACAGGAATTGCATGTGAAAAAGAGGACATGGAAGCGATATAAGGAGACAGGTGAAGAGAAGATGCATGAAGAATATAAGACACAGGCCAGAAGAGTGACTAGTGTGGTAAGGAAAGTGAAACTGGAATATGAGAGGAGATTGGCCCTAAGATCCAAAAGAAAATCCTGGGGAATATTTTAGCTATGTGGCCAGTAGGAGGAGAAATGACTGTGGAAGAATGATATTGTGCAATAAAAATGGGAATAGAGTGACTGATGCAGAGGACATAGTGGAATTGTTCAATGAACACTTTATTGGAGTATTTCATCCTAGAGGAGTCAGTTTTAATGCTAGATGGATAGGGCTGGTTCGAGGTTTAGAGGTACAGGAGGAGAGTGTGTGTTAGATACTGAGTACTCTGGATGTCAGTAAAGATTTGGGACTGGATGGTATTTCACCACGAGTTTTGAGAGAATGTGCTAGGGAACTCACAGTGCCTTTATCCTGGCTTTTCAATGAAAGTCTGGCTGCGGGAAAGGTGCCCAGGGAATGGAAGGAAGGTAAGATAGTGGCATTTCTTAAGGGTGGTAACAGACTGGAAGTGTCTAATTATAGGCCAGTCTGTGTGTCATCAGTAGTTGTTAAGATCTTGGAGAAAGTAGTGAGGGACCGTATATCTGTGAGAGTGAACATGGATTTGTGAAAGGGTGCTCTTGTTTTAGCAATATGCTAGCCTTTTATAATAAAGTTACAAGAACATTAGATGAGGGAAAGGCATATACTGCCATTTTCTTAGACTTAGCGAAGGCATTTGACAGGGTGCCACATAATAAGCTGATATTTAAGCTGCAGCACATGGGTCTGGATGTCAGATTGGTCAAATGGATTCAGGATTGGCTGTCTGATAGGTATCAGAGAGTTGTGTATGGTGGAGCAGTTTCAAGGAGGCAGAGGGTTACAAGTGGGGTCCCACAGGGCTCAGTACTAGAACCTATATTGTTTAACCTTAATATCAATGACATTGCCAGTGGATTGCAAGGGGATATTCAGTTGTTTGCAGATGATGCGAAGCTGGGAAGGATTATCAGTAATAGTGCAGATTTGGCAGCCCTGCAAGAGGATTTAAATAAGCTAGATAGATGGGCAAATGAATGGGGGTTTTGGTTTAATGCAGCAAAATGTAGGGTCTTGAGGTTTCGGAAACATCGATGGAATGCTGTATTCTCTATGGGAGGAGTTATACTGGAGGAAGTAGGGGAGACAAGAGATCTAGGGTTGATGATTGATAGAAACCTGAAATTTAGGGGACATATTGCAAAGGTAGTGATGGTAACACAAAGGATTGCTGCAATTATGAGAAGGACACTGACCTGCAAAGATAAAATGGTTATCATTCCATTGTATAAGACTCTGATCAGACCACACTTAGACTATTGTTCTCAGATCTGGTCCCCAGGATTTGAAGGGGATAAATTAACTGTGGAAAGGATACAAAGATGGATGACAAAGATGGTTTCAGGACTGTACAAGGATAGTTATGAGGATCGGCTGAGGGAATGTGGACTTCAGAGTTTCGTGGATAGAAGAAGAAGAGGTGATATGATTGAGACTTTTAAACTGTTGAGAGGTGGTTACAGAGGTGGTTGACACTGGGGAGTTCTTTTGCTTGGTTGAACAGCGGGAAGGAGTGATGACAAGAGGTCATCCCTGGAAGTTACGAAAGGAAACTGTGAGCAAGAGGGTGAGGAGTGGTTTCTGTGAGTGGAGGGTGGTTGAACCGTGGAATGCATTGCCTGATGGAGTGGTGAGAGCGAGAACGGTCAATGAGTTTAAGGAGTGGTATGATAGACTTTGTGTTTCTTAAGTTGGGGGGGGGCCCTCCCCTCGATGAATCTTGACAGACTTTATGTTCTTAGGAAGGACCTCCCACGATAAGTCTTTTGACTCCATGGAGGCCTGAATAATAATAAAAGTAATAATAAAAATAATAATAATAACTATCTTTTAGGAAAATAAAAGAAAATCAAGATAGATGAGAAAATTATAAAAGATTTCAGAAATAATTAGAACATTTAATATAAGTATTCAAAAAATAACATCTTTACAAAATAACAGAAAATTAATAAAATTACATAAATATACTTCAATTTTTTTTTTATTAAAATTTTATTGTTTTTGATTTCATATTCACAAAATTAGAAATAATGGTCTTAATGTCTAATTCCACACATATATCATTTTCAATAGCTATTAATGCCAAACTAACAAGCCTTTTTTGAGGCATACTTGTTCTTAAGTAGGTTTTAATCAATTTCAACTTGGAAAAAGAACGTTCACTGCTCACTACACTCACAGGTAAGGTTAATAGTATTCTTAAAGCAATTGAAAAGTTACGGAAAGATAAATTATTGGACACAATAAAATTAAGAATATCGAAAGGGTATTGAATATTTAAATTATCCTTCCGAAAAATATCCCGTTAAGCACATAACTCTCGTCATATAGTTCTATTGCATTTACGCCTTTATTCTCACCGTCCTTCAAGAGAATCACTAAATCGTCACAATTTTTTCGTAAATCTTCGTTATTAGTTTGCAGTAATCTATACAAGAAATTGAAATTACAAATTACCATAATATGTTTTTAGTTGTTCAAAACGTTCTATTAACGAACACATTGAAACATCTAGAAGTGTATAAAACACATTCACTCTAAATTTATCTTCTGGCGTTTCGTCATGATGCTCGTAGTCAAATTGTTGTGTCTTCTTTCATCATCAAACTTCTGTACCAGTTCTAAATTCTTGTTCTCCATCCACCTCTTCACTCAGTTCTTTTGCCATTTTTAGAACTTCTTTAAAATTTGTATCTGATCGATACTCTTGTAAGAATATTTTTAAGTTTTCGATAGATTCTAAAGCAAGTGTAATGTTCATATTTATATTTTTGTCTTGAAGCATTTTACTCACAGAGATTATTCGGTTAAGTAAATCATGCCAAGTTATAAGACAGCAATTAAATTTGTAGTCCTCTATTTTAGCACATAATGTTTGTACTTCATGCTGAGTTTCTTTATTAAAATTTTCATTATTTAAAATTTCAAAAAGTGCATCATAAATTTCTCATAACTGATATCGTAGAGGGCATATTGCATTAATTTTACTTTCCAGTCGCATTTCTGATGGCTATTTCAAAGTTCAATTTTTTATGAACTTTAAAAAGATTGCCCAACGTTTGTAAGAGAATGAAAAGAAATTGTATATTTCTTGAATAATTACAAAGAAACGAATTGTATCTGCATTCACTTTTTGCTGCATCGTTAACGATTAAATTTAGAGTATATGCAGCACATGGCACGTAAAAAGCTCGAGGATTTTTGTTCAAAAGCAAATTTTCAAGCCCATATTTTTTCCTTTTCATAATTTCCCCATTGTCATACCCTTGACTTCGCATTCAATGGGAATGTTCCATTTTTCCAGTTGTTCCATTATTATTGCACATAAATACGTCCTGTGGAATCTGATATATCTGAAAATCTAAAAAGATTTCCATGATCTTGATAATTCCATTGTCAAAGGAAACAAAGCGAATAATAATGGTCATTTGTTCTGTTTTATTTGCATCAGGTGTACAGTCTATTCCATAATCTAAAATTATGGAATAATATTTAGATTTTCAAATTGATAATAAAATTGTATCCCTGATTGCGTTACTTAAAGTTTCCAATATTTCATTTTGACTGTCTTTACTCAAATAGTGTACTTTATTGTTTCGTTGTAGGGCCCTTTCAACATGATTTTCCATAACGAGATCAAACTTCGCAAACAGCTTGATTAATTTTAAAAAATTGCGTTTATTCCTTTCATATAATTTATCAGATGATCTGCAAAAAGCTAAATTTTGGCTACCAAGGAATTTTATAATTTCAATCAAGCATTCTAAAACAGTCGTCTAATGTTTCTTTTCCATTTCATATATGCTTTCAGCTGGCAATCAATAGTAGTTTTGTTTTTTAAACTTTTATCAAGTTCCTTCCATTTTAAGAAATTTTTCATGTGAGTTAAACTAGTCTCATGTCTATGCAAAGCTGTACTTACAATTCTCCAATCGTTGTAACCTTCTACAAGACTACTTGATTCAGTAGGGGCGAAAAGTTTGCAGCAAAAGAAAAAAACAGAATTTAAAGTTTCAGAATAAATGAGCCATGTTATTGGCACGAATTTCCTGTTTTCCATTTTTCTATTATAATACATGTCACCAAATTTACAACCATATGTATCTCTGGGATATATTATATTTTTCTTTTGAACAGGCCCCATTTCAATTAAAACAACTTGTAATTTGTCATCAATATTTCCCCATTCACCTGATCTTCTAAATTTACAGAGACTAGCAATGTGTTAGTCTCTGTAAGATTTCGTGGTCAACTACAACTAAATCTTCTCCTAGCTGTTTTTCACTTAAATCATGCATCTTGTTATCTTGTTCAATAGTACTTTCATGCAAACTGGATGACGTGCACAGTTCTTCAATTCTGATTTTTGATGTATCGAGTTGGTTACAATCTGCATCAGATTGTAACCAAACTCGATAATAAATATTTTAATAAATATTTATATAAATAAATAATCTCTTAATAAATATTTTAATAAATTTATTAAGAGCCCCAGTTTGTTTCTTAATATCTGCTTCTTTCACAGCATGACGCTTACAATTTTTACGATCAAAGAGGTGGCAATATGCAATTTTTTTAAATTTTTATTCGGTGTATCCAGCCTTATTTATTTTAATATTGATCATTCTAAGAATTTTTTGATTTTATGATAAAAATTTTGTTTCTTAAAAATGAACTTATGAACCAGCAGTGGCACCCCTTTGTAGCAGTGCCCGCATGCCCACTTCCACCGGCCCTGGCTGTTGGGATACTAAAGCATCAATTGCCTCAGTATCCAATAATGACTTTTGCATTAATTTAACTTTGGTATTTTCCTGGGTCTCATTCCAACTGATTAGATATCAATAAAGTTCAAAACCAATTTGGATAATGACCCTCCCATAAAGCATACCGTTATGCATGTCTGAAAAGGAAGCATGCTTTGCATTATGGGATGCTAAGGCAACCAATCAAGATTTTTTTTTTCTAAGTTGGTGCATCTGTCATAAGCATCCATGTGAAATTGCATGTCATTCTATCAAGTAGTTTATTTTATACAACTGTCTGAAGCAAAAGTGTTGTCTGTATCCCTTGAAATGGATAAAATTGAGTATTGTGTGGATATAAAATTCTTTGTAAAAGAAGATTTAATGCCAAAAGAAATTCATTCGAAGTTCATAAAAGTTCATGGACACTCCTCTCCTTTGTTTTCGACAATTAAGAAATGGTCTGCCGAGTTTAAACGTGGCCATACCAGCATTCAAGATGATCCACATGAAGGACATCCAAAAAGTCTAATAACACCAGTCATCCAGTACCATGATATGGTACTGGATGACCGGCAAGTCAAAGTGAGTGAAATTGCTCAGACTATAGGCATTTCAAAAGAATGTGTAGGATATATTTTGCATGAAGAATTGCAAATGAAAAAGCTTTGCGCAAGATGGGTGCTAACAGCAGATCAAAAACACACTCGCATGAAAATCTCTGAACAGTGCTTGGAGTATTTTGACAAGAATAAAACTGATTTTGTGCATCGATTTATTACTATGCATGAGACTTAGATTCACCATTACATTACACACCAGAATCCAAATAGCAGTCAAAACAGTGGACAGAAGCTGGTTGTTCGGAGCCAAAGAAGACAAAGTTGGTTCCATCAGCAGGAAAGGTCGTGGCATCACTGCTTTGGGATGCTAAAGGCATTTTGTTTATTAATTATCTTGAAAAGGGTAAAACAATAACCGGGGAATATTATTCCAATCTTTTAACCAGACTAGACAAAAAATATCGTAAGAAAAGACCCGGTTTGCAGAAGAAAAAATCATCTTTCATCAGGACAATACACCTGCCCACAAAGGTGTTTTGGCAATGGGAAAATTAAGGGATCTGCACTATGAATTGTTGGAACATCCACCCTATTCCCCAGATTTGGCTCCCTCTGACTTCTAATCGCTTCCCAAAACTAAAACTGTTTCTTTCTGGTCAGCATTTTTCTTCGAATCAAGAAGTGATTGCAGCTGTAGAGGGATATTATGCAGATCTTACTGAGAATCTGGGATAATAGCACTGGAGCATCGCTGGAATAAACGTATTAGTGTTAAGGGAGATTATGTTGAAAAATAAAAATAATTTTGAAATTATAAATCTGTTTTATTCATTGTTAGGCTGAGAACTTTTCAGCCACCCTCGTACTTTGCAACCAAAGGAACAAACTTTTTTATAATAATAATCATAATTATTATTATTTTATGGCATCTACATGGAGTCCAGAGCCTCAATGTGGGAGATCCAAATTACCATTATACACACAAATTCTATCATATCCTTGAATCCATTCACCATCAGGGAACTCGCAACCAATTCTGGCAATCCATTCCACTCACACTCACTACTCTCCATGCAAAAAATGTAGTCCTCACACCCATACTAACCACACAAGTTCCAAGGATGGCCCCTAGTTCTCTACTTGTCATATATTAAAAAAATTTCACTTGCATTAATTTTATAAAACCCCTTTAATATCTTAAAAGTTTCTATTGTGTCCCCTCTTTTCTACCTATTCAACTAAACTTTGTAACCCACAAAGCTTCAAACTATTCTCAGAGCGAATATTCCACAGACCTGTCAACATCCTGCTCCTGGTCTCCAAGAAACCAGTTGAACAAATCTGTGTGTAGTGGTCAAGATGTGCTGAATCATTGCCTTATAAAGAAGGATAATAACTCCACTATATTTACTTGTTAGTGTGTTTTTCAACATCCAATTAATTTGTTGAGCTATTTTACCAACTTTTGATATATGCCCTCTGAACTTTAACTCTTTGTCCACCATTATCCCCAAGTTCCTAGCCCCATCAATTTCCTGCAATCCAATACCATCAATATGATACAATGTATGCAACCCTTTCAACCTGAAGTGCATAACCTTACATTTTGCAATATTAAATTGACGATGCCAATTTATTTAAATCATCCTGAAGGATAGCTACATCACCTCTATCAATTATTGCTTTCCCCAGTTTTGCATATCAGTAAACAACTGAATACCCATCTTAAACTGCTAACCACTCGACCACCAGTCTGGGTGGACGAGTGGTTAGCATATCCACTTTGTTGCCAAAAGGCTGAGGGTTCAAATCCTGCCGTGAGCATGGATGTTTGTGATCGTCAGTGAAAATACTAGTGGTGGACAAATGGCATTGATGTAGATGATGCAAGTTTGCTGTAGTTTGTGAATTGAGTGGTGGAGATGGAGAGCTGTAGAGTAGGTGCCCTCTCTCAATAAGTCTTTGGACTCCTTGGAGGGGGGTGTCACTTAATAATCTTCTTTCACTACGCGTTATTCCCGCTTCCGACGCAAGGTCCGCGTGTTACTTATATGCAACTTCTTGTTAATACCACTCCCAGCCGACCTGTTGCCTGGTCTGCCACTGGGGGGGGGGGGGGTAAATTTTTTTGACTGTAGAGGCGTATGTTCACAGGGCCGGTTTGCCTGCTTGCGGGATGAAAAATGCCAGATAAACTAATTAAAGAGTAGCAGCCCTAGTATCAAACCCTCAGGTACTCCACCATATACTACTTTCTGGTATCTTGTCAGTTACCCCACACACACACACACATCCATGCTACTAGCCGCATATCCATTCCCATCTGCTCCAGCTTTTGTAATAGTTTTGCATGTGGTATTCTGTCAAATGTCTTGGAAAAGTCGAGCAGTATCATAGTGTAGCCATTACCTTTATCCAGTTCTGTTGTCACTTTATTATAAAATGTGAATAAATTACTAAGACAGGACCAACCATTTACAAAGCCATGCTGTCAACTATAGAGTATTACGTTCCTATACACCCATTGTTCTATTTTACCTTTCACCAACTTTTCCAATACATGAACAACCACTCTTGATATATTAATTGGTCTGTAATTTTCTAATCCGGTCCCACTGTTGTTTTCACATTCATATTTTTAAATATGCTGAACACCTCCTGTTCATTTACCTCAATTGTCATATGTCTCTGTAACAGAGTAATATAGAGTATTACATTCCTATACACCCACTGTTCTATTTTACTTTTCACCAACTTTTCCAATACATGAACAACCACTCTTGATATATTACTTGGTCTGTAATTTTCTAATCCAGTCCCACTGTTGTTTTCACATTCATATTTTTAAATACGCTGAACACCTCCTGTTCATTTACCTCAATTGTCATATGTCTCTGTAACATCAGTAACTGTAAAATATCCACCTGAATAATACACTTTTGAAAATTGATCACTCAGCAATCAAAAAATTTTTTTTTTTTTTGGCTCAGTCACCTTCCTACCATAGTCATTTTTCCTCCTACTTGCTACATAACAAAAAAAAAACCCTTTTGGGTTTATTTTGGCCTGTTTAGCTAATTCTCTCTCATAGTCTGATTTGGCCATTCTCACCATACTAGTCAGACTGCAGTCACCCTTTCTTGCTTGCATTTTGTACTACTCATGAGTATGCTGATCACTTTTATCTTTATATTATATTTCTTTACAATGTTTTTTTTTCCACTTCTTGCTTTACTATTATTATTATTGTTATCATTATTACGTGACACCTCCAAGGAGGGCATCTACTCCACAGCTCTCTTTCTCCACCACTCAATCTACCAACTTCAGCAAACTGCAACTACCATCATCATCTACACTGACGCCATCTACTGCCCACCACCATCACTAGTATTTTCACAGACAATCATAACTATCCATGCCCATGGCGGAAATTTGAACCTGTAGCCTTTTGGCTGGAAAGAGATACACTAACCACTCAACCAACCAGGCTGATAATATCCCTACTCATCCAGTAAATTCCCACTTAGCCTCAACACATGGACCACTTAGTTTATTTTCCTGACTTTGGGTCAGTCTGATACTGCTACTCTCAAGCAATCTCTGACGACTTGCCATGCAGCACTGACATTCTTTCCTTGTAGTGTCTCAAGCCATAGCACCAGAAACATCATGAGGAATTTTGGCACCTATGGCCAAGAAAGAAAATTGCGCTGTTCTAAAAAAAAACTTTAAAAATCTCAACTTTTGCACCTATGGCCGGAGCCACATTGGCCATAGCCTCACTACGCCTCTGCATAGCACTGTTCCAAGATAACTATTGTCTCTCACAATTACCAGCCTTATAGTTGAATATAAATCCCTTCTTGAAAGAGAACTCTACATGTCTGGCAACTTCCCAGAACAAGACTGCATGGTCACTCTCCCCAATTGGGGACAGAGTGTCTACCTTGGGTATGGATATATCTTCTGATGCTTCACCTATCTTGCCATGCCCCCTTTCCTCCCTCCAATCAATGTCCCCATAGTTAAAGGCTCCAATAATAATTATTTTGCCTACATTATTATTATTATTATGTGACACCTCCAGGGAGTCCAAAGACTCAGAGTGAGAGTGTGCCAACAGCATTGAACGATTAATTCCAGTCCAACTACTAACCGCACTCAAATATGCTTAACTTTTTGGGTGAGCCATTAGTAGCAGAGGCTCTACCAATCGACCAACCTTGTGGTAATCTGCCGATACATGGCATCTTCCGAAGGACCCCCCCCCTGGTCTACAGCAGCAATGAACAATATATTTTGTCCTATTGACTTCTTTCTTGCATCAAACAGCCTGGAACCATTTTCCTCAGACTTAAAATCCTCTTTAACTTCTAATTTTGTTGGTTGTAATTTTTCAGCAATATCCCACCTCCTGTCAGGTTCCCTCTATCCTCCCTGAAAATACAATATCCTTTACATTCTATCCCTGTAACTATATCATATTCAGTTAACCAGGTCTCTCTGATGCCTATAATTTTTAGCCAAGTTGAGCTGACCAATGCCAAAAACTCCTCACCCTTATTCCTGATACTTCTTGCATTCGTGTACATACATTTCAACATCCCTGTGTACCCATAGTTACTCTTGTGTAATGTCATTACCAACCCATTCAAACTAGAAACCTGTGAAATCCCATTCAGCATTACATAATCACTACTGTACACATACTTATTTATTGGGGTGGGGGGGACACATGCTGAGTTCATCCTCCCTAATATCTCTGGTTTCCCTGGTTTTGCACTACCACACTTTTACTAAACAGCACTTTCTCCAAATATCTAACTCCAAAACTATTTAAATATAGTCCATAGGGCATGTATAAAAGTCATTTCATCCATTAAATTCACTCCATACATCAATAAACTGCACACCATTCCTCCTGCACAATCTTCTCATCGACTCATTAGCAATCATGGCCCTTCTCAGTTCTGTGCTATCATACTGAGGTAGCAGACTCACAATCTTTACTTTCTTACTCTTCATTTTTGCTTCTGCTAACAACTCTTTCATATCTTCTCTCATTGCACATTTCTTGCCTTTCAAATCATTTGCGCCTGCGAAAACAATTAACTCATTTGCTTCTTTCTTCTGCATACTTACAGCTTCACTAACATCCTTTATCTTCGTACCTGAAAAACAAGCTTTCATCACTTTCTCATAAGTATACCTCTTATAATCGAATCCCCATATAATACTATCTCTTTTCTACCAGTTTCTCGCACGTTCATGCTTTTCCCATTCACTCTTACTTTCATTCTCAGTCCTTCTGTACCACATGCCAATCATTTTTCCAGTCATTTGAGTTCATATTTTAATTTTAATAATACAATACTCTTATTCAAATTTATTTGTGCTATTTCCCAATGAAGTGAAACAAAGTTTTTTCACAAAACTAGTCAAATTAAACATAGTTTATTTTTGACATATTTGTGTATGGTTAATACTGAAAAATAGTGATTCTAACAGTACTCTAAAGCCTATTATTTGGCTAAAATATACTATACTAATGATGTGTTCTATATTTGGCAGCATAACCCAAACATATTAGATAAATTCTCCCCTAACTCAACAGCTAATGTCCCAGAGACCAAATTTGCTATAGAAAAAGGAAATAATGGTCTGCCCTTCCCAGACACTTGCAATAACAAGTTTCCCAATGGAATCCTTTCTTTGATAGTATACAAAAAAACTTACTACAACAAGTAGGTATATTTATAAATATTCTCATTACTCCCATCCCTTCCCCAACAAAACAGCATTATAAAAACACGTGTATGTGCACACACACACGTATGTGTCCTGCCCATAAAAGGTTATAAGCCTATGTTCAGCTAAACTTGAATATTCTTATCTAATCACTACAATTCCAATAAAATTAGCAAAATACTTAATCTACCACACCTTACATACAGAAAACTACAGCCTAACTCATCATTGTGTAGTACCATCATAGTATCTTGCACACCCCGTGATGGTAGATATCAGGATGACTTTATATTATATATTACTTTACTTCCTACTTAACTACCTACTTCCCACTGACAATTTTCCTCCAAATTAGTCTGTTATTTATTAGGAACAATATTGTCAGGCATATTTCAGTCTCCTAAGGCACTTTAAACCTTGAATCCACCTATCTTGGTCTTCCTGTGGGTCTCTTTCCAGCCATCCTGGAATGAAGCACCTGCTTTGCTAACTTTTCCTCTTACTTCTTAAGTTCTGTTTAAACAACTACATCACCTGAGAATAGCTCTTAGATAAACTGCTCACACATTCCTGAATATCAACCATGTTAAAGTTCCTTTGCTTCATTTTTGCTATTATTATGCCGCCCTCAATAACTGTAGTCTCTAAACTTTGATCAACTTTTATCATTCTAACCAAGCTATCAGGATCCATAAGTTGAAATTGGTTTGAATAATGTCTTGTATACAGCTAATTTAGTATTTTTCACTAATTTCTCACTTATTCTATATAGTTACTCAGTTGACTCCCCACCATATCAGTTTTGCTTATTCTGTTGTCTATTTCAGTATTGAATTTCCTACCCTCAGAAAAAAATTGAGCTAAATAGTTCAAATGTTTTACTTGTTCTATAGGTTCTCCCTTCAAGATACAGCTGAAATTTTCAAAATTCCTGCCTATTTTCACAGTTTGAAATCCTGATTTGCATGCAAATTTGGTATAGTAGTTCTTCAATTTTAGTTAAGTAATCCTCAAACTTGTACTAGATTTATTTAGGAGTATAAATCTAATTATGCTTTACTTTACTGAGCTGAATTTACATCTCCAATTTTTATCAAGCCTAATGCTACTTTCCTTCATAATGGAGATCCATATAAGTAATGAATAATAAGAGACAGCATGCACTCTAGTCTTACTCCTGAATTCATGTCAAACCATCTTATGATATATCCAGTTCTAACTGCAGACTGGCAACTTAAATATAAACTACATATTACTCGATACATCACATGTCCAACATAACTGTAGTGCTGCATCAACTTTTTTCTTGGCACCTTCCCATTATTTCTCGAATATTTACAATCTATTTACTACCTTACAAGAGGACTTGAATGGATTGCATAAATGGGCAGGTAAGTGGAACTACCAGTTCAATGTTGCAAAGTGTAAGGTTTTCAGATTTGGAAAGCAATGATGGGATGCAAAGTATACACTTGGTGGGAGAATCTTTAAAGGAAGTAGAGGAGATGAGAGATCTAGGAGTGATGGTGGATAAGGACCTGAAATTCAGGGTCTACATTACACAAGTTGTGAAGACATCGCATCGGATAATGGCAATGATGCAGAGGACCCTGACATGTAGAAATAGAGAGGTTATGATGCCATTGTATAAGGCCTTGATCTGCTCATATGTATTATCGTGCACAGATTTGGTTACCAGGTTTTCATGGTGACGAGGATATATTAGAAAGGTCCAGAGAAGATTCACACACAGGAATCTAAATTCTGAACAGGAATCTAAAAGTTGTCCAATTGGATCATGCAGACTACAGAGTATACAAAAGAAGCATAGAGGAGGTCAGTGGTCTTTGGAATGTAGAGTATGAGGAAAGATTGAGAGAATATAAGTCAAAGCCTCGTGAATAGGAGGAAGGGGGGGGGATATGATTGAGGGTTGTTATCAGGTCGACATGGAAGAGATTTTTAGAATGGGAGAGGTGGAGGTAGAACAAGATGCCATCACTGCAAACTATATAAGGAGGATGTGAGAAGAGGAGTGAGGAGCAGGTTTTTTGCATAGAGAGTGGTTGGTGAGTGAAATGCATTACCTGAGTGTGTTGTGAATGTAGACACATTGAATCAGTTTAAAGCACAGCAGGATGAGCACTGTGTGCAATAGTATGTACCTCCCACGATGAGTCTCTGATTCCATGGAGGTCAGATGTTAATAATAATAATAATAAATAATAATTTGTGTTGAGTGAAAATCTGATTCTGACAACACCTATTTGGCTTGCATCCAGATTGACCTACCTCAAGTTTAATTAACCTCATCTCAAGTATGCTTGCATCAACTTACCCAGTGTAGAAAAGTAGTCTGTCATTGGAGGTGATTAATGAAAAGATGATTGTGTGTTCGTCCAGTTCAGGCATATTAAGTGTGTACAAGGATGTATGTATAAGTGAGGCCACAATGTATTTAGTAAGGCAATAAACTCAACTCCTTTGTGTTCTTTATATTCCTGGCATTTGTGTACAGACATAATAAGTTACCATCATAAGTTACCTCTATGCTTCTTTTGTATACTCTGTAGTCTGCATGTCCAATTAGACAACTTTTAGATTCCTGTTCAGATCATGCAGACTACAGAGTATACAAAAGAAGCACAGAGGTAACTTATGAGGGTATTTATTATGTCTGTACACAAATGACAGGAATATAAAGAGCACAAAGGGGTTGAGTTTATTGCCTTGCTAAATATATTGTGGCCTCATACTCGTATTAGTGAGACCAAGCTCTCAGAAGCAGATATACTACTGGTATTGAATGTAAAGTATATAGTATATTTTTAGGAAGGTCAGACAAGATAGAAGATGGGTAGATGCTAATAATACCAGACGATTCAAGTTCAGTTAGGGTAGAAAGCTATGATTCGATATCAGAATTAGATTTCCACATAGCAATGAGATTGAATCGATATGTGTGAGATAGAGTCTAACAAGATCAAATACATGGTGGGGTGCTGTTACATACTTAGCGAATCAGTTGCTAGTGACAATGAAATGCATCACTAAATAAAACTAAGTATTAAATATAATAAGTATTAAACAATTAACTAATGTGGGTTAATCGTTTAACCCATGAAGACTTTAATTTTCACGAAAATTTAAACCACATGAAAAGAATTAAGCCAAATTTATTGAGCTGTTGCATGACAACCTCCTTAAGCAGCCTGTGACAGAAGGCACTTGTGGTCAAAGAGTATTAGACCTGATTACAGTGATAGAGGAGAGTTTTCAATAAAAGTAGTGACTGTTCTACCACCAGCTGATGACAGTAATCATGCATTAAGAAGTAGCTAAGTGCATGGATATTCCATTTAGAAAAGGTTAAATGCTAAACTACAAATCAGGAAATTATAACCAATCGACGAAAATGCTATTCAATTGTATGGTCTTCGTTGCTAGCTGAGAAGGATGTCAGCATGAAAAGTATTTAAAAAATACACTAATGATGCAGTTTTGGAATGTGTTCCTGGTGTTTCAAGAATGAACAAGGCAGGAGTGAAATGAATGTGCAGCCTTATTAAGCAAGAGATTCTTAAAAAAAAGATGAAGGAATACAATTGGATAAGGATGATATTATAAAAATTATAAGGCACAGTCCAGAAGAGTTACAATTGTACAGAAAGCCAAATGTAAGTGTGAAAAGAAACTAGATATGCCAACCAAAAACAACTCAAAAGAATTCTGTTGGTATGTTGAAGGTAAAATAAAGAATGAATGTGAAAGAATAATACTCATCAATGTATGGATAGTCTTCGGGTGGCAGATGCAGAAAAAAGATTGCTCAACTAATGAGTGGACATTTTCCTAAAAGCTATCAACTTAGTGTATGCAACACTGACCTCAAAACTACCACTACAGTGGAAGAAATTCAGGTATATAAGGAGGAAGTACTAGACATGTAGCATAAAGTGATAATGAATTTAAGAGTAGGGACCAATAGCATATCAACACAGATGCTGAAAGAGTGTTCAGCTGAATTGCCTGTATAATTTGAGTCTGAGCATAGGAAATATTCTGCATCAATCCCATTGCATGAGGGTGGTGCAAAGACCGATGCGTCTATTGACTTATCAGTATCTCTGGAGTGGTAGCGAAAATTCTGGAAAAGTTAGTAAGCAAGAATTATTATTATTACCCCTCCAGGGAGTCCAAAGACTCATTGAGGGAGGGTATCTACTCTACAATCCTCCATCTCCACCAACCTTCATCATCTACTTGAACGCCATCTACCGCCAACCACCATCACTAGTATTTTCACAGACAATCACAAATATCCATGCCCACGGCAGGATTCGAACCTGCACCCTTTTGGCTGGAAAGCGGATACACTAACCACTTGGCCAACCAGAAGTTGCATAAAGAAATAGATTTGACATGAGAATTTATAATTTCAATGAAGAGTGAGTGGATTAAAAAAAAGTCATGTTTGAGTAACTCGCTCACGTTTTATAATAATGTTACGGTTGAGGTAAACAATAAATACACCATAATATTTTTGAAATTTGCTACCGTTTTTGACAGCATAAAAGGCTGTTGCATAAGTAGGAGGATAATGTAAGACTGGATTATAAATTACAAGTTTGGCTAGATGGCTTACTGATATATCAAAAAAAGTGATATTTGTACGGGGATGTGAATCTGCAAGATTTAAGGTGACCAGTGGTGTATACCCCTGGGATCAGTCTTTGGGTTTACTAAGGGAAAGATAACATTGGGAAGGATTTGAAATATTCAACCATTCTGATAATGCAAAGATGGGCATGGTAATCAGAAATAATAATGGCATATGATACTTGCAGAATGATTTGAATAAGTTGGACTGTGAGCATGTGAAAATGGCTACCAGTTTAATGTTAGTAAATGTAGAGTTATACACTTTGGTGTAATGCGACATCTAACAATCACATAGATGAAATTATGCCAGAAGAAACTGACCAGGTTGTAGATATCTTGGGAGTTTAGTAGATTTCATAAATACTAAAACTATGAATGGGAAATTCAGAGGTTCATAGCAAAGACTGTGAATACAACTCTGCGAATAACTGCAATGCTGAGAATTCATTACATCTCTTTACAAGGCCTTGATGACCTCACATGGACTACTGTATATAGGTTTGTTCTCCTGATTTTGAAGATGATGCAAATACAGAAGGGGGGGGGTATGGGAAAAAGTTGATGATATCGGGACTGTGATTATGAGGCGAGATTAACTTATAAAGTTCAAAAAGGATCGTACAGGATACAACAGCAGCTGGAAGTTTTCACTTTAAGGAGATTTGGAAGAGTACAAGAGGACCTCCATGAAAGTTGAGAATGAATGCAGATAAGAAGGGGATAAGGCTAGATTTTTCTCTCATTGAGTGGCACATGACTGGAATGGCCTGTCTTTGGAGGTTGTGAGTGCAGATAGTGTAAATGAATTTAAGAGAAAGTATGATATGTGGTGTAATAATAATAATGACATTCAATTTTTATGTGCATCCTATGAACAAAACTAAGTGAAATATCCTCTAAAACATGCTAACATACGATTATATACATATACTGTAAACAAGTAAGCAATAGGATGTGATTAAAAGTTACAAGAGCATTAGATGAGGAAAAGGCATATACTGCCATTTTCCTAGACTTAGCAAAGGCATTTGACAGGGTGCCACATGATAAGCTAATATTCAAGTTGCAGCACATGATTCTGGATGTCAGATTGGTCAACTGGATTCAGGATTGGCTCAACCATACACAGCTCTCTGATACCTATCAGTATCAGAGAGCTGTGTATGGCTGAGCAATATCAAAGAGGCAGAAGGTTACAAGTGGGGTTCCACAGGGCTCAGTACTGGGACCTATATTGTTTAACCTTTATATCAATGACACTGTCAATGGATTGCAAGGGGATATTCGGTTGTTTGTGGATGATGCAAAGCTGGGAAGGGTTATTAGTAATAGTGCAGATGTGGTAACCCTGCAAGAGGATTTGAATAAGATAGATAGATGGGCAAATGAATGGGGGTATCAGTTTAATGCAGCAAAATGTAAGGTCTTGAGGTTTGGGAAACATCGATGGGATGCTGCATACTCTATGGGAGGAAGTTATACTGGAGGAAGTGGGGGAGACAAGAGATCTGGGGTTGATGATTGATAGAAACCTGAAATTTAGGAGACATATTGCAAAGGTAGTGAAGGTAACACAGAGGATTGCTGCAATAATGAGAAGGACACTGACCTGCAAAGATAAAATGGTTATCATTCCATTGTATAAGACTCTGATCAGACCACACTTAGACTATTGTTCTCAGATCTGGTCCCCAGGATTTGAAGGGGATAAATTAACTGTGGAAAGAGTACAAAGGTGGATAACAAAGATGGTGTCGGGACTGTACAAGGATAGTTATGAGGATCGGCTGAGGGGGTGTGGACTGCAGAGTTTGGTGGACAGAAGGAGGGGGTGATATGATTGAGACTTTTAAACTGTTGAGAGGTGGTTACAGGGTTGACACTGGGGAGTTCTTTTGCTTGGTTGAACAGCAGGAAGGAGTCATGACAAGGGGCCATCCCTGGAAGTATGAAAGGAAACTGTGAGAAATAGGGTGAGGAGTGGTTTCTTTGCATGGAGGGTGGTTGAACTGTGGAATGCATTGCCTGATGGAGTGGTAAGAGTGAGAACGGTCAATGCATTTAAGGAGTGGTATGATAGACTGTATTTCCCAGGAGGGACCTCCCTCGATGAGTCTTGATAGACTTGTTTCTTAGAAAGAACCTCCCATGATGAGTCTTTTGACTCCATGGAGGTCTGAATAATAATAATAATAATAATAATAAACAGGTGTGATGAGTCAAATCGGAGTTGCATAAAAATTTGTGTTACACAGAGATTTGCAAAGTATCTTACATAAATATTGTTGTAATTCTATATTTGAGCATTTCTGGTTGAATATTATCCACTTCAGCTGCCTTTCCACATTTCTGATAGCTTTTTCTGCCTCAAGTATTACTGATATACTCCGGACTGCATTGCTCTTGAATATATTCTACGAGCATTCTGTCATTCCTTGTTTGACTTAAATATTTTAAAGTAATTACAGTGGGATATCTTTATCTTTATCTTTGTTGTGTTTTTTTTTTCATAACAATTTGCCATCTTTTTCATATTTATCTTCTACTAGGTGCTAACCAAAAGTTTGGGGAATTTTACTATTAAAAAAAAAAAAAAAAAAAAAAATTATCATATATTCCGTGTATAAGACGACCCCTACTTTTTCAAGCCCAAAATTAAAAAATCAATATTATAAACATCTCCACTGTCTAATCATACACTCAGGGGGAGGAGGTCCAAACTGTCTCTCTAAAGCTTTTCCATGTTCTTTAGCATAACTGATGACTTTTAACTTGAATTTTTGAATGACAATCGTTTTTTATTTTCAGTCATTTTTTATGGGCTAGTGCTCAAAATATTGTCAATGCATTAAATTACCCTGCCAACAAGTTGCAGAGTTATGAATGCTTTCAGAGTTCTGATTGGTTTATTCAGAATCAGCCATTAATGACATCAATCGACAGAGTTAACAAAGGCTAGTGATTGGCCTGTTCGCGGAGACAAGGTACCAGCAGTTTCACCATGGCAAACGTGGGTCTCTCAACCGTTTTCCCTCCCCTCCAAGTGTATAAGACGACCCCCAATTTTTAGTCTAAAAATTTTAGAAAAAAGTATTGTCTTATACATGGAAAAATATGGTACTTACCCTATTCATAGTTTCCACCGTTACCCTCAATACTATCAACATCATGCCCTTTCAGCTGGAATTTCTTCTTGGAAACAGGAAAAAAACTGCAGGAGGACAGGCAAATAGAAGGGATGAGGAATAGCAGTCATGTTTTTGGAAATGTCAAACAATGAGTGATGTGTGGGCAGGCATGTTGTCATGGTGGAGAACCAAGTCATTGCTCTTCCACTTGTCTGGATGTTTATGTCAAATGCTCTCCTTTAGCCACTTCAAAAACCTCACAATAAAACTTAGCATTGATAGTTTGGCAAAGGGAAGGAATTCCTTGTGGACAACACCACAGATGTCAAAAACATTTTCCAAACACATCTCTACATAGCTGGTAGTATTCATTTCCTACTCTGCTGTTTCGATTTCCAACAAGAGCCAACTAATTCCTTAATAGTCTTCTGTAAGACTGTAGGCACTAGTAAGTCAAAAGATTATAGTAATGCTATTACTATTCCCTGATATTTTAGGACTTATCTGAAAAAAAGCAGCCAAAACTTTAAAGAAATACAATTGATGAGTGTAGTTTTCAAACCCCTATAACAAGCTTGCCATCTTTATTAGCAATCCTAAAAATCAACTCTTGCATGTTTCAGTTCCATATGTATAGAAAGTTGTTTGCACTGCAAGCAGGCCTATTATTTGCTGTCACAACTTTGGTTGTGTTAGAAGATTCAGAAGACTGATGGCATGGAATATCTGTAGAATCTGATGCGGGGGGGGAGGGGGTATGCTTCATTGCAATAAGAATTGGATTTTTTTTTTTTTTTTGGAATCCACAGCTGCTCTTAAAAACCAGATTAACTAACCTAAATCAAAATAATAATAGGTGATACTCCCAATGATATGGTAAACCATAATTTTAAGACACCCAATGACAACCAAAGCAACTCACTAGCATTCAAAGGGAGCAGTCTTCTTAGGAGCTCAGGCTGTTCAGTTTAATTGTTATCACTTCCATTGTGTCATCAGTCTACATATGGAGATAACAGTTTTACATGATATCCTGATGATCTCTATGACAGAGAAAAAACACTTATGGTAACTCATCATTTACTGTCATTCTTCTATGTTATGCTAATTTCAAATTAACCTATCATCATAAGAAAAAACAGCATTTGGTCTTGTAGGGTTCACAAATTAACTACCTTTAGTTGAACCACAGCATGACATGTTATTTACAAAAATAATAAAAATAAATAAATAAAATTTTAAAAAGAAATAATAAATAATAGTTATTGCCTCCATAGCTCAGTAGCTATTGATGATATCCTTCAATTGGAAAGACTTGGTTTGAATCCTGTCTTGGAAGCAAGGCAGAGAGAGATCACTAACCTTTATTAGACCTTTCAACTGAAGATGAGTTATCTGATCTCATACAGAAGTGGCAGTGTTTTTTCTCCCTGAAACTCAGGTTTTTCATCTTTCAAAACAGAAAAAACTAGCTAGAAGAACAGAGGCTTCAAATTATAGGCCAATCTGTTCGTCTGGAGTTGTGGTCAAGGTGCTGGAGAAGCTAGTGAGGACAAGGATTCAAGACTAGATCGACAGTAGCAGAATTCTCTTTAATAGACAGTATGGTTTGCTAAAGGAAAATCATATTTTAGCAATCTGCTTACTCATTAATAACAAGGTGAAGAATGCAATGGGCAAGGGGGACACATATAGAGTTTTTTAGTATATTTAGATTTTGCAAAGTCTTTCACAACCTGAACAAGACTGTTTGTCTGTCTGATAGGTATCAGCAGGTTTTGTATGTGTGTGTGGGGGGGGGGGGGGATATCTCAGAGGAAAGTCACTAGTGGTGTGTCCTAAGGATCTGTTATGGGGCACTTGTTTAATTTGTATGAAAATGACATTAGAAAATATTTAAATGGTGATATATGTAGTTGTTTACAGATGATGCAAAGTTAGGGAAAGTTATGAGGGCCTAAATAGACTTTCTAAACAGACAAGCGTGTGGGAATGTCAGTTTAATGTAGAAAAATGTAAGGCTTTAAAATTTGAGAAACAAAAATGGAATTCAGAGTATACGATTGTGGAGATATTTTACAAGAGGTGGAGGAGATGAAAGATCTGGAGGTGATGGTGGAGAGGGACTTGAAATTTGAAGGACATTTTACTAAAATTCCGAGGACAACACAGAGATTATGGGAATGATGCACAGAACACTGATGTGTACAAGTAAGGATGTTTTGATTCCACTGTGCAAGGCTTTG
Source organism: Typopeltis vanoorti (assembly GCF_054136105.1). NCBI lineage: Eukaryota > Metazoa > Arthropoda > Arachnida > Uropygi > Thelyphonidae > Typopeltis > Typopeltis vanoorti. Next base: position 66,062,193 of record NC_143552.1, on the reverse strand, counting down.
ATCAGGCTGCACATGAATTACTGTGCACAGATATGGTTGCCTGGTTTTCAAAACGATGATGATGAGATGTTGGAGAGAGAGTTCAGAGATGATCGACTAAGTTGGTTTCTGGTCTCCAGAATACAATGACAGATTGAGAGAATGCAAATTAGAGAGCCTAGTATATAGAAGGAAGAGCAGAGACATGATCAAGACAAGTTAGTAAGGTGCCATTCCAGATTAATGTGGATAAGATTTTTCATAGAATATCTGAAGATTGGGGAAGGGGGAGAGAATGAAAGGCCATCCCTAGAAACTTTATAAGGCAGGTGTGAGCAAGGGGGGTGAGGAGTAGATTTTTTGCATGGAGAATGGTGGGTGATTGGAATGCACTGCCTGAGAATGTGGTGAGTGCAGAGACAATGAATGCATTTAAGTCAAGTATGATCAACTACACATGTGAAAGAGAGACCTCCTGCAATGAGTCTCAACTCCATGGAGGTCTGCTGCTGCTGATGATGATAATAAACTTTTACTAACGTTCCTTAGATTTTTATTACATTCATTCACAATGCTCATCTTCCTAAACAGTTGTTAAAGTGATAATCAGAATATAAATCAATACTGAAATCTCTAAGAAAATACTGTGCTATACATAATTTTGAAACCAAATTTCTTCCTCAAACAGTGCTTAATCACTTGAGCAGTTATCTAGCACAAATTTGTCAAAATAAACAAAGACACTGCATATGGAAAAATAACATCCACTCATCTTTGGACACACAATTTAAAAAAAAAAAAAAAAAAAAAAAAAAATGTATTTGTGTGTGCAAGTGAGAAAGAGAGACAAAAGATAGGGGTTATAAAAATATAATTTATATACAAATGCAATGTTCTTGCTCCCAAAAATCTGATTTTCCAAATAAAGCAAATCATATGAATCTAAAAATGAAGATATTTATCTATTTATAACATAAATCTTTCACCAAGCAGGCTGAATCTACAAGTTTAAAAACAACATATTTATTGCTTGACAGAATATCAATTTGACCACACTGAAAAAAAGCAAATGCATTATCCAATTTGCTTATTAAAAAGATTTAGAAAAATTAAACTTGCAAATATTTTTAAAAGCTTTGAAACGAAATTAAATTGAACCCATGTAAAGAAATGAATAAATTTTCAGGTTAAATTTATATGGATTATGAAGATGGATGTTGATTATGAAGTATGATTATTTGTTTCCACATATACATATATAAGCACTTGAACTATTACAAGCATATCAGTGCATACCAAATTTAACTGATATAAACTGAAAGGTATGTAATCAATATATACATTATATGCAAAGAAACTAAAGACAAATAAACTAAGATTCAGTTTTAAAATCATAAGTAACAAATAATATTAGGCTAGTGGTATACAGTAATATAACTGACTGAAATAAGGGACATACCTTCATTAGGTCAAAGTCTAAATTCTCTTCCCCCTTTCCTTTTCTCTATATCACTTACACATACACACTACCCTTTTCTCTTCAAGATAAGTGAAGAACCTTGAATATTATGATATAGTATGTTCTTTCAGTGTCATACACCAGAACTAATCAAATCATTTCCCAAGCTATCTACACTTGAACTAATCTCAAAAACAGTGACCTCTTTTCACAGAAAAATATGACTGTGTTTTTTTTTGCCTAACTAATGCTTATTTTTTTAAGCATTTAAAAAGATAATGTATAGATAGTTAAATACAGAGATAACCAACAAGATGGGGGAAAAAATTACAAAGATTCTAAATCATTACTTTATAAATGTTTTGAACAGAAAAATTATTATTTAATTTTCACAAAAGTCCTTAAAAATTTGCAAAAAGCACTTAAAAAAAAAAAAAAAAGAAAAGAAAAGAAAAAAAGGAAAAATTTTTGTAAACATCTTGTTATTGGTTGAGTGAGATCTCCACAATAAGTCTGCTGATTACATAAACAATTGCTATTAATAATCTTCAGAATTCAAAACAACAAAAAAAGAATAATATTAAATAAGAACACAATCAGAATTATAGATTAATTCAATTATCAGCACTCCAATATTGTAGAATCTAACATTTCGGTCTTCTGAGACACTTCTAACTGAATCAATCCACCTAAATCTTTGTCTATATCTAGGTCTTTTTCCTGCCCTCTTAGCATCAAACACCTATTTTACTGAACTTTCCTCTTCCATTCTGTTTAAGTGACCATACCACTTAAATTAGCCTTGTTCACACATTCTTGAATGCTGACAATGCTTGAATGTTGTCAAGTTCCCTCCTAAAATCCCAATTTTTACTTTGATTCTGCCATCAATGCCATCTATTCATCCCCTAACTCTCATATCCATATAGATTCTCAGAATGCTCATATCTGTGGTCTCTAATCTTTGATCAAGTGCTTTATTTCTAGCCAAACTCTGTGATCCATAACTTAAAACTGGTTTGAACACTGTCTTGTACATTACTAGTTGAGAGTTTTGGCTAATTTCTTTCTTATCCCATATAAATTTATTTAACTGGCTTCACATCATACCAGCTTTGCTTATTCTGTTGTCTATTTCCAAGATTTAATTTGCCATCTTCACTAAAAACTGTGTCGAAGTAGATGAAATATTTTACTTGTTTTACAGATGTTCCATTCAGAATGCAGTTGATATTTTCAATGTTCCTGTCTATTTTCAAAGTTTTAGTATTTTTATTGCTGACTTTCATGCCAAATTTGTAACAGCTGTTATTTAATTTAGTTAAAGAATCCTTAAGATTTACACTGGATTTGTTTAGGAGCATAACATCATCTGCATAAAACAAATAGCTAAGTTTGTTATCTCCAATTCTAATATGAGCTTTAATAAAATTTTCTTTCATGATGTGATCCATATAGATGATTAATAAAAATGGAGATAGTGTGCACCCTTATCTTACACTTGATTTTACATCTTTCTGTATTTTCAGTATATCATTCCATTTACCTAATATAATTGTAGTGTTTTTGAAAAGTTTTTTCTTGACATTTTGTCATATTCTTTTCCAGATCTTCAAAACTTAACTTTATTCCCATAAAGTAAACATCTGATCTTGATAGGCTCTATTTGGTCTGAAAAACGCTTGTTCTTCTCCAAGTATCTCTTCCACAATTTTTCTCAGCCTCTTCTGCAGTATGCAACATCCATATTTGAGCATTTCTGGTTGAATATCATTTACTCTAGCTATTTTTCCAATTTCAGGCTTGAAAGCTTTTTCTATTAGTATTCTACTAATATTTTCTACTACTGTTTTATGTAACAGCCCTTCCAAGTAATTACTACAGACACCTAGAATATCCATATGTTCAGTTTTCAGGTCACCTATATTATCTTTGATTCCTTTCACCCGTAATTACCACAATTTCTAAGCTTTATTTCATAGCACCCAGGACATTTTGCAACCTTCTTGATATTTATTATGTATATTCTTACCAAAGTCTTTCGATGACTTTTGTTTAGCTACTTTTTACACATAGCTTAGCTCTCTTATGCAAGAATTAACATAAACTGGGTTATATTAGCCGAAGGATTTTAATAATTGATACTAAGTAAAAACACCAACAAGTTTCGAAAACCTAGTTGTCTGGCTTCATCAGGAGATACAAAACAACTTAAACTGTTCATGAAAGAATGAACTGAATACAATTGTATTTTTTACAAACACAGAGGAACGCGTACAACAAATGCATGGAGCATGTATGATATCAACTGTTGTTATGCAGGAACGTTCTGTAATTAGCAGCAAAATTTAACTCAGGCATGCTTAGTGATCTTATGAGGGTCTTCCAAATATCAGCTAGAATTAATACTTCATTTCCATTGAGGTTGCATTTAGAACGGATGATTGCTATAGCTTCTTTTATGTTTTGAGAGTAGAAATCTTCCTCTAAATAGGGCATGGAGTTTTTGTCCGATTCGATGGTATGGTTTGTCCTCAAGAAATGAAGGGCTAACCCAGAGTTGTCTTCTCTGTTGTTGCTTACATCTCTGACATGTTCTCTTTTCTGTATTTTCAAACTTCTTGAGGTCTAACCAATGTAATTTAATCCACATGAACAGGGGATCTTATAGACACCGGGTAATATTTGAAGAAGGCATTACTGTCTTTCGAAGATCTTAAAAAGTAGCGGATAGTCTTTAAAGGTTTAAAAGTCACTCATATTTCATATGGCTTGAGGAGTGTAGCAATCTTTTTAGAAACTGTCCCATCATAAGGAATGGCAGTGGATTTTTATTATTACCAGCCCAAGACCTAATGGAGTCAAAGACTCATCTGGGAGGTCCTTTTATCACACACACAGCTCATCATACTTTGTTTTAAACACATTCAAACTCTTTACAGACACCACATTCTCAGGCAAGGCATTCCAATCATTTACAACTCTGCACGAAAAAAACCTGCCTCTCACTCACCTAATCACACCCTCTTTATACAGTTTCCAGGGATGACCTCTGGTTCTCCCCTCATCTCCCACTATTCTCTGTAAAACTTCTCCAGCATTGATCCTATAACAACCCCTTGCCAACTTGTACGTCTCTATCATATCTCCCCCTCTTCCTCCTGTCCACCAGACTCTGCAAATTACATCTTCTCAATCTTTCCTCATACTCGACATTCCAGAGGTCAGAAACTACCTTAGTCTGTCTCCTTTGGACCCTTTCCAACATCTCTTCATTCTTCTGAAAACCCGGTGACCAAATCTGGACACAATAGTCCATGTGTGGCCTAATCAAAGCCTTATACAAAGGAACAAGAATCTCTCTACTTCTACACGTCAGTGTCCTCCGCATCATTCCCAGAAGCCTTTGTGTTGTCTTCACAATTTTAGCGGTGTCCCCTAAATTTCAGATCCTTATCCACTATCACCCCCAGATCTCTTATTTCCTCTAACTCCAACAATATATTCTCACCAAGCATAAATTCTGCATCCCATCTTTGTTTCCCAAATTTTAAAACCTTACATTTTGCAACATTGAATTCACATCCCCATTTCCGTGCCCAATCACTCAATCTATTCAAGTCTTCCTGTAAGGCCACAACATCTTCACTACACTTCATGGTTTGTCCCAACTTTGCATCATCTGCAAACAACTGAATATCTCCATCCAAATCTTCACCTATATCATTAATATACAAGTTAAAGAATTGTTGATACTTATCAGATAGCCAGTCTCCAATCCAATGCACCAATCTAATATCCAACCCCATCTGCTCTACTTTGACTGTCAACCTATCATGAGGTACTCTATCAAAAGCCTTTGCAAAATCCAAGTATATTACTGTGTATCCTTTTCCTCTGTCCAAGGAAGCAGTCACTTTATTGTAATAAGTAAGCAGATTACTAAAACATGACCTCCCTTTAGCAAATCCATGCTGTCCATCAAAAATAATACCATTGTTATCAACCCACCTCTGGATCCTAGTTCTCACAAGCATCTCCAACAACTTAAACACAACCTGACACACAGATAGGCCTATAGTTTGATGCTTGAGTTTGATCACTTCCTTTATGAAGTGGCATAATCTTGCCCTCCTTCCACTTCTTAGAAACTTGTAACGTGTTTCTTCAGATTGTTGTTGTGTTATGTTCCTCAGATTGGTCGCAGAAAAGTATCTTATGGATCAATTTTTTTGGATAACCATTGTCTATCAGGGTTTTTGATATATGGGATAATTCATCTTTGAGATCTTTTTCTTCTGTTGTGATGCGGGTGGCCCTATTTTTGAGCATGTGTACAATGCTAAGTTTTTGAGAAATGTGGTGCGTAGATGTGAAGTGCAAATATCGACCTGTGTTGGTTGGTTTGCGATAGACTGCAAGGCTGATATGTCCATCCATGTGATTTTTAATTAAGGTATCTAGGAATGACAATTGTTTGTCCTTCTCAAGTTCCAAGGTGAACATTATTTTGTGATGGAAGGAGTTAATCTTGGTTAGAAAATCAAAAAGATCTTTTTCTGTGTTTTTCCATACGATAAAGGCGTCATCCACGTACCCCCACCACATTGTGGGTTTAGTGCTAATTGAGACAGAATGTCATTTTCCAGTCTCTCCATAAAGAGATCTACACAAGTGGGAGAAAAGAGGACTGCCCATTGTGAGGCCTGTTAATTATTCATAAATCGTTCCATTTCACAACAAAAAATTAGATTTTAGTCAATCATTGAAAAGAGAAACAATATCTTGAGGGGAAAATGTTGCTCAAAATGCTGATTACCTCTTCTACTGGAACATTAGTAAATAAGGATATTACATCCACTTCAATCATTGCCTAAAATCTAATTTTTTCTTATGGAAAAATGGATATGGTTATCCAAAAAAACTGATCCTGACACTAAGATATTTTTCTGCGACCCCTCACAACAACAATCTTAGGAAACACGTTACAAATCTACCATTGCCATTCCTTATGCTGGGACAGTTTCTAAAAAGATTACTACACTCCTCAAGCCACATGAAATACGAGCGACTTTTAAATCTTTAAAGATTATCTGCCACTTTTTAAGATCTCCGAAAGACAGTAATGCCTTCTTCAAATACGCCTGTGTTTATAACATCCCCTGTTCATGTGGATTAAATTACATTGGTCAGACTTCAAAGAAGTTTGGAAATAAGGAAAAGAGAACATGTCAAAGATGTAAACAACAACAGAGAAGACAACTCTGGGTAAGCACTTCATTTCTCGAGGACAAACCATACCATCGAATGGGACAAAAGCTCCATGCCCTATTTAGAGAAAGATTTCTGCTCCTGAAACATAAAAGAAGCTATAGCAGTATCCTTTCTAAATGCAACCTCAATAGAAATCAAGGATTAATTCAAACTGATATTTTGAAGACCCTCATATGATTACTAAGCACGGCAGAATTAAATTTTGCTGCTAATTACAGAACGTTCCTGCATAACAACAGTTGATATCATACACACTCCATGCGTTTGATGTACGCAATCGTCTGTATTTGTAAAAAATACAATTGTATTCGGTTCATTCCTTCATGAACAGTTTAAGTTGTTTTGTATCTCTTTTATATACCCTGATGAAGCCAGACAGCTAAGTTGGTGAAACTTGGTGTTTTTTTATTAGTATCAATTATTAAAATCCTTCGGCCAATACAACCAAGTTTATGCTAATTCTTGCATTCATTAGATGGTCGAAAATAATATAGAATCGTTAGCTCTCTTATATTTTACTCAGCATTCTTTTAGGGTACATGTTGGCTTATTTGCTAAGGGCTTTTGGCATGCTAACTGGAATGCAAAATGCAGGTAAATGGAATATATTATACAGTGAAGTACATAGTCTAAAATCAGTAGTTAGAGAGATTCACCTCTAGCATGCCACCTTGCCTCCAGATCTCCCATATGGCTTGTGGAATTACCAGATAATGGCCCCAAACACTGTGGAGAAGACTCTGGAATGAACTAGAAACAAGTACATGATCACAGATCCAACCATCGAACCACCAGGATTCAATCTACCTTGACACACCTCTGGAGTCAGCTGAACAAATTTAGAACTGGACAAGGCTTCTGTGCTCACTTACTAAATCTTTAGGGAATTTCATAGTCATCCTTTTGCATGTGATGCTATGCAGATTATGCATCATATCACTGATGACTGCTCCATATACTAGTCTTTCCTGGAGTCCTCAGGAATTTGAATTTACTCCCAGACAGTACCATCAACTGGTTAACTGAACTGTCAGTCTATATTAAGTTAAGGGGATATTAGATCCCGCATTGTTTTAAAACCGAATAAGAAACTCAAAGATTGGAATCAGAGTTTCATGCCGAATATAGCATAAAAAAACTATGAAAGTATCGGCGAATACTAGCAGTCCCAGAACGTAGTACAAAAGCGGGCAACTCGTTGCAAAGGTGGGGAAAGTTCTGATCACTATTCTTTGGTATTTTACCATAATGTAAAAACACATTTCCTAGGAAATGTATGCTGTTATTACATTATGGTAGGGAGGTCACTACCCAGTCCGGTTTCAGCCTTTATTGAGGCTTCATCAGTGAGTAGCTAGACCAAATTATTAATACCAAAGGGTATAGCGAAAAGAACTTATAAACTCTGCTATATGAGTTGTCCAAAAAGGTGCGCCCATTAAGTTACTTAAATATAAAGAGCCAACAGGCTTCATTTTGGTGATATAAACATTTCCAATAAATGATTCCAATCTCTGAGTTTCTTACTCGGTTTTAAAACAATGTGGGATCTAATATCCCCTTAATTTAATTAATGTTTATATCGCCGAAATAACAGAACTACCTTAGTAATGCATACCTACATCCTGAAACTATTTGAATGGTCAGATGCAGCAAATTAAATACCACTCAGCATCTATGGAGTGATAGTCATTCAATTATGGATCAATAAGGATATTATTATCATCACCATCATCGGACCTCCATGATGTCAAAAACTCATCATGGAGATCCAAGAGTCACATGTATATATAGATCATTGTACCTATGTGTTAAATGCATTGCAGTCATCACACTAACCACACCCTTGGACAACACAATCCAATCCTCCACCAAAAACTCCATGCAAAGAACCTGTTCCTCATACCCTCCTTATAGAGCTTCCAGGGATGGCCTATTCTGCCCATCTATAAAAAACCTCATCCATATTAATCTGATAAGTACTTGCCAACTGAGTGAACGTCTATAGACGTCTTGGCCGGTAGCGTGGTTAATTGATGTTTAATTAATTATTAATTAATAATCAATTATCAATTATTAATTAATAATCACTTATCAATTATTAATTAATAATCAATTATCAATTATTAATTAATAATAAAAAATCAACTAAATTAACAATTAATTATTAATTAATACATTACAAAATAACCAAGGTGTTCCATGAAAATTTCAGGATTTATGAAGTGTTCCGTTGTAGGAACACTTCACAAATTTTGGGAAACGCTGCACTACTCTATGAATGATATCTATCAGACAGCTAATTCCAATCACAAATATGCAGTATATTGTGCCCTTCAACTGGAAAAGACCTAAGTCCAATTCCGTTGTAATGAGAGGAATCTTCATATTGGCTTTATCGAATGAAGATAGTTTAGCCAATTTCATACAGAGGTTGCACGTTTTTTTTTTCTCTCAAAAACTCAAGTTTTTCATCCAGCATACAAACAAGTGTTGGCCAAGAAAATATACATGATTTAAAGACAAAAATACTATTGTTAGTGGTGGGTAGATGGCACTGTGTATTGATAATAGATGATGGAAGTTTTTTCCACTTGGTTATACTAGGAATTATATATTTGGTTTAATCCTTTATTTAAGCGTAAGCAAATAAAGTTTGCGCCTGAAGTAATTTCAGGACTGGGACAACTCATGGCAAAGGTGGTATTGACTTCACATCACTTGCCTTAGTATCCCATAATGCAAAGTACATCTCCTTGCAGACATGTAGAATGCTATGAATTAAGGGAAGGGTCACCACCCCAACCGGTTTCGACCTTTATTGAGGTCTCATCAGTGGGACTGGCTCCCACTGATGAGACCCACCATGAGTGGGAGCCAGACCCTTTGCATTATCAATTAAATTATTAAAATTTGCATTATTATTAAAATTCTCTGGATTAGAGATAGTTGAAAGTTTTTTCCACTTGGTTATGCTAGGCCCAGTCCTGAAATTACTTCAGGCGCAAACTTTGTTTGCTTACAATTGTATAAAGGATTAAACGAAATATATAATTCCTAGCATAGCCAAGTGAAAAAAACTTCCATCAACTATCTCTAATCCAGAGAATTTTAATAAGAAGGTGTGATACCTTTTGGCAACTTGTATATGGAAATATGACTTCTGCATTACTTCCACCTTGGTATCACCACCTCTGGGTCTGGCTCCCACTGATGAGACCTCAATAAAGGTTGAAACCGGTCTGGGTAGTGACCCTTCCCTTAATACATAGCATTCTACATGTCTGCAAGGAGATGTGCTTTGCATTATGGGATACTAAGGCAAGTGATGTGAAGTCAATACCACCTTTGCCACGAGTTGTCCCAGTCCTGAAATTACTTCAGGCACAAACTTTGTTTGCTTACATTTGGATCAAGGATTAAACCAAATATATAATTCCTGTATTGATAATAGTTGTGTAGTTGGAGAATGAAGTAGGAGAGACAGTTATTGAGTGTGTTTAGTGCTCTCCCTTGGAGCTGTCACATAATAACAGTAATGCTATCCATCCTTTCCAATTTATTTAAAAACTTGTCATGAGACAATACAAAGGCCTTTGCAAAACATAAGTATATCACTGTGTATGCATCTCCATTCTCCAACACATTCATCAACTTGTTATATTATAAGTAGACTGGTAAAATGTAATCTTCCTTTAGCAAACCCATGCAGTCCATCAAAGAAAATATTACTGTGTCAACCAAATTCTGGTTTTGATACTCACTAACCTCTCCAACACTTTAACCAACTCCAGACTCACAGGCTGGCCTATAATTTAAAGACTGAGTCATCACCTCTGTTATAGTGTGGAACAACACATTATAACATTATATCCCTCTTTCACACCTTCCTAAAAAACATGTAGCAATATATCAAGCTCTACTTATTAGTGTAAATTTCTTATATTATTTAAATCTTTGACTTCTTTGCTTTAATTTACTTATAGTTCTTCTATATGATGTTTCTTAACTATTAATTAATTTTTTTCAGTTGCGTAATCAACTCTTGGCCGCCACTTAATTTACTGATAGTGTGTGTAAAGCTTAGCTGACAAAGGGATTGCCTCTGGCCTTCATTCCTAATCTGCTTAATTCACTAGTACTATGACTCAGATTTTACATATTTTCAAGTTCTGATAACTTCACAAGAACTAATAACAGTACAAGGCATAAGGAAAATATTAAAGTTATGAACTTTATTGATACTTCACAATCAACTTTAATTTTACTAATGTACAAATATTGCTCCTGGAATTCTGTTACTTGTTAAATCTGAATGAAATAATTTAGAATAAATTATTTCATTCAGTTTTAATTCATCAAGTTTACTCAGTTACCCAGACATCTCCTGCTCATTCATTGTCATTTCTCCACACTGAACTCAAGTTCTACACATTCATGAGGATGAAATGCCTTTATGAAATGTTCATTTAATATCTCTTATATCCTTCACAGTGGTTAGAGTTTTCACCAAACAATTACTCCCATAATCACTATTTCTTCTCTTTGCCACATATCAAATGAAAACCCTTGGATTTTTTTTTTTTTTTGCCTCATTAGCTAACTATAATGCATTTCATTCTTCACTCTTTATTCTTCTATTTCACACCTACCTTATTTAATCTTCTGATCCTTGGAATACATTTACAGTCTCTGCTAATTAGTTCTTGAAAGAAGAAACAGCAATGATCTCCTTTTGTCTAATTTCTCATTCCATGATACAGCACCCAGCTCTCTCCTCCTGTGCTTGTCACAATTATGAGCCTTACAGTTCCATATATATCCTTTCTTCAGAGACTTCTCTTACAGTTGACCACCAGTCCGGGTAATCGATTTTCACATCCAACTTCATATTTCATCCTGTCCGCCTCTACCTCACACCAAATATTCCTCCAGTTGGTAAAAGTTGATTACCTGACTGGTGGTAAACTGTAAGAGAAGTATCTGAGGAAAGGATATATATGTAACTACAAGGCTCATACAGCTGACCACCAGTCAGGTAATCAATTTTTACCAACCGGAGGAATATTTGACACCCCATTTATATCATCATCTGATGAGATGATCAGATGCAAAACTTTTGATCCTCATATGCCCAAAAATGCCATTTCTTCATTCCAATTTATATTACCATAATTAAAATTGCCCATAATGTCCACATCCTTTACTTATTTGCTAGGCTAGTTTTCCTATACATTTCCTGCTTACTGTCCTTCAAATTATTAGGTCTATAGCAACATCCAACTTCACATTTCATCCTGTCCACCTCTACCTCAGACCATGCCGCCTCAAAACCACTATCTATAACTATTTTGCCACTTGCATCTTCTCCTCTACTGCCAAAGGCACTCCTCCCTTTCTGTCCTGTCCATCTTCACAAAACACATCACATCTCTCCATCTGCATTCCTATCAGGATGTCTTTATCATTCAACTACATCTAACTTACTCTAAATTTCTGGGATGAATGGCATATATCAATGCAGCAATTTCATTCCCCTTATTTCAGGTACTTGTTGCATTTGTAAACAAACATAACAGCTAAACAAGTCCCACCAATGCCACTTCTCAAATGTGATCCTTCATAACTCCCAATGACCATTTCTTTCATGTTGGAGGTTTAACGGGATGCTGACAGCACTAAGAAAAAACTAAAAACTATTTTAATGCTTCCAATATTTCATCTCAGTCACTGAGATATCTTCAGGGAGTATAACTAACACTTGTAACATACACGCAGGTAATATAATACTAAATGAAACACGTATATATGATTCTAAAGTCATATCTAAGTGGTGAGCACTCTATGGGCATTTGTAGAAGACCCAGGATGTAAACTGGGATCTCTGATGATTAATGTTTACAAATTTTGGGGAGTTTCTGAGTGCTGCTACAGATTCCAAAAATTCTTTCTTTTTTTAAATTTACTGTGTTGGAGTATTATTATCAACAGATCTCCATGGAGTCAGAGACTAATTGGAAGAGGTCCCAAACTCACATGCACAGCTCATTATACCATGACTTAAATGCATGCATGCACTGTCCCTGCACTCACCACACTCAGGTAATGCATTTCAATCACCCACCACTCTCTATGCAAAAAATCTACTCTTCACTCCCTTGCTCACACCCATCTTATACAGCTTCCAGGGATGGCCTCTCATTCTCCCCTATCTCCAAATATTCTATGAAAAATCTCATCCATGTTAATCTGGTAATTACCCCTTACCAACATCTTATACATCTCGATCATCTCTTCCCCCCTCTTCCTTCTATCCACTAGGCTCTGTAATTTGCATTCCCTCAATCTGTCCTCATATGCATAGTGGTTTTCTTCCAGAGAATCCTGTAAGTGTCATTCAATGCATGTCTTCAAGATCACACTGACTATAGTCATTATTACAGATGTAAGTTTTGAGTTCATTGGACAGACAGGTAGATCAGCCACTATTCATTTAGATGAACACAAAACTTACATCTGTAATCATGACTATGATCAATCTAGTACTGAGGTCCATGTATTGGATACCGCTCACAAGATCATCTGGAAGAAAACTACCATGCTCCATTACAGTCAATTTAAAAAAGAAAGACTGTTTTTGGAATATGCAGCAGCACTGAGACATCAACTGAATTTTAATAAACATGGTTGCAAAAAACTCCTCTGATGAGTGTTTCCCTTTTGAGAAACACTCATCAGAGATCTCAATTTACATCCTAGGCCTCCTACAGATGGTGCATCACCTAAATAGGACTTTAGAGTCATATACATGTGTTTCATTTAATATTGTGTTACGTGTGTGTGTGTGTGTGTGTGTGTTACAAGCGTTAGTTGTACTCCCTGATGATGTCTTAGTGAGAGAGAGATGAAATATTGGAAGCATTTTTAAAATTGTTTTTAATCCTCTCTTAGTGCTGTCAACACTCCATTAAAACACCAACATGATGTCCTCCCAGCATTCCTCTCCACTTCATCACCACCAATCCTACAACTCTCTCTGGACTCAAACATTCTCCCCAGATTCCAGGCCATCTCAATCTCTCTCTTGTCTACTTACATGTTCACTTCTGAATCCAGCATCCACACTTTTCATGCAGGGCCTTTCTGTTCACCCTGACTTCCCCCATTTTCTCATTAGTTTTCCTACTCTTTCATTCCCTTCACTCACATTACTCATCTCTTCATTCAAAGATCCTGCTCACAAAATCCTACTGCTGATTTTATATACTCATATCTTATGAAGCCATTACCATGCAACAATAGGCTCTCCATCTTACTCAAACCATATCCATTTAAATCCAGTCTGTCTGTCTTATACCATTCCACCTGTCCCTTATATTCATCTGACATGTTCACAAAATGCACTTCCTTTCTGCTCATAGCTTCGCTAGCATACAATTCAAGATTTTCACTTGCCATCTCAACTCATCACTATCATATGTGGGCATTCTCATATTCTCTTGTTCAAAACTAAATCATTTCTTCCTGCTATCACTACAAAACTCTTATGATTGCTTGCTTCTCATATCCAACACTTCAATTACTTTGATTCTTCTTCCTCCAGGAAAAACAAACCACGTATATTCACCCTCTCATTCACCACACTTCTAATAACTGAATCCCCTTACAGAGCTACTCTCAAATCATCCATTATTTGCTTCTTTCACATGGCCACCATGTTTCATTCATTCATTCTTCCTTAGTATGGTAAAGAGTATGAAGAAAGATTTTCTACAAGAAAAGTAAACGAAATGGATTTCCAATGAGTGAATAATAATAATCATCATCATCAGTGAATGAGTTCAGGAGAAGAAGTACTGCATGCAAGAAGGCCTCATGCAATAAGTCCTTTCACCCCACCATAAAGATACCCTTAAAAAAATAGACATTGGTTTGGTCTATAATAGGGCAAGATTTTCAATTTATCTAGCTCCATTTCCATCTAATCATTCAAAATGAGATTGCTTTATTAAAACACACAAACACACACAATTTAATATACGATGGTGGTGTGAAAAGTTCTCGGTTTGACCATAGATGGCAACACTATCGGCACAATTTTTTTTTCAAAGTTGGTACATCTGTCATCAGCATCCATGTGAAATTGCAAGTCATTCTATCAAGTAATTTATTTTATACCGCTGTCTGAAGCAAAAGTATTGTCTGTATCTCTTGAAATGGATAAAATTGAGTATTGTGCAGTTATAAAATTCTTTGTAAAAGAAGGTTTAATGCCAAAAGAAATTCATTCGAAGTTCATAAAAGTTTATGGGCATTTCTCCTTCGTTTTCAACAATTAAATGGGCTGTCAAGTTTAAACTGGGCCGTACCAGCCTTCAAGATGATCCACATGAAGGAGATCCAAAAAGTATAACAACACCAGAAATCACTGATCAAGTGCACAATATGGTATTGGATGACCAGCGATTCAAAGAGCATAAAATTGCTGAGACTATAGACATTTCAAAAGAATGTGTAGGATATATTTTGCATGAAGAATTGCAAATGAAAAAGCTTTGTGCAAGATGGGTGTCGGGCTTGCTCACAGCAGATCAAAAATGCACTCGCATGAAAATCTCTGAACAGTGCTTGGAGCGTTTTAACAAGAATAAAACCGATTTTGTGCGTCGATTTATTACTATGGATGAGACTTGGATTCATCATTACACACCAGAATCCAAACAGCAGTCAAAACAGTGGACAGAAGCCGGTTGTTTGGCACCAAAGAAGACAAAGTTGGTTCCATCAGCAGGAAAGGTCATGGCATCGCTGTTTTGGCGTGTTAAAGGCATTTTGTTTATTAAAACAAAATGCCTTTAACACACCCATCTTCCCAAAACTAAAACTCTTCCTCGTTGGTCAGCGTTTTTCTTCAAATCAACAGGTGATTGCAGCTGTAGAGGGGATATTTTGCAGATCTTACTGAGAACCACTACAGGGACAGGATAATGGAGCTGGAGTATCACTGGAATAAATGTATGAGTCTTAAGGGAAGATTATGTCGAAAAATAAAAATTATTTTGAAAGTATAAATTAGTTTTTTCATTGTTATGCTGAGAACTTTTCAGACCACCCTCATAGATGGTGACAGAATAAACTTCTCATTTTTAGGTTAAAACTACAGTGGAGGAGTGTGATATAGTATTCAGCACAATTCATCATCATCATTATTATTTATGCATAATTATACAATAAGCTACAGGGATGTCATTACAGCTTATTCACACCAATTTTTTCTTCTGATTTTGTTGCTCTTATCAGAGATTAACACAGTACTAACAAAACAAAACTCTTCAAAATATAATACATCAGATTTGTTTCTTTCTTCTTTTTATTCCCCCAGCTCAATTTTGGAAGGACATTGTTGTGCTTTCATATGGAAAGACCCACTTATCAGAGGCCCGAAGTAACTTGAAAAGTTCCATGTTTGGTCTCTAGAGCAGGGTTCCCAGACTGTGTAAAAATAAATGAAACTACAAAAAATATATAAAATTAATACATAGAAAAAAAACCTTAGCTTACCCATTGTATGAATGTACTATAGGTTTATTTGTTGAAAGTGAGAGCTGCATAAAATAACTTTTTCCCCAATACTTTCAATACTCGTTTCCAAGCTAACTTTAAATGTTACTGACTACAATGTTAAAAAAACTTCAGTTTGCAGTTGCCTAAGGTATATAAAAAAATACAGAAATTCACAATACCTATGTTTTGAGTATCCATAATTGACATCATCAAAAATTACAATCTGTATTTTTAAGGTAGTCTGTGTATGTGCACATGTTATACAAGATTATTATTAGTATTACTATTAATGTTATTAGTAAACAGGTATCTCCACAGATTCAAAAGACACATCAAGGGAGACCCACACTAACCATTATTCACATGATACCTATCATACTTCTCCTTAAACTCATTCGCAGTAAGGTACTTACAACTACTCTGGCAAATTCATTCCACTCATTCACCACCCTCTCTCTCCAATCAAAAATCTAGTTCACACACCCTTAATATTAAACCACACTCTTAAACAACTTCCAGGGGTGACGCCTTGTTTTCACACTACTCATTATGTACTGAAACATTTCTTTAGTGTCAATCATATAGATGCATTTTGAAAAATTATGGAGACAACTACCGTGTTATAGAGTAAAACTTTAGTTTAATATAAACCAAAATCAACACTCGACATTTCGACCTTCATATCAAGGTCATCCTCTGGAGCATACACAATATATACATATACAAAGAAACAAGCTGCACTACAATCTACATGTTTTGCTAAATTTACTGACCAACCGTTACCACAATTATTGGCCTGACCTCTGGTGGAAAAAAAAAACCTTTACTACATCTAAGCTAGTCTTATTATTATTATTATCATCTATTAGGTTATAAAACTATATTTAGCTAGGCTGGAGAGCAACAAGTTATATATATACACACACATATTCAGCTCACTTAGTATCTAGCATACTTTAGGAAACTATTCCATACCATTGGTTGAAATTTATATATAATCAAATTTTTTTTTTTTTTTTTAAATACAGTCATACCCCGACTTTTGCGAATCCGGAGTTACGCGGTTTCTTATATGTACGTATTCCCGTCCCGCTTCACGCCTCACCACTAGTCGTATCTTTCAGGCGCCAGCCGCATTCGCCAGTGTCACACATACTGTAACAAGCACTGACGTGTTTCGCGCGGTCTCCATTCATACATGATTTTTATAGTCTACAAATCTTGTGATTGTTTAATGTTATGTTCTTGATAAAAATTTTATCACATAAAAAATAATAATGTCATCCAAAAGAAGCAAGTCCGATTCTTCTACAGCTAGCAAGAAAAGAAAAACATTGACTTTGGAAATAAAACTGAACATTATTAAGGATTTTGAAGGCGGAATGAAAATTTGTGAGCTAGCAAAGAAGTTCGATCTACAGGAATCCACAGTAAGAACAATCATAAAAGAAAGGTTTACAGATTTTGGAGAACATAGTTCTAATGACGAACGAATTGTAGCCACAAGGCAAGGAATTAAAAAATCATTAGTTTGCTATTAAGAAATTTTGCGTGACAAGAAAAAGACATATTATGCCGTCAGACGAATCTATTAGATTTTATGAAACCATCGACATCGAAATAACTTTCTTTTTTTTTTCTGTATGAAAAACACAATTATGATTACATTTCTTAAAAAATATAGGTTTTTGTAAATCTTTGGTTCCAATTGTATGTTTGTATATATAAATTACATGCAAAATTATACCCCGAGTTACTCAAATTTGACTTAAGTGCTTTTCGTTGGTCCCACCTGCTGTGTAACTTCAGGGTTTTACTGTGTGTGTATGTGTGTGTGTGTGTGTGTGTGTGTGTGTGTGTGTGTATATATATATATATATATATATATTTAAAAAAAAAGTGATTATACATATAAATTTCAACCAATTGGTATGGAATAGTTTCCTAAAGTATGCTAGACACTAAGTGAGCTGAATATGTGGTTTGTTAAATTTTTATGCCACCATTATTGTTGAGATAAAATAAAATAAAATAATAATAAAAAAACTGTGATTATACATAGAAATTTCAACCAATTGGTATGGAATAGTTTCCAATAAAAGCTGAAAATTGCTTCAAGTCCTAAAGTATGCTAGATACTAAGTAGGCTGAATATGTGCCATCCAAATTCTTGGAATTTGTATGCCACCATTATTGTTGAGATTAGGGTGGTTAATTAGAATTTCACAGGCTTCTTTAAATTTTCTTTCATACCAGGTTTTTGTATGATGTAAAGAGCGGGTACATTTCCAATCAATTTGGTGTAGGGTGTTGAGGGCGTGATCTGAGAGGCCTGCTTCACCAAAATTGTTATATTTAATGTGTCTTTTGTGTTCTTTTTCCTTTCTTTTAGGCTTGCACAGTGATCCAAATGCATTTTTGGAAATTATGGAGACAACTACCGTGTTTGAATAAAAACTTTAGTTTACTATTACTAAATTTTACAATTCGACGTTTCGACCTTTATGTCAAGGTCATCTTCTGGAGCGTACAAATATACACAAGAAACAAGCTATGCTACAATCATACTGGTTCGTTAAAGACACTGACTAACCGCTACCACAATTGTTGGCCTGACCTCTGGTGAAAAAAAAAAAAATACATCAACGCTAGAGTCCTATTATTTGTGTTGTCTATTATGTACATATATTAACATCATTCCAGCCAGTTTGAGTGGAATGGTTTCTAATACTAGCGGATTGGCTAAAGTCCTGACTTACGCTGAATCTTTCATGTTATGTTGGCTGAATGTGTGCCATCCAGATCCTTGAAAGGGCTCTTGATTCCGCCACGCTTCGACCGACAATCTGACTCAGATACATTGACGACGTGTTCGCGATCTGGCCGCACGGGCGACAAACGTTAAACACATTCCTCAGCCACCTAAGCAAACAACACGAACGCATACAATTTACCATCGAAATCGAAAACCAAAAGACGCTTCCATTCCTAGACACAATAGTTACACGTCTTCCTTCAGGCAGTCTATCCTTCACGGTCTACCGAAAACCGACACACAAGGGCCAATACATACATGCGAATTCATACCACCACCCAGCACAAAAATATGGAGTCATAAACACCCTTAAAAACAGAGCCACAACTATTTGCTCTAACCAGCAAGCCCTGAAACAAGAACTAAAAATCATTAGTGACACATTCATAAACAATGGCTATAACAAAAATACTGTCAATAAAATACTCTATAAAACCACAACAAAAACGAATCTAGATTACAGTGAAACCATAGCCATCCCATACATTAAAGGGTTATCAGAAAAAAATCAACAGAATCCTACAACATTATAACCTCAATGCCACCTTTAAACCACCCACTAAACTTAAAACCATATTCAGCTCTTCTAAGGATCCTCTCCTCCCATTAGCACATCCTGGAGTCTATTGCATCCGCTGCACCTGTAACTTACCGTACATTGGTGAAACAGGACGGACAATCCCTATACGCAAGAAAGAACACATTAGACACATTAAATATAACCATTATGGTGAAGCAGGCCTCTCAGACCATGCACTTAACACCTTACACCAAATCAACTGGAAAAGCACCTGCTCCTTACACCGCACAAAAACATGGTACGAAAGAAAATTTAAGGAATCCTGCGAAATCCTGATAAACCACCCAAATATCAACAATAAAGATGGTATGAAAATTCCAAGGATCTGGATGGCACACATTCAGCCAACATAATATGAAAGATTCAGCGTAAGTCAGGACTTTAGCCAATCCGCTAGTATTAGAAACCATTCCACTCAAACTGGCTGGAATGATGTTAATATATGTATATAATAGACAACACAAATAATAGGACTCTAGCGTTGATGTATTTTTTTTTTTTTCACCAGAGGTCAGGCCAACAATTGTGGTAGCGGTTAGTCAGTGTCTTTAACGAACCAGTATGATTGTAGCATAGCTTGTTTCTTGTGTATATTTGTACGCTCCAGAAGATGACCTTGACATAAAGGTCGAAACGTCGAATTGCAAAATTTTAGTAATAGTAAACTAAAGTTTTTATTCAAATACGGTAGTTGTCTCCATAATTTCCAAAAATGTCTTTTGTGTTCTTTTTTACATATAGGGATTGTACGTCCAGTTTCACCAATATAAGGTAAGTTACAGGTGCAGTAGATGCAATAAACTCCAGGATGTGCCAATGGGAGGAGAGGATCCTTAGAGGAGTTGAATATGTTTTTTAATTTTATAGGTGGTTTAAAAGTGGCATTGAGATTATAATGGTGTAGGATTCTATTGATTTTTTCTGATAACCCTTTAATGTATGGGATGGCTGGCTGGCTATGGTTTTACTGTAATCTATATTCTTTTTTGATGAATTTTATGAAGAACTTTATTTTTGTTATATCCATTATTTATAAAAGTGTTGCTAATAATTTTTAATTCTTGTAGGATATATATATATATAAACCATGAAGGATGTGTATATTGGCCATACTGGCCAATATATACATGCTAACTCGTATCAGCACCCATCACAAAAATTTGGAGTCATTAACACCCTTAAAAACAGAGCTATAACAATTTGCTCTAATCAACAAGCTCTTAAAGAATTAAAAATTATCAACAAACACTTTTATAAATAATGGATATAGCAAAAATACTATTAATAAAGTTCTTCACAAAACTTCATCAAAAAAGAATATAGATTACAGTAAAACCATAGCCATCCCATACATTAAAGGGTTATCAGAAAAAATCAGTAGAATCCTACACCATTATAATCTCAATGCCACTTTTAAGCCACCTATAAATTAAAAAAACATATCAAACTCTTCTAAGGATCCTCTCCTCCCATTGGCACATCCTGGAGTTTATTGCATCTACTGCACATGTAACTTACCTTATATTGGTGAAACTGGATGTACAATCCCTATATGTAAAAAAGAACACAAAAGACACATTAAATATAACAATTTTGGTGAGAAGGACTCTCAGATCATGCTCTCAACACCCTACACCAAATTGATTGGAAAAGTACCTGCTCTTTACATCATACAAAACATCTGGTATGAAAGAAAATTTAAAGAAGCCTGTGAAATTCTGATTAACCACCCTAATCTCAACAATAATGTTCACATAAAAATTCAGAAATTTCGTTAATATAACAAACACACATATTCAGCCCACTTAGTGTCTATCATACTTTGGGAAACTATTCCATACGAATTGGTTGAAATTTATATGTATAATCAATTTTTTTTAATGTGTGTATATATATATATATATATATATATATATATATATATATATATATATATATAAACTTGCTCTCCAGCCCAACTCTTAGTTTTGTAACCTAACAGATGATAATAATAATAAGATTCTAGCTTTGATGTAATAATGTTTTTTTTTTCTTCACCAAAGGTCAGGCCAATAATCGTAGTAACGGTTGGGCAGTAACTTTAGCAAACCATGTAGATTGTAGTGCAGCTTGTTTCTCTGTATATATTGTGTATGCTCCAGAGGATGATCTTGATATGAAGGTCGAAACGTCAAGTGTTGATTTTGGTTTATATTAAACTAAAGTTTTACTCTATAACATGGTAGTTGTCTCCATAATTTTACAAAATGTATTCCGATCACCATGTAAGTAAGAAAGAAAGAAATCAATCAATCATATAGAATTCCTTTAGTAACTCGTGTCATCTCTCCTCTGTCTGTTAACTAAACTCTGCAACCTACATCTTCAATCTATCCTCATAGGGAGCATTTTACAAACCTGTCACCAGCTCAGTCACTCATTTCTGAATCCCAGTCACTACCTCCTGATCTGGTGATTACCAAATCTGTGCACACTCACCAAGATGTGACCGAAACATTATAAAGAAGGATAATATCCTGCCTATCCTTACTTGTCAGGTTCTTCAACATCCAAGTAATGCCTTGAGCATTTGCCAAACATTGCAACATCCTCTGAACTTCAAATCTATGTCCACTATTACAGCCAAATACCTAGCTTCATCAATTTCCTGCAATCCAGTACCACTAATATGATACAAAATATGTAATCTACTCATCCGAAAGTTAACTTACATTTTGCAACATTAAATTAACAACTATTAACATCTGGCCACACTGCTAATTTATTTAAATCATCCTGAAAGATATCTATATCAGCTTCATCAATAACTGCCATCTCTAGTATTGCAGTGTCAGCAAAAAATTGAATATCCTTCCTTAAAGCCAGTGTCGCGACAAGAAGTAGTAGGGTTACAAAATGTGATTTTTTTCCCAAAAATTATATCGTGTAGTTTTGTATAATAGTACTTTTGTGTGATAGCCAGGCTGGATATAATCATTGTACTGTAGTATTGTGGTTCTAAAGGTATTCACTTTAGTAGTTATTTTTATTAACATGGAAGTGCTAGTTAATGTTACAAAAATGACACCAGAAATGGCAGCAAAGAAGCATATGTCAGCAGCAAAGAAGGTCTCAACTCAGAGATTGAGTTTTTCCCTGGACTTTTCACAGTGGAATAGACATGCCAGTTGTTTCATGTCTGCATCCAAAAATGTTGAAGATTTATGGAGTGTTAGATCAAATGATAAAAAAGCACATATTATAGTATGTAAGAAGTGTGATGAAAGGTTAGGATGTTCTAAAAATGAGAATGGTGTTACCAGGAATAATCACTACATGGATGGAAGTGCTTGCGATGGTAATAATAGAAGTGACGTAGAAGAGCTTAGACAACAGTTAACGAAAATGAAGAGTCAGATTAAATGTATGGAGGAGGAAATTGATTGTTTAAAGAAGAGAATAACTGATGTAAATGACAAAGAGGCTAATAAGAAGCAGGTATCTAAAGATGATAGGGTTGCTTTATATGGTGACTCAATCATTAAAAGGTGTGATAAAAAATAAGACATGAGACATGTTTTACAGGTGGTACAATAAAATGAATATCAGATGCTTTGCATAAAAGGAAGGAACAGGCATCAGAATTAGTGGTAGTGGTAGGCACAAATGACTTCGATGGTGAGACAAGGAATGTGGAAGAGATTTGAAAGAGTTGGTGCAAGAAGCAAAGGATAATAGTGTCGTTGAGAAAGTGGTTAGTTTGTTCTCCAGATATGAAAGTAGTGAACCGAGGAGAGCAACAATGCTGAATGATAAGATGGCTGAATTGTGTCAGGCAGACCATTCAATTTGTTAATGTATGGAATGAATTTGAAGAGAAGTTAGGATGGTTCAAAACTGATGGAATGCATTTAAATGGGTTTAGTGTTGGTCATCTGGAGTGACTTTTGTTTACTTACTAAGAGTACACAGGGTTCATGCAATAGTAATACTAATAATCAGAGAGAGAGAGAGGTTGAGAAGCAGGTTGTGGAAGGACAGAAAGAAGATGGCTACAAAGGTGAGGAAGTGATTATAGCAGGACAAAACAGTGAGGATGATAAGAATATGAATGAAAATCACAGTCAAGATCAGGGAAACGAGGATGGTCAGAACAAAGAGAGATGCTCACTATAAGAGAGAGAGAGTAAAGAGTGATTGTGTTAATGGGATGACCTCAAAGAGTGGAGAATTGTCATGCTTATATTGATTGAATCAGTATCCCCAAAAATAATTGGCATAAGTGAAACTTGGTTGACTGAGAAATGTCAGGATACAGAATTCCAAAAGGATAGGAAGATGAAGAGAGGAGGGGAAGTATTGTTAATGGTAGCAGAGGAATTGTGTCCTTCAAGAGTCAAAGTGGAAAATAGTAGTAATAGTAACGTATGAAAATTATGAAGCTGTTTGGTGCAAAGTTGAAATCAACTGAATAGTATATCTAATAGGATGCTGTTATATGCAGGGGGAATGCAGAGAATTTTGATTGAAATGTTTAGACAAATTAGTTGGGCAAGTAAAAGAAGAGGATCATAATGAGAGATTTTAATTATAGGAATGCAGATGGGAAAGAAGAGATAGTATATAGTAACAAGGAGAGTTGATTTGTTAAGTTTCTGTGGAATAACTATCTAAAGCAGCATGTGATGAAAGCAAGGTGAGGTCCATCAGTGTTAGATTTGGTGATATTCTCACAGGATGTGGATGTGAATGAGGTATCAACACTGCCACCTGTTGGTAAAAGTAATCATGAGGTATTGGCTTGAAAGGTAGTCAAAGAGGAAAACACTGTTATCAAGAAGGGCTAGATGTGGAACTATAAGGTGGATAATTATCAGACGCTCTGTAGTCAACTAGCATCAATACACTGGCTGGATGAATTATGTAGAAAAGATTGACAGTGCATGGGAAATGATAAGGCAATATCTAGCAAAAGCAATGCATAACTGCATACCAAGAGTAATCAAATAAATAGAGTAGGAGTGAGATGGATGGATGAACAGTGGAAATCAAGCAAGCACTGTTACAAAAGAGGTTATTATGGAGGAAGTACAAGACAGTTTGTAGTTAACAGATGCATGAAGAATATAAAGTGCAGGCCAGAAAAGTGATAAACATGGTTAAAAAAGAAAAGTAGAATATGAGAGGAGATTGGCCAGTCAGGTCAAAGATGATCCAAGGGTATTTTTCTGCTATGTGGCAAGCAAGAGGAAAAATAATTATGGCAAGTTGATACCGGTGAATAGTTATGGTAGCAGAGTAACCATAGCAAATGATATTATTATTATTATCATTCAAACTCCGTGGAGTCAAAAGACCCATCGTGAGAGGTCCTTCCTAAGAACATCAATTCTGTCAAGATTCATCGAGGGGAGGTCCCCCCCCTTAAGAAACACAAAGTCTATCATACCACTCCTTAAACTCATTGACGGTTCTTGCTCTCACCGCTCCATCAGGCAATGCATTCCACGGTTCAACCACCCTCCACGCAAAGAAACCTCTCCTCACCCTCTTGCTCACAGTTTCCTTTCGTAACTTCCAGGGATGGCCTCTTGTCATCACTCCTTCCCGCTGTTCAACCAAGCAAAAGAAATCCCCAGTGCCAACCCTGTAACCACCTCCCAACAGTTTAAAAGTCTCAATCATATCACCTCTCCTTCTTCTATCCAGCAAACTCTGCAGTCCACATTCCCTCAGCCGATCCTCATAACTATCCTTGTACAGTCCTGAAACCATCTTTGTCATCCGTCTTTGTATCCTTTCCACAGTTAATTTATCCCCTTCAAATATAGTGGAATTATTTAACAAACATTCATCAGTGTTTATTATAGTGGTCAGAATGATGCTGTGCAACATGTAGAAGGGAGGAAAGAATTAGGAGAATTAAAGATGAAAGAATCAGAGGTGTATCAAGTGGTGCTTGGGTAAGATGTTAATAAAGCTGTGGGAATGGATGACATATCACCAGGTATTTTGAAAGAATGTGCAAAACAGTTAGCCATGCCCTTGTTATATGAGTCTGGAAGTAGAACGGTTCCTAAGGAGTGAAAAGAAGGCAAAATAATACCTCACCACAAGCATGGTTTGAGAAAAGAAGTTTCCAATTATAGACCAGTTCTGTTTATCTGCAGTTGTAATCAAAGTGTTGGAAAAATTGGTTAGAAATAGAATACAGGATTAGGTTGGTGAACATAAGATTCTCTATGATGGTCAGCATGGATTTGTGAAGGGAAGGTCTTATTTTAGCAATCTGCTTATATTTTATGATACATCAGCACTCTGCAAGTCACTCTTGGTTTATCTTGATTCTATTCCACCATACACTACTCTGTAATATCTGTCAGCCACCCCAAACAGATGCCACCAGCTTCATGCCCATTCCCATTTGCTCCATATTATGTAATAGTTTTCCATTCATATTTTGTGAAATGCTTTGTAAAGACCAGCAGTATTATGATGTAACAATTTCCTTTATCCAATTTTGCTGTCACTTTATTATAAAATATGAATAAATTACTAAGGCAGGACCTGCCTTTTAGGACATGCTGTCCATCATAGAATGTCATATTCCTATCCACTGATTCCTGAATTTTACTTTTAATCAACTTTCTAATGCTTTAACCACCACTCTTGAGATACTAATGCATCTGTAATTTGCTATTTCTGTCTTGGAGCTGCCTTTAAATATGGAACCATCTTATCCTCTTACCACTCTCTTGAAAAAGCTGACTTAGATTAAACAAGTTCATCAGAGGTGCTGCCAGTTCTCTTGCTTATTCTCGTACTACTAGGCTGAGAGATCATCCAATTCAACTGCTGTATTTACACTGATATTTTTCAATATGCTGAGCACCTTCAGTTCAACTACCTCAATTCTGATATCAGCCTCTGTTACATGAGTAACTGCAAAGTATGCACCTGGATGATACACCCTTGCAAAGTGATCACTTAGTAGTTCAACTCTTTTTTTTTTATTCTATTGCTTTCTTACCATCAACATTGAGTCAAGTTATCTTTCCATAATCTTTCTTTCCTTTACCTGCTTTATAGCAAAAAATCTCTTTTGGATTTACTTTGGCCTGCTTGGCTAATTTACTCTCATACTCTGATTTAGCCCTCCATACCATAATAATCACCTTTCCTTTCTATGCTTTGTATTGCTGATTCTTTGTTTCTTTGATTTTTATGATTCTCTCTTGTTTTTTTTTATCATTTTTGCAGCTGTTGCTTTATATTGCTACTCATTCATTTAATCCCTACTCTCCTCCTGACCATGGGTATATAAATCCAAAACTGCCTCTCTCAAGCAATCCTTGGCCACATCCCATGCATTATTCATATTCTTTCCTTGTAACTTCTTATGTCATGGCAATGTCCCAAGCTACCTCCTAAGTTTGTCATAATCTCCAGCTTGGTAGTTTCACTCACATACACCTTTTCTTAATGCAAAGCACACATCCTTTCATATGTGTATAATGCTATGCATTATGGGAAGGGCCACTACCCCAGACCAGATTTGACCTTTACTGAAATGAAAAAAAGTAAAAGGGTGTTCATCATAGGCCTAGAGTAGTTAATATAGGGATGTAAGAGCCTGATAGTATTAGGAGAAAGAAAAGACAGATAGATAGTATGAAAGATAGATAAAAAGGCTCCAGTTCTTTTATATCATCATATAGCCAAAGGCCTTTTGTTTTTTCACCACTCATGCTGTATGAACAACCCAAAGACCAATTGAAACTAAGTGCCAAGATGATTGATACCCATGTGGTTAGCCTTATCTGAGTTAACCGCCTTGAGTTGGCCTTCTCTGCCTGGAATTGCTCTTCAGTCATCCATGCAACTGACCGTATGACAGCAAACTAAAAGGATGGAACCATTAATAAAAAACTTCTCTCATTAATAAGAGACAGAAGTTTATTTCCCCCTGGTGAATATTGAATAATGTGGATGGGCTCCACCACCCAGCAAAAAAGTCAATATCATATCTCCTAGCATGCTATTTTCCAAATACAAAAATCGTCTGATTGAACAATAAAATTTCCACAATATAATATTGTAAAGCATTTGTATATCATATTGCTGGTTTTCATGACCATATTTCTTCCTAACTTTCAATAAGTGGTATTTTAATTCATTAATTACAAAAATCAAATTTCTCTTCCCACTGCTGACAAGTGGAAGGTACCCTACAAAAAAACTGCTCTGTTGTAAGTACTGAAATGCCTAACACATTACATAATTTGTTCCAAATATGCAGGGTAAGAAGGCAGCTACATTCTAATGTAGGTTTTGCTGTTTCCAATCCTAATAGATTGGATCTCCAATATTAAAGTACCTCCATTGGAAGACATTTACTGGAAGGTGATCATATGTAATTCTCCAAGCAAGATCCTTCCTGTTAGGATATCTTTGAAACTTCAATAAGTTATGATAAGTAATGAATGAAACAAAGTGTTGCTATCAGTACCCAACTGTGGAAGTTTGTAGAAAAATAGATTAAATATTTCTTCATACCAAATTTTACTTTTATTAAGGAAACAATGTCAATGTTGTAACAATTTTAAAACTAAGCAAGGAATGTGAAACTATTCAGGAACAATATGAACTTTTGAATCAGTGGTAACCAGACCAAAACAGATACCAAGGTTAACTAGTAACTAGTAACATTACTGGCTTAACGGGTGAAGCAAAAGCTTTTCATATTCCCGGCTATCTTAACAGAGACTGTGAGTGGAAAGAGTTTATGAGCTATATTGCTCGCCCTGATTGGGCTAGGAGATTAATCCTCAGTGAGGGGATTTAGGATGGCTTTAGGTCTTTTGTGCTTAGAATAGTCCATTGCATCATAGTCAGCGGCCAGTTTGATCAGTCTGTTAGGATGCACACTTGCCTTTGAAAAGAATTTGGTTGCTATAGTCCGCATGAAGGTGTAAATATAGGGGACCTCCGTGTCACGGTGCAGTTGGACAGTTCGGATGAACCATGGAGCGCCCAGGATCATTCTAAGACACTTGTTCTGAATGCGTCATACGAAGGTTAAAGTAATGAACAGAAGTCATATATTTCCCATATACAAGTAGTGAAATGGTGTGATGTAGTGAAAATACTCTGGATCAAAGAGCTAGTTGGAAGATTAAATTAAACAAGAATATAATTTCTTGGAATCTTTAGTTCTCAAAGAAATGTACTGAAAGAAATAACTATGGAAAAGACATCAATCTGATAAATCACCTGTTATTATTATTACGGGTGACTCCAGGGAGTCCTTAGACTCATCAAGGGAGTCCCAAAACATCATGTCCACACAACTATTCGACATTCTCAGAGTATCTATCATACCTTCCCTTGAACTCATTCACTGTCATAGCACCCACAACAAACTCTGGCAGCTTATTCCACTCATTCACCACTCTAAAAGTAAAGAACCCAGCCCTAATGCCCTTGCTAACCACGTTCTTGCCCAGCTTCCATAGATGCCACCCCAGTTCTACCACCACCAGTGCTGATCTCAAAAATATGTCCTGAATTAATCCTATAGAAACCCTTCAGCAATTTGAATGTCTCAATCATATCTCCCCTTTTCTGCCTATCAACCAATTTCTGCAACCCACAAATCTTCAACCTGTTATCATAAGGTTCATTCCATAGACCTGCTATCATCTTGGTCACTTGCCTCTGGATCCTCTCCACCTCCTCCCCATCAAGATGAAACCTAGGTGACCAAATCTGAGCACAGCAGTCGAGATGAGGTCTTATCAAGGCTCAGTACAGAGGAACAATAACTTGCTTGTCTCTGCTCGTCAAAGTATTTTTCAGCAACTAAGTGATTTGATGAGCTGATTTAGCCACTTTTGCAATGTGCCCCCTAACCTTCATCTCCCTATCCACCAACACTCCCAAGTCACTAGCCTCGTCAATCTCCTGGAGTACAGTTCCACCAATGTGGTATACTGCTGCTAATCTTTTCACCCCAAAATGCATAACCTTACATTTTGTCACATTAAATTGACATCCGTTCTCCTTAGCCCAGAACTCCAATCTATCCAAATCATCCTGCAAGATTTTCACATCTTCTGCATTCACTATTGCCCTACCCAACTTTGCATCATCAGCAAACAAATCAACTGTTCTTCTTAGATCCTTCCCTATATCGTTAATGAACAAATTAAACAGCAGTGGTTCAAGAACAGAACCCTGTGGCACACCACTAGTCACAGGCCATCTTTTCAATTCTACTCCTGAATAAACTACTCTCTGATATCTCTACATCAACCACCCACCTATCCTTCTCACCAACCCTATATCCATTCCCATATGTTGCAGTTTACGGATTAGAATTCCATGTGGTATCCTGTCAAATGCCTTAGCCAGGTCCAGCAGTATCACTGTAAACCCATTATCCTTATCCAGTTCAGCCGTCACTGTGTTATAAAACTTGAGCAAGTTACTGAGGCATGATCTACCCTTCACAAAGCCATGCTGTCACCCATACAGTATCTCATTTTCATCAATCCATTCCTGTATTTTTCTCTTGATGACTCCTGATATGATGATCGGTCGGTAATTTGCAACAGTAGTCTTGGATCTTCCTTTATGCAGTGGAATTATTTTCCCCCTCTTTCCACACCTTCGGGACTAAACCAGACCCAAGACTTAGATTAAACAACATGGTCAAGGGCACTGTTAATTCTTTAGCCACTTCACGTAAGACCCGTGCCGGTATACCATCCAATCCCACAGATGTATTCACATTAAGGTTCTGTAATAGACAATTACACCGAATTCATTCATCACAATTCTCATCTAAACTAATGGTTCCTTCATTCTTTCAATGTCACCACCTGAATGGTATACTCTTGCAAAGTGCTCACTCAGTAATTCCACTATATCAATTGATTCAGTGACCTCCTTACCATTGGCATTCCTTAAAATCATTCTGTCATGTACAGTTTTTTTTTTTTTTGCTTGCAGCATATTTAAAGAACTATTTGGGATTCTCTTTAGCTTGCATAGCTAGTTTCATTTCATAATTCGCTTTTACTTTTCTTACCACACTCGTTACCCTTCTGGCCTGCGCTTTATACCATTCATGTGCCTGCAGGTCGCCTTTCTCTTTAAATTCCCTCCACAGTTGTTTCTTTTTTTACAGCTCAGGCTTAATGGTGTTATTCATCCATTTAACCCCTACTTGTTTTACTATTCGGACCCTAAGTATACAATCAGTCATAACCTCCTGTAAATGCTCCTTGACCACCTCCCATGCTCTATCGACATCCAGCCCTTGCAGTTTTACATGCCATGGCACTGAACCAAGCAATCTCCTCAGCTTGTCATTCTTGCCAGCACAGTAACCTTATGATCACTCTCACCAATAGGTGGCAACATGGTCATATTCATTACAGTCAAATTCTCAGATGCTATTACCAGGTCAAGCGCTCTCAAACCCCTAGTATTTTCAATTACATGCTGTCTTGGATAGTTATCCCTTAATAATTGAATAAAATCCAGTTCCTTCCTCACATGTGTCCTCTCCTCCTTCCAATCAATGTTACCATAGTTGAAATCCCCATAATAATTATCCTCCTTCCACTCATTTCATCAATTTGTTTATGCATACTATCTCCACCATCTAGTCCATCACCTGGTCTATAGCGGCACCCAACTGTATATTTTGTTCTGCCAGTCTCAATCTCACACCAAGTAGCCTCAAATGAGCTCTTTTCACGATCCTGCAATACAACTTCAATTCTCCTTGGCTGCAGTTCATCAGCTATCATCAATAACACTCCTTCCCCCATTTTATTCTCTCTCTCTGTCCCTCCTAAACTCACTATAACCTACACATTCTATCCCACCAACTGTATCATCTTCTGTCAGCCATGTTTCTAATGCCAATAACTTGTGGCTAGGAAGAGCCAACCAAGGTCAAAAATTCTTCCTTCTTGTTCCTAATACCTGGCATTAGTATACATGAAATGCAGAGGTCCCTTTGTTCCACTCCTATCTTGATGCATTATTCTAACTATCCCATTCCGATTACTTGTCTTTAGTACTGGCTCGGGTACATTATATACATTCTTACACTCAACTGTCTCACTGATGTCTGCACATCCACTTCCCCTCCCCCTCACTGATAGTTCTAGTTTCCCTGGTTCTGCACATCCATTTTTACTTCATTCAGCAACACTTTTCCAAGTCTCTGCACACCAAATCCATTCAAATGCAGGCCATCCATCTGTTATGATGAATAAAAGCAACAACTAGCATTAACTAAATTATTAAAGATAACAAAAACAAAATTTGAATTACAACTATCTAGAAATGTTGAAATTGATTTAAAATGCTTTTAAAGATATGTAAGATCTAAGAATAAGAAATGAATTAAGCATAAGCTACTCGGGATGAATTCTGAACGATCTAGCTGTAGTTATACAAGAATTTAATAAGTATTTTGCAAGCATACATTGAATATTGATCGATCAGAAGATAAAATATTGCTTGAGAGGCCAAATTTACCAAATGATGTGATTTAATAGGGAAAAAAAGGTATTTATATCTTAGTTGCCTTGTTCATAACCTAAATAGTTGTTATGAGGAAAGGTAGCAATATATTCAAATGGTGTTAAGTGTTTTTTTTTTTCTTAATTATACTGTGTAAATTTTTATAATAGTGCTTTTTTGTGACAGACTGGATAAAGCCTGAATATATTCAACACTAATGCAATATTCCATTAATGATCTGATCAATGCTTTATCCGACTAGTAGAGACAAGGGTTGTGCTCCTTAACACAGCAGAAATGCACTGTGTAGTCTTTGCAGTGCATGCTTGTAATGTGTTCTTTGAACTTCAGATCACTGTTGATCATCACTTCCAGGTCTCAAATTCTGCCCACCTCCAATTTTACTAACATAATAAATAGCTTTCTACTTCTTCAGTACCTTATAGTTATTAAACTGCAACCCACTCTTTCATCCAAACTAAAAATTTTTCTGAATTAATATCAGCATCGCTCTTTACGATTCTCTTGAACTTTGTACCAACAGCAAACAACTGAAGATCCCTGTGAATATGAATGGAATATCATTAACAAATAAATTAAACAGAAGAAGTCCAAAAACAGAACTCTGCAGCACATCACTCATTATCTTTCTTTTTTGGAATGCTTTATACTCTCCCTATGTACACAACTTGCTGGTTTAATTCAGAGGGCCAATCTCTGTAATCCATATAACCAATTTCCTATCCATCCAGCTTGTATGCAATTTCCATCTCATCTTCTCCAGCTTGTATGCAAATTTATCATGTGGCCATCTATCAAATATCTTTGTAAAGTCTAAGGGTGAAATACATCCCCTTCTTCTTCTTCTTCAACCTTTTGGTTCTGTCCACTGCTGGATGAAGGTCTCCCCCGATGGTTTTCCAGATCACTCGGTTTTCTGCCTCTCCCATTCATCTCACTCCTGCAATTTGTTCCAGTTCATCCCTCCACCTTCTTCTCGGTCTTCCTCTTTGTCTTGCTCCATCCATCCATTGGTCTCCACTCTATTGTTTTTCTAGTCCATCTACCATCACTGCATCTGGCAATATGGCCAGCCCATCTCCACTTAGCCTGTTTAATGTATTTTACAATATCCATGCCACCTGTTTGAGATCTTATCCAGGTATATGTCTTCCTATCTCTTAATGTTATTTTTAGCATACTTCTTTCCATGTGATGTTGTGTTGTTCTCAGCTTTTTGTTTAGGGCTTCTGTTAAAGTCCATGTTTCTCCTCCATATGTTAGGACAGGAAGTATGCACTGGTAGAAAGCTTTCCTTTTTAGACTCTCAGGGATATCACTTCTGAATATGTCTCTCATTTTCCCATAAGCCATCCATCCAAGGTGAATTCTTTGTTCAATCTCTTTTCTTTGGAACTCCTCAAAGGATAACAATTGGCCCAAATATACATATGAAGTAACTTGTTCTATTTCATGGTTTTCAACTTTGACAGTTCTATGGTTAATATATTTATTTATCATTATTTTTGTTTTTTATCTATTTATATCCAATTACTCTGGAGGCTTCATTTAGCTGATTTAGCCTTTCTTCCAGGTATTCAAGATTATCTGCTATTAGGACAATATCATCTGCAAATTTCAGATGCTGCAGCCTTTCTCCATTTATGTTTATTCCTTTTGTTTCCCGGTCAAGGCTTCTAAAGACTTCCTCTAATGCAGCTGTAAATAATTTGGGAGATATGGTGTCGCCTTGCCAGATGCCTTTTTGTATTGGGAACTTTTCACTGTTTTTATATAATTTAATTACAGAAGTTACATTATTGTAATGTTTTAGTGTTTCAATATATAGTTTCTCAGTTCCCTGGGTTTCGAGTGCTTTTAGTGTTGCAGATGTTTTAACTGAATCAAATGCTTTTTCATAGTCTATATAGGCCAGACATAAGGGTTTACTGTATTCAATTGATTTTTCAATGAGCTGTCTTAATGTGTGAATATGGTCCAAAGTATTGTAATTCTTTCTAAATCCAGTTTGTTCACAAGATTGCATTCCCTCTAGTTTAGATTTTATTCTATTATTTATAATTTTTGTGACAACTTTATATATGGTGGGGAATAGGCTTATAGGTCTGTAGTTTTTAATTTCTTCCTTATTGCCCTTTTTAAAAATTAATATTAGAAGTGAATTGTTCCAATTTTTTGGAATTTTTCTCTGTTTTAGGCATTTATTAACACGTTCATTGCAAGCTGAAAATTGGAATTTCGTGTGGTGGCCAAATTTTTTTAATTTTTTTATTTAGTTAGCGACGTCCAAGGGATGACGCGTGATCAGCCGTTTGGTGAAAACTCGCATCGCGTGATTGGCAATGAACGTTCATTGCCAAGCTGAAAATTGGAATTTCGTGTGGTGGCCAATTTTTTTTTTTATTTAGTTAGCGACGTCCACGCGATAACGCGTGATTGGCCGTTCGGTGAGAACTCGCATGATTGGCAATGAACGTGTTTGATGACAGGGCTTCCTCCCAGTTTTAAGAAGTCTACCATAATTCCATCTTCTCCTGGGGGTCATTCCATTCTTCATTTCTTGCAGTGCCACTTTGCCTTGTAAGATCTCAGGGGCATCATGTTCTTCCTCACTCGAGTTATCCATAGATGATTCTTGGATGGCACGGTTTTTGTCTTCATCC
Organism: Typopeltis vanoorti; assembly: GCF_054136105.1. Lineage (NCBI taxonomy): Eukaryota > Metazoa > Arthropoda > Arachnida > Uropygi > Thelyphonidae > Typopeltis > Typopeltis vanoorti. Next base: position 66,027,316 of record NC_143552.1, on the reverse strand, counting down.
TCTTATCCAACACTTATATATTTCATAAATATGCATATAAACTGCTAATAGGAAGACTACACTAACTAGTGATTGACCATCATGGACAATCCTATAAACTCAATCCTGTATTCTCTTCCTAAGCAATATACTAATACCTTAGTTATTACTGCAGATATACTAACTGGTCTATAATTAGAAACTGTCCTAGATCTGTGCTTGTACAATGGCACCATTTTGTCTTCATTCTGTGGCCAGATAAAGAGGTCGAAGCTGAAGCAAACCTCTTTTGCACACTCCCTAAAATACATGGTAATATGCCATCATCTATTCTCACAGCCTTATTGACATCTAGTATAACCAATATATATATATATATATATATTTTTATGAAAAAAAATTGAATGACTAGAACCGAGATTTAATTAAAAAGGTTTTAATATAAACACACTACTAGTTTCGGCCTGTAACAGCCTTCTTCAGGTGACATTATAAAAGAAAAAACACTAAACATTGAGGGTTAAAAGACTATGAACATCATAGACAGTCTTTATACATAATTAGCATTAAAACGTTGTAGTTGTATTTGAAGCTGTTCTTTCATTTGTTGCATTGTTGGCAGAGTGCGTGCTTGCTGCATCACGTGAACGCCAGTACATGATTACAGCTGAATGACTATCCGGGAGGTTGTAGCTTAAGTTGTTATTTAGATGAACAGGATTGAAGATGATTTCTCTCGATTCCACAATTTTTCTCTCTATTTCGTCACTGCAACGGAAGATGTTTGTAGATTTTTTCCAGCAGACTTTGTGACTTTGGTTATCATCATTAGGATTAGCCGAGAAGAGGATATGACTTGATGATGCACTTGCTCGCTGTCTCTTGTAAGTAATGTCTCTCATGTGTTCTTCCATACGCATTTCGACAGATTTGTCTGTCTGCCCGAAATAAGGAATATCGCAGTCACATAATATTTTATATACGCCAGGGTATTTGAGTTGATGATGACAAGGTTTTGGGTGGCTAATTAAGGAACGGATCTTTGGAAGTGGAGTGAACACTACTTACAAAAATAGAAAGAGCTGCTTCTTTTCTCCCTCCACAAGATGCAAACCTTCTACGTATTGAATCAATCTTTATTATCAATAACGCAAAACCACCTGCAGACAACATTGCTTCAACTGAACGCAAAGCTATTAAAAGTTTAAAAAACAACAGAGATATAATCATCCTCCCTGCAGATAAAGGAAATGCAACAGTCATCATGAACTCCGAAGATTACAAGAATAAAATGATTGATTTACTACATAATGATACCTACTCAATACTTGAGAGAGATCCAACTCGTGAACTTCAAAATCGTACAAACAACTTATTAAAAACAACAACTGAATTATCCCGAAACGTCCGTTTATCTCTTCGCTCTCTCCATCCGTTAATTCCTCGCATATATGGTGTTCCTAAAATCCATAAAGAGAACACCCCATTACGCCCAATTGTAGAAGGTATCGATTCTCCTACATACAATCTTTCAAAATACCTTGCCAAATACCTCAAAAGTTTTTCAGGGAAATCACCTTCCTTTATCAAGAACACTACAGAATTTGTTACATACATCAAGGATACGACAGTTGATGAAAATGACATCATGGCTAGCTTGGACATAACTTCTTTGTTCACTAATGTCCCAACAGATGAAGTCCTAACATTACTCAAGGACAAGTTATCCAAAAAAATGTTAGCCTTGCTTACACATTGCATCAGGTCCGGTTACTTCAAATTTCAAGATAATATTTACAAAAAAAATCATGGACTGGCTATGGGTAATCCTTTATCTCCTGTTCTTGCAAATATTTACTTAGAAGTTTTTGAAACCAAGGCTATCTCTTCTTTTATTTTAACACCTAAAGTTTGGAAACGTTATGTGGATGATGTCTTCATTGTTTGGAGCCACGGACATGAATCCCTTATGGTTTTCCTCGAACATCTCAATAGCCGACATCAAAGTATTAAGTTTACTGCTGAGCTTGAAACGGATAATTCCTTGCCTTTTCTTGATGTCAAACTGACTCGCTCTTCTGCTGGTAAACTAAAAATATCGATATATAGAAAACCCACACATACCAACAGATATCTGCACAGTCAATCCCATCATTTCCCTCCTCATAAGCTTGGAATAATTTCCACCTTGGGACATAGAGCCCGTTCTCTTCTTGATGATCCAAATGAACTGCTTACAGAAATAAACCATCTGAAAACTTCTTTCGAAGTTAATGGATATTCCAAGAAAATCATTAACAAATTCCTTCTTAATCCTCCCAGACATCACACAGAAGAAACAAATAGATTCAAAAGCAATATATCTATTCCTTACATAAGTACTGTTTCACATAAATTAGCAAAAGTTCTAAAAAAATACAATATCAGAACCTTGTTCACTCCACTTCCAAAGATCCGTTCCTTAATTAGCCACCCAAAACCTTGTCATCATCAACTCAAATACCCTGGCGTATATAAAATATTATGTGACTGCGATATTCCTTATTTTGGGCAGACAGACAAATCTGTCGAAATGCGTATGGAAGAACACATGAGAGACATTACTTACAAGAGACAGCGAGCAAGTGCATTATCAAGTCATATCCTCTTCTCGGCTAATCCTAATGATGATAACCAAAGTCACAAAGTCTGCTGGGAAAAATCTACAAACATCTTCCGTTGCAGTGACGAAATAGAGAGAAAAATTGTGGAATCGAGAGAAATCATCTTCAATCCTGTTCATCTAAATAACAACTTAAGCTACAACCTCCTGGATAGTCATTCAGCTGTAATCATGTACTGGCGTTCACGTGATGCAGCAAGCACGCACTCTCCCAACAATGCAACAAATGAAAGAACAGCTTCAAATACAACTACAACGTTTTAATGCTAATTATGTATAAAGACTGTCTATGATGTTCATAGTCTTTTAACCCTCAATGTTTAGTGTTTTTTCTTTTATAATGTCACCTGAAGAAGGCTGTTACAGGCCGAAACTAGTAGTGTGTTTATATTAAAACCTTTTTAATTAAATCTCGGTTCTAGTCATTCAATTTTTTTCATAAAACTATGTATGTTAAACGAGTCAATGATCATTCTGTCATATATATATATATATATATATATATATATATATATATATATATATATATATATATACGCATTTCATAGGAGGATATAGATGAACTATTCAATTGATGAGTTTATCAGTGTATTTCATCCTCTTGAAGGCAACATCAGGAGACACTGGAGTGTAGAGGGTTTGGCAGAGGAGGGACTCATGGTGAACTTTCTTCTCACAAACTGAAGTTTGTGAGAAGAGTGTAAATGAGGAATTAAGTAAATTTGATGTTAATAAGGTAATAGGTTTTGACAGTATATTGACACACGTCTTGAGAGAATGCTCTATTGAATTAATGGCACCTTTGGCTCAACTACTTAACATGAGCTTTGCAACAGGGCAAGTCCCAAAGAATTGGAAGGTAGGGAAAACTGTTCCACTTCACAAAGCTGGGGGAGGGGAGGGGGGGATAAGACTATGCCTACAAATTATAGGCCAATCTGTGTGTCTGGGATTGTTGTTAATGTATTAGAGAAGTTTGTGAGGAGTAGGATTCAGAAGTGAGTTGATAATAGCAGTCTTCTTTATGATGGACATCATGGGTTTGTTAAATTCTCAGTGGTGTACCTGGATTTTTCAAAGGTCTTTGACAGACTGCCACATGACAAGCTAGTCCCATCTGTTTCAGTTTGGTGGCTAAACCAAAACAGATGGGATTAGATAACAATCTAGTAAATTGGATATCTGATTGGCTGTCACAAAGGTAACAACAGGTTATACATAGAGGAGTGGTATCCAAAAAGTAGAGGGTCACTAGTGGAGTGACACAGGGATCTATTTTGGGACCATTTTCGTTTACTTGTATACTAATAACATTGGGACTGGCTTAACAGAAGATATTAACATTATTATTATCATTCAGGCCTCCATGGAGCCAAAAGAATCATCACAGGAGGTCCTTCCTAGGAAACACAAAGTCTATCATAACCACTCAATAAACTCGTTGACCATTCTCGCACTCACCACTCCATCAGGCAATGCATTCCACGATTCAACCACTCTGCATACAAAGAAACCATTCCTCACCCTCTTGCTCACACCTTCCTTTCGTAACATCCAGGGATGGCCCTTGTCATCACTCCTTCCCGCTGTTCAACCAAGTGAAAGAACTTCCCAGCGTCAACCCTGTAACCACCTCTCAACAGTTTAACACATTTGCTGCCAACTACGAGTATACTTATAGTTGGTATATGAGCTTCACAAGCCAGCTATGAATATACTCGTATGACACTTACCGCCAGAAACGAGATTACACGTACTTACCTTGAAGAAGTGAAAATGCTTGGCTTGTGGAGCTAGCAGCAAAAGTGTGTATACTCGTGGATGGTATATAAGCCACACAAGCCAACTATGAATACTCATATGTCGATTACTGCCAACAACGAGATTATCCGTACTGACCTTGAAGAAGTGAAATTAATTAGCGTACAGAAGCAAACTATGCCCGAGTAGAGTGGCAGTGAACGTGTTAAAAGTCTCAATCATATCACCTCTCCATCTTCTATCTACCAAACTCTGCAGTCCACATTCCCTCAGCCAATCCTCATAACTAACATTGTACAGTCCTGAAACCATCTTTGTTATCCACCTTTATACCCTTTCCACAGTTAATTTATCTCCTTCAAATCCTGGGGGACCAAATCTGAGAGCAACAGTCTAAGTGTGGTCTGATACAACGGAATGATAACTCTTTTATCTCTACAGGTCAGCATCCATCTCATTATTGCAGCAATCCTGTGTTACCTTCACCACCATTGCAATATGTCCCATGAATTTCAGGTTTCTATCAATCATCAACCCAAGATCTCTTATCTCCCCTACTTCCTCCCGTATAGCTCCTCCAATAGGGTTTGCAGCGTCCCAACGTGTCCCAAAACTGAAGACCTTACATTTTGCTGCATTAAACCAACATATCTCATTCACTTGCCTGTCTGTCTAGCTTATTCAAATTCCACTTCTGCACTATTACTAATAACCCTTCCCAACTTCACATCATCCACAAACAACTGAATATCCCATTACAATCCACTGATAATGTCATTGATATAAAGGTTAAAAAATATAGGTCCCAGTACTGAGCCCTGTGGGACAACATTTGTAACCTTCTGCCTTGAAACTGCCCCACCATACACAACTCCCTGATACCTATCGGACAGCAAATCCTGAATCCAGTTGACCAACCTGACATCCAAACCCATGTGCTGCAACTTAAATATCAGCTTATCATGTGCCACCCTGTCAAATGCCTTCACTAAATCCAAGAAAATGGCAGTATATACCTTTCCCTCATCTACTACTCTTGTAACTTCATTATAAAAGGCTAGCATATTACTAAAACAACAGCACCCCCTTAACAAATCCATGTTGACTCTCACAGATAACATTACCCTCATATGCTCAATGCTGTATACGGTCCCTCACTAATTTCTCCAAGATCCTAACAACTACTGATGACACACACAAACTGGTCTATAATTAGACACCTCAAGTCTGCTACTGCCCTTATACAATGGCACTATCTTACCTTCCTTCCATTCCCTGGGCACCTTTCCCGTAGCCAGACTTTAATTGAAAAGCCAGATCAAAGGAGCTGTTAGTTATTTAGCACATTCTCTCAAAACTCGTGGTGAAATACCATCAGTCCCACAGCTTTACTGACATCAAGAGTACTCAGTATTTGGAACACATTCTCCTCTAGCTACTCTAAACCTCGAACCTGCTCTATTCCTCTAGTATTAAACTTACTTCTCCAAGATGAAATACTCCAACAAAGTATTTATTGAACAACTCCACTATGTCCTCTTCGTCAGTCACTCATTTCCCATTTTTATCCCACAATGTCATTCTTCCACAATCATTTCTCCTCCTACTGGCCACATAGCTAAAAACTTCCCTAGGATTTTCTTTGGATCTTAGTGCCAATCCCTTCTCGTATTCCATTTTTGCCTTCCTTACCATATTATTCACTCTCCTCACCTGAGTCATATTTTTCATGCATCTACTCTCCACCCTCCTCTCCTTTATCTTATCTGCTTTACCCCAAAAGTGTGTCCTCTTCTTCATGTGTGGAATACAGCTTATTATTGCTGCTAACAAATATTCCTTCACAATTTCCCAAGCACTAATAATATCCTGGCCTTCCAATTCCTCCCTCCATGTAACTACCCCAAGTTGATATCTACGACTATTATAATTATCTGTCTTATAATTCCACATTCCTTCCCTTTTCTTTGATATTCCTGCATGTCTATTCATCTTCCAAGTCAAAACCACATGGTCACTCTCTCCAACTCGGGGGGGGGGGGGGGATATCACCTCAGTTATTATCTGCTCTTCTGATGCTATGACCAAATCCAAAACTCTTGTTCCCCTTTATTACATGTTGCCTAAGACATCTGTTCCTGAAGAATTCCAGAAATTCCATTCCTTTATTAATACATGGATTTTCCTCTTCCCAACTTATACTGTTGTAGTTAAAATCTCCCATAACAATCATTTTTCTTGCACTTGCCAATCTCAACTGCCTAAACATCTCCTGCTCCCTGCCCTCTGTGCTCCTTGGCTTGTAGCAACAACCCTCTATCCTGTCTTGCCCACCTCTACCTGACACCATATACTTTCATAACCATTAGTGTCACTGCCTTCTAAAGCTTCTGCTCTTAGAGGACATAAGTCGTCACTTATCATAAGCAGAATGATAATATACTGCTTATCATAAGCAGTATATGCAACTGTTTACTGATGATGCAAAGTTGGGAAGGGCTATGAGAAGTAGAACAGATATTGTGGCCTTAAAGGAGTGAGTGAGCAAATGACTGGAACAATCAGTTTAATATTACAAAGTGCAAGGTCTTGAAATTTGGTAGGCAAAGTTGGAATGCAGAGTATGGAATTAATGAAGAAATGTTGAAGGAGGTGTAGGAAATAAGAGATTTGGGAGTAATGACAGACATAGCTTAGGGGGCACATAACTAAAACTGTAAGAACATCCTAATGAATTATGCAAATAATGAGGAGGATATTGGCATGCAGAAGCAAAGAAATTATGATTTCCCTGTATAAGGTTTGGATCAGGCCACTGTGCACAGTAGTCCATACATATGGACCATTGTGCACAGATTTGGTCACTGGTTTTCAGTGGGAAAGCACTGAAGAAGGTCCAGAAAAGGTTTACTAAGTTAGTGTCAGGTCTATGGAATGTCAGATATGAGAAAAGATTGAGAGAATGCAACTTAAAGAGCCTTGTGAATAGAAGAAGGGATTTGATTGAGATATATAAGTTGGTGAGGGGTTGTTACCAGATTAATGTGGAAAAGATATTTCATAGAGCAAAGGGAGGCAAGGATAGAACCAGAGGTGATCCATGGAAGCTATGTAAGGAGGGTGTGAGTAGGAGAATGAGAAGCAGGTTCTTTGCATGCAGAGTGACTAGCAAGTGGAATGCACTGCCTGAGAGTGTGGTGAGTGCAGAAACTGTTAATGAGTTCAAAGCATGACTCGATCTTTTGGCATGAAAGAGCATAGACTTCCCATGATGAGTCCTTTGACTCCATGGAGGTCAGTTATTAAAAATAATATATATATATATATATATATATATATATATATTGAGGACCTGTGTAGCTCAATGGAAGTGGGGGTGTACCATCCATAGTGCTAGATTGACTGAACAAAGAGCATTGCAAATTCATTTCTAGCCACCAACTGGAGGAACATTTACTTAGCCTTTTTTTTGGCTATGATGGCAAACAATTTGATGTGTAGGCTATGTGAAAGGAATGGATGCAAGTTTTTGGATGTGTGGAGTGAGTTTGAGAGAAGATTGCATTTGTATAAGAGAGAGAGGGCCTACACTTAAATGTGTTTGGCATCAGGAGTCTTGAAAAATTATTAATCGATAGGAGACCTAATACAGAGAGTTAGGAAACTGAATTCTGATGTGAAAAATTGTGAGAATCTGTGTTTAAGAGCAATAATGTTAGATAACTATGTTAATGATGGGAATGGTTATTATAATGAATAGAGAATGATTCTGTTTTAGTCTGGTTTAGACCTATCCAGCATGTGTAAAGATGTCAGCATAAGTAAGGAACTAGATAAGAATATAGATCTGCAAGATGTCTAAATGTGTCATGCTGACCACAGACAAGAGTATACAAAAGAGCATGCAGGTAATTTATTATGTCTGTACACATATCATCACCAAATAAATATGATGGATGTGAAAAGAGTAATCATAATAGGAGACTTTAATTATCCAAACGACTGGGTAGATGAAATCGCAGGAGAAGAATGAAACTGAATTTATTAAGCTGCTGTGAGAGAACTTCCTCAATGTGACAGACAGAACTTGTGGTCAAAGAGTGTTACATCTGATTAGAGTGCCGGAGGAAGTTTCATTTAAAGATGTAACTATTCTGCTTCCATTTGCAGGCAGAACAGTTACATGCTATCGTGTAATAATGCTATACTCACTTTGGGATATGAGTAAGTTGATGAATGTTCCATTTAGAAAAAGTTACATGCTGAACTACAAAGCAGGAAATTATGACCAAGTGAAGAGTATACCAAGTTCGGCACCACGGTATCAGTTGTTGGATGGGATGGATATCGACAGTGCGTGGAAAGTGTTAAAAAAATACTTAAATGATGCAAAATCAGAATGTGTCCCTAGAGTTCAAAGAATAAATAGGATAGGGGTCAAATGGATGTTTAATATTATTAAGCAAGAGATTCATAAAAAAAAGATGATGTGGAAAGAATATCATGTGCATAAGGATGATGTCAGTTATGATAATTATAAGCAGCAGGCCAGAAGAGTCACAAGTGTCGAAGTGTCGTACAGAAAGATAAGGCTGAGTATGAAAAGAAACTGGCTCTGCAAGTTAAAGACAAATCAAAAGAATTCTTTCTTTTGCTCACAGCATAATGATTGAATTTTTTTGATTTGTCTTTAACTTGCAGAGCCAGTTTCTTTTCATACTCAGCCTTATCTTTCTGTACGACACTTCGACACTTGTGACTCTTCTGAATTTGAAAGAATAACTCTACTGAATGTAGATGGTATGCAGGTGACCGATGCAGAAGTGATTGTTCAACTAACTAGTAGCCATTTTGCTAAAAGCTATCAACCTGGTGTATGCAATACTGACCTCACTGCTACCTCTTCGGTGGATGAAGAAACTCAGGTGTATGAGGAGATCATCATAGTAATAGAGTAAAAGAGTGTTCAGCTGAACTGGCTATTCCTTTGACCAAGCTATATAATTTAAGGTTCAGAACAAAGAAGATTCCACTGGAGTGGAAAGAATGTATGGTAATCCCACTGCATGAGGATGTTGCAAAGCCCGATGTATCTAACAATCGGCTAATCAGTATCTCAGGAGATGTGGTTAAGATTTTGAAAAAGTTAGTCAGGGCTCGCATTCAGAAATGGGTTGACAAAGAATCTCTACTTTGCAATGAACAGCATGGGTTTGCTAAGGGAAGGTCATGTTTTAGCAACTTGCTCACATTCTGTAATGTGAGCAAGTTGCTAAATAATAATGCTACCATTAATAATGCTAACTAATAATGCTACCATTGAGTTCGGCACCATGGTATCTCATCCTTAGTCTCAATCACCACTAATCCTATTCCTAACTCTACTGATGATAGTACTCTCCATTCATCCTGCTCATCTGATAAACCATACAGTGTTCAGATATCCCAAGCTTCAAGATCATCTTCAACCATGCCTTGAACATTCATCTCTATATCATTTCTACTATGTCACCAAAATGCATTCATGCTTTTTCTCATGCAAAAGTGATGTCAGTCCATCCCCTTCCCTTATTTTTGGTAATACACAAATCACAAACAGGACTGGATCTCTCTCTCTCTCTCTCTCTCTCCTTGGACTGACAATTACATCCAACTTTTCCTCACATTAACACATCACATCAATAAATACCTCAGCCTCTAAAAAATTGGACATTCTTTTCCAGAAGGCTCAAGATGCAATATTTCTGTAGCTAACTACAGAAATCCTAAATCCATCCATCCTCAAAATACTGTTCACATTTTGTAGATGGGACACCTAAAAATTCTCAAGACTGTTCAGAGGAAAACAATTCAGCTCACAGAATGACCCATCCCTCACAGACTCACTTTAACTTATCTCACAGACACATCATTTTGGCTCTGTGTCATTTCTACTGGTAATTCCATGGTCAGTGAAATGGCAACCAGCATTCTTCCGCTTTCTGGTTGGGATTGTTAAAGCATGGGCAGCAGCTGCAACATCTCTTTTCAGTACAGCTGCAAGAACACCAAACCTGCTTCTCCTCTTCCTCATTAATTCAATCTACCTCTTCTGTCCTCTGGAACAGTCTTCCTTACAAAATCCTTCTCAACAACTTCAACCTACACCTCTACAAGAACAATGTCAAAAGATTTCTTTTTTCTCAATCATAACATGCAAAATCCCTTCCCCAACAATGATGTAACTATATGTTTCTCAAGGCAAATCTTATAGTGTGTCCTGAGAAGGTTCGTAAGTCAGTCAGGTCTGTAAAACATGAAATATGAAGATCCTTATGAACAGAAGAGATGGGATATGCTTGGGATGTATAAGCTAGTGAGGGGTAGTTACCATGTTAACATGGAGGAGAATTTTATAAAACAAAGTCATATTTTCATATACGAGTAGCCAAAAGGTGTCACAACTTATTATTAAAATACTCTGGATTAGAGATAGCTTTTGGAAGTTTTTCCACTTGGTTATACTATAAATTAAAGATACTAAGAAATTATATACTTTATTTAATCTTTTTATCCAAGTGTAAACAAACAAAGTTTGAGTCTGAAATATAATTAGGACTAGGGCAACTCGTATATAGAAGCTAATGACTTCACATTACTTGCCTTAGTATCCAACAGCTAATGGGCAAGGACCAAATAGCATTATTTTCTTCCCATCCAATTCCTTATTCCATGATACTGCTGCAAGCTGCCTCCTGAGTTTTACTGACTTTAATTTTCCAAACATCGACTGGATAGATGAGAAATCTCGTGATAAGAAAGAAGAGGAATTTATTGAATTGTTGTGTGACAACTTTCTCAAGCAGCATGTGAAAGAAGGAACTCAAGGTCAAAGAGTGTTGCATTTGCTCATAGTGGCAGAAGGAGTCTCTGTTAAGAATATGGCTAATTTACTACCAGTTGGTGATTGTGATCATGCTGTGATTTCTTGGGAAGTATCTAATTGTACTGATGTTCTGATTAGAACAGGCTACTTGTTGAATTACAAAGCTGGAAATTATGATCAACTTAGGAGAATACTATCTCTGATTCTATGGTATGTTACTGAATGGGTCAGCAATGCATGGAAATCTTTGATAAAGTGCTTAAATGAGGCAGTATCTGAATGTATCCCTAGTGTTTGAAGAACAAATAAGTTGGGAGTGAAATGGATGTGCAACATTATTAAGCAAGCGATCAACAAGAAGAAAATATGTGGAAAGAATATAATGAGAATAAGAGTGAGAGAAGTTATGAAATATATAATGCTCAGGCTAGAAAAATAACAAGTATTGTGCGGAAAGCTAAATTGAAATATGAAAAGAAATTAGCCATGCAAGCTAAAGGCAATCCAAAAGAATTTTATCGTTATGTGCAAGCAAAAGAAAGAATGAATGTGAAAGAATAACTTTATTGAATTCAAATGGTACTCAAGTGTTGGAAGCTAATGAGATTGTTCAATTAATGAGTACTCACTTTGCTAAGATATATCGACTAGGTGTAGGTAACATGATGCACAGTGCCACTGCTACAATAGATGAAGAGTTAGAGGTTCGTGAAAATGAGGTTGAAGAGCTGTTGCAAAACCTGGATAAAAATTTATCAATAGGGACAGATGGAATATCAGACTGTTTGCTAAAAGAATGTTCAGCTGAACTGGATAGGCATTTCGCATGTTTGTATATCTTGAGTCTCAGCTCAGAAATTTTTATTTTACTTTGCATGATGATACAACAGCAATGAGCCCCTTTTATGGGGTGGTACAGCACCATCTCAATGCGCCCTAATTTCACTCAGGTTTGGGACCGGCATAGCTGACAAATGAGGCCTATGGCTGGGTCTAAAGTATTCCTGACTGTAATCCATGTGTTCACAGGATCGGTTTGCCTGTTCTGGGTTTACTAAAGGAAGGTCTTGTTTTAGCAATTTGCTCATATTTATAACAATGTTACGTCCGCATTGGAGAAAAAGAATGGCCATTCTGCCACTTTATACACTATGATAATGTTGAATTTTTTTAAGGCATCTGATAGGATGCCACACGAAAGGCTGTTGCATAAACTGGATGAAGAATATGGGATTGGAATACCAACTCTTAATTTGGATCAGGGGATGGTTGACAGATAGATATCAAAAAGTGGTATACAGTGGGTGTAAATCTGTCAGATTTAAGGGAACCAGTGATGTACCTCAGGGTTCAGTGCTTGGGCCATTATTATTCAATTAATACATTAATGACATTAGGCCGGGTCTAACAACAGATGTGCAATTGTTTGTCAATGATGCGAAGATAGACAGGGCAATCAGGTATGCTACTGATATTTAGTACTTAGAAAATGATTTGAATAGGCTGAAAATTTAGGCAAACGAAAATGGCTATCAGTTTAATGTTAGTAAGTATAAAGTTATGCACTTTGGCATGATGAGATCTCCAGTGTCATATTATATTAGCAGGGTTATACTACAAGAAACTGAGGTGGCAAGAGATCTTGGCATATTGGTGGATAGGAATTTGAAGTTCAAAGGTCAAGTAGCAAAAGTTACAAATATAACTCAGAGGATAATTACAATGTTGAAGCGAATCTTGACATGTAAAGATAAGGAAGTCATTTTGCCACTTTATAAGGCTTTGATAAGACCACACCTGGATTACTGTGTGCAGACTCTGGTTAACAAGAGAAAGAGGGGTGATATAATAGACGTCTTATAAACTTTTAAATGGGTGTTATAGGATATCATTTGATGAAATATTTCATTATATGGAAGGTTGGAAGAGAACATGGGGCAGTGGAAGTTAAGTTTGTTCAAAGTCAAGAAAGGGATAAGAGCTAGGTTTTTCTCTCACAGAGCAGTGAGTGAGTGGAATAGTTTGCCTTTACGGGGGTAGTGAGTGTATCTAGTGTGAATGAATTTAAGAGAAGGTATGACAGCTGGTTTGGGTGATTTATACCCTCCCTCGATGAGTCCTTAACTCCCTGGAGGTCTCAGATAATAATAATAATAATAAAATAATAATCCTTTCTCACAAAAGTGCTACTATGACTGGCCACCACCCAAGTGTTCATTACATCATCACTTTCACCAACTGGAGGAAGATGTGACACTTATTTACAATAATATCTTCTGATGAGATAATCAAATCCAAACCCCTCAATTCCTGTGTAGCTTCTGTTACATAATGTTTACAAAAGTTTTCCCTGAAAACCTTAAGAAATTTATTCCCTTTGGTTCTAGACATCGTCTCTTCATTCAAGTCTATATTACCATAATTGAAAATGGTTGTCAGTTTAATGTTAGTAAGTATAAAGTTATGTGCTTTATATAATGATCACTTTTTTTTTTTAATTAGTCACACCAATTAGCTTGAACATTTCCTTCTCAATGCCTTCCACATTACCAGATCTATAGCAACATCCTACTAAACATTTCATCCTGTCCACCTCCACACCATACTGCTTCAAACCACTGTCACTATTTGTTCCCTTACATCTCCATGCTAGATGGGCACAACTCCTCTGCCACCATCAACAGCACTCCTCCTCACTTTCTGCCTTGTCTGTCTCCACGAACAACTACATATCCCTCCATCTCTATTCCTCTCATTCGACCACATCTAACTTCTTCCAACAATTTTTTGGGCAAATGAACTCTATCAACATTACAATTTCATCCCCTTGTTTAAATAATTCTAGCATTTGAAAACAGATACACAAGCTCATTTCCGTTTCTATAACATGTCCCACTAACCTCGCTTCTCAGATATGACTTCTCGATACTCCCCCTTCACCCTCACCAACATCCCTGACTATCTTAATCCTTTCATGTACACTAACACATCCAGTTCTGAAACCATCACTAGAATTCTCATACAGTATCTCCTTGTCCATGCTGATGGCCCCATTTCCCTGTGTTCCTTATCTCTCTTATTTCACTCATGCCGCTCACCACTTCTCCATTCACAAACTCTCCTGCTCATCCAAAACACCTCTTGCTTGCTCATGTCTTCCAATCACCATTTTCTCTTGCAGCAATGGTTTTTCCAACTGACTCACATTAAGTCTATTTAAATGTAAATATATGTAAATAAATGTATATTTTTCTTAGTAAATATACTAACACTAAACTACCGGAAACTTTACATATTTTTTTTTTCTGAAATTTGTTCATGTTACTCATTTAAGTTGGTACCAATGCTTATAGCTTATTTTCTAAAGGGATGCACCTTTAGAAAATAAGCTATAAGCATTGAGAATTACTGGAAACTTTCCAGCAAGGGGAGGCTAAGTAGAAGACCAAGACCTTTCTTGTCCCTTTTCTTTGCCATGTGGGAAGAGTCTGGTAAATGATAAAGATCTTACCTAGGATTGCCGCACCAAAGTTGTGGATGATTACTGAACTGCTTGATGGATAATGGTTGTGACAGCTGAAGTGATATTCTCTGCTCGACTTTTGCTGATAGTGGTAGTTGTAGGAACAAATGATTTACAGACATAAAGAGAATGTAAGGGCAGATATCAGGAGGTTACTGAGAAGAGTGAAAGATAACAGTATAGTGGGAAAGGCTGTCAATGTATTGCCAAGATATGACAATGATGAGTTGAGATGGACAGCCAGAATCATGAATAGAGGGAATACAGTTTGTGGATGTATAACATGTATTTGAGAGAAGAATGGAATTATACAGATGATGAATTACATTTGAATAGCTTTCGCACAAGGGCAGGGGAGAAACTGTTGCTAGATAGAAGTGCAGTGTGTGTGTGTGATGCAAGCAAGAGATGAAGTGATAGATCAGGAGAGTGGTATTAAAGAGTCAGAAGTGCTTGGCAATGGAAACAGTAGTGTCAGAGTTGAAGAGAGAATGGGAATGCAGGAGGAACAGGGAAATGGGGAGGAGACATGTTATAGGGAGAGTGGATGTATGTAAGATGGTTGAGACTGAGAGCAGATATATGGGTTACATGGTGATGGAGATAATTGGGCAAGGGCAATTATGGTGAGGAAATCAAACCAACAAGTAGCTTGGGTAGCAGCACTGGTTACAGACCTATGGTAACAAATGATTTAGGTAGACATAAGGAGAATGTAAGGGCAGATATCAGGAGGTTACTGAGAAGAGTGAAAGATAACAGTATAATGGGAAAGGCTGTCAGTGTGTTGCTGAGATATGACAATGATGAGTTGAGACGGAGAGCCATATAGTATAGGGAGAGTGGATGTGTGGGGATGATATCAGCATACAGTAGGAATGGAATGGATATCTAAGATGGTTGAGACCGAGCAAATATATGGGTTATGTGGTGATCACGGTGATTAAGCAAGAGCAAGTATTATGGGGAAATAACAACCAAGTCGCTTGGGTAGCACTGGTTGCAGACCTAAAAGTGAACTGCTATATTTATTTACAAATCCCAGGAGTACCGGAAATAACGGAGATGAAACTGTTTCAATGATTGAGTTTGTTAGGCCCAGAATTGTGGAATAACTGAAACATGGTTGAAAAGGATATCTTGAAAGGAATAGAAAAATGGGTACAGTTTTTTGCAAGAATAGAAATGACAAAAGGGGGGGGGTGATGATATAAGGAGAATTATGTACACATAAGGTACATGAAAGAAGGGAATAGTGACAATGTTATGAGACATTGTGGTGTGAAGTGGATAGGATGAGATATTTAGTTGGATGTTACTATAGGACTGGGTATGTGGAGGGTGGTGATAAAGAAATGTATAAACAATTTGGGTTAGTGAACAAGAGAATGGAAGTATAGATTGAGATTAAGAGATAGCGTTTGGGAATAAGAAAAACGAATTCCTCGATTTCTTGGGAGACAAGTAGCTTAGGTAGTATCTAAAGCAGGGCACACAAGGACCTAGAGTTTTAGATTTGATAATTTCATCAAAGGAAGTAATTATGAGTGTGGTTTTGCACTTCTATCTAGTTGGTAAGAGTGATCATGAAGTGATAACATGGGTTGTGGCTAGCCATATGAAGACTTATTTCAGGAAAGGATATATGTGGAAGTACAGAAGGATGGTGATTATGACAAGCTTAGGGCTATAGCATGGAATGAGCAGTTGAGCAGTAAGGAAATAAATACTGCCTCGGAACTGATAAAAAAATAACAGCATCAATGTGTGAATGTATTCCAAAGGTCATTAGGTAGGTGTAAAATGGGTGAATGAGAAAGGTAAGGAGTTCAGCATGAAATCTCAAAAAGCACTTCAAAGGTAGCACAAGATAGATAATGGTAATATTCATTTGCATGAAGAGTATAAAGAGCAGGCCAGGAGAATGACTCAGTTGGAAATGACAGCAAAATTTCACTTTGAGCAGAAATTAGCAAATCAGGCAAAAAAAAAAAAAAAAACTCGGGAGTTTTTTTTTCCTGAAATATGACAAGTAGAATGATTACAATAAGATGATGTTAATGGATGAAAGTGGGAGATAAGTAACTGCTGCAGAAGACACTGTTATGATATTCAGCAATCAATTTATAAGGGTTTTTCACATTCATGTGGGTAAAATCATGAGAAACTTAAGCATAGAGGACATGGGAGAGTTTGGCTTAATTGTTAGTGAGCAGAACGTATTTGAGGAAATAAATAAGCTTAATGCCAATAAGATGGAGTGTTTAAGGGTCAAAGCTGTATAACTGAGAGGAGACCTCTACATAGCCTTTAAAGGAATGTGGAGAACTGACAAGGGCTTCTGATCTAATGTCCAATTCTCATCTTCTCGTGGTGCATCCTGTTGGGTATCTATTTGGATACTGAACGAATAAGGATGGGCTAGCAATTTGTGATTTAGTCGACCAAATTGTATTATTATTGGTTAAATCAAAATAAAAAAAAAACGACGGTACGACATGACAAAATTTCATGCCGGCTGGGGCATCGCCAGGTTAAACAAGGCCCCCGTTGTTTTCACCAGGGAACCAGGGCGAACATCAAAAAGTCAGCTACTGGAAAAAATCTGAAAACAAGCCCTAACTCAACATCACCAGAGTTAAAGATCGGTATTATCAACGTAAGAAGCCTGAATGGCAAAGAAATGGAGCTAGCTGAGGAATTAGATAAGTACCAGATCGACATAATAGGGGTGACTGAAACAAAAAAGACCAAAACTGGTGAGATCTTTCTGAGCAATAAATACAAAATGTTATATTCAGGCAATGACAATCAAGGAAAAGAAGGAGTAGCCATAGTATTCAACACAAAATACGAGGCTAATCTTCTTGAATGGCAGTCAGTCTCAAGTAGAGTAATGTGGGCAAATATGAGAATGGGGAACTGGACAATGAGACTTATTTGTGCCTATGGTCCCACAGAAGGTTCTACTAAGGTAGAAGTGGAGGAATTTTTTGATGCTTTAGAAAAAGCAACTGACACAATGAAAAAGGAAAAGTTGGTCCTTGTTGGGGATCTAAATAGTAGAGTAGGAAATGATTGTGAGACATACAAAAATATTTTGGGAAAATTTGGAGAAAAGAGCAAAGCTAATAATAATGGCAAATATCTGTTGGATTTCTGCTCAGGACATGGACTGGCTATTACTAACACCATGTTCCAACATAAAAATCTGCACAAATTCACATGGAGAGAAGAGGCTAGGAATAAGAAAAGTCTCATTGACTATGTTATTGTTGATAGTGATGTTTTCTCCCTGGTGCAGGACACCAGAGTGTACAGAGGATTTGAAATTGGAAGTGATCACTATTTAGTCTTGAGCAGGATAAAATTGAATTTCATATTGAAAAGAATAACATGTAAGAAAGTTTTAAAGCGAATAAAAGTTGAGCAGCTCTCAGATGTGAACTGTAGACTAAAATACACAAAGATTATTGAAGAAAAAATGAAAGAGTTCATTTTTGAAATGAAAGAATTCGCGATGATTGGAGTAGAGCTCTCATAGTACCCATATATAAAAAAGGGAAATAAAACTGAATGTGAGAATTACAGAGGTATTTCCCTACTGAGTGTTCCTGGCAAGATCTATGCATGTATACTTGAGAAACGGTTGAGAAGAATTGTGGAAGAAAAACTTGGTGAAGAACAAGCTGGATTCAGGCCAAATAGAAGCTGTCAGGATCAGATCTTTACTTTACGACAAATAGTCGAGAAAGCATGGGAATATAACAGAGATCTGTATTTAAGTTTTGTCAATTTGGAAAAGGCATATGACAAGTTGCCAAGAGAGAAGCTATTCAATACGCTGCAGTTATATGGTGTCAATGGGGCATTATATCAAGCAATACTTAGTCTTTATTTGAGTGTAAGTCAGCAGTTAGAATTGAAGGAAGTACAGGAAGATGGTTTAATGTTAAATCTGGTGTGAGACAAGGATGTACATTATCCCCTCTGTTATTCATTATCCATATGGATCACATTATGAAGGAAAGTGGTATTAAACACGATATCAAAATTGGAGATGTTAATGTTAGTTCTTTGCTTTATGCGGATGATGTTATACTTCTAAATAAATCCGCTAAAAGTCTGCAAGATTCTCTGACTAAATTGAATAGCTGTTGTAATAGATATGGTATGAAGGTCAGCAATAAAAAGACAAAGACAATGAAAATAGCCAGAAACATTGAAAATGTCAACTGTGTTGTGAATGGAGAACCTGTGGAACAAGTAAAACATTTCAGCTATTTAGGCACGATTTTTACAGAAGATGGTAAATTAAATATAGAAATAGACAACAGAATCAGCAAAGCTGGTATGGTGGGAAGTCAATTGAATAAATTCGTTATGGAATAGGAGAGAAATTAGTCGGAACACTAAATTAGCTATATGCAGGACAGTGTTCAAACCAGTTTTAACTTATGGATCTGAGAGCTGGGTCAGAAGTAGAACACTTGACCAAAGACTAGAGACCACAGATATGAGAATCCTGAGAAAGATTATAGGCATGAGCAGATGCCATCAATGGCAATATCATATTAAAAAGAGGATATTAGGAAAGAACTTGACATTGTCAGCATTCAGGAATGCATTAGCAGAGCTAATCTCAGGTGGTATGGTCACTTAAACAGAATGGGCAAGGAAAGATTAGCAAAACAAGTGTTCTCTGCCAGGTTGGCAGGAAAACGACCCAGAGGAAGACCAAGATATAGGTGGATTGATACGGTACAAAGTGCCTTAGACAATAGAAATATAAGATCTGATAATGTTGGAGTCTTGACAAGTAACAGACTGATTTGGAGGAAAATTGTAGATAGGAAATTAATAAGGATGTAATTTTTTTTCATTTGGTACTATCATATCCTGTAAACCCCTTGAGGGTACATGGCAGGAATTTGATGATGTCAATAAGATGTTGATTAATTTTAATAGTATAGATGAGACTGATAAGAAAATAACTATTTATTTACTTATTGCTAATATTTCACTGGTGTTCTATCCAGTATCTTCAGAGCACAAAAACAGTTTGTCACAGTATGCAAGATGACAACTACAACAATCCAGTATAACAAACAAGTTTGAACAATTGTAAGATACAACACAAAGACTAAAGTCCTAATTAGGCATCATCTATGTTGAAAAAAAAAAAAAAAAAAAAAAAAAAAAAAAAAAAAAAAAACAGAGTGACAAAGTAGGAATTAATTTTGTCTTTAGATGGCTATCTACCAAATCTTTGGAAACTTTGTTGAGGTTTGGAGTATGTTTGAAACATACTCCAAACCTCAACAAGTATCATCATCATCATATTCCTGCCATGTACCCTCAACGGGTGTACAGGATATGACAGTACTACATGAAAAAAATTACATCATTACTAACTTTCTATCTACAATTTTCCTCCAAATCAGTCTGTTACTTGTCAAGACTCCAACATTTTCAGATCTTACATTTCTATCGTCTAAGGCACTTTGTACCGTATCAATCCACCTATATCTTGGTCTTCCTCTGGGTCGTTTTCCTGCCAATCTGGCAGAGAACACTTGTTTTGCTAATCTTTCCCCTCCCATTCTATTTAAGTGACCATACCACCTGAGATTAGTTCTGCTAACGCATTCCTGGATGCTGACAATGTCAAGTTCTTTCCTAATATCGTCATTTTTAATATGATATTGCCATTGATGCCATCTGTTCATGCATATAATCTTTCTCAGGACTCTCATATTTGCGGTCTCTAGTCTTTGGTCAAGTGTTTTACTTCTGACCCAGCTCTCAGATCCATAAGTTAAAACTGGTTTGAACACTGTCCTGCATATAGCTAATTTAGTGTTCCGACTAATTTTGCTCCTATTCCATAACGAATTTATTCAATTGACTTCCCACCATACCAGCTTTGCTGATTCTGTTGTCTATTTCTATATTTAATTTACCATCTTCAGTAAAAATCGTGACTAAGTAGCTGAAATGTTTTACTTGTTCCACAGGTTCTCCATTCACAACACAGTTGACATTTTCAATGATTCTGCCTATTTTCATTGTTTTTGTCTTTTTATTGCTGACCTTCATACCATATCTATTACAACAGCTATTCAATTTAGTCAGAGAATTTTGCAGACTTGTAGCGGATTTATTTAGAAGTATAACATCATCCGCATAAAGCAAAGAGCTGACATCAACATCTCCAATTTTGATATCAGGTTTAATACCACATTCCTTCATAATGCAATCCATATAGATAATGAATAACAGAGGGGATAATGTACATCCTTGTCTCACACCAGATTTAACATTAAACCATCTTCCTGTACTTCCTTCAATTCTAACTGCTGACTTACAACTCAAATAAAGACTAAGTATTGCTTGATATAATGCCCCATTGACACCATACAACTGCAGCGTATTGAATAGCTTCTCTCTTGTCACCTTGTCATATGCCTTTTCCAAATCGACAAAACTTAAATACAGATATTTGTTGTATTCCCATGCTTTCTCGACTATTTGTCGTAAAGGTGAAGATCTGATCCTGACAGCCTCTATTTGGCCTGAATCCAGCTTGTTCTTCACCAAGATTTTCTTCCACAATTCTTCTCAACCGTTTCTCAAATATACTTGCATAGATCTTGCCAGGAACACTCAGTAGGGAAATACCTCTGTAATTCTCACATTCAGTTTTATTTCCCTTTTTTATATATGGGTACTATGAGAGCTCTACTCCAATCATCGGGAATTCGTCCCTCTGTCCAGGCTTTCTGAACTATGCAGTGCAGCCACTGTAAGACTTTTATACCACCATACTTCAGCATTTCTGGTCGAATATCATCTACTCCTGCTGCCTTTCCACATTTCAAGCCTTTGATGGCTTTTTCTATTTCAAATATGGATATGTATTCCTGACTGCATGCCTGGTCACTGTTTTTTATCACTGTGCTGTCATCACTGCTTGTTTCATTTAGCAGTCTTTCAAAGTAATTACTCCATACTTCAAGGATATCTTTTTCTCCTGTTTTCATGTCACCTTTATCATCTCTAACTCCTTTTACAGCACTCTTTCCTCTGTTCCTAAGCTTCTTCAACAACCTCCAGAATATTTTGCCACCTTCTTGATATTTATTTTATATATTCTTGCCAAAGTCCTCCCATGACTTTTGTTTAGCTAGTTTTACACACTGTTTAGCTTTCTTACATTTGTCTCTGTATTCTGTAAGAGTAAAAGCTGACTTATTTGACAGGAACTTTTGATATGCTTTCTTCTTTTCCTTCACTGCCTCTTTAACTTCCTGTGTCCACCAGGGAGTTCTAATTTTATTATCCTTGCACACAACCTCACCACATGCCTCTCTGGCAGAATCAATCAATGTTTTCTTCAGAGTTTGCCACTGAATCTCCAAGGTTTGATCTCTGTTCTCAAAGTCTTTCATTTTCTTTTCAATAATCTTTGTGTATTTTAGTCTACAGTTCACATCTGAGAGCTGCTCAACTTTTATTCGCTTTAAAAGTTTCTTACATGTTATTCTTTTCAATATGAAATTCAATTTTATCCTGCTCAAGACTAAATAGTGATCACTTCCAATTTCAAATCCTCTGTACACTCTGGTGTCCTGCACCAGGGAAAACACATCACTATCAACAATAACATAGTCAATGAGACTTTTCTTATTCCATTAGCCTCTTCTCTCCATGTGAATTTGTGCACATTTTTATGTTGGAACATGGTTTTAGTAATAACCAGTCCATGTCCTGAGCAGAAATCCAACAGGTATTTGCCATTATTGCTTTGCTCTTTTCTCCAAATTTTCCCAAAATATTTTTGTATGTCTCACAATCATTTCCTACTCTGCTATTTAGATCCCCAACAAGGACCAACTTTTCCTTTTTCATTGTGTCAGTTGCTTTTTCTAAAGCCTCAAAAAATTCCTCCACTTCTACCTTAGTAGAACCTTCTGTGGGACCATAGGCACAAATAAGTCTCATTGTCCAGTTCCCCATTCTCATATTTGCCCACATTGCTCTACTTGAGACTGACTGCCATTCAAGAAGATTAGCCTCGTATTTTGTGTTGAATACTATGGCTACTCCTTCTTTTCCTCGATTGTCATTGCCTGAATATAACATTTTGTATTTATTGCTCAGAAAGATCTCACCAGTTTTTGTCTTTTTTGTTTCAGTCACCCCTATTATGTCAATCTGGTACTTATCTAATTCCTCAGCTAGCTCCATTTCTTTGCCATTCAGGCTTCTTACGTTGATAGTACCGATCTTTAACTCTGGTGATGTTGAGTTGGGGTTTGTTTTCAGATTTGTTCCAGTAGCTGACTTTTCGCTGTTCGCCCTGGTTCCCTGGCGAAAACAACAGGGGCCTTGATTAACCGGGAGATGCCCCAGCCGGCATGAAATTTTGTCATGTTGTACCATCATTTTTTTATTTTGGCTTAACCAATAAGAATACAATTTGGTCGGCTAAATCCCAAATTGCCAGCCCATCCTCGTTCGTTCAGTATCAAAGTAGATACCCAACAGGGTGCACCACGAGAAGGTGAGGATTGGACATTAGGTCAGAAGCCCTGGTCAGTTCTCCGCATTCCTTTAAAGGCTATGTGGAGGTCTCCTCTCAGTTATACAGCTTTGACCCTTAAGCACCCCCCTCAACAAGTATGGCTGTATAAATTTTCTAAACATTTGGGAGACAGTCATCTTAAGACCAAATTAATACCTGCTTTCTCTCTTTCTGTTTTTTTTTTCTTTTCAACATAGATGGTGCCTAATTAAGACTTTAGTCTTTGTCTTGTACGTTACAATTGTTCAAACCGGTTCCATTGTTGTTGTTATCTTGCATACTGTGACAAAGTGTTTTTTTTGTGCTCTAAATAGGCTGAATAAAATACCAGCAATAAGTTTCAATATGTGCCTCCGTAGCACAATTGAAAGAACGACGGTTCATTGCGCCCTTCGAATGGAATAGGCCTAAGTTCGATTCTCGTCGCGACGGGAGGAATCTTTATCTGGACGATTTCAATCGAAGGTCGTTTAGCCGATCTCATATGGAGGTAGCAGGATTTTTTCTCCCAGAAACTCAGGTTTTTCATCCCGCATACAGACAAATCGGCCCTTCAGAACACATGCAATTTACAGACAGAAAATACTAGTTGTGGTGGTGGTGGAGGTGCGCGGTAGATGGCGTTGATGGAGATGATTCGTAGTAGAGGTTTCATTCGGTGTAGTGGTTGAGACAGTTGTAGGTGTCCTCCCGCGATGAGTCTTCGGACTCCTTGGAGGTATCAGGAATAATAATAATAATAATAAAAGTTAATAAGTACTTATTTTCTTATCAGTCTGTGTTCTCATCTATACTGTTAAAATTAATCAACATGTATGACGAACACATAAGCCTTTCCACACATCAATAAGGTGATTTTATGATATATCACCATGTGTCTTAAGGGAATGTTCCAGGGAATTGGCAGTAGAATTGCCATGACTGTTTAATAAGAGTCTTACAACAGCACATGTTCGAAGGGAGTAGAAAGAAGGTAAAATTGTTCCACTGCATAAAGCTATGGCTACAAATTATAGGCCAATCTGTATATCCGGAATTGTGGTGAAATTATGAGAGATTGGTGAGAAGCAGCAAACAGAAATGGGTTGATAGCAGCAGTATTCTCTATGGTAATCAGCATAGATTTGTTAAAGGGAGACCATGTTTTATTATCATACTTATGTACTATAACAAAGTGACAAATGTCTTGGGCAAGGGAGATGCATAAACACTGGTATATTTAGATTTTGCAAAAGCTTTTGATAGACTGCCATATGACAAACTGTTAAATAAATTAAAATGGATAGGACTGGATAACAAATTTCTGAGTTGGATCATTGACTGGCTGTCAGACAGGTATCAGAAAGTTGTGTATGCGGGTGTGGTATCCCGAAAGAGGAAGTTCACTAGTGGTATGCCGTAGGGATCAGTTTTGGGGCCACTGATGTTCAATTTGTATGTTAATGATATTAGGATGGGTTTAACTAGCAATATGTAGCTGTTTGCAGATGATGCAAAACTGCAGAGCACAATGCAGAGTCAAGCTGATGTTACGGCCTTACAAGAGGACTTGAATAGATTGCATGAATGGGAAGGTACATGGAACTACCAGTTCAATGTTGCAATAGGGTAGGGCTTTGAAATTTGGTAAGCAAATATGCGATGCAAAGTATACACTTAGTAGGGAAACTTCAAAGGAGGTACAGGAGATGAAGGATCTGGGAGTGGTGGACAAAGACCTGAAATTCAGCAGCCACATTGCACTAGTGAAGACATCACATCAGATAATGGCAATGATATGGAGGATCCTGATATGCAGAAATAAAGAAGTTACAATGCCAGTTACAATAAGGTCTTGATCAGGCATTATATGAATTACAGTGCACATATTGGTCACTAGGTTTTCATGGTGATGAGGATGTGTTAGAAAGGATGCAGAGAAGATTCACAAAAGTGGTCTTTGGAATGTTTATTATGAGGACATATTGAGAAAACGTAAATTACAAAACCTCATGAATAGGAGAAGGAAGATGAATATGTTTGAGACATAAAAGCTAGTCAGGGGTTGTTGTCAAGTTGACATGGAAGAGATTTTTCATAGAATGGGAGAGGGGAGTAGAACAAGAGGCCATCCCTGAAAACTGTATAATGAGGGTGTGAGCATAAGAGTGAGGAGCAGGTTCTTTACATGGAGAGAAATTGGTGAGTGGAATGCATTGTCCAAGTGTGTTGTGAATGTAGACACACTGAATCAGTTTAAGGCATGGTGAGCTTTGTCTAATAATGTGTACCTCCCATGATGAGTCTCTGACTCCATGGAAATCGGATATTAATAATAGTACATGAAGACTAATGATGAAGTTATATACAAAGAATATTTTCTTTAAAGTGCAATATTTTTCATGATAATTAGGAGCATTTTTATGCTCTTAAAATGGAAATGTACTCAGATAGCGTGTGCTCCCAATCTATGAATCTCATCATAGAGAAAGCATGTTAGTGCATGGTAGTAACTAGCATAAAGTGACTGCCTATATTTGAGTCATTCAGAATGAATGATTTGTGTGTGGATGGGAGAAGAGGGAGATTGACTTTCCTTCCTTAGATCCAACCTTAGCAAAATAAAATGAGGCAACCTTCCACATTAAGAATGTAAAAAGATTTGCATTACTGTTTCTGAGTTTTCTGTTACGACTTATTCTGTACCATCTGGGAACACAGGTAAAGCTGCTACTACTGATATACAACCTTCTACACATCAGATGTTGAGATAGTACAGGATATTGCATGAGTTATAACCAGAAGTGAGCTATGGAAATTTTAACAAAGGGCTCTCATCATCAAGCAAAGAAACGTATTTCACACAAACATTTTCATTAATACAGTTTGTGTACAAATTCCAATCAAAGAGTATGAGAAAACAATCAACCTCTAACAGCTATCATTTTTAAACAAATATTTCATGATCTAAACATGAAATATGTGCATAATCAAATATGTCAATTTATCTTACATAAAAAAAAAACATTTTTTAACTATCAAAATATAATACGAATGAAATCCTTTATAAAACATTTCATTATTAGTATTATTATAAGAAAAAACCTGCCTCTCACTCCATTAATCACACCCTCTTTATACAGTTTCCAGGTATGACCTCTGGTTCTCCCTGATCTCCTGCTAGTCTCTGTAGAACTTCTCCAGCATTGATCCTATAACAACCCCTTACCAACTTGTAGGTCTCTATCATATCTCCCCTCTTCCTCCTGTCCACCAGACTCTGAAAATTATATCTTCTCGATCTTTCCTCATACTCGACATTCCAGAGGTCAGAAACTACCTTAGTCAGTCTCCTTTGGACCCTTTCCAACATCTCTTCATCCTTCTGAAAACCCGGTGATCAAATCTGGGCACAGTAGTCCATGTGTGGCCCCTAATCAAAGCCTTATACAACGGAACAAGAATCTCCTTACTTCTACATGTAGGTGACCTCCGCATTATTCCCAGAAGCCTTTGTGTTGTCTTCACAATTTTGGCAATGTGTCCCCTAAATTTCAGATCCTTATCCACTATCACCCCCAGATCTCTTATTTCCTCTAACTCCAACAATATATTCTCACCAAGCTTAAATTCTGCATCCCATCTTTGTTTTCCAAATTTTAAAACGTTACATTTTGCAACATTGAACTCGCATCCCCATTTCCATGCCCAATCACTCAATCTATTCAAGTCTTCCTGTAAGGCCACAACATCTTCACTACACTTCATGGTTCGTCCCAACTTTGCATCATCTGCAAACAACTGAATATCTCCATCCAAATCTTCACATTTTTCATTAATATACAAGTTAAACAGCAATGGACCTAAAACAGACCCCCGAGGCACTCCACTAGTGACTTTCCTTTTCCTGGATATCGTGCCCCATACACAATTTGTTGATACCTATCAGATAGCCAGTCTCCAATCCAATGCACCAATCTAATATCCAACCCAATCTGCTCTACTATGACTGTCAACCTATCATGAGGTACTCTATCAAAAGCCTTTGCGAAATCCAAGTATATTACTGTGTATCCTTTTCCTCTGTCCAAGGAAGAAGTCACTTTATTGTAATAAGTAAGCAGATTAATTACTAAAACATGACCTCCCTTTAGCAAATCCATGCTGCCCATCAAAGATAATGCCATTGTTATCAACCCAACTCTGGATCCTAGTTCTCACAAGCTTCTCCAACAACTTAACCACAACACCTGAGACACAGATAGGCCTATAGTTTGATGCTTGAGTTCGATCGCCTCCTTTATACGAAGTGGCACAATCTTGCCCTCCTTCCACTCCTTAGGAACTTGACCGAGTGCAAGACTCATATTAAAAAAATATCTCAAGGCAGGTATCAACTCCCTGGCACATTCTTTCAGAATACGTGGTGATATATTATCAAGTCCCACATCCTTATTAACATCTAGTTTACTCAAATCCCCATACAGCTCTCTTGCTCATCTCTTATTATTAACATCTCTTGCTCACTTACAGTCAGTCTCACCTCCCTATCATCAGCTGCTCTCAATCTCTCCATGAAGTCACATTCACAAGATTGAAAGGTCTTTATGAACTGTTCATTAAGTATCTCAACCACACATTCTGCATCAGCTGTCTTTATACCATTTTCTCCAATCAATGTCATCCTTCCATAATTATTCTTTCTTTTGCTGCTACATATCAAAAGACTTCCTTAGGATTCTTTTTGGCTTCATTAGCCAACTGCTGTTCATATCTCTCTTTAGCTACCCTCACCAACCAAGTCACCCTCCTTGCTTGGTCTTTGTAGACCTCATGGAATTGATTGTTTCCACTTCTCTTCTGCTGCCTCCACAATGCCCTTTTTCTCTGTATCGCATGCTTAATCTCTTTATTTATCCATCTCACACCCACCTTATTTAACCTTCTCACCCTTGGAATACATTTAGACATTGAATCTGCTAAACAGTTTTTGAAAATCCCCCAAGCTGCACTGATCTCTTTTCCAGCTTACTCCTCATTCCATGCTACACCCGCAAGCTGTCTCCTGAGCTCTTCATAATCACCCCCCCCCTTCCCCTTGTAGTTCCACATATACCCTTTTCTCACAGAGGTCCTCACACTGCTGGCAACCACCCAAGTAATCACCTCATAATCACTCTCACCAATTGGTGGATGATTTGACACCTCATTTACAATTACATCCTCTTATGAGATGACCAAATCCAAGACCCTCAATCCTCGTGTACCCTCTGTTACATACTGTCTGAGGTAGTTATCCCTCAAAAACTCAAGAAACTCATTTTCTTTACTTCCAGTTGCTATCTCATCATTCCAGTCTATATTGACATAATTAAAATCACCCATAATGATCACCCTTTTCTTATTTGCTTGGTAATTTGATTATACATTTCATTATTACCACCACCCACATTTCCTGATCTATAACAACATCCTACCAAGTATTTGATTCCATTCACCTCTATCTCACACATCATACTGCCCCAAAACCACTGGCACTATTTCCCTCTTGCATCTCTACTTTGTATGGACATAACTTTTTCTCTATCATCAATAGCACTCCCCCTTCCTTTTTACCCTTTCTATCCTTACGAAACACACCATACCCTTCCATCTCTATTCGTGTCAGGATGTCATCCTCTTCCAACCATGTCTCACTTATTCCAACAATCTTTGGGTGAACAGATGCAATTAGTGCAACCATTTCATCTGCATTGTTTCTTATACTTCTAGCATTTGTATACAAACACAACAGCTCATTTCTGGATCTATAGCTAGTTCCACTGATACTACCACTCACTCGGTGTGATCTCTCCATGTTCGACTGGGGCCATTTCCCTTTCTGCTTCTTCATTTTAAAATCCTTTTCAATTCCAACTGTTTCCTCTTGATCCCTGGTCATCCCATTCCTTTCCTGCCTACACATGCTGACCTCCTCTTGGAGCATCCACCTTTCTCATGCTGTCTACCCCTGTCCACCCTGAGCCTCCCCATTTCCCCTGCTCCTCTTCCATACCCATTCTCTCATTTTCTATACTGGTAACACTCACTTCCCCATTCATAACCACCTCTTCGATCTCTCCTGTCTTACTCTCCTGCTCTTCCACATCACTTCCCACTCATTCTCTCTATTCACTTCTCTACCTTCCAGCAGCAGTCTCTCCAAGTGACTCACACCATAACCACTCAAATGCAGTCCATCACTCCCATACAGCTCACTTCGTCCCTCAAACTCATTCCACACATTAACAAACTGTACTCCCATCTCCTCACACATTTCAGCCAGCATATCATTCATAATCCTTGCACTCCGCCTCATTTCACCACAGTCATACCTAGGCAACACGCTAACTACCCTTCCTGTCACACTATTCTCTTTTATCCTTCTAAGCAGCCTCCTGATATCTATTCTGACACACTCTTTGTCCTCTCTCAAATCATTCGTACCTATTAATACTATTAACTCTTTTGCTTGCTTCTGCCTCATATCCAATGCCTCAATCACTCTACTCATTTTAGCACCTAGAAAACATACCTTGCGCATTCTTTCCTCCAACACACCTTTAATAATGGAGTCGCCATACAATGCCACTCGCTCATCTTTTGTTAACTCTTTCATTCCATTATTATTTATTTTAATAATTTTTACCTGAATTTTCTTAATTTCATTCCGCATCCATTTCATTTCTTGCCTCATCCAATACAATTCAACTTCCGAATCTAGCGACACATTCTCTCTATCATTCAATCTTTCTAACTCTCAACCCCCTCTTCTCACTTTCACTCTCATCCTTCTTTGTTTCCGTACTTTCGGTCCAACATGCATCCAACTTTCGCTATCATTCTTCCTATTTTCACACTCATTCATCTTTCTTTGTTTATGTTCTTTCAGTCCAACATGCATCAAACTTTCGTTATCGTTCATTCTTTTTTCACTATCAATCCATTCTTTTGATTTTTTTCACTTGCGATTTCTGCATCATGCCGTTTCTAGTTTCATTCGTTCTCTCAATTTCATTTCCTTCCATCACTCTCGCCTCACTTTCGTCCCTTTTAACATCCGTTATGGTTTTCAAATTGCTCTTTTTCTTTTTTACTGATTTTTTTAACATTTTTTAGCCTCTCTTTCTCACCATCCTCTTTCAAACGTGCACCCATTTTCACAGCGACAATCTCACTACTAACACTTTCTGTCATCAATTTCATATTTGCATTCATCAATTTCTCATTCAGGTCACACTTCGCACACACCCTCCTTCCATCCTCACCAAATATCCACAAATCATTTATGTAATCGAAAGAATACAAAAAACAGACATCACACTTAATGAAATGACTGAAATCTAAATTAAAGTCATGGAATGACAATGCCACCGCCATTTTTTGCAGGTTACTAAGTCTAATAATAACAATTTCGTAATTAAGTTTTGGCAAAAAAAAAATCCTCCGCACTAATAAAACCAGTAGTGCCCAATGTTTACAGCCTCTCTTACTCAAAAAATTATGCATATATATTTAATTATTCCTAGAAAACTTATCCCAATCAGGAGATCTTCTTATACACGTCACTGTGCTTAGGACACTTGTGTACTCTCTGCTTAATAATAAACACTGGTATATTTAGATTTTGCAAAAGCATTTGATAGACTGCAATATGACAAACTGTTAAATAAATTGAAACGGATAGGATAGGATAAGATTTCTGAGTTGGATCGTTGACTGGCTGTCAGACAAGTATCAGAAAGTTGTGTATGCGGGTGCAGTTTGGCTACTGATTTTATCATATGATTGCTACCAGAAGGGACAAGGATAAAGATAGCACATGCACTTATTTTATTTTCAAACTTGGGCGCATTCGTTATAGAGAAGTTGAAACAATAATTCCAAATAATCTATACACTGCCGAATAGACTAATTTTTGTTAGGTTACTGTATGAATTTGTCGTTTTAAATAAAAAAGTAAACAAGAAGAACAAGGGGCTCACAAATTTGAGAAAAATTTAACAAAGGACCCCTGCAAGCCCCTTATAGCTCACCACTGGTTACAACCAAATGCAAACCACATTAGACTGAAATATGGGTATGCCTCCAACTGATTTTCCCTCACAAGACAAAATGAAATTTTATGATAAGAGACACCAAAATCCTCTTTAAGAGTACTTGATGCTATCTAGAAGATGAAATACTTTAACTGATGATCCTAGATTTCTTTTTCTCTCTCTCTCTCTCTCTGTCACACACACACACACACACACACACACAGACATTGACATTCAGTTTCTGCATTATGCACATTCTACAGATATGTTCACAGACAATGCTCTGCTACTAACCTCATTCCTCCAAAATGGTAAGAACAAGAGCAGATATTGGTTAACACTGATTTATAGTCTGGCTCTAAACTTGCTGAACCAACTTGTCTGCTTCCCCTTTCATTTTATCTACTTATGTTCTTCAGAACAGCCTCCCTCACCATCTTACCTAAAGACCAACTTTCAGCTATTGAATAATAATGTCAACATATTCCTCCTTTCTTCTTCAACACACACACAACACTAACATCCTATAGGTCTTGCATGACCTTTTGTATTTGGATCAGATTGTCAGAATAAGTGAGACATGGTTGGAAGAGGACGACATCCTAACAGGAATAGAGATGGAAGGGTATGATGGGTTTCGTGAGGATAGAAAGGGTAAAAAGGAAGGGGGGAGTGCTACTGATGATAGAGAAAAAGTAATGTCCATACAAAGTAGAGATGCAAGAGGGAAATAGTGCCAGTGGTTTTGGGGCAGTATGGTGTGTGAGATAGAGGTGAATGGAATCAAATACTTGGTAGGATGTTGTTATAGATCAGGAAATGTGGGTGGTGGTGGTAATAATGAAATGCATAATTAAATTAGCCAAGCAAATAAGAAAAGGGTGATCATTATGGGTGATTTTAATTATGGCAATATAGACTGGAATGATGAGATAGCAACTGGAAGTAAAGAAAATGAGTTTCTTGAGTTTTTGAGGGTTAACTACCTCAGACAGTATGTAACAGAGGGCACACAAGGATTGATGGTCTTGGATTTGGTCATCTCATAAGAGGATGCAATTGTAAATGAGGTGTCAAATCATCCAATAAATTGGTGAGAGTGATTATGAGGTGATTACCTGGGTGGTTGCCAGCAGTGTGAGGACCTCTGTGAGAAAAAGGTATATGTGGAACAACAGGGGGGGGGGGGGGGGTGATTATGAAGAGCTCAGGAGACAGCTTGTGGGTGTAGCATGGAATGAGGAGTTAGCTGGAAAAGAGATTGATGCAGCTTGGGGGATTTTCAAAAACTGTTTGGTAGATGCAATGTCTAAATGTATTCCAAGGGTGAGAAGGTTAAATAAGGTGGGTGTGAGATGGATGAATAAGGAGATTAAGCATGCGATATAGAGAAAAAGAGCATTGTGGAGGCAGCATAAGAGAAGTGGAAATAACCAATTCCATGAGGTCTACAAAGACCAAGCAAGGAGGGTGACTTGGTTGGTGAGGGTAACTAAAGAGAGGTATGAACAGCAGTTGGCTAATGGAGCCAAAAAGAATCCCAAGGAGTTCTTTCAATATGTAGTAAGCAAAAGAAAGAATGATTATGGAAGGATGGTACTGATTGGAGAAAATGGTATAAAGACAGCTATTGCGGAATGTGTGCTGGTGATACTTAATGAGTAATTCATACAGGTCTTTCAATCTTGTGAATGCGACTTCATGGAGAGATTGAGAGCAGTAGATGATGGGGAGGAGAGACTGACTGTAAGTGAGCAAGAGATGTTAATAAGGCTGTGGGACTTGATAATATATTGCCACGTATTCTGATGGAATGTGCCAGGGAGTTGATCCCTGTCTTGACATATTTTTTTAATACGAGTCTTGCACTCAGTCAAGTCACTAAGGAGTTGGAAGGAGGGCAACATTGTGCCACTTCATAAAGAAGGTGATCGAACTCAAGCATTAAACTATAGGCCTATCTGTGTGTGTCAGGTGTCGTAGTTAAAATGTTGGAGAAGCTTGTGAGAACTAGGATCCAGAGTTGGGTTGACAACAATGGTATTATCTTTGATGGACAGCATGGGTTTGCTAAAGGAAGGTCATGTTTTAGTAATTTACTTATTACAATGAAGTGACTGCTTCCTTCAACAGAAGAGAAGGATACTCAATGATATACTTGGATTTCGCAAAGGCTTTTGATAAAGTACCTCATGAGAAATTGATAGTCAAACTGGAGCTGATGGGAGTTGGATATTAGATTGGCTGTCTGATAGGTATCAACAAGTTATGTATGGGGGGGAGCGATGTCAAGGAAAAGGAGAGTCACTAGCGGAGTGCCTCAGGGGTCTGTTTTAGGTCCATTACTGTTTAACTTGTATATTAATGATATAGGTGAAGATATGGATGGTGATATTCAGTTGTTTGCAGATAATGCAAAGTTGGGACGAACCATGAGGTGTAGTGAAGATGTTGTGGCCTTACAGGAAGACTTGAATAGATTGAGTGATTGGGCATGGAAATGGGGATGCGAGATCAATGTTGCAAAATGTGAGGTTTTAAAATTTGGAAAACAAAGATGAGATGCAGAATTCATGCTTGGTGAGAATATATTGTTGGAGTTAGAGGAAATAAGAGATCTGGGGGTGATAGTGGATAAGGATCTGAAATTTAGGGGACACACTGCCAAAATTGTGAAGACAACACAAAGGCTTCTGGGAATGATGCGGAGGTCACCTACATGTAGAAGTAAGGAGATTCTTGTTCCGTTGTATAAGGCTTTGATTAGGCCACACATGGACTACTGTGCCCAGATTTGATCACCGGGTTTTCAGAAGGATGAAGAGATGTTGGAAAGGGTCCAAAGGAGACTGACTAAGGTAGTTTCTGATCTCTGGAATGTCGAGTGTGAGGAAAGATCGAGAAGATATAATTTTCAGAGTCTGGTGGACAGGAGGAAGAGGGGAGATATGATAGAGACCTACCAATTGGTAAGAGGTTGTTATAGGATCAATGCTGGAGAAGTTCTACAGAAAACAGTGGGAGATTGGGGTAGAACCAGAGGTCATCCCTGGAAACTGTATAAAGGAGATGTGAGTAGGGGAGTAAGAGGCAGGTTTTTTTTGTGCAGAGTTGTAAATGATTGGAATGCCTTGCCTGAGAGTTTGGTGTCTGCAAAGAATTTGAATGTGTTTAAAACATGGTATGATGAGCTGTGTGTGTGATAAAAGGACCTCCCAGATGAGTCTTTGACTCCATAAGGCCTTGGGGTGGTAATAATAATAATGAAATGTTTTATAAAAGATTTCATTCTTATTATATTTTGATAGTTAAAAAATGTTTTTTTATGTAAGATAAATTAACACAGTTGATTATGCAAATATTTCATATTTAGATCATGAAATATTTGTTTAAAAATGATAGCCGTTAGAGGTTGATTGTTTTCTCATACTTTTTGATTGGAATTTGTACACAAGCTGTATTAATAAAAATTTTTGAGTGAAATACATTTTTTGCTCGACGATGAGAGCCCTTTGTTAAAACTTCCATGAGTTTGAATGTGTTCAAAGCACAGTATGATGAGCTGTGTGTGTGATAAAAGGACCTCCCAGATGAGTCTTTGACTCCATGAGATCTTGGGTAATAATAATAAAATATTCATATCTGAATCAAAATCTAGATCTCTACCTCCAAATTTTTTTCTTTTTTTTTTAATGCAAATCCCACTAGCAAATGGCTATAAACCTATATACTGAGAATGTTCAATTAAATAATCCAGTTCTAAAGACCAAACATAAATTTTTCAAAAGAAATACATCAACCATAAAGACTCACAAGCATCAATGCCCATAATAGGAATCAAATCCAGAGCCTATTGGTTGGAGAGCGAATATGCTACCCACTCTTAACCAAGATAATACCGTTTAATCCTCATGCAGTTCCATTTTCAATGGATTTTTGCTTCTGGAAATGAAAGACTTTCAGACTCTTTCTATTTCAGATTTGGTCTGATTATTTTCAGATTTGGTCATCTAGTTTTCATTGTGATATGAAAACACTAGAAATGTTCCAAAGACAAATAACCAAAGTGATATCAGGACTCTGCAGTTTTAGTTATGAAGAGCATTTGAGAGAATGTGGATTACAAAGGTTGATGGACAGGAGGAAAAGAGAAGATATGATAGAGGCTTTCAAGTTAGTTAAGGGATTCTATCAGATTAATACAGAACAAGTCATAAAAAGAGTGGATGTTAAGATGGGAAGAATGAGAGACCATCCGTGGAAGTTGTATTGAGATGTGGTGAAGTAGGGTGCGAGGAGTAGATTTTTTTATGTGGAAAGTTGTTGGTGAGTGGAATGCATTGCCTGAGTGCAGGTAGTGTAAACAACTTCAAAGCTCATTATGATAGACATGTTGCTTGCTGAGTGAGCCTACCACAATGAGTCTGTTGACTTCATAGAAGTTACCAAATAATAATAATAATAATAATTTTACCAGTTTCTAAAGTGATGCAAGAAAACCTCCTGGTTACAAACACACTATTAAAAGTGTAGCATTGTAATTCAAGGAACATCATCTACTTCAGAAACAATTTTAATAGCTACAGATAGGTTGAATAATAACTTGCTTTACCCTCATGAGCATTAGGGTGGATTCCTTCTTTAATTTTTTATATTGCTACTCAAAATGTAAAATTTTATTCTGTCTCCACACAAAACACTGAAAGCTAATATATATTGATTCAATAAATATTCTATGAATCAGCATTAGTCTCCAGTACTTATCCAGTGAATCAGTATTCATTAATAAAGGTGAGTGGCATGTAGTGTGAAAGTGACCAAAAAAAAAGTACACTGGAAGTGTTTTGAATGTGAGTGAGTGCCAGAAATGCAGTTAGTGTGAAAGGTGAAAAAGTGAATTATGACAATATGGGGGGGGGGGGGGGTGCAAAAATGTAAGTGTAGATAGGAATGAAGAATTAAGCCTAGGTGAACAAAATACAAATAACATGAAAGTTGTGGTCGAAGGTGGTTCTAATTAGAGACAGAGAACACTTATACAGGTCAAAGCTCAAGTGACTGGAAAATCATATTTTCCAGGTGTGAAGATGAAGGATGTTAGCAACATTGTTAAAATTCAATGAGAGAAAGTGAAAGATCTGCTTGTTTTGATGGATAGGAACGATGTAAAATGTAAAAATGATGAAACAACATGAAAGACTGGATTAAGTAAAAACAAAAAGAATGACAGTTAAAACTGTAAGTCTGTGACTATGGCATAATAGGAGCAAACTGAAAAAAAGGGCCAATAATTACATGAGTCAAAATGTAGGTTGTGCATGAGGAATTTCTAGATGAATATGAAATGAATTTTGGATGGATGAAAGGCCTCATACATGCCTGACAAACTGTATCGAAATAGATTTCGAATTATGCATCTGGAGAAGTTGCTCAGTAATAAACCAGAAATGCAAAAATCATGAAAACTAGAATGCTTAGGAAGGGATACAGGTGAGTGTGTTTGTCAAGTCTCAAATTCGAAAGGGAAACCAATTAACAAGCGTAAGGATTATTGTGAATGCTAGGGGATAGTGTAGTTCTTGTTAATACTGATACTGGGTCAGTTAAGTCCAAAACTGCCAGCAAATAGGTGGGTTCTCCACACTCCTTAATCCCTATTATCTAGCTCTGATCCTTATGAAAACATTGCTTCCAATATTTAGGAGATCTTTATTTTTTTTTATTTATCTATTTATTTGACATCTGAAGTTCAACATGGGCAGTTCTTATGAAATCTTATAAGTTGCTACATCAGTTATGCAGATACCTTACATAATTTCCAGCTTCTTAACTTAATATCTTTAAAGGTTAAAAAAAAATGAGTTAACTGGTTGTAGCAACCAGTAGAAGCACTGCGGTAATTTCTCTAGATCAATGCAAACTATATTGAAATAATTATTTTTCATTGCGGCTCTAAGCTCATTCTTTGCTCTTGGCAAGGAGAGAGACTCTTATTCAAGTCAATTGTTGTAAGTTATTTGCAACACCAGTCTTGTGCTGAAGCAGTCGAACTGTTTTCAATAAATTTTGTGTTGGTATCATCTCAACTACTAAACATTTTTATTTCGCTAAGCATCGCGATATTTCGTGAGACCCCAACATAAATGTTCCGCTGATCACTGTTAAATCATCCGACCTCACTGACGTGGTTTTAATTCTCTTCTGATTTAAATATTTCAATGGAATTCCGGTAATACGATAGCAAAAACATCACAAAAACCTTAATAGCAGCAAATAGTGTCTTACAGATGCAGCCAAACTTCCTACTTTCTCAATATTTTTGCATTTGAGATACTTCACAGATCACAATACATTAAGATTTACATTAACGAAAAATCTGTGCTACCTCTGTCTTTATAATTTATCATAGTAAGGTACGCTTTTTAAAAAGTTTGAGGGACATAACTCCGGTATTAAATCTGTAAAGTAGAAGCACTGTCAATCAAAGAGATACATGAATCGACTGTTCGATTTGATTTGCCAGTATTATTAGATAACCGAACAGAAATCAGCAACTAGTAATAATGGTCAACTTACTTTCATAGAAATATTAAAACACTGAATTCTGTTGTTTGGTGCTATTCTGAAACCTGCGCAAAAATCATATCAGCTGTTCACGTACTACAAATGACAGAATTCACGGAGAACTAGTGGTACAGAAATGATTACTATCGCGCATTCTCACTATTGCAACATTATTTACAATAAAAGGCCTCTGGTTATGTGCATAAATTACGCAACATTCCCTTACATCATTTTAGAGTCCCACACCACTTTTTCTATCATAAAGTTGGATTTCTCAGTGCGCGAGCGCACGCAAATATGTGTATGTATGTGATCAGAGAGAGAGAGATGATTAATGCCTTTTTTTATTCACAAAACGAATAGGCGGATTTCATTTAGTTAGACCAAAGTTTTGGGAATCACCAAGAGTGCAGCCTCCAGCCTTACCTATCACCAGTAACTCAGCTCACGGGTATTAATGACTCTCAAGTTATCGGGACGAGAGTACAAGATATTATCGCCATCTCATGATCCTAAATCCAAACTCTGGTATTATTGTCTTAAACAGAGCAAACCCCTACAGTCAATTTTCTGAAATGGGTGTTTAAAAATTGGAGTTTGAGAGAGAGAGAAATAAAATACTTACTTCATTCTGCCAGTGATCGACAAACTTGCGAATCGGCTGAAAATAAGTCCTAGAGAAAGTTTCTACAGAAGGAAATGGAAACCTATCATGGTATACCTAGCACTAGAGTACTAGAAAGCAGCACATATACTACACACCCACATGTTTTCTTCTTTCTTTTAATTATCATTAATGTGAGCCCTACCCACAAAAGGTTGTGGCCTATCGTACATTTGTACTCCGGATGAAAAGTGTTCATGTAAACGAAGCGAGAGACGAGAGAAAAAGGAGAAACGTGATTTCCATTATAAGGGTATGCTTGAAGAGGAAACAAACTTCGAGTTTTCCTACTGCAAAAATTATTGATATTAACTGTTGCTTTGGATTTAAGAAAACAGGAAAAGAATGCAATAACAAAAAAAAACATTACATAGTTGCAGAAAGAAAGAAGCGAAAAAGTCAAAGATTAAAACGGCAGCTATGTTGTCATGGTGTGAAACAAATGAAATAAGGAGACAGCCCATAAGAATGATTTTCAACTTGTGTACATACCAATTTTGATAGACATCATCATCATCAGGTTTAGGCCTAGAGCTGTTCCAGAGTTACACGTCATCATTGAATCTTTACAGAAGACGTCCTGATTTTCTTTTCCTAATAGTTTGTAATTTTGATAATCTTGCTGTCAGTGGCGAATTCTCCATGCTTGCTGCGCAAGCTCATTAATCGAGAAAGAAGTAATATTTATTTGTTAATAAATGCATGCATTTATAAGCATTCCATTTAGGATTTTATTTTTGTAGACATAAGACGTTTTAAGCTTGCGCGGCAATAATTGAGCTTTGCGTTGTGTATCGAAGGCCGACGCTAGTCAAGCTACCTGGGCTTGCACGGTTGTGGGAACATCCAGGTCCTCGCTTCAGCACTGTGATTTCATGCGCGCACATAGCCATTTCCGATCCCTCCACGTCATCTCATCCTGTTGCTTAAACACGGGCCATACGCAGTCAAAGTAGCTCTAGCCAGTGAGCTTCAGCCAGCCTTTACAAGTGTGCATATTGCTTGGGAAAATAAAGCTACAACCAACTTTTTATGACGATGTTATTGGCCAGTTCATAAAAAAGAACCGTAGGGTAGAATTTGTATTCAAGTAGCTAAATAGAAAAAGATAGAATGTCATTTGTAAAATAAATATTGTATTTGTATGATTAACTGTGCATAAATTTATAAATATAGGTAACCCTCGTATAACGCGATACTTATACAACGCGGTTTCGATATAACGCGGTCTAAAATTGTAGTAACCCTTGTTGGACGTGGTACTTATACAACGCGGTCTACAAATTGTAGTAGCCTTTATATTTTCATATGTTTTTCACCGCCCGACCCGACTTAAAAATCAAATTTGATCTTCATTAAATTTGTGTCTGCCTGTATCCCGCATGTCATTATAAGTAGCGAATTTATATTAGGGGAATATCCTTTAGCAGGCATGTACCTCAATTGTTTATTGTTGAAAATTGTCCTCGTTTCTGCCAGGAAAGTACATTAAAAATCATAAGTGTGTTCATCTCAAGCTGAGCACTTTATTTTTGGGTGAGTTACATATAATATGTAATGCTTGCTTTTTTGTGTAAAAACTTATTTTTATAGTAATGGCCACAAACTGCAACCAAAGAGAAAAACCAACATTGAAAACAAAATTAATTTCTCTCGGAGAAAAAAATTCAAAATCTTGGATCGGTTGAAAAATGGAGAAAAACCAGAAGTTTTGGCAAGGACTTTGAATTTAAATGGATCAACAATTCGAACAATCAAAAAAATGAACATAAAATCCGAGAAAGTGTTTATTGCTGGGTCAACGATAAGTGGAAAGCGCGTCGTTTGTGTACGCGATATTCTAATGGAAAAATGGAGAGATCTCTAATGATTTCGATAGAAGATTGCACCTCAAAAGAAAATTCTTATGAATGGAGATCTTATTAAACAAAAAGCCCTCAAAGTTTATAAACATATATAGTGCAGACTAGGTGTTCAATGCGGATGATAAATCCGGGTTATATTGGGAAAAAAATGCAAAAACGCACCTTTATTTCGAAAAATGAAAGATCAGTTCATGGATTCAAAGTTTCCAAAGATAGAATTACTCAACTGTTTTGTAGTAATGCATCAGGTGGTTACATGACAAAACCAGTGTTTATTAACCAATCCTCAAATTCTCGTGCTTTGAAAGATTAAAATATGCACTATTTTATTTTGCCTAAAATATTTATGTATTATGTGCAATGAAGTTTAAGTACAATTTGTAATTTTTATATTATGTATTTGTTTCATAGTTTCTATGTTTTCTTCACTTACATAAATTACCTGAATTAAATAAAAATATATTTTTGTTGGATATGCCATTGTTGTTTATATAATTTAAAAAAAAAAACGATTTCAGAACATAACCCTACTTTTTCTATGTGATGCCATAACGCGATTTATATAACGCGGCATTTCTGCGGAACCTAACATCCGCATTATACGAGGGTTACCTGTATATAATTTTAAATGGTCAGTAATTCACCTCTCATTTCCTGAATGATAGCAAGAGCAAGCGTGAATTTCAATACCAGCATTCTCCCCTGCTTTCTGTTTTCATTCTTTCAACGTGTTCCACCCATTTATGTTAATATTTTTTAATTTTTTCTATTACTGAATCCTGATTTAATTCTTTCATAAGTTCTTTATTTCTTTTGCGATCAAATAGAGTATATTTTGCAGTTTTTCTCATAAACTTCATTTCAGATGTTATTAAACTTCGTTTATTTATTTATTTTTTTATTGTCCAGAATTCACTTCCATACAATGGGACTGGTAAGTCTAATATATTGTATACTTTTAGTCTGGTGTGTTTTTGAACTAGTTTAGGTTTAAATATAGAGTTAATTACACCTGTTATTTTTAAATATTTCGCAATTTTTAGGTTTATATCTTTTTCATTTTCATATTTAATCCGACATTCTAAGTAGTTAAACGAATTTACCTGTTCTAAAATCTCATCTTCTTTATGCCCTCTTTTACCTTGTGGTGTCGAAGGATTACTAATCATCGTACCTCAAACCGTTCAGAGAATAAGGTGGTCAGACCTATGCCTCGGTTTATTCTATGTTTCTAGTGCTGAGTTCTCAAGGATGGTTTGCCTGCTTTGTGGGGAAAACCTTACTGTCCATGCCCAAGAGCAGCTAACTTGCTATGGCTGAGGAAGATCCTTTAGCTCCTCAGGTCGCCAACAGGAATCGAACCGAGGACACTCCTTCCCCAGGCATATGGTTGCGAAGCGCACAGCCACTAGGCTAACCGGGCGGATCTGTTCTAAAATCTTGTAATCTATTATTATTTTAGTTCTTACTGGATCTTCTAGTTTAAAGGCCATTGTTTTATATTTTTCTGTTGACATCATTCCATAATCTTTGACTACTTCGTTTAAATTTAATATATCATTCTGTAAGTTATCTTCAGAATTTTTAAATTATTATTTGGTCATCAGCAAAAGGAGAGTGTTTAAGTTCACAATAGGAGAAAGTTTAATACCTTGATGGAAAT
Source organism: Typopeltis vanoorti (assembly GCF_054136105.1). Classification (NCBI taxonomy): domain Eukaryota; kingdom Metazoa; phylum Arthropoda; class Arachnida; order Uropygi; family Thelyphonidae; genus Typopeltis; species Typopeltis vanoorti. The sequence continues at coordinate 65,985,126 of NC_143552.1, read as the reverse complement.
TTTTATTCCGTTTTATTTAGATAAATATTAAAAAGAGTTACTGAAATGGGACATTCCTCTTGTACTGCTAGGTTTATCACTCTCGGATATGATAGTTCACTATTTAATCTTATTTATTATTATTATTATTATTATTTAACGGTGTCTCCATGGAGTCAAAAGACTCATCGCGGGAGACCCGACATTGACACACTAACCATTATTTACACAATACCTGTCATACCTGTCCTTAAATTCATTCACAGTTAAAGCATTCACAACCAGTTCTGGCAAAGCATTCCACACATTCACAACCCTCCAAGTAAAAAATCTAGTCCTAACACCCTTGTTAACCACACTCTTACACAATCTCCAGGGATGGCCCCTCGTTCTCTCACATCCTGCATTGGTCTTAAGAATATCATCAGTATCAATCCTGTAAAATCCCTTTAACAATTTAAATACCTCTATCATATCTCCTCTCCTACGTCTATCAGCTAGTTTTTGGAGCCCACAGATCATCAATCTATCCTCATAGGGAACATCCCACAGACCTGCAACAATCTTTGTAACCCGCCTCTGAATCCTCTCTACCACTTCCGCATCACCAAGAAATCCTGGCGACCAGATCTGTGCACAATAGTCCAAATGCGGCCTTATTAATGCCTTATAGAGTGGAATAATAACTTCCCTATCCCTGCTAGTTAGTGTGTTCCTCAACAACCATGTAATTTGATGTGATGTTTTGGCAATCTTAGCAATATGCCCTTTAAACTTAAGTTCTCTGTCCACAATAACTCCCAAGTCTCTTGTCTCATCAACTTCCTGCAGTTCAGTTCCGTTAATATAGTAAACAGCATGCGATGTCATCCTCCCGAAGTGCATCACCTTACACTTAGCCACGTTGAACTGACAGCCATTTACCTCAGTCCATAGCGTCAGCCTATTTAAGTCATCCTGTAAAATATCCACATCATTTGAATTGATTATCGCTCTTCCCAATTTTGCATCATCAGCAAACAAGTGGATATTTCCATTCAAGGTATTTCCAATATCATTGATGTACAAATTAAACAATAGAGGACCAAGAACTGAGCCCTGAGGTACACCACTAGTCACTTGCCTTTTCCTGGACTCAGCTCCTCCGTAAACCACTCTTTGATATCTGTCCGCCAGCCATCCTTTAATCCAAATCACCATCTTCGGATCCAAACCCATTTGCTCTAATTTATGTAACAGAGTTCCATGTGGAATCCTGTCAAAAGCCTTTGCAAAGTCAAGCAGTATCACTGAGTAAGGATTTCCTTTATCCAACTCCACTGTTACTTTATTATAGAACGTAAGCAAATTACTTAGGCAAGACCTATCTTTCACAAAACCATGTTGCCCCTTATAAAGTATCATATTGCTGTCCACCCAGTCCTGAATTCTAATTTTAACTAATTTCTCCAAATATTTGATTATTTGATTATATTTGATTATTTTGCGGGAAAGGTTAAACCTTGAGTCTGGTGCCTTAGACCACTCGGCCATCCTGACAGCTAGCCAGCCTGGTTGGCTGAGTGGTTAGCATATCCGCTCTCCAGCCAAACGGCCGCTGGATCGAATCGCGCAATGGGCATGGATGGTTATAATTGTCTGTGAAAATACTAGTGGGAGGCCTGTGTAGCTCAGTGGAAGTGGCGCTTGAACTCACGAAGGAAGACTTTGTTTCGAATCTAGTCTGCGACTAGAGAAAATTTTTCTAGGCCTTTTTTCCACCGGATCCCGAGTTAGCCGATCTTTGGCACGGGCAAGCGGGTTTTTTCTCCTGGAAACTCTGGTTTTTGTCTCATAAACTCAAGAAAATCAACCATAGAACTCACACTATTTCAGACATTAAATGTGTTGTGGTAGGGTTACGGATCACGAAATGGGCACTCTCTAGCTACCTTCTTCTCTGCGTGTTGTTTAATTAGTGAAAGCCTTGGGCCAGCTATCTCTGATTGGCTTCTAGTGGAGATTGAACTGCCCACCCAGTTTCCAAACGTTAGATAGGGCTAAAACGGCCTCGCCTATTCCCTATACGGAAATAAAAGGTGTTAGCTTATTTTTTTTATTATTTTTTTTTCATATATGCTTATGAGAGCTTTTATAATATTATTTGGTATCTATCTTTCTTTTAATATGTTAAATAAAATACTTCTTTGTTAAACGAAAGCACTTATATATGCTTGATGCATTGCACTTTTAGTTGAATTAGACTTAACTAAAGGGAGAAAGTGTTCTTCAGTGGGATAATTCAATTAACAGTAGCAGTTACAGGACTGTACACTCCATGACCTGCCAAACAAGCTTTAATGGACACTTTAATTAGGATGAGATAGTTATGCCTATTAAATATATTCTATTGTAAACTATGAATGTTTGTCTTAGTGGTTTGCCAGTTTTGCAAAATGAAAAATGAATAAAAATCAAAAAATTCGAACGTCGGTATAAGAGCTGACTCACCTGCATTTGCAAATCTGTTAAAGGATTTCTTAGTGCCCTACACATAATTCGAACGTCGGTCTCAGTTAGAGAATGAAACTGGTTTAAAATCAGAAGAAATATCAGCAAAAAAAATGCAAATGAATATGAATAAACAACTGAAATGATTTAAGAACTCAATTTCAACTCAATCACGTAAAAGAATGATGAAATAATAAAGAATGCTGAATATAGTTTCTCGAGATTCAAGTTTGAAGAGCATAATTGTTAAAAGGCAAAGCATATGTGGACACAGAGTCGACGCAATTAATGCCAAATACATATGCATAAGTTTGGGTGACGTTAAGGATTGGATAATTAGAATTGACCAAACATTAAAAGGAATTGGTGACACTTCGATTATGGACAATCGTGTTATTACGGTAGAGCCAGATTTACTCATAACTTACACAAGGTTCACTTTAAGGCATCAGATTAAATGTGAGTCTGCCACAGTGTATATAACTCTAAAATTTATCCAGTGGATGGAGTAAATTTTAAATGGGACTATTTGTCATGGTCTTAGAGACTATGCTAACCTAAAGTCAATACTGACTTAGAGGGATGGAAAGTATGAAGTACAGAACGCAAAAGATTATAGAAAGCAGTGGAGGGAAGCCATTAATGACAGCAGAAATCTTACAACACCATAGAGAAGTATACTAGAAATGTATCATCATCAAAAATAGGGCATTTTATTCTGCCTGGTATGGGATGAAGTCCAACTCGGCAAAATCCAATCTATAGACAAAACATCAGACTTAGGGATGATGGGTAGTTGACATTGACATCCCCGTGCAGAGTGACAGGTATCCAAATCGAATGCAGATGCTAAATAACCAGACATCGGCCCTTCCCAACAGTGTATCGCAATAGAACATCGCTAAATATGGCGATCGTAGCGACTTTGATCGCGGGCGTATTATCACTGAAGTGATAAGAACCCTAGGTTATTGAGCGCAACTATATTAAGGATCCATCACGATTATACCATCAACAGACGTACTAGTGAACAAGTGGTAGTCTGGTAGCAGACGACACGCCTTTGATCACCAGGATCGATGTAGACCGTCCAACTGGAGGGCAATGACGGAACAATTCACATTCCGTTTCAATGCAGAGGTCCAAGCAACATCACCAAGTGAATGATGCGGTGTACCCTGTATCCGGGCTACGGGAGCCGAAGCTCTAATCGTGTATCACTCTTGATAGCTCGGGAATTGCACCTTGTCTTGTGTCAAGACCATGAGAACTGGGCCTGTGCAGAGTAGAACAGAATCGTGAGTTATGATAAATCCCGTTATCAGTTATACCGATCTGACAAGAGAGTGCTGAAGTGGCGTTTACAGCATGAGGCCATGGCCAAGTCTGCTGAAATGGAGATGGAGGCTTTTTGATGCTTTGGGGAGCTTTCCAATGTGAAACATCAGTTCTCTTAATGTATCTGGAGAGTTACTTAAACGTGGCGAGGTGCCAGAATGTGCTGACTGATTACATATACACTTTCATAGCCATTGAACATCCTACAGCTGATGATCTGTTTCAGCAGGACAATGCCGCCCTGCTGAGCTAAAACCACCCGGGCATCGCAAGAGGAATACCTATCTGAGTTTGGGACCATCCAGTGGCACCAAGGTCGCAGGATTTAAATTCGATCGAATCTGTCTCTCGCTCTCTCTCTCTCTCTCTCTAGGATGTCACAGAGAAAAAGAGAGAAATCAATCCATGTATTCGAGACCGAAGTCTAAGGCGCAGTTGTGGACAATGCTGCAATAGACATGGGTGGAATTACCTCCTACAACCCTCCAACATCCGTGGAGTCAATGCTTCAAAGAGTACAGGCTGTTATTCGAGCTAGAGGATGATCGGCAAGCTATTAAATAGGTATCTCTAATGTTTTGTCTACTGAGTGTATATAGCCAAATGTGTCTATTCAGAACATTGGGCCAAGTGATTAGCATATCTGCTCTCCAAACAACATATTTGTGATTGTCTTTAGATTGAACAGGAACTGCAGCTCCACTAAGATGAGTGGTAGTGAGCCTGCCACTCTGAATATCAAAGATATCAAGTGGCTTCAAAAAAAGTGCTTTTCTGGTTTTAGAGTAGGGTATCTGCTCTAAAGACTTAACGTAACAAATAAGTAAAAAATAAATAAATATACAAAAATTAGCTAAAGCTTTTTTTTCTCTTATAAGGAATAGGTGAGGCTCTTTTAGTTCTATATAACTTTAGGACATTGAGTGAACTGTTCAATCTTTACCAGTAGCCAATCAGAGAGAGAACTCCGCCATGGAATCCTTAGGGTCTCATGCCAGTCCCAAGCCTGGATTAAGGAGGAGGGTCGGTCAGTTGAGTGTCGATGCTCTGACCGTAAAGAAAAAACACGACTGTTATCTGATGCCTATACAATCAACAGCTACAACATGCCAGCTCGGGCGTCGCCTTAATAAACAAGGCTCGCGATACCAATCGAGCAATCGGGGTTGGATCGAAAAGTGGGATACCGAAAAGAAACAGAAACTGAAACTAACAACAAGGGAACATGCATGTTTTATACAGCCATATCCCAATGTATCTGATAGAAGCATGTGGAGTAGACTGTGTTGTGCAAGTTCTCCTGAAACAAATGAACAGACATTTTTAAATGACTGTAATATAATTTATAATTTTGATGGACCAAACTGTATAATCTATCTTTCAGAATTCCAATATGTACTAATGTTTTTTATGGAATAGAAAGTATGGGGGGGATTAAGAATGACAAAGTATGAGAATGACAGAAGTGAATATGTGCATGGAATAAATAGTGCAGAAATATATACACACAGATTGCTGAGTGATATACTAAAGAATGTGAGAGAAGATCAAGGACAAAAACAACCATCAGTGGGAGTAAACGATGTCAAGTTAAGAAGCAGCAAAAAAGATGTTGTGCTGTATGGGAATTCTATAATTAAGGGTGTGAAGGATGGTAGAGTAATTAAATCGTGTTATCCAGGGTCAAAGATTAAGGATATAACTGGGGCTGTGAAATTGCAGAAAGATAGAGCGAGTGAGATTATTGCAGTTATAGGGACGAATGATCTAGGTAGCGAAAGATTTTCTGTAAGACGGATTTGAAGGATTTAATGATAGCAATGAATGCAAAGAGTGAGAGTGGAAAGATCACGAGTGTGCTACCATGATTTGATAGTGATGAACAGAAGAACAATTATAGTAAATGGAATGGTGTCAAGATCGCGTTAAAGGTTTCGCAAAGAAATGAAACTGAATATTCATTTTATGAATGTCTTGGATGAGTTTGATAAAAGGAAGGAGTATTTTAAGAGAGATGGTTTGCACTTAAATGGATTAGGAGCTTGGCACTTAGAACATTTATTGATAAGGGACATAGTAAAGGGTAATAAACAGGGAAATGGTATTCGCTAGGGAGGCAGGTGATAGAGTCAGCTGTAAATAGTACTAAGGTCATTAATCGCTGTGAATTTGGGATTAATTGTTCGCAGAATGTTAACAGTATACAGAGTGGGCTAATTCGCACAGAGGGAGATTATGGGAGGAAGGGAGTATTGCAATATGTGTATACTAATGCTCGAAGTATTAGGAATAAGGTGTGAAGAATTTTTGTCATTACTTAGCACAACATGGCCAAAAATTATAGGAATTAGCGAAACTTGATTAACCAAGAATGATATATAGTTATTGGGATTGAATGAAAGGAGTACAATATTTTCAGGCAGGACAGAGGACAGAATGAGGGGAGGGGTTTTATTAATGAAAGACGAAACATTAAAGCCAAAAAAGATAGAAGTACCTCACTGTGACAGGTATGTAGAGCGCAGTTCATTAGAGGCTGTTTGGTGTGAGATAGAGATTAACAAGGCAAAATATATAATTGGTTGTTGCTATAATCCAATGGGAATAAGGGCGAATGTAGATAGCATGTATTGTCAAATTAGCACGATGAGTGAAGGTCAAGTAATTATTATGGGGGATTTTAACTTTGGGGACATAGATTGGGGAAGGAATGGTCACAAGGTACAAAGGAAATGGAGTTTATACAGTTGCTAAGAGATAATTACCTGAGACAGCATGTGATGGAAGGGACAAGAGATTCTAGAGTGTTAGATCTGGTCATAACATCAGAGAACATATCAATAAGTAATTTAGTTACAATGTCTCCACCTGGGGAAAACGATCATGTGGTCTTGACCTGGAAGATTGTAAGATGTGCTGAATATTCTATTAAGAATGGGTATATGTGGCATTACAAAGCCGGTGATTATGACAAGCTGAGAAGCCAGCTTTCATCTGTACTTTGGCATGTGAAATTCAAGGGGAGAGATGTTGATGGTGCGTGGGAGATTCTCAAGGAGTATTTGAAGAAAGCTGTATCAGACTGTATTCCCAGAGTCAGAAGGAGAAATCAAGTAGGAGTAAAATGGATGAATAATACTATTAAACAGGAGTTGCAGATAAACAAAAGGTTGTGGAGGACGTATAAAGAAAAAGGTGATAAGTTTTCCAATGATCAATATAAGGTACAGACAAAGAGTGTAACCTGTATGGTAAGGAAAGCCAAAGCTAATTATGAGAGGAAGCTAGCTGATGAATCCAAAAGAAACCCTAAAGAGTTCTTTCGCTATGTGGCTAGTAAAAGGAAGAATATCCATTACTGAAGCTACTCAAATAGTTGAGTTGCTTAGTGATCATTTCGCAAAAGTGTACCATATTCGTAGTGATAGTGCAGTGTCACATGTGCCATTGACTGATGAGAGTATAGAGATAGACGAAATTGAGGTGCTTAATATATTAAATACCCTTAATGCTAACACTGCCATTGGGTTAGATTGCATATCAGCCCATGTGTTACGAGAATGTGCAAGAGAATTAGCAACTCCTCTAACCAGGATGTTTAATTTAAACCTCAGTACTGGTAAAGTGCCAATAGAGTGGAAAGAGGGGAAAATAGTTCCATTGCACAAGGGAGGCTCTAAGACTGAGGTTTCAAATTATAGACCAATCAATATATCTAGAGTGGTGGTTAAGAATTTGGAGAAATTGGTTAAAATTAGAATTCAGAACTGGGTGGACAGCAATATGATACTCTGTAAGGGGCAACATGGTTTTATGAAGGGGTATGTCTTGCTTAAGTAATTTGCTTACTTTCTATAATAAAGTAACAGTGGAGTTAGATAAAGGAAATCCTTACTCAGTGGTACTGCTTGACTTTGCGAAGGCTTTTGACAGGATTCCACATGGAACTCTGTTACATAAATTAGAGCAAAGGGGTATGGATCCGAAGATGGTGATTTGGATTAAAGGATGGCTGGTGGACAGATATCAAAGAGTGGTTTTCGGAGGAGCTGAGTCCAAGAAAAGGCAAGTGACTAGTGGTGTACCTCAGGGCTCAGTGCTTGGTCCTCTATTGTTTAATTTGTACACCAATGGTATTGGAAATACCTTGAATAGAAATATCCACTTGTTTGCTGATGATGCAAAATTGGGAAGAGCGATAATCAATTCAAATGATGTAAATATTTTACAGGATGACTTAAATAGGCTGACGGTATGGACTGAGGTAAATGGCTGTCAGTTCAACGTGGCTAAGTGTAAGGTGATGCACTTCGGGAGGATGAAACCACATTCTGTTTACTATATTAACGGAACTGAACTGCAGGAAGTTGATGAGACAAGAGACTTGGGAGTTATTGTGGACAGAGAACTTAAGTTTTTAAAGGGCATATTGCAAAGATTGCCAAAACATCACATCAAATTATATGGTTGTTGAGGAACACACTAACAAGCAGGGATAGGGAAGTTATTGTTTCACCTTATAAGGCATTAATAAGGCCGCATTTGGACTATTGTGCACAGATCTGGTCGCCAGGATTTCTTGGTGATGCGGAAGTGGTGGAGAGGATTCAGAGGCGGGTTACAAAGATTGTTGCAGGTCTGTGGGATGTTCCCTATGAGGATAGATTGATGATCTGTGGGCTCCAAAAACTAGCTGATAGACGTAGGAGAGGAGATATGAGAGAGAGATATTTAAATTGTTAAAGGGATTTTACAGGATTGATACCAATGATATTTTTAAGACCAGTGCAGGATGTGAGAGAATGAGGGGCCATCCCTGGAGATTGTGTAAGAGTGTGGTTATTAAGGGTGTTAGAACTAGATTTTTTACTTGGAGGGTTGTGAATGGGTGGAATGCTTTGCCAGAGGTGGTTGTGAATGCTTCAACTGTGAATGAATTTAAGGAGAGGTATGACAGGTATTGTGTAAATAATGGTTAGTGTGTCGATGTCGGGTCTCCCGCGATGAGTCTTTTGACTCCATGGAGACACCGTTAAAATAATAATAATAATAATAATAATAATAATAATAATAATAATAATAATAATAATAATAATAATAATAATAATAATAATACAATTCTGTATTTTATTTTATTTAAAAAATATTTTTTTTTGGTGGAACATTACATCTGAGTGATGTACCAACCAGATATTTGCATAAGTCCTTTCCTATTACCGAGATAGAAAAGCTGGAATCAAGATTCATCCAAATGGCAACTTTTTTCTCCTTCAATGGATTCTATGACTTATCTATGACTATGTTATCTATATTATCTATGACTGTGTTCATTATCATAATCACTAATGGATAATCTGAAGAATGGGCATCTTGCCTGAATGCCTACTTTGGAGGCCCATGATGAGAACGCTGTGGTGGACTTTGATCTAGGAAACACGACCACTCATACCCAGGTTAAATTCCATAGTCAGTCATTCCACAGATTTTTTTATGTACGTGTTTGCAATAGACAGGCAAACTACTTATGCTATTAGTATCGAGGAGGCATGGAAACTAACCACTGGATAATGACTGATGCCTTGCGCTTTATGCTTCCACTCTATGAACAACCGAAATGCAGCACTCTATGAGCAGCTTACAATATTGCAAGTTTCCTAAATACTGTTTCCCTTCAGCAAGAAACTATTTTTTTTTCTTTTAAGTCTATAATACTGAAGCGCCTGTCCATATCGATTAACAGCGTAGAAGGATCTGTACTTCATAGGTACACTGGCTTTAGCATAAAATATAAGTACCTGACTGATGGAAGGGCTGATTACCATGTACAAGCGATGGTCATAATATATTGATTGGACTGTGTATACATGTCATCAGCTGAAGTTAAAAATGAATAGTGTGCGTTCCGTTATTTCTTAATCATTATGACATTATTGATATCAAATTGTACATTTTTAATACTTTTAAAACTACTTATAAAACTTCGGATTGCAGTCTTTAAAATAGAGAAAATATATATTATTAGTAGTAAGCGAATTTGCATATTCGTATACTTGCCAAGTGATGAAACATTTCCTGGACAGGTATGTGTGTGTTAAGACTCCAAATGAAAAATCACAACTTGGCTGTGGTGCAAGCTTATGCACCTAATCTGGAGTCTGAATACTCTGTCTTCTTAGAGGAAGAGGATGCTGCTTTGACAGAGTGGCAGACATAGAATCAATCCTGCTAATGGGTGACTTCAATGCACATGGTGGAACAGATGACCAGACATGGAGGAGTATGGTTGGGAGGAACGGAGACCCTGACCTTAACGCCAATGGGATGAAATTATTGGACTTCTGCTGTACTAACAGCTTGTCCATAATGAATACCTTCTTACAGCAATGAGAAGTCCATACGCATACCTGGTATAGGGATATACTTGAACAAAGGTCTCTGACTGACCTCTTTACAGTCTCAGCAGATGTATTTTCCTCAGTGCTGGACGTTCATGGGAGGAGAGGGGAAAATTGTCAACTCACTACCACTTGTTGTCTGCACTCTACGGCTACAGAATCCAAATGCTACCATCAACACTGGTAAACCTAAGCAGCTATACCGCAAGAAATGGGAGGCATTGGAAAATGAGGCTGTGAGGAACAAATTCACAGATGTCTACTTCAGTTTCAAAGAGATTCCCAGACATACTGCAGATGTTGATGAGGAGCGAGAGTTCTTCAGAACAGCTGTCACTGCCTCTGTACTGTCATGGCCACATGAGAATACAAAGAGTACTCTCATCTCGCCACGCCAATACGCAAAAAGCGGTTCGGCGTGGCGACGGGTAATCAGAAACGGATACCTTGGTGGAACCAAGAGGTCCAAAAAGCTGTCTGGACAAAAAAAAGGAGACCTACCTAACATAGCTTAGGGCCAGGTCACCTGACATGCTCTTCCAGTACACACTGAGGCACGAAAAACTGCTGCTAAGGCAGTAAGGACAGCAAAGCAGAAGGACTGGGAATCCATTGGAGAAAAATTAGACTCATCCTATTAAAATGCAAACAATGTATTCTTCAGACCATCCGCCGCCTTCGAGGAAGGAAATCGTGTACAGCGAGGGCAATTAAGGCCTCTGATGGTGCACTTATAAAAAACGAGAAGGTTATCCTCCACTGATGGAGGGAATACTTTGAGAGCCTTCTCAACCCAGGTGGCCCAGCATCTGTAGACATCCAAGAGGTGCAGATCGGGATGATGATGACTAGTCTCACAGCAGAAGAGATCCATTTAGCAATAAAATCGCTAAAATCGGGCAGGGCTGCTGGTGATCATGAAATTCGTCCCGAAATGGTAAAAACTTTAAATCGAGACGGTGTTCTCTGACTGACTCGAGTGTGTCAGGCTGCTTGGATATCTGCGCGAGCATCAAAGCAGTGGCAGACAAGCATAATAATACCAGTCTTCAAGAAAGCAGACCAGAGAGATTGTAGCAACTATCGTGGTATCTCTCTGCTCAGTCTGCCTGGGAAAGTATATGCTAGGTGCTTGGAAAGAAGGTGAGGAGCATAGTTGAGTCAAAGATCTAGGAAGAACAATGTGGATTTCGTCCTGGTAGCAGAACAACTGACCAAATCTTCACTTTAAGTCAAGTATCTTGGGGCTATGCCAAGAATGTCTACACATGCTTTGTACACTTGGAGAAGGCATATGACCGGGTTACTCAGGATAAGCTTTGGCAAGTAGTACAGGAGTATGGAGTGGATGGCCAACTATTAGCTGCCATTAAGTCCCTGTATGAATGCCCGGAGTTTTGTGTCAAGGTAAACAGCACAATGTCTGAATCTTTCACAATCTCCATTGGTCTCCACCAAGGATGTGTTCTGTCACTCCTCCTTTTCATAATATTAATGGACTGGATTGATATCACAGCCAAGGCAGTGAGTGTGTCAGAATTGGAAGATGTAGCATTAGATGTCTCCTTTTTTTGCAGATGAACTAGTTCTGCTTAGCTCTTCTACAGATGACCTAAAACAGATCCTGGATAGATTTGTAGCTATTTGTGCAGAAGCTGGGATGCAGATCAGTGTGACCAAAACGGAAACATTTGAGGTCTCAAGACAACCATCCAGGTGCACTCTACATGTGAGTGGAGGCCCACTGAGGCAGATGGAGAAGTTTAAATACCTTAGGTCCATATTCACGAGTGATGTAAAGTGGGACGTAGATCTAGGTACTCGAATTGGATCAGCAAGCGCAATATTGCGGGAGCTTGGCCAATTGCTGTGTTGATACAGGAGTTAAGCCAGAAAGCAAAGCTGGCTGTCTTCAATGCAGCATATTTTTTCCATCCAAGCCTATGATCATGTGAGGCTGGGTAATGACCGAAAGAATGCAGACACGAATCCAAGCGGCTGAAATGAGGTTCCTCTGAGGGGGTTGCGGGGCTGACAAGACTCAGAGGTTCTGCAATTCGGGAAACCCTCAATACTCAAAGGCTGCTTCTCCATGTTGAGAGGTCACACTTACGATGGTACGGGCACCTGGTCAGAATGCCACAAGAGAGGCTCCCCCAACAGGCCCTCTTTACCAAACCAGAGGGTAGGAGGCCATGTGGAAGGCCAACGATGCGCTGGATAGATAATATCCGAAACCATGGGTGGACACTTGTGGGAATGCCAGACGTGTCCACCCAAGTCACGATCCTCTGCCACCAAGCTCAAGAGCACTTGAGTTTGGTGGCAGAGGGTGGTGACCATTGGAAGTCCCAGCAGCTTCCCCCACAATCCAATTAGGAAAGATGGGCCTTGAAGATGGATGGAGAAAAAAATGATCGTTTTTAGGAAAAGTCTTTATTTCATGAAATAAACATTTTCTGTTTTAATTTTGAAGTAAAAAAACGCATTAGTCCAGAAAAAAAAGGAGATATGTTAAAGGTTTCTTTGCCTAGGGTAGCAAAAATCCTAGAATGACTTCAGACCGTCTTCAATCGACTGCAAATCCAATACACAGTTTTGCTTTAAAAGTGTTGCTCCCCTTTGTCATTTGAGAAGCCTTGTATTAAGTTTACCATATTACATCACCATGGGACATTCTAACTCAGGGGTTTTCATCATTTCAGACAGTGTGGGCCGCATTTAAAATTTCAATGAAGCCCGCGGGCAACGAAGCTATAAAACGTTATTTAGAATTGTAAGATGCTTTCCAGATTCATATGAAACGCTGTGTATTTGATACTTTACATAATATCCTATAAAAATAAACAAACTCAGCTTAAAGAGCGTAGGTAGGATTTGGGTTCATGATAAGTAAATACAATCAATACTTGAAAAAAGACAATTTAATGAAGAAAACTCAATTTTTACAATGTTAATGGGCAACTTGGCAATGTTTTTTTTTTTTTTTTTGACCAGCTTGTCGATGTTGGAATCAATGTTGGAAGTAGCTATGAGCAGGGTTTCTCGAGATGTTGGTCTGTAATCTGAGTTCTTGTCTTGGACTTAACATGCTTCATTCTGGAGAAGAACTGCTCACATAAGTATGTGCTTCCTAACAAAGGGCACATCTTCAAAGCATGTCGGCAAAGATTAGGGAATGCGTCCTCAGAAATGTACTCTTTGTAAAATGTAAGCAAGGGCATATTGAATAATTTTTCTCTCCATGAGGAGTTGTTTTGGAGTTCAAGCAGCTTCATTTGTACTGAGCCTGGCATTTCGTCAGCATTGACGCTGAATGGAATTGAGAATAAATCTGAAAAGACTGTTGGTTACGAAAAATCACTAAATCTCTCTTCGTACGCACTTCGCAACACCGCTAATTTTGTAGCGTTCTCATAAAGAGATGAACAGTTGGACTCAGCGAGAAGCTGAAAATGAGCTGTCTTTTTTTTCGAGTTGTGCTTCCCAAAGTTTGGGCTTGGCTACAAAAGCTTTGATATGATCAAACAAAGTGTGCACCAGCTAATCTTTGGATTGTAACCGCGTATTTAGATCATTCATATGCAACAAGATGTCGGTCACTAAGGCAAAGTCTGTCATTCACTTCGGATCATTAAATTCCACAATCGGATTCCCCTTGGTCTGCATGAACTGCTGTATGTTCATTCAAACGCTCCTTAAGTCAAAGACTCTTTTAAGAGTCTTTTACTGAAGAACTCTTTTAAGAACCTTCCCTCTGCTTAACCAACGCATATCACTATAATAAACTACATTACTGTGATCCGCTTCGCACTCTTGGCTCAAAAACTCTTGGAAGTCGTTGACGATGATTCAATCCTCTGAATCCTAATAATGTTGACGACAGTTACAATAACTTTCATCACATTCTCAAATCCAATAGTTTTCGCGCAAAAATTCTCCTGATGGATTAAACAGTGGTAATGGATGAAATCTTTTCCTTCTAGTTCTGGTTCTTTCCGTAGCAGCGCAATAATCTCTTCGTTCTTCTTCCCATAGCAGGGGCATCATCAATTACCCCACCATCGAGGTTGGTTAAACTGTGGTCGAAACGCTGGAGCGTTTTCTTGGCGGTTTCAAGAATATCAGTGTTTTCGTCGTTCCCTTCATAGATACGAGCGCTAGTAGTTCTTAAGTCACATTAAATTTTTGATCAATGCCACAGACAAAGATCGTCAGTTGTGCTGTATCCTTCACATATGAGCTCTCATCTAAAGCAAGTGAATACGGTTATTATCCACTGAATATGTCTCATACTAATGAAAAAGTCTGGCAATATAAAACCACAATAGACGTTTCAGTAAGGAAATACCGTGAGTAGACATATCACTAACTATTATAATAACGGAATTAATTCACGTAAATTATTCTTTATTCGTAGAATTTTCACCTGAGTATCACAGGCATTATCAGTACAGGTACAAGACTAATTAAACAATAACTGTTATATTCACAATAACTGTTATATCCACCCAAGTAGCTAAGGCTAAATTTCTTAAATTTATTTAATTTTTTTCATTATTTCAATTTAATAATTTAGTTATTTAATTATTAAATAATTATTTAATTATTCAATTATAATAATTTAAAACATAATTTTTTTAATATATATATATATATATATATATATATATGTGTGTGTGTGTGTGTGTGTGTGTGTGTGTGTGTGTGTGTGTGTGTGTGTGTGTGTGTGTGTGTGTGTGTGTGTGTGTGTGTGTGTGTGTGTGTGTGTAAACATTTATATATTACAAAAGATTTGCAGCTTTATAAAGTACTATCTCCCACAAGTGGGAAAGACGTAGACCATCGGATCTGTTTAGGGGAGTGAAGTAATGTTTCACATGTTTCTTTGTATAGCCGTTCCATTAGAACCGACTTTTGTGAATGACTTTTGTTTTGTTCCAGTTAACTCTATGTCTGGTGTTGATGGCATGTTCTGCAATTCCAGACTGTTCGGGTTCAAGGTACCGGATGTACGACTGGTGTTCTTCTAATCGGACCTGAGCAGATCTTCCTGTTTTTCCGAAATATGATAATCCACACGAGCAAGGAATAAAATTTTCGATCTGCATCTAGACGATTCAGAGATTATGATTAGTCTAGATGTCGTTTCGCTATTTACGAATGTTCCATGGCAGACGGCATAGAATTACTACACCAAGAATTTCCTCCAAACATTGTCAATTTATTTGAATTTGTAATAAAGACTGGTTATTTTTCCTTCAAAAACCAGTTATACCAACAAATCGAAGGGACAGCAATGGGTAATCCAATATTTCCTGCTATTGCCAACTACTTCATGGAGCATTTTGAACAGCGTATCTTTGACAACATTACACCCAGACCTAACATTTGGTTCAGATATGTGGACGACATTTTTGCCATATGGAAGGGCACCTCAGAAGAACAAGTTTCTCTCAAAAATTAATGCGCTTCATCCAAGGATCCAGTTCACCCTAGAAGTAGAACTAAATAAGCAGTTAGCCTTTCTAGACCTCTTGATTCTAGAATCAAGAGGTCTAGAAAGGCTAACCAGATGATTATCTACAATTCACAGTCTATAGGAAAGAGACTCATACAGGCTAGTACATCCATGCTGAATCACATCACCATCCCAGCCAAAAGGCAGGTACTATAAAAACACTAGTTCATAGAGCCCACTCCTTTTGTTCTTCAGAAGAACTTTTACAAAAAGAATTACAGTATCTTAATTTCTCCTTCATAAAAAGAGCTTTAAGTAGTCATGCTCCAGCATCCTCTTCAAGTAAAGAAGAACCTACATGTATACCTATCCCCTATGTACACGGGGTTAGTGAACGCATAACTAAGGTGCTAAAACCACTAAATATCTGTGTGGCTTTTCGAACTGTCAGAAAAATCTTCACATTCCTAATGTCTCCAAAGGACAAGCTCCCACATCTCAGCTATTCAGGTGTGTACCAGATTCCCTGCTCGTGTGGATTATCATATTTCGGACAAACAAGAAGATCTGCTCAGGTCCGGTTAGAAGAACACCAGTCGTACATCCAGTACCTTGAATCTGAACAGCCTGGAATTGCAGAACATGCCATCAACACCAGACATAGAGTTAAGTGGAACAAGACAAAAGCCATTCACAAAAATCGGTTCCTAATGGAATGGCTATA
The DNA here is from genome assembly GCF_054136105.1 of Typopeltis vanoorti. NCBI lineage: Eukaryota > Metazoa > Arthropoda > Arachnida > Uropygi > Thelyphonidae > Typopeltis > Typopeltis vanoorti. The sequence continues at coordinate 65,968,739 of NC_143552.1, read as the reverse complement.
CAAAGAAACATGTGAAAATTACTTCACTCCCCTAACCTAAACAGATCTGATGGTCTATGTCATTCCCCCTTGTGGGAGATAGAACTTTATAAAGCAGCAAATCTTTCCTAACATTATACACATATATATATTTAAAAAAAATAAAAATAAATTATTATAATTGAATAATTAAATAATTATTATTTAATAATTAAATAACTAAATAATTATTATTTAATAATTAAATAACTAAATAATTAAATTTAAATAATTTAAAAATATATACAATAATTAAATAAATTTAGGAAATTTAATCTGAGCTACTTAGGTGGCGCTTTGTGAATATAGCAGTTACTGTTTAATTAGCCTTGTGCCTCTACTGATGATACCTGTGATACTCAGGTGAAAATTCTACGAATAAAGAATAATTTACGTGAGTTAATTCCGTTATTATAATAGTTAGTAAAACCACAATAGGTTATCGCTGACACGACGAACCTTCGTACACTTATACAGGAATAGCACACTGTTCACGACTAACTGTGGACGAGATCCTCTTCTATTTATATGAAAATAACGAAGTATCGAGAATAGAGCTGGCGCTAGGGTTTTGCCGCCCGAATGCAATTTTTATCTAAGCGCCCCTGTAACGATCCGGGCATGTGTGATTCTTTTACGATAATAAAAATTTTTTTTTTTTTTTTTTTTTTTTTAATAAAAATTTAAATTATTTGAAATTTCTTAAATAAATTTTGACATAACAGTCAAAAGTTGGTTCGCTAAATGTAACGAACTGGGGGTGTTGATTAGGCAGGATAATCGTTAAAAACCCAAATATTCAAAAAATTCTCAAAAGTTAAAGCAAATTTTGATAAAGCCACTTCACTTTAATCGTTGAAAATAATGATACAATGATTATAGCCTTCTCACCGACCCGAATCGCTAACAAAATTAAAATGAATTTTAATTAAAGTTAAAATTTATTTCAACTACTAAAGTTTAAAAAATTCTTGCATTTTACAAGTTATTAAGAATTTAGTAACTTGTAAAAATTTTTTAATAATTTTTGTAAGTGGAACTATCTTTTAGGAAATTAAAAGAAACTCAAGATAGATGAGAAAATAAGAAAATAATTCAAAAATAATTAGAACATTTAATATAAGTTTAAATTTAAATTTAATATGTACATCCCCTTTACCCATCTACATACCCATCTACAAGGGTAAAGGGGATGCACAAAACTGTAAAAATTACAGAGGAATAAAGTTGATGTCCCACACAATGAAAATCCTAGAAAGTGTTCTTGATGGAAGATTGAGGAAGGAGGTGGAGATTGCAAAGGAACAATTTGGCTTCATGCCTGGTAGATCAACAATAGATGCTATCTTTGATTTACGATGGAAAAGTTTCGAGAGAAACAACGGCAGCTACATCTGGCATTTATTGATCTGGAGAAAGCATACAATAGAGTGCCAAGGCAAGAAGTCTGGAGGTGTCTGAGGAAGAAGAAGGTTCCAGAGAAATATGTCAGGTTGGTGCGGGAGATGTACAAAATTGTGAACACAAGTGTTTCGGACCTGTCTGGGACAGACAGAAAGTTTTCAAGTAACAGTTGGCTTGCATCAAGGGTCAGCATTAAGTCCGTTTCTGTTTAACATTGTGATGGAGATGGTGACTGAGGAGGTGAGAGAAGATGCCCCTTCGACAATGTTATATGCAGATGATATCTTGCTGTGGCAGATTCAAGAGAAGAAGTGGGAACTAAACTGGAAAGATGGAGAAAAGTACTGGAAGAGAGAGGTATGAGACTGAGCAGAAGTAAGAGTATATGTGTTGCAGAATGGACGGCGGCCAGGGGAGAGATCTGGTGCTGGAAAGAAATGTCATGAGGAAGGTGAGGGACTATAGATATTTAAGTTCAATAGTGGAAGAAGATGGAGGAGCTGAGAAGGAAGTGGGATGCAGGATACAAACGAGTTGAAGGAACTTGAGGGAGATGGCTGGAGTGTTATGCGATAAGAGGGTGCCGATCAATCTGAAGGACAAAATCTATAGGACAGTAGTGAGGCCAGCTATGACGTATGCTATAGAAACTGTGGTCCTGAGGAAAAATAACATCAGCAGGATGGAAGTAGCAGAGATGAGAATGCTTAGGTGGATGTGCGGTGTTACCAGAAAGGATCGTCTGAGAAATGACTATGTGAGGGGTACAGTGAAAGTTACGAACGTAGGAGCGAAGATACTGGAGGCAAGGTTGAGATGATTTGGTCATGTGATGAGGAGGGAGGACGAATATGTGGGAAGAAGGGTCATGCAGATGGATTTGAAAGGAAAGAGGACGCGTCGGCAGCCAGAGAAGAGATGGAGAGAGCTGGTAGAAGAGGACTTGAGGATGAAGAACTTGGATGTGGTGGCAGCCCAAGACAGAAGGATGTGGAGGAGACTCATCATCAACAGTGACCCCACTTAAGTGGGAGAAGCTGCAGAACAAGAAGAAGAAGAATATAAGTATTCAAAAAAAAAAACATCTTTACAAAATAACAGAAAATAAATTAAATTACATAAATATACTTGAAATTTTTTTATTAAAATTTTACGGTTCTTCATTTCATATTCACCAAATTAGAAATAATGGTCTTAACGTCTAATTCCGCACATACATCATTTTCAATAGCTATTAATGCCAAACTAAAAAGCCTTTTTTGTGACATACTTGTTCTAAGTACGTTTTAATCAATTTCTACTTGGGAAAGGAACGTTCACCGCTCGCTACACTAACAGGTACGGTTAATAGTTACTTAAGTATAAGAGCTAATAAGCTTCATTTCGGCAATGAAAACATTACTTAAATTAAGGGGAATTCCCCTTAATTTAAGTAATGTTTTCATTGCAGAAATGTAGCTTATTAGCTCTTTATACTTAAGTAACTTAATGGTTGCACCTGTTTGGAAAACTCGTTCGCAGAGTACATAAGTTCTTTTCGCTATACACTTTGATATTAGGTCTAGCTACTCACTGATGAAGCCTCAAAAAAGGCTGAAACCGGTTTGGGTAGTGACCTCCCTCCATAATGTAATAACAGCATACATTTCCTAGGAAATGTGTTTTTACATTATGGAAAATACCTAAGAATAGCGATCTGAACTTCCCCCACCTTTGCAACGAGTCGTCTGGTATTGTACTACGTACTAGGATCACTTGCATTGGCTAACGCTAGTGTCACCGATACTTTATACTTTACTATATTTGGCAAGAAACTCTCTGATTCCAATCTCTGAGTTTCTTATTCGGTTTTAAAACTATGTGGGATTTAATATCCCCTTAATTTAAGTAACGGTTAATAGTATTCTTAAAGCAATTGAAAAGTTAGGGAAAGATAAATTATTGGACACAATAAAATTACGAATATCGAAAGTGTTTTGAATATTTAAATTATTCTTCCGAAAAATATCGTGGAAAGCACATAACTCGTCATATATAATAGTTCTATTGCATTTACGTCTTTATTATCGCCGTCCATCAAGAGAATCTCTAAATTCTCATAATGTTTTCATAAATCTTCGTTATTAATTTGTAGTAATCTATACAATAAATTGAAATTATCATAATATGTTTTTAGTTGTTCAAAACGTTCTATTAACGAACACACTGCAACTTCTAGAAGTGTATAAAACACATTCACTCTAAATTTATCATCTAGTGATAGTGGCGTTTCGTCGTAATGCTCGTAGTCAAATTCTTGTGTCTTCTTCCCTCGTCGAACTTCAGTACGGGTTTTAAATTCGTGTTCTTCACCTGCCTCTTCACTCAGTTCTTTTGCCGTTTTTAGAACTTCTTTAAAATTTATATCTGATCGATGCTGTTGTAAGAATATTTTTAAGTTTCGATAGATTCTAAAGCAAGTGTAATGCTCCTATTTTTGTTTTGAAGCATTTTATTCACAGGGTTTATTCTGTTAAGTAAATCATGCCAAGTTATAAGAGAGCAAATAAATTTGTAGTTCTTTATTTTAGCACATAATGTTTGTGCTTCATGCTGTTTCTTTAGTAAAATTTTCATTATTTAAAATTTTAAAAAGTGCATCGTAAATTTCTCGTAACTGATATCGTAGAGGGCGGATTGCATTAATTTTACTTTCCCATCGCGTTTCTAATGGCTGTTTCAATGTTAATTTTTTATGAATTTAAAAACATTGCCCAACGTTTGTAAGAGAATTTAATGAAATTGTATATTTCTTGAATAATTGCAAAGAAACTAATTGTATCTGCATTAGCTTTGGCTGTAGCGTTAATGATTAAATTTAGAGTATGAGCAGCACGTGGCATGTAAAAAGGTCGAGGATTTTTGTTCAAAAGCAAATTTTGGAGCCCATATTTTTTCCCTTTCATATCTGCCTCATTGTCATACTCGTGACATCGCATGTCTTCAATAGGAATGTTCCATTTTTCCAGTTGATCCATTATTGTTGCACATAAACCACATCTTGTGGAATCTGATATATCTGCAAAGCTTAAAAACCTTTCCCTGATCTTGACAATTCCATTGTCACAAGAAACAAAGCGAATAATAATGGTCATTTGTTCTGTTTTACTTACATCAGGTGTGCAGTCTAAAATTATGGAATAATATTTAGATTTTCAAATTGATAATAAAATTGTATCCATGATTGCATTACTTAAAGTTTCCAATATTTCATTTTGACTGTCTTTACTCAAATAGTGTACTCTATGGTTTCCTTGTATGGTCCCCTTTCAACATAATTTTCCATAACGGGATCAAACTCCCAAACAATTCGACTAATTTTAAAAAATTAACAGATAATCCGCAAAAAGCAGATTTTTGGCTACCAAGGAATTTTATAATTTCAATCAAGCATTCTAAAACACTCGTCCAATGTTTCTTTTCCATTTCATACATGCTTTGAGTCTGGCAATCAATAGTAGTCTTGTTTTTTAAATTTTTATCAAGTTCTTTCCACTTTAAGAAATTTTTCATGTGAGCTAAACTAGTCTCATGTCTATTCAAAGTTGTACTTACATTTCTCCAATCGTTATAACCTTCTACAAGACTAATTGATTCAGTAGGTGCGAAAAGTTTGCAACAAAAGCAAAAAACAGAATTTAAAGTTTCGGAATAAATGAGCCATGTTCTTGGCACGAGCTACCCGTTTTCCATTTTTCTATTATAATACGACCATATGTATCTCTGGGATATATTATATTTTTCTTTTGAACAGGCCCCATTTCAATTAAACCAACTCGTAATTTTTCATCAATATTTTCCCATTCACCTGGATCTTTTAAATTTACAGAGCGCAACAACGTGTTAATTCCTGGTCAACTACAACTAAATTTTCTCTTACCTGCTTTTCACTTAAATCATGCGTCTTGTTATCTTGTTTAATAGTTGGAATAGTACTTTCATGCAAACTGGATGATGTGTACTGTTCGTCAACTCTGATTTCTGATGCATCGAGTTGGTTACAATCTGCATCAGAATATTTTAATAAATTTATTAAGAGCCCCAGTTTGTTTCTTAATATCTGCTTCTTTCGCAGCATGACGCTTACGATTTTGTTCACCGGATAACTTTTGTTTAATTTTTGATTTCGTTTCTATTTTATACCCACAAGAAATTATTTCACAACATGACACAGAGACGAAATAATAGTCCGCACTGTGCTGCTGTCAGTAGTCTACTGAGATGAGTAACATATTACATAACACGACACAGAGACGACATAATAGTCCGCACTGCACTACTGTCAGTAGTCTGAGATGCGTACCATATGACTGATTGACTAGCAACAAATGTATTGTACGAAAATTCGTTTCTGTGCATAAAAACCATTCACCGTTTCACTTTAGATAGAGTGTGCAGTAGAGACAACATTCTGTAGACATTCTCGCTGCAAAACTCTAATCAGCCAGCTGATCAAAGAGGCAGCAATATACAATTTTTAAAATTTTTATTCGGTGTATCCTGCCTTATTTATTTTAATATTGATCACTGTAATTTTTTTGTTTTTATTATGAAAATTTTGTTTCTTAAAAATGAACTTATGAACCATGCCGCGGTGCCCCCTTCGTAGTGACGCCCGCATGCACCGCATGCTCTGCATACCCGCTTCCGCTGGCCCTGATCGAGAACCTTCGAGATGTATCTGGAAAGCAGTAGACAGCGCACTCGAATGAACCACTGCTTCAACCATCTACCTGCGACATTAGTACTAGTACTTACGTAGCGCTTAGCGCTGATAGATGGTTGAAGAAGCATGTCAATTTAATATTTATTTTTATTGGATTTTATGTAAAGTATGAAATGCACAGCATTCCTTGTGAATCTGGAAAGCATCTTACAATTCTAAATACCGCAGTATAGCTTAGTGGCCCGTGGGCTTCATTGAAATTATTTTTTATTTAATCGGGTTTTAATGTTAAGTAGTCATTTCTTCAAAATGGCCAGTGGGCCACGGCAAAGAACTTCGCAGGCCATGCGCTGAAGACCCCCTGTTCTAACTAATCTGAATATTGTATCGTTGTTCACTTCTCGTGGACGAAATTGTGGAATTTACATAATTTTTTTGATGGAATCTGAAAATCTCCACGCAACTCTTTGGCCTTGCAATATGAAGCCCTCTTTATGTGCTGACTTATTCATGGAAAACTCTGAAAAAGTTGTCTTGTTGTCTAGAAATCCTAAGCCGTTACTTTGATGGAGATACATAGATGACATATTTATAATGTGAAAACAGTGGGGCTGAGTTACATGATTTTCTTTCATCTATTAACTCCTTCCGCCATAAAATCAAATTCACTTTAGAACTCGAAAATGAAGGAAAATTACCTTTTCTAGAAGTTCTAATTTGGAAAAAATCAGAAGGCATCTTTCTTAACATATACAGTAGGCCCAGTCATAAAATTCGTTATCTATGTTTCTCTTTATTGCATCATATATCTCAAAAATTATTATTGTATACATGATGAAAAAAGAGGGAGATCTCTATTATAAGAGATGAACGAATACTAAAAGGAGAATTATATTCTCTTCTCCAACTACTGGAGAAGAAAACTGTACAATGAATATTATTATCTACTCGTTTTCCACAACATATCCATTGCATTCACTGCAGAGCCTCAGTTTCCATCCCGCATATTGGCAAACTTTCTCTAAAAATCGCCAATCTCCTGAAATCTCACATAAGAGTGGCAGTCAAACCCATTGTGACTGTACAAACTCTGTTATGCTCATATAAGTACCACAACCCTTTCGACAAACATCCTGGTGTTTACAATATTCCATCTCTTTGTGGCCTTACTTACATAGGGCAAACATCTAGAAGTTTAGAAATAAAAGGAGAATATTGAAAATGCCAATAACAGAGAAGACAGCACAGGCCTGAAATTCCATTTCTCCCAAACTCACTACAATATTGAATGGGACAAGAGCTCCAAGCCTCACATAGATGACAACATCAGCAACCAATATCAAAGAGGCTATGATGGTAATCCAATAACAAGGCACTCTTAACAGAAATCAAGGAATGATTTTAAGTGACATTTGGAAGTCACCTATTAGATTTTTCAGCGCATCAGACTATAGGTTTTCTGCAAGCTATTGTGCATACCTGCTGAACAATGACTGACCCGTGCTAGCTTTCATGCTCCACGCTTCTGTTTTTACTTTTATTTTTGTATAATGGTTCCTACATATTCGGTTTTTAGTTATGTTATGATTTATATTTACTGGTAATTGTATATTTGTTTGTTCTTCGTAACCCAGACGAAGCCACTAGCATATGCAGTGAAACCAGTAGGTTTAATTAAATAACTATTTGCGATCAATAAATTCAGTGTTATTTTTGTTACATTCGCTTTTGGTCTAAAAAATCAACATTCTCATCATTTAATGAACAATGAGGTGATGTTAAAGCTCACTAGGATATCAGTATCAGTAATAACTGGATTTTAAATAAAACTTAAAATGGAGAGGTTTTTTATGTATGATGTGATATGATTAGTAATGGCGGGGATAAGATATTTCAAAAACTGTTTGAATAATTTATAGCAAGGAAAATCAATAGTATCTACTATGGGCATTTGGGAAGGGAAAAAATGCGTTTTTTTGCTCTGAAGTTATCAGTATCAGTTTGAGGTAAGTGATATCACTTATAGACATCTGCAAAATTAGAGGTCACACAGCTCCCAGGTTATCAGTTTGAGATGACATCACTAAAAGATATCTGCAATTGGCGAGCTCGCTCATCTCCCCTTGGGTGAGCGGATTTCTGGTGGAGCTGGTGGTGGGGTGATGGGGAGGGGTGGGGAAGCATTGCAGGGAAGACCACTGTCACCCCCTTGACTACCCTTTCACCTTCACCACCTAATGCTATATATATATTTTTTCCCATCGCAACAATTTCGGACATATGAGTGACAGAACTAGTCACGTGCTCTTACATCAAAAACGCTGTTTGAGGATAAAAATACTTAACACAATAAGGATAAATAATATAGAATACCATTCGAGCCAGAGATAAGGTTTGCCCCATGATGTCACAAAGTAAGATAAAATCACAACAACATCATATCCACCAGCATGGGAAAACATGTTGATGAGTCATCTGCACAAAAGTTTCATTTTTGAAGGAATGGTCAGAGTAGGGGTAGGGCAAACAGTACTATAAGGAAAAGGAATCGAGTTGAGTGCCTATTCAGTTACTGCAATCGTTCATCCCATGAGCTATCGTATTGTCTTGTGGTGTTTTGTGTCCAGTAAAGTAAAATAATGGGTGAGCCACAAAAGCCTTTGAGATTTTTTCTTCAGGAAAATAGCACGAGACAAAACTCTTCACATAGCTCTTAAAGGATGGAAACCGATTATTATTTTAGAAGACACGTATATTGTGATGTATTTATCCAGGACCACTTGGGAAAAGTTATGCAGGAAGTGGTCTGATATCCTCGCCTACTTGCAAAGAAGAGTTGACTACAAAATGCATGTCGGTGATTGTTATATTCTGAAATGTCAAGATAGGGAACTAATACTCGATGATACAGGAGCTGGTGGAAGTAAAGTTTTCTCTATTAGTTGTGAAGAAGCTGAGAGATTTTCACCAAAAATGTACGACATTGATAATCATTTACTATTTTTGGAAACTGAATTACCAGCTGTTTGTATCATGGGAGGAATTATCGCTAACCATCTAAATTCATCAATGGCAAAATTAGACTTTCAAGATTTTATTCAATTCGATAAAGATTCTTTATTTTGGGACATTTACAAACATTTTACAAAAACTGCTTGCGTATATTTGGTGACAAAAGAATACACGGAAAGTTTAGGGAGACATTGTATCATTTCCAGACTGATGCAATATCAAACATATGGAGCTGTAATTCCTATGGTATCATGTCTTAAGACATTTGCATGAAATAAAAAAATAGTCTTATCTTACACCAGCTATTTTGATGTAATGTAACCTAGATATAGTGAATAACAAATATTTTCTTGATTGAACTCTTTGGAAAATGTTAAGAGTGTAAACTAAATATTGTGAATTTTTTTTGCTAATTACGTTTCAAATTTTTCTCTGTAAATACAGGGTGTTTGGGATAAATTTGACAGTTTCGTAAGGAAAAAGAAAATCTTCTTTGTATCTATTAAATTTAATGAATTGACAAAAAAACATTACAGGCAGAGTTAATTACAATACTATCAACAAGATTTACTCAAAATAACCACCATTAGCATCGATCACAGCTTCAATTCTGCTTCGGAACCTCGAACAAGCTGATGCTACAGTCTCCCTGGGAAGGGCCGCAAAAACTGTTTTAATTTTATCCATTAACTGGGCTTTTGTATTACTGGAAGTGCGATTGGTGTCTTTTTCAACTGCGCCCCATACAAAATAATCCATGGGGTTAAGGTCTGGGGAGTTTGGAGGCCAAACATTTGGACTGGTGAAGTCGTAGAAATTTTCAGACAACCATTTTTGACTTTTCCCAGAGGTGTGGCAAGGGGCCGAATCCTGCTGCCATACATACGGCCTACCATTGGCTACCCTTGTTATCCAGGGCTTGACTACAGTTAGCAACTCCACGAACAAAGCCCGAATTCCAATGCCAGGGTTCTTCAACACCTGTTCCTGCAGATTTGCGAGGAATTCTGCTGTACGAACGCAATCAGATCGTCTGCTAGGGATCTTTCTTCTTGCTACATCCTCGTAGTCACCATTGCAAGTCTCTAGTTCATGCCTGATTGTTTTTACTGTATTCAGGGAGCATTGGGCAGCAGTCGTAATATCCTTATTTTGATGGCGGGCACGAATCATCATGATACAAGTTATTCTCTTCCATGATTCAGGTGGGTTCCAGCTATCCATCCTTTCTGACATCTTGTATATGAATGAAGAAGGGTCCAAACTTTTAAATGAAGAGAAGTGTGTGTTAATACATGTAACTTACGGAAAAATATAATTAATTATAAATATGTCAAATTTATCCCGAACACCCTGTATACTTGTAAATAATATTTCAATATAAAATATGCATTTGTAAACTTAAACGAATGAACAAAAATTTGTTTGTTTTTGTTGTTTTCCACATTGATTTTTTTTCTGTTATTCTGTTTAGAAGGTTGATATATATAACCATAACTTTATACCTTAATGCAATTCTGATTATTTATTGTAAAAAAAAAGTTAAAATTTCTTTAGGAAAAAGTAATGAACTTTAAGATCTAGAAAATTACATCCATATGAAACCATATGTGTAAAAATCGGTACTGTAATTATTTTAAAAAATGTCTACTGCTACCTATTAACATTGTTTGAATTATATATGTAAAAAGATTATTGGAAATATAGATTTCTGCTTAATTATGCATGCAAAAAATATATATTAAGATTTTTACTCAGTTATTCTGGTTAGATGAAATATCATTTCACAATTTTATCCCTTAATATAAGTCTGTCACTAAGAACGAAATAGGAGTAAGGTAAAAATCAAAATTAATGGGCAAACCTGTTCATGTAAAGACGATATTGATTGTCCATGTTACATACCCTACTGTAAACACTCCCCATAACATCCAATAAGCATAGTTCTCACGGCCCACATGAGGTCAAATTCCAAAACTTGTTACCTACCCGAGTGTAATCAAAGCAGCCAACAGCTCGAAAACAAGAACTGATTATAAGGATTGGAGGAGCGGTTGGAAAATGAATCGACCGTGAGATGCGGTGATTAATGATACCCTTGGAGGGTAATGGATGGCAATGCTTTTATACTGCCTCTGTAGAGCAATTGGAAGAACGACAGTACATTGCGCCCTTCGATTGGAATAGGCCTAAGTTCGATTCTCGTCGCGACGGGAGGAATCTTTATCTGGATGATTTTCAATCGAAGGTGAGTTAGCTGATCTCATACGGAGGTATCAGGGCTTTTTCTCCCGGAAACTCGGGTTTGTCATCCTGCACATACAGACAAATTGGCCCTTCAGAACACACAATTTACAGGCATAGAAATACTGGTTGTGGTGGAGAAGGTGGGTAGTAGATGGCGTTGATGGAGATGATTTATAGTAGAGGCTCGATGTAGTGGTTGAGACAGTTGTAGGTGTCTTCCCACGATGAGTCTTTGGACTCTTTGGAGGTGTCAGGAATAACAATAATAATAATAATAACTTCCTTTAGTGTGCATGAGTGGCAGCTGGTGAAAATTTTAAGTGGGGGTACTACATATACACACACAAAAGAAATTCTACTCAGTAACGAATTTATTAATAAATAAATTTACATATTAAAATTTCTTTATTAAAAATATTTCATCCTCACCACAAACAAACTCCATTAATAAAAGTTTAATATCAATAGCAATGACAAGCGCAAACGAATATTGGTTAGATTGCAGTGCATTTGTTTCTGTAACGATAATTGATAATATATAATTCTTTTCATATTTTCAACAGTGACAGTCGTCATAATTCAGCCTTCAATCTATAATAAATAAATAATTATATGTTTTTTAACAAAATAAAATAATATTGACAAAAAATAGTTCACCACGCACACACACCAATAATAAACGTCTCATATCTAACAGAAATAGCATGCGTAAGGATAATAAAAATATACTGCCATTTGGGCAGTGTCTGAATGACATAACGTGCATTGACAAGTGCAAACGAATATCGCCGTTATCTCGCAGTGCAATTGTTTCGTAATCTTAAGTGTTAATCAAACAATTCCAATTATTAACTATTCAATCATCAATGTCAAAACATAAGCTGTAGCCTTTAACATGTTGTATTGCATTTATATAATGTTGTAAGCATTGTTATTATTTATAAACACAAACAAAAATTAAATTTTTCATTTTTTCCTTGGGGTACTGCAGTGTCGCAGTGCTTATGAATAGGCTGCCACTGGTATACATATGTCATTCCCACCACACAAGATAGTCTTATGAAGATCAAAAGAACGGATATGAGTCATGATTAAAGATAACACTATAGTGTAAATTTCTAAATATTTGGAAGTTGGTAACAGAAAGTTAACATACTATTTACTACCAGAGCTAATATTCAGTGAAAAAAAAATAATAATAAATAACTATTTATTTGTGCTGGCCAAAGAAGTAAAGTAAGAAGAACGATGTAATAAGAAAATGATAAATCTACAGTGGCGGAAAATATCACTGGTGTTATTGATGTTCAATTTCTTTTGTATAAAGGTTAAACTTTATTTCCTCAAGAAATTTGTATTTCTGATGGAATTATTGTAAGATATGCAATGACAAAATCACCATGTAGTTGGAAAGAATCACCTGAAAGAGTTAAAAACAGAATTCTTGGTTAATAAAATATAATCATCAGCTGAACTAGGAAATTGGTTCATCATCTCTGGACAAACTAAGAGATTGGATAATATAATCAACATGAAATTATCAAATATTGCTCGACAAAGGAAGAGAAAAATCAAAAACATTAACGAAGTTAATAGGGAGACCTGTTCTTAATTTAAATGAAATTGGATGACCAAAACGTGAAAACATACGACATATTTCTTATTGATGTTATTGGAAACATAACCAAAGATTTTTTTCTTATATCAATGCTCAAAAATATATGTATTGGTTTAAAAATAATAATAATGTAAGCATTAGTTTTACTACAGAAACAATTTCCTACGATCACACAATGAATAAACTTTCCCACATGAGTGTCACTATGTAGAAAACATCAGGTGAATGCCCCACAACGTTGGGAAAAAACATTCCCTAGAGCAATGATGGCAAGCGTATGACACGCGTGTCAGCACTGAAACACTTGAGAGTTTCAGGTGACACACCTTGGATGTTGAAAAATATTGGTATTCTGATGAAAAAACTAATATCAATAATTTCAGTTTATTAAATTAATTGTATAATATGAATTCATAGATTGTATATCAATGTCCTATTAAATAAATAGCCTAATATTATATGTGTAAGTCACCATCTATGATTAAGTAGTTAAATTTATAATGCATGAATGCAAGTGGCACATCAACAACTTCAATTTAAAAAAAAAAGATGTTTGACAACCTGGGTAAAAAGATTCACCATCACTGCTCTAGAGCAACAGCATGAAAGCTGTGTATTTTTCAGTTTATTTAATTTCTGCATGTTAGATTCAGAAATTGAGTATTGTAAATAATATTTCAGTCAAACAAAAATATGTAAACTTAAATGAACAACTTATGGTGTCGTTCATGTGTTATGCAAATTAAGAAAATCACATCTATGTTTGAAGTCACAGTGAATTCCCACACCATTTATTTATTTTTTGCTCAGTTATTCTGCTTAGAATTGTAATAAAGATAACATATTCAGTTGAAATAAGAATAAATAATTATTTATTTGTGTTGGAAAAAATACCGAATATAACAAATGAGTTAAATATATAAATATATATGCTGATGAATTTCTTGCTTGCTGCCATCATAAATATTTATTTGAAGGTAAACATTTTATTTTTCTTTACATTTATATATATATATATATATATATATATATATATATATATATATATATATATATATATTATATTTTTGATGGTTGATATTAATGTCGCATATTGTTTTCAAGAAATATGGTAACCCAAATTTCAGACACTTGCTAAATTTAAAAATTTAGTCTTAATTTCTGTTTAGTTATGAATGCGAGAAAAAAATAATTATGACTCCAAATTACCATGTCTAAGGGCAACTGTCACACTACATTGTAAAAATTAACAGAATAGAATAGCAGTGACTTTACTTCCAACCCTAGCTTGTCTCATTTCCTTTCACTCAATACTTACTAAAGCAAAAGAAAACTACAGGATTCTGAACTATAATCTTTGGAATTTATATAGAATTCTAATAAAGATAACATATTCAGTTGAAATAAGAATAAATAATTATTTATTTGTGTTGGAAAAAATACCATCATCATCATTATCATCATCAAATTCCTGCCACGTACTTTCAAGGGGTGTATGATGGTACTACATGAAAAATTTACATCATTACTAACTTCCTATCTACAATTTTCCTCCAAATCAGTCTGTTATTTGCCAAGACTCCAACATTATCAGATCTTATATTTCTATTGTCTAAGGCAATTTGTACAATATCAATCCACCTATATCTTGGTCTTCCTCTGGGTCGTTTTCCTGCCAACCTTGCAGAGAACACTTGTTTTGCTAATCTTTCCTCTCCCATTCTATTTAAGTGACCATAACACCTGAGATTAGTTCTGCTAACGCATTCCTGGATGCTGACAATGTCAAGTTCTTTGCTAATATCCTCGTTTTTAATATGATATTGCCATTGATGCCATCCGTTCACGCCTCTAATCTTTCTAAGGACTCTCATATCTGTGGTCTCTAGTCTTTGGTCAAGTGTTTTACTTCTGACCCAGCTCTCAGATCCATAAGTTAAAATCGGTTTGAACACTGTCTTGTATACAGCTAATTTAGTGTTCCAACTTATTTCTCTCTTATTCCATATGAATTTATTCATTTGACTTCCACCATACCAGCTTTGCTGATTCTGTTGTCTATTTCCATATTTAATTTACCATCTTCACTAAAAATCGTGACTAAGTAGTTGAAATGTTTAACTTGTTCCACAGGTTCCCCATTCACAACACAGTTGACATTTTCAATGATTCTGCCTATTTTCATTGACTTTGTCTTTTTATTGCTGACCTTCATACCATATCTATTAAAACAGATAATCAATTTAGTCATGGAATCTTGCAGACTTGTAGCGGATTTATTTAGAAGTATAACATCGTCTGCATAAAGCAAAGGGCTGACATTAACGTCTCCAATTTTGATATCATGTTTAATACCACTTTCAAAGCCGGCGCTAGGATCTTTGCTGCCCGCATGCAATGTTTATCAAAGCGCCCCTGTAACGATCCAGGCGTGTGTGGTTCTTTTACGACAATAAAAATTTAAATTATTTGAAATTTCGTAAATAAATTGTGACAGAACAGCCACATGTTGATTCGCTAAATATAACGAACCGGCGGTGTTGACTAGGCAGGATAATCATTAAAAACCCGAATAATCAAAAAATTCTCAAAAGTTATTCTCAAAAGTTAAAGCAAATTTTGATAAAGCCAATTCTCTTTAATCGTTGAATATAATGATACAGGGATTATAGCCTTCTCGCTGACCCGAATCGCAAAGAAAATTAAAATGAATTTTAATTAAAGTTAAAATTTATTTGAACTAAAGTTTAAATAATTATTGCATTTTGCTAAATTGTTAGTAAGTTGCAAAATTTTTTAAATACTTTTTATAAGTGGAACTATCTTTTAGAAAATTAAAAGAAACTCAAGATAGATGAGAAAATAAGAAAATAATTCAGAAATAATAAATAGACCATTTTATTAATATTAATATAAGTATTCAAAAAATAAAATCTTTACAGAATAACAGAAAATAAATTAAATTACATAAATATACTTGAAATTTTTTTATTAAAATTTTAGGGTTCTTGATTTCATATTCACCAATTTAGAAATAATGGTCTTAACGTCTAATTCCGCACATACATACTTTTTAATAGCTATTAACGCCAAACTAAAAAGCCTTTTTTGTGACATACTTGTTCTTAAGTACGTTTTAATCAATTTAAACTTGGAAAAGGAATGTTCACCGCTCGCTACACTAACAGGTACGGTTAATAGTATTCTTAAAGCAATTGAAAAGTTAGGGAAAGATAAATTATTGAACACAATAAAATTAAGAATATCGAAAGGGTTTTGAATATTAAAATTATCCTTTCGAAAAATATCTCGGAAAGCACATAACTCGTCATATAGTTCTATTTCATTTACGTCTTTATTGTTGCCGTCCATCAAGAGAATCTCTAAATTGTCATAATGTTTTCATAAATCTCCGTTATTAATTTGTAGTAATCTATACAATAAATTGAAATTATCATAATATAATATGTTTTTAGTTGTTCAAAACGTTCCATTAACGAACACATTGCAACGTCTAGAAGTGTATAAAACACATTCACTCTGAATTTATCTTCTGGCGATTTTGGCGTTTCGTGATGATGCTCATAGTCAAATTGTCGTGAAGAGGTGTATGGAGAACTTCTGTACTTCCGTACAAATTAATAACGAAGATTTTCGTAAATCTTCGTTATTAATTTGTAGTAATCTATACAAGAAAATGAAATTATCATACTATGTTTTTAGTTGTTCAAACCGTTCTATTAACATTGCAACGTCTAGAAGAGTATAAAACACGTTCACTCTAAATTTATTTTCTGGTGATTGTGGCGTTTAGTCATGATGCTTGTAGTCAAATTGTCGGACTTCCGTACCAGTTTTAAATTCTTGTTCTCCGTCCAAGTCTTCACTCAATACTTTTGCCATTTTTAGAACTTCTTTAAAATTTGTATCTGATCGATACTCTTGAAAGAATATTTTCAAGTTTTCGATAGATTCTAAAGCAACTGTAATGTTCATATTTTTGTCTTGAAGCATTTTACTCACAGGCTTTATTCTGTTAAGTAAATCATGCCAAATTATAAGAGAACAAATCAATTTGTATTCTTTTATTTTAGCACATAATATTTGTGCTTCATGCTGAGTTTCTTTAAAATTTTCATTATTTAAAATTTCAAAAAGTGCATCGTAAATTTCTCCTAACTGATATCGTAGAGGACGAATTGCATTAATTTTACTTTCCCATCACGTTTCTCATGGCTGTTTGAATGTTAAATTTTTTACGAACTTTAAAAGGATTGCCCAACGTTTGTATGAGAATGAAAAGAAATTATATATTTCTTGAATAATTGCAAAGAAACTAATTGTATCTGCATTCACTTTGGCTGCATCGTTAATGATTAAATTTAGAGTATGAGCAGCACGTTTTAGAGTCATATTTTTTCCCTTTCATATTTGCCTCATTGTCATACCCGTGACATCGCATGTCTTCAATGGGAATGTTCCATTTTTCCCGTTGATCCATTATTGTTGCACATAAACCACATCCTGTGGAATCTGATATATCTGCAAAACTTAAAAAGTTTTCCCTGATTTTGACAATTCCATTGTCACAGGAAACAAAGCGAATAATAATGGTCATTTGTTCTGTTTCACTTACATCAGGCGTGCAGTCTAAAATAATGGAATAATATTTAGATTTTCAAATTGATAATTATTATTATTATTATTATTACGGGTATCTCCATGGAGTCAGTAGACTCATCGCGGGAGACCCAAACTAGCAAAACAATATTTGTCATATCTCTTCTTGAATTCATTTACAGACGAAGAGCTCTCAACTAAGTCAGGCAATGAATTCCACTCATTCACCACCCTCCAGGCAAAAAACCTTGTTCTGACACCTTTGTTAACCACACTCTTCTTTAATTTCCAGAGATGACCTCTTGTTCTTCCATCACTATCACACAGCTGAAACATTTCCCTTGCATCAATCCTATAAAAACCTTTTAGTAATTTGAATGTTTCTATCATATCCCCTCTTCTTCGCCTACCAACCAATCTCTGCAATCCACAAGCTCTCAATCTATCAATGTAGGGAGCATTTTTTATATCACTCACCAACTTGGTCACTCTTCTCTGAACCCTCTCCACAGCCTCCTGATCTCCAAGGAATCCAGGTGACCAGACCTGAGCACAGTAATCCAAATGTGGAAGTATCAATGCTTTATAAAGGGGAATAATAACCTCTTTATCTCTGGATGTCAGTGTGTTCCTCAACAACCAAGTAATCCTATGTGCAATCTTGGACACCTTAGCAATGTGTCCTCTGAACTTCATCTCCCTATCTACCAATACCCCTAAGTCCCTAGCCTCATCAATCTCTTGGAGTACCTTTCCATCGATGTAGTACACAGCTGGTAATCTTTTAATCCCAAAATGCATGACTTTACACTTTTCCACATTGAACTGACATCCATTTTCTTTTGCCCATTTTACCAGCTTATTTAAATCCTCCTGCAAACTTTCAACATCAGCTTGATTTTTTATTGCACTACACAACTTTGCATCATCAGCAAACAACTGAATATCTCCCTTTAAGCCGTTTCCTATATCATTTATATACAAATTAAACAACATTGGCCCAAGCACAGAGCCCTGAGGCACACCACTGGTCACCTGCCTCATTCTAAAATAAAATTGTATCCGTGATTCTAAAATAATAAAATTGTATCCGTGATTGATTTACTTAAAGTTTCCAATATTTCATTTTGACTGTCTTTACTCAAATAGTGTGCTCTATGGTTTCCTTGTAGGGCCCCTTTTCAACATGATTTTCCATAACGGGATCAAACTTCGCAAACAGTTCGACTAATTTTAAAAATTTGATGATCCGCGAAAAGCTAAATTTTGGCTACCAAGGAATTTTATAATTTCAATCAAGCATTCTAAAACACTCGTCCAATGTTTCTTTTCCATTTCATACATGCTTTGAGTCTGGCAATCAATAGTAGTCTTGTTTTTTAAATTTTTATCAAGTTCCTTCCATTTTAAGAAATTTTTCATGTGAGCTAAACTAGTCTTATGTCTATTCAAAGTTGTACTTACATTTCTCCAATCGTTATAACCTTCTACAAGACTACTTGATTCAGTAGGTGCAAAAAGTTTGCAACAGAAGCAAAAAACAGAATTTAAAGTTTCGGAATAAATGAGCCATGTTCTTGGCACGAGCTCCCCGTTTTCCATTTTTCTATTATAATACGTGTCATCAAATTTACGACCATATGTATCTCTGGGATATATTATATTTTTCTTTTGAACAGGCCCCATTTCAATTAAACCAACTCGTAATTTTTCATCAATATTTTCCCATTCACCTGGATCTTTTAAATTTACACAGACTAACGATGTGTTAATTCCTGGTCAACTACAACTAAATTTTCTCTTACCTGTTTTTCACTTAAATCATGCATCTTGTTATCTTGTTTAATAGTTGCAATATTACTTTCATGCAAACTGGATGATGTGTACGGTTCATCAACTCTGATTTCTGATACATCGAGTTGGTTACAATCTGCATCAGAATATTTTAATAAATTTATTAAGAGCCCCAGTTTGTTTCTTAATATCTGCATCTTTCGCAGCATGACGCTTACGATTTTGTGCACCAGACAACTTTTTTTAATTTTTGATTCCATTTCTATTTTATACCCACAAGAAATTATTACACAACACGACACAGAAATGAAACAATAGTCCGCACTATGCTACTGTCAGTAGCCTATTGAGATGCATACCGTTATAAATCTACTGTTTCTGTTCTGTCATTACTGTGACATTGTAAAATTTTATTATTATTTTAACTTTGTATACTTGTAATTTCTAATAATTACTTGTAATGTCTTTTTTCTTTACTTTATACTTTATTCTCCATTATTCTAATGTAGCTGTGCATGCTTTCTCTCTCTCTCAGAATCTCTCTTCTTTATATTATTACGTGCTATGTTTACACGAAATTTAAATAACATTTATTTGCATTACTATGAAATGTACACGAATTTAAACATTAGGGAGATTGCTTTCTCTATCCTTCTATCAAAACCCTTTAGCAAAATTTAGAACCTTTTTTCTTCCACTTTAAAACACTTTCTTTAATACAAATCATTATCTACTCTCCGTTTACAAATTTTAGTTATTAAACTCCAAGCTTACTCACAAAGAGGTTACCAAAATCTCTCTGTTAAGTTATCTTTACAAATTTGATATCAACTTCTAACATGCCAATTGATTCTCT
This sequence comes from Typopeltis vanoorti, assembly GCF_054136105.1. Classification (NCBI taxonomy): domain Eukaryota; kingdom Metazoa; phylum Arthropoda; class Arachnida; order Uropygi; family Thelyphonidae; genus Typopeltis; species Typopeltis vanoorti. The sequence continues at coordinate 65,948,465 of NC_143552.1, read as the reverse complement.
TAAGGACACTTCTTAACCTTATTAAACATGAAACATATATCTTAAAAGTCTTTCTAATACAACTATAAAAGGAATTATATAAACGTTTTGAACTTACAAAGGCTCTGTATCTCACAATTAGTCAAAAGTCTTTCACTAAACGTTCTATGGCAATTCTTTCATCTCAGATCTTCATCTGGAATTTTGGCTTCAGCTATATCAATTGGGAATGTAGCGGGACTCGTACAGTTCCGGAAAAATATTAATCCCCCACAGCGAAAAGAAAAACTCACGAGCGAAAGTACCTAGGGAAATTTTCCTCGCCTTTTCACCTCTACTTGGGCTCGCTGAAAATGCCTGGATGACTACCGTCTCAAGTAGCTTGAATTGCTGGCTCCAAGAAAAATGAAACTGTTGTCAACTGTCAATCAGGATCCCTCTGGACTAGAAACTTTTCTCTTCTACGGCGTTTGGGACTTCTCCTTTCGGCAATTTGAAAGCCATGTTTAAAGGCCTAGAAGTCGTTTCTCTCTAGCGATGTCTCGAACCGAGAAGCTCCTTTCTGGAAGCAGAAACACCTCTCTCAACCAACGTCTGGATCTGGGATACTCTCTGACGATGTCTGGAACCGAGCAGCTCTGTCTCTCTTTGGCAACGTCTGGGACCCGGCAGACTATGCAGAGACAAAGTTTATTTTTACAATAATCACATGGAACTTAACCTAAGTAAACAATTGAATGTAATGTGCTTTGTAATATTTAAGCTACAATCGAGTTTTTAGTTCCGCATGACTGGTTACGTAGCAACAAATGTTTTGTATGAAAATTCGTTTCTGTGCATAAAAACCGTTCACCGTTTCACTTTAGATTCTGGAGGCAAGCGTTTAGCCTGCTCTCGCTGGAGAATTGTTAACAGCCGTCAATATATAATTTTTTAAAAATTTTTATTCGGTGTATCCCGCCTTATTTATTTTAATATTGATCATTCTAAGAATTTTTTGTTTTTATGATAAAAATTTTGTTTCTTAAAAATGAACTTGTGACCCGTGCCCCGGCTCCCCCTTCGTTACGGTGCCCGTATGCTCTGCATGCCTGCTTCTGCCGGCCCTGACCACTTTCCTTCAAAATGTGATTCATATAGTAATGAATAACAGAGGGGATAATGTACATCCTTGTCTCACACCAGATTTAACATTAAACCATCTTCCTGTACTTCCCTCAATTCTGACAATTCTGCTGACTTACAACTCAAATAAAGACTAAGTATTGCTTGGTATAATGCCCCATTGACACCATATAACTGTAGCGTATTGAATAGCTTTTCTCTTGGCACCTTGTCACATGCCTTTTCGAGATTGACAAAACTTAAGTATAGATCTTTGTTATATTCCCATGCTTTCTCAACCATTTGTCGTAAAGTGAAGATCTCATCCTGACAGCATGTATTTGGCCTGATTTTCATCAAGCTTTTCTTCCACAATTCTTCTCAACCGTTTCTCAAGTATACTTGCATATATCTTACGAGGAACACTCAGTAATGAAATGCCTCCGTAATTCTCACATTCAGTTTTATTTCCTTTTATATATGGGTACTATTAGAGCTCTACTTATATCATCGGGAATTCGTCCCTCTGAAAAAATACCTAATATTATAAATGAGTTAAAATGTATATAAATATCACTACTATGAAATTAATGCCGGGCTGAGAGGACAACAGTTAATAATAATGGCGCATATTGTTTTCAAGAAATAGGGTAACCCTACTTTCAGGTACTTGTTAGTCTTAATTTATGTTTAGTTATGAATGCGAAAAAAAAAATTATCAGTGCAAATTACCATGCCTAAGTGCTACTGTCACACTACATTGTGAAAATTAACAGAATAGAATAGCGGTGACTTTACTTCCAACCCTCGTATCTCATTTTCTTTCACTCAATACTTACTAAAGCAAAAGAAAAATAAGGGATTTTGAAGTATAATCTTTGGAATTTGTATAGAATTGTAATAAAGATAACATATTCAGTTGAAATAAGAATAAATAATTATTTATTTGTGTTGGAAAAAATACCTAATATAATAAACGAGTTAAAATTTATATAAATATCACTACTGTGAAATTAATGTTAGGTGATGAGAAAAAGATGGCGGTTGCCAAGTGTTTATATATATGATCCGTGATTCTGATATTTGATATAAAATGTGATTCAAGGAATTTAACAAGTATATTTATTGGCAGTGAATAGTTTTACTGGTTTAGTCAACCGGTTTGGTTCTCAAACAGGTTCAAATAATCAACTTAGCAGGTAAGTCAACCTTTTTCAAAACAAGGGCGATAAGCTAGGCCTACTGCCATCAGCATCGCCATTGTTTCATTGCATCATTTACTGCATTAGAAACTGTCTATTATTATAATACTGTGGAAAAGGAAAGTCATGTCCTGCTCCACAGAACAAAACCTGGGTCCAACCATAGATGCACCATATGAGGAACTTAATTTCAAGCAGCTCCTGGCAATTTTTAAGCATATAGGAAATCTGCTTCACACAAAATGGCCAGGTAAGGAAGTAGTTCACGAAATAAAAGAAGTTGATACAGACGACGCTCAACTTCTAGAACTTCAAGACAGCTCTACCGGAATAGCAACTACGGCTGAAGATCATTCCCTTACTGACCACACTGATTATCAGGAGGTTCGCGCACGCAAAAAGCGCAAAACTACGACCTCCGAACCACCAAATGTGAATGTAATGGAAGAAGAAGATGGCTCTGTCCCAGACTCTCCTACCTCCTCAAGGGAAAAGATCCCCCCCCCCGATTATCCTGCGTGAAAAGAATAAATGGATGTCGCTAAGGAATAGAATGAACAACTTAAAGATCTCTAAGGAATAGAATGAACAACTTAAAGATCTCTTACCACCATGCAAAGAATGTCATAGATGGTGTTAAAATTCACCCCAAGACTGTTATGGACTATCGTCGGTTAACATCCGAATTCAATACCAGAGGAATTCAGTATCATACATTCTCACTTGGTTCTGAAAAAAAATCTCAAGGTAGTCATCAGAGGTATATCTGAGGTTGTCTCCACAGACGAAATCACTACAGATCTGCACCTGAATGATTTACCACCAATAAAGGTCTGCAGAATGATCAGGAGGGACAAGACTCCAATGCCACTAGTGTTGATTGAGATCAGTCAAACCTACAAACACATATATGACTTGACGACCATCTGTGGATTGAAAATCTCGGTAGAACTGTTAAGAAAAAGAGCTTCAAGTGGGCAATGCCATAGATGTCAAAAGTTTGGGCATGCCCAGAAAATGTGTAGGGCCAAATTTAAATGCTTGAAGTGGGGGGTCGGTCACCCAACGAACACATGCTTTAAGCCAAAATCTACCCCGGCCAAATGTGCCAACTGTGGCGGTCCTCACACTGCCAACTACAGAGGATGTTTGCATAATCCACGTAATAGAAAATCTGAAGAAGGAACATTCTCTTCTTCTATTAGCTCACCTACATCAGGAACTACTTCACAGCCTCCTAAAGTTCAGAATAAAGACTCAGAAGCCCATCTGCTGAAAACTGAGGCCCCCCAAAAAAATCAAAAACAGCAGTCTAGGACATATGTGGATGTAACCTGCCCTAAACAGACATCCCAAGAACAGTCAGCATCATGCCCAAATTTGACAGCTATCATTACCGCTTCCTTGTCAAATATGCTATTAGATTTTAGCAGATCCAATCCTTCACAAAGTTCTCACTAACAGATTTCTAAAAGACACCCAAGTTATCATTTCAGCGCTCACTAATGAACGGTAAAAAATTAAAACCAGACTCCCTAGAGATCATAGCCTGGAATGCAAACAGCTTGAGAAATAAGATCCTAGAACTTCAAAATTTTGTCCACAGACATCAGTCAGATGTCCTTTTACTAAATGAAATGCACCTAAGACCTGCAGACAATCCCAAAATTTATGGATATCAATCGTACAAAACTGACAGATCAACCCACAGAGGTGGAGGCACAGCAATTTTCAAGAATTTTATCTCTCATCACTCCACAAACATCCCTCCTACCTCCAATCTTGAGGTCACTGGCATTGAGATTCTCACGAGTTCTGTCGGCAAATTAAAAATTTTTGCAGCATACCATCCCCCACAAAAATCATTATTTTCGGATTTGAACGCCTTATTTGATACTGGAGAGCTACCATAGTGGCAGGTGATCTAAATGCCAAGCATTCTACCTGGAATAGCCATTCCACCAACAAAAATGGACAGATACTACAGAACTATGCTGGTTTCAACAACCTTCATGTAATAGGTCCTGCTGATCCCACCCATCACAACGCTTATGGTAGGGCTGATGTATTGGACATAGCCATACTGCAGCACATCAGACTCCAATGCAATTTAATGACAATCAATGATTTATCATCAGATCATAACCCAATACGGTTAAAATTAGGAAATCTTGAAAAATTACCCCCCCCACTCATTTATTCCTCGGGAAAGGCTCTCCAAGGTGCTTCCAAAATATATTGGTCCTGTTCCCATCATTAAATCAAAAGAGGAAATTGAAACAGCTGTCAAAAATCTAACAGAACAGATTACAGCAGCCTGTGCAGCAGTTACTACCCCTGCAACTACCCACAAATCCAACCACTTGCCTGAAGATATTATGAATCTGATTAGGGAAAAAAATAAGGCTAGAAACAGATACAACACCAGGGCGCCACAAGACAAGTGGATCTTAAACAGGTTCAATTCTGCAGTGAGAGATGCACTCACAGCTCATTCAACTCAACTCTGGGAAGAAAAACTGACCTCCATCTCCACTGACAATCACTCTGTATGGAATCTTATCTGAAAGATTAAAAACAGAAATAAACCTCTTCCCCCCTCTTCAAACAGATTCAGGTCTCATCCACACTGATGCTGATAAAGCTGAGGCAATAGCAAATCATCTTGAAAAACAATGCAAACCTGCATATGACCACCTTGATATTAGTCGTATCTACAAGATCCACCGTAACGTCAGATATTCGCTCAATTCAGCTCTCACACATTCCACTCAAATTGCACCCACCTCACCTGCTGAAATATATGCTATTATTCAGAAATTCAAGAATAAAAAGGCTCCTGGACCCGATGGTATCGCCAACAAAGTTATAAAACTTCTACCACGTAAAGCTATTGTTCATTTAGCAAATATAATCAACTCCATCCTTCACTACAAATATTTCCCTTCCTACTGGAAATTGGTGTACATAATACCAATTCATAAACCTGGAAAAGATCCCACTTTGCCTCAAAATTACAGACCAGTCAGTCTCATCTCTAATCTCGGAAAAATTGTCAAGAAGGTAATTCTTACTAGGCTTCAAGATTCAGTACTCCGATTAAATATCCTGCCTGAGGAGCAGTTTGGCTTCCGACAGTTGCATAGCACCACACAACAAATACACAGATTGGTGGAGCATATCATCACAGGTTTTAACTGGTGTCAATGACTGGGGCTGTTTTCCTAGACTTAGCCAGTGCATTTGACAAGGTTTGGCATTATGGTTTGCTATACAAACTAATATCATCTGGTGTACCAATTGGAATCATTCAACTCATCAAGGCATACCTCTACGATAGGCGCATGCAAGTGAGATTGAGTGGAGTAGTCTCTACACAGAAACACATCTCGGCTGGAGTTCCACAAGGGTCCTTACTAGCACCAATCCTATTCCCCTTATACTTCCATGATATACCACACAACCCATTATCTTCAATTAAAGCTCTTTACGCTGATGACCCAGCGATATTGGCCAGATCATTAAAGCCTCACCTAGCCATCAAGAAACTGCAAGAAACCCTACTGCAAATTGAACAATATTTTGCCAAATGGCGACTCCTGGTGAATCCTCTGAAGAGCATAGCCATCCTATTCTCTAGAAGTTCAGTGCTTCCTAAAGAAGATATTCTCCTATTTAACACAAAAATTCAGTGGAAAACAGAAATCAAATATCTTGGTGTAGTACTGGACAGAAAACTGACTTTCAACTCCCATATCAAGACTCTCTGTGCAAACACATCAAAAACTATAGCCCAGCTCTACCCGTTAATTAACAGAAACAGTAAGCTGAGCACCAGAATCAAACTTCTCATATACAAACTGATGGTTCGTCCAATACTCACCTACGCCTCACCAGCCTGGAGCCATACTTCAAACTCGAATATTATCAAATTACAACGCATTCAGAACAAGTGTCTTAGAATGATCCTGGGCGCCCCATGGTTCATCCGAACTGTCCAACTCCACCGGGAGACGGAGGTCCCCTATATTTATACTTTCATGCAGACTATAGCAACCAAATTCTTCTCAAAAGCAACTGTGCACCCTAACAGATTGATCCAACTGGCTACTCACTATGATGCAATGGCCTATTCTAAGCACAAAAGACCTAAAGCCATCCTCAACCCCAACACTGAGGATTAATCTCCTAGCCCACTCAGGGCGAGCAATTAGCTCACAAACTCTCTCAACTCAGTCTCAATTAAGATAGCCAGTAATATGAAAAGCTTTTGCTTCATCGGTTAAGCCAGTAATGTTAATAGTTAATGCCGGGCTGAGAGGACAGCAGTCAATTGTGTCTAACGGAAATGAGTCAAACATGGGACTTGACACCTTTCATTCGTGCATGCTTGATAGTAAACTGCTGCCTCTCCTGTAAAATCATAGTTAAACTTGTCTTGCAAAGCATATTTTGAATTTTTAAAAGTAAAATGGAGAAAATACAACCAATCAGATTGGATTGGGGAAAAAAAAATTACGAGTGCAAATACCAAATCTTAGTACAAACTGTCACACTACACCGTGAAAATTAACTGAATAGGCAAGTGGTGGAACCTCCAGAAGCGTGGGAAAGAAAACATAGCCATGAGCCACAGTGCGAATGATATTATTAACGAACATACAGAAACCTAAAAGAACAAGAGTCAACTACATTTTCAGGTTATTTACAGCAATTTCGTTCTTTCAGGTCTTGTGTTTGTGTTGTGCTGTGAGGATATGATTATAAATCATCTATTTTGGAATATCTATTTGCATTCAGAAGAGCCATTCTGGGGAGAAAGTAAGTTAATCTAAATTATCATTAGAATTGTTCTAGACTACATACAAAAGTTCTTGTAATCCATTTAAATCTCTGCTTAATTTTTTTAAAAAATGCCATTTGGTTTTTCATTCAAAAATAACTCATTTTTATCTCTAAAAGCTGATGCCATCTCTCGACTAAACTAAAAATTTCAATAGCCAAAAATTTTGTAATAAAGATAACACTTAATTAGAAAAATAATGAAATTTAAGATTAAATTTTAGACAAATCAAAATATTCGGATGAGTTATGCATCCAAATAATAAAGATAACACTTAATTAGAAAAATAATGAAATTTAAGATTAAATTTTAGACAAATCAAAATATTCGGATGAGTTATGCATCCAAATATTTTGATCTGAACACTTTTTTTTTCATTTGAAAAAAAAAAAGTATGTGTTTGAGGGCACAGCAATGATTTTTTTTTTTTTTTTTTTATGTTGGGCCCATATACGAGAGGTTGGCTGGTGCTTTAGTACCGTATATGGGTAGTGGGATGGAAAAGGAGGAACTTGTTAACATTCGATTTGAAAGCCTGTATATTGTATTCCTTGGGAAATACCTCATGGGGAAGACTGTGCCACAGTACAGCAGTAGCAGGGATGAAGGAAGAGGAAAAGAAACTTGTTCTGTGGGTTTCAAGGTGTGCTGTGAAGGGATGTTGGGAGGTGGCTGTACGTATTCCAATGGGTTTAGTACAGAGTGGGGGAGCTTATTATCAGTTCTGTATAAAATACTTACAAAAACAATAACTAACAGAATAACACCTATTCTGGATTTAAAACAATCAGTAGAGCAGGCTGGATTCCAAAAAGGATATAATATAATCGACCATATACATACTGAGGCAAATCATGGAAAAAAAACAGAAAAATATCAAAAACCTCCCTGTTTAGCATTTATGGTTGATGAAAAAGCCTATAGAAATAGCATATATTTCAGTAGCTGTGGGACTGACTGACTTGTGTGTGAAAAATCGTTTGCAAGTGGATTTCAGTTAATCATTTGCTAAACATGGGTCGAACGAGTGCCATATCAGAAGCTAAGAAGTTTCATATAGTGTGTCTACACTAAGGCCAAACATTTCAATTCCTAAGTTTATAACTAAGGAATTGAAATGTTATCAAGCAAGCGTGAGTAGAATATTGACACAGTATTCTAATAACTAGAGTTTTCAAAATAATTGCTGCAATAGCGGTCGATAGGTAATAACTACATCAAGAGATGAGAGGAGATTGAAGAATATAGTGAAGAAAAAAACTGCTTCTGAAGCATAAGGTATTTTCACAGGAAATGATAAAAACTAAAGAACTAGGTGTGAATGTGTCTAAATCTACGATGTTGAGACGACTTCACAAATTGGGTTTTAAATCACATGTGCCTAAGATGAAACCACTTATGACTTCCATGCAAAAGGCAGCTAGAGTGCGATGGTGTAAGCAAACACTGTTGTGGGGGTCAAGAGAATGAAAGCATGTTTTGTGTGTCCTGTGTCCCATGGTCATCAAGGAACACACACAAATAAGAATGGCTTCTTGCTTAAGATGCCAAACACAACTGTGTTTGGCATCTTAACCAAGAAACATTTGATAAAGAATGCATGAAACATTCGGTGAAATTTGCAACCTCTGTCATGGTATGGGCTTGTATGACTGTAGAGGATCCAGGTAACTGTGTATTGCGTACAAAAGAGTCAATTCCAAAGTGCCAAGAAATTCTTGGGCACTTTATGTTACTGGCATGAGATTTATGTGATGGTGATTTCCTTTTTCGGCAAGATTCAGCTTCTTGTTACACTTCCAAGACACTACTAGGTGGCTCAAAGGAGGGCAAATCAATGTAATTCAACCAGACGAGGCACAATGCCTGATGATCAGCTGATTTCCCATGGCATGCAGGGTATACCATACTCCACATACCTCTGTATACCATATAAACTTTGCTTGCTGATGCTGATTGGACCTACGACATTGATACTGGATGTGATTTGTCACATCCAGTATCAATGTCGTATCTGAATGTGTCATGAAAATGTCAGTGTACTCGCTACAATCTAATTTCCTCTCTCTCTCTCTCTCTCTTTTCTTTCTCCCTCCTTCTCACCAATACTAAAAATTTTGGAGTAAAATCATTATTATACAAACTAACAAAAATTAGAGAATAATCTAATACCTGAAATCTATATAATTGGATCAATCTGGCATTTGTACTGCTACACATAAGTGCTGCACACAGAACTATAAAATGCTATCCAATGAATAGCTGGCATTAATATGTGAGTAAAATAGGTAAGAGAATGATACCAACTACTTATTTTTGTTTGGGTAAGTTGTTTAGAATTCAAACCAAGGAAAAGGCCATAAGGTGGACATTTTATGTAACACTACTGTGTGTGTGGTAGCTATTTTATGTGAGGAAAATCAAGAATTTCTGGAAAGAAAAACTATGCTACAATCTCAAACTGGCATAGCTTGCTCAGCTTCATATAAAAAATGTCGAACAAATTTTCCTCACAATAAATCAGCAAGATACTGCTGATTGCTCAGCACTGAGACAATCACATAATGAGAATTCACTCAAAAAGATCCCCAGCAGTAGAAGAACTGAGCCTAGTCCACAAAAATCAGAAATCAGCTTGGAAAAATCTCTTTGGACTTCAACATAATCTGCAACTAACCGAGATATTATAGAACCTGAAACAACAATATCAATGACAATATGTTGAGAAATGCAATAACTTCTTTGGAATATAGCAGGAGTATACATCTTTTCATTTAGAGCAAATGTGAAGATCTTTTTATGATGTACAGAGCAATATTCATTGAACAAGCTATACCCAGTATAAGGTATGGTTACTTCAGCATGAATTCTATGAATTCTTCATGTCTCATAAACAGAATCCATGACCATGGTGGTAGTAAGTTATCTTGGGGGAATGATCTATGAAAAGGGGGGATGTGCTTGTCTTTATCCTTTAGGAATAGACAAAAATTATAGCATTGTAGTCTTGGACTAATCTATTCCTTTGTCCCATAACAAGTTTCATAAGTTTTGGGAGAAGGTGACCATCATTATTAACCAAATGTGTATTATGTGTCCATCAGCTGCTTTATTTACAAGCTGATTGTCACATATTAAGGTGGTAAGATTTTTCATCCTGCAAACTGGGCAGAAGGCCATACAATTAATAGACATTAAGCACTGACCTTGTAGCCTTAGTTGATTCGGTCATAATCCCCAAAACAACATTTATTAAACCAAGGGTCAGCTAGGTCATCTTTATTTTTTCACAGGATAATCTGTTTCAGGATTACAATATTGTTAACTGTTAGTAGAGTGTTTAGTATTTAGCATTTAGTTGTAGTAGTTCCTCGGCACCATTTGAATGATGGTGGCAGCCGCAGCTCCAATTACAAATGGAGCGTAACCAAGTCCTCCCCCATTTAAGGATTCTATTTTGCATAACATTCTACAGGATTTTGTGGCATCCGGTGCTTGTGGTATGTATGCAACCCGGCAGTTGGATATGTGGCGGGAGAGAGAAGGGGAATGCATATATGCACAAAATGTAGGCAATGGGAGGAACTTAGTGAGTTAGATATTACAATAACCGACCTCGTTGCATCAGGAGAGGGAGAATCTCAACTTACAGAGAGAGAGAGATGAGTAGTGTGATAGAGGGATGAGAATAGCTTGCAGAGAGAGATAGATGAGCTGAAAGAGCAGGTAGAATGTCTCGGGAATGAGATGAAAAGTATGAAAGAAATTAGGCGAATGGAAGAGATGAATGCAAGAGGAATCACGGTAGGCATGAGAGTTATGGGAATGACAGAAGAGGAGAGAATGGAAACAGTCAGAAAGAGGGAATGAGAAGAATGCGAGGGAGTGTTGGAACCAGGGATACAGTGATGCCAGGACAGCAGGTAAGTAGGAGAACACAGAGAGAAAGGGTTAGAGGAGAGAGAGAGTGAGGGATGCAGGTGAGCAATCAGTGAATAGAGTGGTAAGAGGTATGATGTATGGAGATTCGATGGTCCATGGCATGCAAGATAGGGTGCCAGAGGAGTGTTTGCCTGGAGGAACGACAGAAAGTGTGGCTATGGCAATCAAGCGGGGGTGAAAGGGTGGATGAGATGATTGCGATGGTGGGCACGAATGACTTAAGAGGCAGTGTAAATCAGGTGGCGAGAGATCTGAGATTCATTCTTGAGGTTGCACAAAAGAAAACGCTAAGAGGGAAGATAGTGTGTGTGTGTGTGTGTGTGTGTTACCCAGGTATGATAATGACAAGCTGAGCAGAAGAGCAGTAATAATGAATAGCATAATAGCCAGAATGCGTCAGAAGACAGGATTGGAATATGTGGATGCTGCGAGGGCATTTGAGGACAGAAAGGAAATGTATGCAAGAGACCACTTGCATTTGAATGAGGAAGGACATAGGCATCTGGAGAGAGAGATTGCCATTTTCTGAACGAGTCAGTGTATCAATGCAGGGAAACTAGAATTCCCAGGGTGGATGGTAGCAGGAGTGGCCTCTTGTGGGAATGGGTGCTTGACATCAGATCATACTGAGTCCAGTGGAGCCTAGATGGAATGATGATAGGTATAGAAGCAGTGACATTTTTATGCTTTATACCAGTGTTTCCCAACCTGTGGTCCGGGGACCCCCAGGGGGGGGGGTCCGTGGGATAGTTTATTTTCATTAAACTTTATCTTATCATGTTGCTCACACCTGGCCTAATTGATATGTTCATATTCTTCTGAATATCTCCATTTATAACAGTATTGCATTGTCATAAATGACATATTTAGTGTTGTAAAATTGTAATTTATTACTTCATCTTTATGATATGTAAAATATACAACAAAATTCCATTTTAGATTTTATGGGGGCCGCGGTGAATTAACATTCGCTACAGGGGGTCTGCGACATCAAAAAGGTTGGGAAACACTGCAAATGAATTGGTGGTGCTGATATTGTCAGCCTGGGCAAAGATTATTGGGATCACTAAGACGTGGTTGACAAAAGATGATATAATAACACTAATAGAAGTAGCAGGGTACAGCATTTTTCAGCAGGATAGGAGGGGAAAACGTGGTGGTGGAGTACTGCTTATGATAAGTGATGACGTACGTCCTCTAAGAGTTGAGGATTTGGAAGGCAGTGACAATAATGGTTATGAAAGCATATGGTGTCAGGTAGAGGTGGGCAAGACAGGATATTTAGAGGGCTGTTGCTACAAGCCAAGGAGCATAGAGGATAGGAAGCAGGAGATGTTTAGGCAGTTGAGCTTGGCAAGGGCAAGAAGTTGGGAAGAGGAAAATGCATGTAGTAATAAGGAAATGAAATTTCTGGAATGGAATTCTTCAGGAACAGATGTCTTAGGCAACATGTAATAGAGGGGAACAAGAGTTTTGGATTTGGTCATAGCATCAGAAGAGCTGATAATAAATGAGATGACATCCCCCCCAGTTGGAGAGAGTGACCATGTGGTTTTGACTTGGAAGATGAATAGACATGCAGGAGTATCAAAAGAAAAGGGAATGTATATGGAATTATAAGGCAGATGAATATAATAGTCTTAGATATCAACTTGGGGCAGTTACATGGAGGGAGGAATTGGAAGGCAGGGATATCATTAGTGCTTGGGAAATTGTGAAGGAATATTTGTTAGCAGCAATAGTAAGCTGTATTCCACAAGTGAAGAAGAAGAAAACAATATGGTGTAAGGTGGATGACAAACAATATTAAACAGGAATTGCATGTGAAAAAGCGGCTGTGGAAGAGATATAAGGAGAGGGGTGAAGAGCAGATGCATGAAGAATATAAGACACAAGCCAGGAGAGTGACTAGTGTGGTAAGGAAGGCAAAACTGTAATATGAGAAGGGGATTGGCCCTAAGATCCAAAGAAAATCCTAGGGAATTTTTTTAGCTATGTGGCCAGTTGGAGGAGAAATGATTGTGGAAGAATGACATTGTGGGATAAAAATAAAAATGGGAATAGAGTGACTGATGAAGAGGACATAGTGGAGTTTTTCAACAAACACTTTATTGGAGTATTTCATCGTGGAGAAGTAAGTTTTAATACTAGAGGAATAAAGCAGGCTCGAGGTTTAGAGAGAGTGTGTTCCAAATACTGAGTACCCTGGATTGTATTTCAGAGAGAATGTGCTAAAGAATTGACAGTTCCATTGACCTGGCTCTTCAATGAAAGTCTGGCTATGGGAAAGGTACCCAAGGTATGGAAGGAAGATAAGATAGTGCCATTGCATAAGGGCAGTAGCAGACAGGATGTGTCTAACTATAGGTCAATTTGTGTTTCATCAGTAGTTGTTAAGATCTTGGAGAAATTAGTTAGGGACCATATACAGCATTGGGCAGATGAGAGTAATGTTATCTGTGAGAGTCAATGTGGATTTGTTAAGGGGCGCTCTTGCTTTAATAATATGATTGCCTTTTATAATAAAGTGACAAGAGCAGTTGATGAGGGTAAGGCATATACTGCCATCTTTTTGGATTTTGCAAAGGCATTTGACAGGATGCCACATAAGCTGATATTTAAGTTGCAGCACATGAGTTTAGATTTCATTTAGTCAACTGGATTCAGGATTGGCTGTCTGATAGGTATCAGAGAGTTGTGTATGGTGGGACAATCAAGGATCAAGGAAGCAGAAGTTTACAAGTGGGGTCCCTGTGGGACCCCACTTGTAACCTGTACTGGGATCTGTATTGTGTAACCTTTATATTAATAACATTGTGTAAATGTAGATGATAAACAATTCAGTTGTTTCAGATGATGTGAAGCTGGGAAGGGTTATTAGTAATAGTGCAGAATGCAGATGTGGCAGCCTTGCAAAAGGATTTGAATAAACTAGATGGGCAAATGAATTGGGGGTAACGGTTTAATGCACCAAAATGTAGTCAAGTCTTGAAGTCTGGGATACATTGATTGGAGGCTGCATACTTGATTAGAGGAGTTATACTGGAGGAATTAGGAGAGACAAGAGATCTCAGTGTGACGATTAATAGAAAACTGAAATTCAGGGAACATATTGCAAAGGTGGTGAAGGTAACCCAGAGGATTGCTGCAATACTGAGAAGGACCCTAACCTGTAGAGATAAAAGAATTATAGTTCCATTGTATAAGACCCTGATCAGACAACACTTAGACTATTGTTCTCAAATTTGGTCCCCAGGATTTGAAGGGGATGAATTAACTCTGGAAAGGGTAGAGAGGCAGATAACAAAGATGGTTTCATGACTGTACAATGTTAGCTATGAGGATCGGCTGAGGGAACTGTGGACTACAGAGTTTGGTAGATAGAAGAAAGAGAGGTGATATGATTAAGACCTTTGAACTGTTGAGATGTAGTTACAGGGTTGACACTGAGTTCTTTTGCTTGGCAAACAGTGGGAAGGAGCGATGACAAGGGGCCATTCCTTGAAGTTATGAAAGGAAGCTGTCAGCAAGAGGATGAGGAGTTGTTTCTTTGCATGGAGGGTGGTCGAACTGTGGAATGCATTGCCTGATAGAGTGGTGAGAGAAAGAACAGTCAATGAGTTCATGGAGTGGTATGATAGACTTTGTGCTTCCTAGGAAGGTCCTCCCACATTGAGTCTTTTGACTCCATGGAGACCTGAATAATAATCTTGCTAGTTCATTCTCCTTGATTACATGATACACTGAGTATAGTACAGTAGTTGAGGGATCACATGGATATTGTAAAAATCTCACATAATTGTAATATACTCAATTGTTGTTTTTTTACAGTATTATATATACTGAGCATAAATTTCATAAAAATATTTAAATTTTCTTATATGATAAAGTAAATAAATATATATTTCTTTACATTTAGTAATGCAACAATGCACATTAGTATTATCGCAATCACCATGTGGTTAAGCAGTAGCCATATAAAGGAGACTTTAATCTATTCTAGTAGTAAACCTGCTTATTGTATCTTATAATCCTTCGGGATTTACTAGAAATAATGTTCCATGTATATTATCATATGTTTGTTTACTTATGCCATGCTCTATTACAACATGCGAGCACTCTAGCAATGGCAGCCATGTTGCCACCAGAGTTTTGCTTTTAATCTTGGTAATGGGCATGTATCAATTTTTAAAAACAGCTGTTGCTGGCTAATGAGAATGTCAGCAAGTAAAGAAGCAAGATGGAGAGAGCTGGAAAGGAAGAAAAAAGAACTGAGTTTTAATTCTGTGATCACGGAAAAGTTTTCATAAGAATCTTTGTCTACTCTCCAATGAGGAACCACGACGTTAACAATTGAAGGACAGTATAATGTATCAAGCCTTCATATATTAGTGAGAATGTTATGTGTTTAACGAAAAGCAAGTGGTGTATGTTCCAAGGAGCAAGATGGAATCTGCAATAAAGTTCCTTTTATTGGAATGCATTTAGAACTGCTTAATTAAATATATTCCTATTGTCTATGTGATTATTCTTTATGCCTACTTCAGCAAAAGGAAGGAAAGATGCATTAAGGAAATGTGCTTGTTAGAAGATGACGTATGCAAGTATATTAGTCGAGTAAGATCTTTTAATTCTTTTATAGCTGTTCAGAGAAATTTGAGAGGCAAGACTGAGGTAAGAATGAGTGGGTAGAAATAAATAAAATAAAGAAAGATAACAACAGGACAGTGCAGGAATAAATGTTGCATAGTCAACAGAAAGTACAGAATTTTAGCTGAATGCAGTGTTAATTAGGGGTTACTGTTGCAGTGACAGATATGATCATACTGCACCAAGCCAAAGGTTACAGCAGTACTCAAGGTAATAATAAGAGATAAATTAGTATATGTCATGCACAAAAAGCAATTTAAAAAAAAAAAATTAAGTTAATCAAACCAGTATCTGCATTTAAATAGAATATACAATCAAATGTGGTTGTATAAATTAACCCTTTTACAAAGTTAAAAACTTCAATTTATCCAATCTGGTAAGATCTGCCTGAGGATATGTAGTACAGATAGATTAGTAAAAAAATCATTCCTTTCTCAAGTGAAGTAGTGGCACTCCACCAAAACATGACAAATAGTGTGATGCATGTTGCACTGTTCACACATAGGTGGATCATAAATCCATAGTAAATATGAATGTGTAAGATGACTGTGATGCAAAGCCTAGCAAGAACAATTTCCTCTCTTCTGTTTCTACATCAGCTAGAGTGGCAGTGCTTAATTTCAGGCTCAATCTAGTGTAATTTGTTCATCAGTGCTTCCTGCTACGATGACTGCATTAGGTAATTAGCTTCAATCTTATAAACCGTCTATAGACTGTATATGAAACTGTCAAACAGCATTAAAAAAACTATGAGCCTGATCAAGCAGCTGCATCTGCAGTTTCTTTTCACTTATTCCAACATGGCTGGGAATCCAGCACAACTGAGCATCAAAATCAAGGGTCTTCATTTTGTATAACAGTTGTAAACCCTCACAAACCACCAGATATGGATTATACACAGGAGAGGAGATGGCCTACAAAGAACTCAATGTGCTTGTATAAATTATACTTTTGGTAGCAGTTTTCTTTTATATGCACAGGTGCAAGCTGAATGGCATGCAACTCTACCATATAATTACTGCAATCATGTAGGATCTGGCTGGATATAGTAATATCAGGAAACACAGCAGCATAGCCAAATGAGGTCTCAGATCTTGAACAATCAGTATAGATGGGCAAGAAATCAGAGTGGACTGCTCTCCATCATCTGTCTATTTGCAGTTGTTGAATTAAACAACTGCAAGTATACAGATGATGGAGTACAAGATTTCTGTGGTTGATAAAATGAGAGGTTGCAGAATGAAGTGCAATACAAACCTGCCATGGAGGAATGCCGATGTTTGGTGCAGGTAATGTCAACATTCATGCCAATAGTGTGCATAATCTCTTTAACACACATACAAAAAGGAAGTATGGCAGTCTGACGTGTGTGATATTGAGCTTCCCAATGCAGAGAAAAGATACTAGTCCACATAGAATGCTCTGGAAGGGGTTTTATTTTTAGGGCATAGTTAAGAGACTGTTTCTCTCTATGTGATAGAGTTTGTTCATTTGTTTCAACATAAAGACTGAGGGGCGATGTGCAAAAGGCACCAGTAGCTATCCATATACCCCAATGATGGATGAGATCCATACATTGCAGGCTGCTCTGCCTTGCAGAACCATAGACTTCATACCCATAATCCAGCTTTGAACGTATATAAGTGCATGATACAACAGCTAAGATGAAGCAATGAAAATCAATCCACACCTCATTCTGCAGAGGATAGAGTGCAAAGATTCAATGCTCTCTTGCACTTTTCTCTTAGTTGACAAGTGTGTGCAATGTTTTCTGTCAAAGTGGATTACGAAGAACTTAGCTTCTGTTGCTACTGCAATAATGGTTTGTCCCATTCTTAACTCAGGATTTTGGGTGCATTTTCAGCAGAAATGTACACTGACATTTTTCTCCTGCTGAAAACCTGAACCCATTATTAAGAGCCCATGGAGAGATACGATCAATTGCTGATGAAGATGACTTTCAATTACCATCATACAGAGAAATGTTACAAGAGTGACAGAAAATTGCAGTCATCAACATACAGAGCATTGCCTACAGCAGAAGGAAGCTGTTCAGTGATTGAGTCAACTTTGATAGCAAATATTGTTATACCTAAGACAGAGCATAGCGGAACACCGCTTTTCTTGATGATATGGTTGAGATAGCATACTTCTCACTTACACTTGGGAGACTCAGCTACAGTGTTTAATAAATACAAGGTATCCTCTGAGACCTAGGTTATAGAGGTCTTTTAATATGCCATATCTCCATGATGTGTCACAAGCTTTTTCATGTCAAAGAACTCTGAAAACAGATGTTCTTGTTTCAAGAATGTGTCTCTTATACAAGTTCCTAAACAAACCAGAAAAGATCACTGCTTTCAAAATACCAAAGACGTCTAGCCCTAACCACATTCTCCAATATTTTACAAAGACAGCTGGTCAGAGCGATAGGTTGATAATTGTTCACTTGTGTTGGATCCTTGCCTGGTTTTGGGATGGCAATGACAGCTGACTTGTGTCAAGAATCCAGAAACTCTTCCTCTGTAAATGAGTATTCTGTTGTATATTAAGAGCAGACAACCCACAAATGATGAAAAATGTTTTAACATCACATAATGGATGTTATCAGGACCCATTGCACTAGGGCTGGACAGGTGTGATGTGCCTTTTATAGGTTAGGCTTCTGTCCAAGCTCACTCCGAGGTATTTCGAGTGAGGCGCGTGTTCTACCATTTTTCCACAGAAAGAAAGGATGTTCTTTCAAGAAAAGGGTGTTCCCCTATGCTCTGTCTCAGGTATAACCTATAAAAGGCACATCACCAACCTGTCCAACAATATTAAAATGAGAAACATCATTTCAAGGCTTGCTGGATCAATCTGGGGTTGTGGTGCAGAAGTTCGTCTGCACTAGCCCTCACAACAGAATATTGTGCCCGTTTGGGAAAGAAGTGTGCACACTAACATTATAGACACCCAGCTAAACTCTACCATGACACAATTAGTGGGATAGTGAAAAGCAATCCTCTCTCTCTCCTGTCCTATCTAATATTGCTCCACCAAACATACGGAGAAGACAAGCCTCTACTAAAGAATTTAATAAAGCAATGAGCAACCCACTCTTGCCCCTGCACCAGACTCTCATAAATCCACCTAGTCTTCGCCTAAAATCTAGAAAGCCTTTCTGGTCCATGGGCAAACTCTCTTCAGTTGCCCTGCCATCAACAACTGACATGTGGAGAGAATACTGGTCCAACAATCTTCCAACAAACGGCTTCCTGGTAGAAGATCCCTGTGCTCCACAGCCTGGTTTTGCTCTTCCTATGAAGATTTGGTCATCTATCAACAGGATCAGAACTAACCAGAATAGATGTGGCTACCTATTACATAAATGGAGGCTGTTAGACCACCCTTATTGTGATTGTTCTCCCGTGGCTCAGACGATTACTCATACTGTGAATGACTGCCCAAAGCACAAATTTCACAGTGGTGGCCTACAGGACATCCACAAGGTGACGGATGAAGCCTTGGATTGGCTTTCCAGACTGGACATTGATTTGTAGCTATTTTTTATTCCTTTTGCCATAAGAATAAATAAATAAAATACAGTAGGGTGAAACAATAAAAGAACTCTTTATAGTTCCTCAATAACAAATGATTGATTGTATGGCTCAAGCTCATTGGTAGAAAAATTAGCTGCTGTTTCCCTTGCTGCTCTTTCAATATCAAAAATTCAGGAGGATATGAAGCTGTTGCTGAGTTCTGGCAAAATTTTCTCCCAAAGTGTCTGCAATAGCTTTGGAGTCAGCAATAACACTTCCATTATGGTCTAAGGTAGACAAATAGTGTGTTCTGTATTTACATTTCATTTTCCAGATTTTATCCCATAAAATTTTTGCACTGATTGTTTGATTAATCAACGATGTAAACTGGATCCAAGATTGTTTTTGACTCTCATGGCTCACATAACATGCTTCGACCCAAGAATGTTTAAAAGCTGAGAACTTGAATATGGTGGAGTATCTATGAAATAAACCCCATATGCTGTCTTGATGTTTTTTTGCCCACTTTGCACTCTGGGTTCCACCAAGGCTTTGGTTAGAGTGGAATGTTTAAAAGCTGAGAACTTGAATATGGTGGAGTATCTATGAAATAAACCCCATATGCTGTCTTGATGTTTTTTTGCCCACTTTGCACTCTGGGTTCCACCAAGGCTTTGGTTAGAGTGGAAACCAAGATGATGTTTTTGGAATTGAGGGTACTGCTGCTTGGACAATACAATCTGTTACATGCTATACCGATAGGTGTTTGACTGACTGTTTCAACATTAAATTTTGGAGAACACCGTTCCTGTGAAGACCGCATGTAAATAACAGGAAAATTATTGCTTCTGCATATATTCTCTTTGGTATCCAATTTGAATAGTGGGAAAATGGCAGGGGAGCAGGTTGTAAGATCTATTGCAGAATATAAGTGGGTAGGCATATAGAAGAACGTATTGAATCTATTATTCAAAAGCGAGAAGTCATTATTGTTAAGATTCCTTCAATGATGCAACCTAGTCTGTTTGCATTGCCACTACCCAGTGTTGTGCCCATTAAAGTCACCTATACGAAATATAGGATCAGGCAGCTGCAAGATAAGGTTATCAAGATTGATTTATTGCAGAATATAAGTGGGTAGGCATATAGAAGAACGTATTGAATCTATTATTCAAAAGCGAGAAGTCATTATTGTTAAGATTCCTTCAATGATGCAACCTAGTCTGTTTGCATTGCCACTACCCAGTGTTGTGCCCATTAAAGTCACCTATACGAAATATAGGATCAGGCAGCTGCAAGATAAGGTTATCAAGATTGATTTCATTTAACTCAGCACCCGGTGGTAAATAAATCGAACATACTGTAACAAGAAATCCCACAGATAGGCACATCCAGAGCAGTAGTAAGCTGGACAGGATAGAAAGGAGGGAAGGAGACCCACTGCAACACCCCTGATCCTTGTAGGCAAGCTCATAGCTGATTGATCCTGGTAGGGCCATCCAGGACTGCTGGTCTTGCTGAAGCACAGGCCCAAGTAGTACAAGACTACCAGAATCTCCCTTTCTGGATGTTGTAGGGTCACAGCGCACAGCAACAGGGTACTGGATCCTAGTGATGGTCTGGGGGGAAAAAAAAAACTCAGGAGAAGTAGAGTAAATACAGGAAGAGAAGCAGAGGAAAAGAGGAAGGGTGAAAAGGGCCAGTACCATTACTGGGAGGTCTCCCTCTACCACAAACAGGTGCCCCACGAGGAGAGATATAATATTTGATGTTATCTCTCAGAATAGAGCTTAACTGCGAGTTAGAGTTGGAAAGATTTTCTTTGAGTTCATACTATGTAATCTGAAATGAATATATAGTTGTACTCTATATTTAATTAGAATTTAGGAGTTAGATATACACTATCTACCAATAACTGCCAGGACTCCTCTGTTATTTGAAATTATGGAACATTTCAGGTTTGTATAAAAACTAGTATACAAGCAGAATTTCATCATAACAGTTGAATACAGGTGGTATGGCAACACAATGCAAACTCAGTGACTTTGACAGAGGTGTAATTGTGGGCCGTTACATTAGTGGCATGTCCATACGTGCCACTGCTGCTCAACTGGAGCATCCAAAATCAACAGTTAGAGATGTGATCAAAAAGAGATGTTCTGCATCAGTAGTGCAGGAAAACACCCAAGGTGGCCACCAAAAATGACTGACAGAGACAGGAGAGTGTGTTAAAATGGGCGGTATGCAAAACTGGCTACAATTGGCACCACAGACCATCCGTGATGAGTTCCAGAGCACTGGTTAACCATGGTGAGCACTAATAATGTACAAAAAGAACTTCATTTACTGAGTTTCCATGGAAGAGCATCAGCACATAAGCCAAACATCACAACATTGAACAAGGCAGCTTGTCTGGCCTGATGTAAAGAGCATGTGAACTGGATAATTGACCAGTGGAGCAAGGTACTCTGGAGCAATGAATCAAGGTTCACCTGTTTCCAGTCTGATGGTAGGGTGGGGGGTGGAGGCAGCCTGGTGAACACTTGTTAACACAGTGTGTTGTTTCACATTAAAGTTTGGTAGTGGAGGAGTAATAGTGTGGGGTGCATTCAGCTAGTTTGGAGTGGGATCACTGGTCGTTGTCCATGGTTCCATGAAGGAAGCTCAGTACCTTGATATTCTGGATCAGGTGCTGCCTACACTGTGGAGTTTTTATGGAACAGACCCATGTTACTATCAAGATGACAATGCCCCATGCTACAAAGCTGCAGCTATTATGGAATGGTATGAAGCGATGGGTGTTAAACTACTGCTCTGGCCTGCGCAGTCCTGGCCTAAATTCCATCCAACACCTGTGGGACGAATTGGAGTAGTGATTGAGGTCCAGCGGAGCATGTACCCGATCTGCCACTGAACTTAGTGCTGCTTTGATGGAGGAATGGAGACAAAATTCCACCTGATGTCTGCCACGCATTGTGGAAAGCCTCCCTCAAAGGGTGCAAGAGGTGATCAAAGACAAAAATGACATACCCAATATTAGGGTTCATCTGTGGTGTCAATAGTAAATTGCTAAAGTGTCTGGGAAATTATTGGTAGATAGTGTATATAAAATATTAGAATTTACCAATTACAATTCTTTAGAGAATATGAATGTTAGATCTCCTTAGAGAGACAAAGAGAATCACTTAATATGTAGAATTGAGTCTATTGTATATATTTACATGTTTACAGTAAATATTTTAATTTTTTATATATTTGAACTTCATTTTTAGGATAAACACAACATACTAATTTTGAAGTCAATGAACCATCATGGGTGGGTATGAATCTGAAACATTCTAACCAACCACTAAACAAAATCAAAAATATTGTTATCTTACTCTCCACGATGGACTATAACTAAAAGGACTGGTTATATAGTGCAAAGATGAGAGTAGAAAATAACTGATGTAGTTGAGTGACAGAAATAGCATAAATGGCACAGTCTCTTTACAAGATAACAATATGTATCTATTATGGGTACAAACTAGGAATCTTATGGATCTCTAACAATAGTACTTGCTTGCTAGGTGTAGGGTTCAAAATCACTGCAGATATCTGCTTATCTTTTGGATGCGATGTTCCCATATTTTTTCATTCAGGAACATTAGCCATGTACTATATAATATTTGACTTGAAAGGAAATACACCAGACATCAGTATGTTAACAATTTATTTAAAGGAACTATTAAACAATTATCTTTTTTTTTTTTAAAAAAAAAGATAGATGTATTTAATTTTATTTCATTAACTTCATCAAATACAAAACATTTTGCAAAGTTCATCTGACAAATCATTTTATATTCAACTATAAGATGAAGTAATATTTATAATAAAAGATAAATAACAATAAAATAGGTAGGTAACATAGTACAATCAGTCTTTGAAATTGAATTGATTATGATAAAAAATGACTTAAGCCACTGACTTGTCTGGATTCAACATATATAAAAAATAATAATAATATAATATATATATTGGTCATGAATGAATATGGTGACATCATAAACTTCATTATGTTTCATTTCAAAAACAGCAGGTCTAGTTTTGGTAAAATTTCTATAAATCTTTTTCAAGTCAGTTTATTTCTCTTTGGCAAATATATGACTAGGAATCAAAATTACTAATATAAAGCAGAAGACAAGCTCCTCTTTGGAGCATAAGATCAAAATTAAAAGAGTAATTGGAATTAAAGTTTTAATTCCAAGTTAAAAATCATGAATATTTGTTTTATAGTTCAGGACAGATTTTGCAAAATTTTGTAAACAATATAATAAAACAAAAACTATATGAAATTTAACAATGCAATTTTCATCAAACATTTGTTTAGTAAATTGATGCTTCAATACAAATTTACATATCAGACCGTATCCCATGAATCTTTATTATTACAGGAAGCATAACTCTCTCTCTCTCTCCAACATAATTTCATATGTATATACATGCAACAACATATACATATATATATATAGAGGGAGAGAAAATAGGATGGAGGGATCTCTTGACATGGTGAGAGGATGATTACTTGGTAACATACTGGAAGGCACACGTGTCTGATATATGAATGCAAAGCTTCTTCCCATGAAACAGAAATATGCACAGTTGTAACTATGTAAAAAGTAATATTTATGCATCTTTCCTCAGAACCATAAACTGGGTGGGTGGGTGGGGGAATGCTTACTTATACATAAAACATTCTTCTATGCAGCATCATTTTTTTAGCTGGAAAATATATTTGAGAAGAAATTATTGCTTTTATCTATTATGTATATTCTGTGTCTTCTAATTTAATGGAATTATTAGAGCACAAAGAGAAATAATTAAATGGTAAGTTTAATTAAGAAATAATTAAACATGCTATTGAATTATTTCTCTTTGTGCTGTAATAATTCTATTAAATTGTAACATCAGTGTAAACCAGTAACTATGCCTAAATACTCATCTTCTGACTAATTTTTATACCACCTGACAAACTTATATATTCATTTTGTATTTTTGGCATAAAACTTGCACTTTATAATAGCATTTCCCCACCTATCAATGACATATTTTTGTTAACCAACTTATGTAAATTCTTTACTTTCCAAGCAAAATTTGCTGAGTTTCACCTTGATCATCTTCAGGGCAGAACAGAAAAAACATAATGAATAAAATTACTACAATGATGTAATGTATGCATTTTAAAGCAAAAGGAAGGCTTAGTCAGAACTACAATCAATGTTTAGTATGAATAAGGAAGTCTCTGGGCCTGTTTGGATGAGTGGATATCATCTCTGCTCTCCAACTAACAGGCTCTGTCTTGAATTAAAATGTAGCATATATGTTTGAAAATTTTCAAGTGGTAGATGATGTTCAATGACTAGTGGGAGATCCTCATCCTGTTTACAGGTCTGTAGTGCTACAAAAAAAAAAGTTTCATATTTGGCCTCTAGAGCAGAGTTTTTGCATTATCTAACTCTTGGACCATCCACTTACACTATGTGTTACAGGTTTCTGATTGCTAACTGGTGGAATTAATTAATAAAAACTACGTGGGATGTTTAAATATCAGAAAGTCTTAGACAGTCATTTCTATTTAGATGCATTTTGTCTAACAATGCTTTATAGCATTTTTTATGTGATCTTTCTAACAGAAAAGAGGTTTTTTTACGAGAACTTTGCTTTTGTTCCAATGAATACTATAACTACAATGAATACTGTGACCAGAAAAAAATCACATGATGGGCAGCACTCGACTTGCCTTTGAAACCTCACATAATCTTGATGTTCATTTAAGTACACAAAAGGGAAGTCAGCAATTTGTGTGTGTGTGTGTGTGTGTGTGTGTGTGTGTGTGTGTGTGTGTGTGTGTGTGTGTGTGTGTGTGTGTGTGTGTGTGTGTGTGTGTGTGTGTGTGTGTGTAGATATATATACACATCCACCCACTCTCACACACACACACACAACAGTATATGCTACAGAAACCCCTGATGATGTCTGCATGAGATCATGGAACCTATCTTCTTTTAAATAAGATGGTAGGTTGGCCTGAAGATTTACAGAATGCAAGAGCTTGCTAAGTTTTAAGATGAATCTTGGATACACAGAATGGAAACCCTACATCTTCTCAAGGCAACTAGGAGTGAATGAAGATTGTAGGCATTTATTACCTTCTCTACAAGGTGAAAATTATTACAGAAAAAATATATTTAATGAGTTATAATTCTTATTCAGGTGTAGAGCACAATACATGAGCTTCATACCAGTGTTTTAATGTATCCAACTTTTGATATGGTTGACTACTTCTGGAAAGGTCTTGTTAAACATCTGATAGCATTAGGGCTATCAGAAAGGAAAGTTCACAAGGACAGAATGGAACAGCAAGTTAAATTCATATAACAAAGATTTAATACATGAGAAGTTACAGACAAACTTGTAATCCACCAAGTGAATTACAATGAACTACTGCCAGACTATATGCCAGAATATTACTGCCAGACTATATGAAAGTTACTACTTGCTGTAGTGACTTTCATATAATCTGGCAGCAATGTTATTGGGCTTAGACCGAAGAACTTTTTTTTTTTTGGACTTTTATATTGAGTGAATTCATTATAGTGAGAGCCATTGCATTTTGCATTTACTATATTTCTATAAAACAGCGTTTTTTTTTTAATCATGATTTTTTAAAGTGCAACTGTTTTGCTATATCCACACTTACTTTTAATTTTTTTATGTTTTATATTTAATTTCTTTATTTTCCCTCATACTCTGTTTTTTATTTATAGCAACAGGCATGGCACTCTAAATTATTGAGATATATAGGTAACGAAACTTGGAATTTAGTCTTTCCAAATTCCAGAATTATCATTAACTTGATAATGTTATAATGCCAGTCATGCTGCTGCAAAAATTTCTGACCCATTTAAAGATTCGGATTTCAGAGGTATAATTTCTCAATTTATCCATCTCAAGTCTCAGATTAAAGTGCAACTGTTTTGCTATATCCACACTTACTTTTAATTTTTTTATGTTTTATATTTAATTTCTTTATTTTCCCCCATGCTAATGTGAATGAAGCTTAGTAAATAGCATTAACAAAATAATACGCATCAATAAGAAAAGGTCATATTTTATCCAGAATTATCATTAACTTGATAATGTTATTATGCCAGTCATGCTGCTGCAAAAATTTCTGACCCACTTAAAGATTCTGATTTCAGAGGTATAATTTCTCAATTTATCAGATGGCGTGGTGCTCTAAATTAAGATATATAGTAATGAAACTTGGAATTTAGTCTTTCCAAATGCAGTGCCAAAATTGCTGATTAAATTGAACAATAAATTCTAAGTGAGGAAAAAAAACAAAACAGAACAATCTGTAAAAATGGTTTTCAGATAAATGCTCCAATTCATTCTGTGGAATTACACTTCCCTAGGAAGTAAGAAAGCTCCAGTTCTTCCATAAAATTCAAAAAACACTGTTTTTGAATTTTATGCACTAATAAATTTTATATAATTTATAAATGTGGTAAAAAAAAAGAAAAGCTAAACTCATACTTTATTTCTTTCTTACTAGATTATATCCATGAGACTTGGATGACAATTTTGCCTAAAAATAAAGTTTTGCAAGTTTTATCTATTTAAATATTACTGATTACAATAACTATAGAATAACTTTTCTAAATAACTTCTTTTATGTGTATATGTGAAAGGAAGAATTTTACACACACACATACACACAGAGAGAGAGAGAGAGAGATAATGCTATCTTTCTATTAGTTATTATAAACAAATTTATCAACGATTTACATTTTAATGCAATATAAAGTGCTATATAAAAATGCAACATGAAGTGTTATTTTTGAATTTATTCAGTACTTATAAATGTAATAAAAAATGATCTAGTACTATTAAGTGTAATATTTTCATCACTGTACAATTTCTTATTAATTTTTTAGAAAAAAATTTAAAAATATTAAAATATTTATTAAAATAATTTTTTTAAATAAAAATTTATTTAAAAAATACCCCATTCTAGTCCACAGAAGCTAACATTGATGACATAACATACCCCTAGTAAATAATATCAACAGTATGACATGCACTTAAATACATGTCAGCTGATGTTTGCCCACATATGTCATTGCAGGCTATAGGTCAATCTTAGAATAGGCCTTAATATACAAAGTCCAAACAAACACAATATACCAGCCACCACAACATATAAAAAGTACAACTAACAATCTATATTAGAAGAATTATCAATGAAAGTAGAGACTAATCAGTGAGCAGTGGCATTATGCCATCTGTATTAATAAAAAATTGCTGCAGTCACCATCGCATTATTAAAATCAACAATGCATCACCTACTTCCTTTGGTACAGTAATCTCTGTCTACAGAGTGAAAGCACTGCTATGGGATCTCTAACCTTTGTTACGTTCTTCATGAAGCAAGGATGAAGATAACCACATACCTTACATCCAGGATTATCTGATATGTAATCATTGCTTTCTCATGTTACAATTTATTAGCAGAAATCCATTTGAAAACTGAGTGAATGAGGATGGACCAAAATTTGGACTTAGTGTCCAGACTGTATTCTGTATTAGCTGTAGCTTAAACTATTGGATCATCATCATTGTACAGAAGTTTGATTATACAACTCCATATTGATGATATAACATAATCAGCTATTATATGGCTGTGGCATCATATAGTTGATACAAGGTCCCTGCTTTCATCACACAAATACAAACGTGAAAGATCAGATACCAGAACAACCTCAACAGACATGAAGAATAGACATTGTCAATGTGCCAAAAATCCAAAGAAGTGGAACTAGCAGAGAAATTACAGAAATATCATAATTGATAACAACTGGCATTAATAAAAGGTGATATTCTTGTAAATGATAAGTTTACATGATGATGATTTAAGTAGGCAGCTTTGAACAACTCTTTACTTTTGCAGGAGGTTTGAAGGTTGCCTTGATGTTGTATTTATGTAGTATTCTATCTTTTTTTTTTTTTTTTTCCCCTGATATTCCCCTAATGTATGGCATGGCTATGGCATTCTTGTAATCTTTTTTTTTTTTTTTTTTTGCTTTTAATGGTATTATGGTGGAGGAGCTTGTGAACTCTTTTTTTGTTATAGCCATTTTTTATAAACATTTGTCTAATAATTTCATATTCCTTTTTCAGCAAGTGTTGAAAAAGGAATGCGATTGTTAGGGCTCTATGTTTGAGGGTGCTGATGCCCCCTAGTTTTTGTGTTGGATGGTGATATGAATTTTTGGGTATGTATTGGCCTTTGTGTGTGTGTGCGCGCGCGCGCACGTGTAGGTTTGCGATAGACCATGAATGAAAGGCAGCCTGGAAGAAGATGTGTGACAAGTGTGTCTAGAAAATGAAGTGAGTTATTGTTTTAAATTTGAGTGGTAAACTGGATACATTTGTGGTGGCTTAGGAATGTATTTAATGTTTCACAGCTGTGGGACCAACATTAAGGCAACCTTCAAACCGCCTGAAAAAGTAAAGCGTATGCTCAGGTCATTCAAAGATCTCCTTCCCTATTTTGCCCACCCAGGGGTTTATAAAATTCAGTGCACTTGCAAACTACCCTACATAGGGGAAACAGGATGCACCATCCCAATTAGAAAAGGCAAACACAAATGCCACATTAAATTCCTCCACTATGGTAAAACAGGCCTGTCAGACTATGCACTTACACATCACAGAATCAACTGGAAAGCCACCAAGTCCCCACACCACACTAAAATCTGGTTAGAAAGAAAGTTCAAGGAAGATTGTGAGATGCTAAAACATCATCTGAATATCAACAAGAATAGATTAGTAATTCCAAGAATCTGGAGGACCCATCTGCAACTTATATAGCATCCAGAACATGGCAGAACCCCAGCACAAGAAAACCTTAATATACGAGGACTATAGAGATGCGTTTAATAATGTAGTTCCACTATAAAACTTTTTATATTTTTTTTATCATTTGTATATTATTATATTTATAATATATATATAAGAAATTTATTTTATTTTGATAATTTATTTTTGTGTATAATTTTTTATTTATTAGTTTTTTTTTTCTTCACCAGAAGTCAGGTTAGGATAAACACAATTGACAAAACATTTAGATTTATCATACTTTTGTTTTTCCTCCTATCCACCAACCTCTATAATCAACATTCCCTGAAATGCTCTGCATAACCAACACTCCCAAGTCCTAATATCACTTTTGTTATTTATCTTTGGACCCTCTCTAGTGTTTTCCACATCACAATGAAAATGAGGCAGCCAAATATGAATACAGTAGTCCATATGTGGTTGGTCCAATGCTTTATATAGAGCCTTGTTCTTCAATCTGTGGTCTGCAGACTGGCACCGGTCCACAGAAATTTCCTAGCGGTCTGCCAAAAATTTCGTCTCTCAGAAACAACACTCCAGCCACATATCAAATTTTCTAACCTCTAAGCAGCAGCAGCAGATGTCGCACTAGTTAAAAATTGTAATTTCATAACATTGGATTTAATAAATAAAATACTATTTAAATTGGTTTATGTTTTAGTCTTAGCTGTCAGCCGGTCCGCGAAATATTTCTCCTATTTTTCCCGGTCCGCAGGTGTAAAAAGGTTGAAGAACTCTGATATAGCGGCACCACCATGTCATCCCTACGTGTCAATCATAGCAGCAATACAATGTGCAGTCTCCGCAACACTTACAATGTACGTGTTGCGGAGACTGAACTTTAGAACTTTAGTTTGCTATTTACCATCATCTCACGATCTCAAATCTCATCCATTTCCTGAAGTACAGCTCCACCAATACAGTATGTAGCCTTGTATTTCAGTACCCCAAAGTGTAACAGCTTGTATTTATTAATATTAAAACTACAACACAACTCATCTGTCCAAGCTAAAAGTCTATGGACAATAAATATCAGAAAGGTTGCAAAATGTTTTTGAGACTATTAGGAAAAGCTTAAAAGTGATGACAGTAATATTCCAAACATTTCAAAAACTGTAATGATGTAAGAAAAAAATAAGGATATTCTTATTATATCCCAAGTTAGCTGGTCTTGGGCATGGACAGCAGGGTTTTTTCCGCCAGTTTATCTGGGGTTTTTCATCCCGCAAGCAGGCAAACTGGCCCCGTGAACACACAGGTTATAGTTATAAATACTTACAACAAAGAAGGCAACGGGAAACCACCTTGCATCACTATCTCCCTAGTAATCAGCTGCAACCCTCTCAAAGAGAGGAAGCCACAGGATTAGGATTAGCTATTTAATTAAACTTGGGAATGAAGCATAAAGATTTTCATACAAGCAGAAATTTCTTTCTGGTCCTTTGGTATAATAAGAATAAAAGACTGTGGGGGAGCCAAAAACTACCATAGTAAACATAAGCATAGCTTTAAAAAGTTTTTATATGAATTAGCATATATAAATAAAATTAGTATGAATATAATAATTCATTAGCTGCTATGAAAATATGTAAATCTGGCAAGAGGTACATAATTAGGTTTAAAAGTACAGTTCTTCATTTAGTGTAAATGATATGGCATATACTCATTGCAAACATCTAGAGATCGTTACACACACACACAAAGTATAAAAATTTTGCAGGATGCATCTTTGAATGGCATTTTATCACAGTTTGATGGTAGCAGTGGATTTACAGTACAATACAGCAATAATTGCATATCAATCTTAATTTAAAGGCAATATTTCAAATACTCTATCAAAACCTCTGATCACTTTTTGAAGTAATGCAAAAAAAAAAAAAAAAAAAAAAAAAAAAATTGGATTCAGACCATTTAGAGGTGTTACACACTAATAGGCAACAACTGGGATTAAATGTATTCTTCAAAGGGTTACCTATTGACATTTGAGACATAGAAAGGGATAATCTACAGGGTGTGTTCGGGATAAATTTGACATATTTATAATTAATTATATTTTTCCGTAAGTTACATGTATTAACACACACTTCTCTGCATTTAAAAGTTTGGACCCTTCTTCATTCATATACAAGATGTCAGAAAGGATGGATAGCTGGAACCCACCTGAATCATGGAAGAGAATAACTTGTATCATGATGATTCGTGCCCGCCATCAAAATAAGGATATTACGACTGCTGCCCAATGCTCCCTGAATACAGTAAAAACAATCAGGCATGAACTAGAGACTTGCAATGGTGACTACGAGGATGTAGCAAGAAGAAAGATCCCTAGTAGACGATCTGATTGCGTTCGTACAGCAGAATTCCTCGCAAATCTGCAGGAACAGGTGTTGAAGAACCCTGGCATTGGAATTCGGGCTTTGTTCGTGGAGTTGCTAACTGTAGTCAAGCCCTGGATAACAAGGGTAGCCAATGGTAGGCCGTATGTATGGCAGCAGGATTCGGCCCCTTGCCACACCTCTGGGAAAAGTCAAAAATGGTTGTCTGAAAATTTCTACGACTTCACCAGTCCAAATGTTTGGCCTCCAAACTCCCCAGACCTTAACCCCATGGATTATTTTGTATGGGGCGCAGTTGAAAAAGACACCAATCGCACTTCCAGTAATACAAAAGCCCAGTTAATGGATAAAATTAAAACAGTTTTTGCGGCCCTTCCCAGGGAGACTGTAGCATCAGCTTGTTCAAGGTTCCGAAGCAGAATTGAAGCTGTGATCGATGCTAATGGTGGTTATTTTGAGTAAATCTTGTTGATAGTATTGTAATTAACTCTGCCTGTAATGTTTTTTTGTCAATTCATTAAATTTAATAGATACAAAGAAGATTTTCTTTTTCCTTACGAAACTGTCAAATTTATCCCGAACACCCTGTATATGGCATATAGAACATGGATAAATAACATCAAGACAGAACAATTAGCATTACTCTAAAAGCAAGTAGGAATATGTCTGTTGGCAGTTTAGTGGGCCTCCAACAATGAGTCTGCTGACTCCAAGGAGGTTACTAAAATAATAATAATCTGTTTTGTGTGAGTGAAGTGTGAACAGACATGTTTAGGACACTGATATAGAGAAGTAAATTTCTATAAATAATCTTTTTTGGCCATATTTACAATAGGAAACAGTGCTGACAATCTACTGAATGCTATTCATTCAGTAGATTGAATGAATGTCCTGTTTTCTGCCAGAGGAACTTTTGCAGATTGTATGATTGATTATAGTTGAAGGAGGTTGGAACTTTTATATAAATAAATAAGTAAAATTAGTTATTTCAGCCTTTGGAAAAATAATAATTTCCATGCATATTACATGGCTGTATTTAAAAATCACATCAAAATTGAAATTATTCATGTTTCATTCTAGTATTTGCCTATGACAATCTAATCTCACCATGAAGCATAAACCCTTTGTGCTTCTCACATAAATGGCACACATGAAGCATAACTATTTTTTATTTTTCATATGGTCAAATTGACATGAATTTTGTAGCATGGGTTGCATAAGCCACAAGACAGCACACCCAACCTAAATGAGCATGAGATGCCACTGAGATATATATATATATATATATAACTGCAATGACTAAAAATGAATGGTACTTAAAAAAAAAAAAGAAAATTCAGTTACAACATTCATCAATGAACAAATGCATATACAGAGAGAGAGAGAAAAAAGAGGGGGGCATGAAACAAGTAAGCAATTCCTTTTAAATAAATAACTTTAGAATAATTGATACGTTCACTATTTCATTTTAAGATTCCAGAATTATATACATAATTACTGACTAGTATTTAATGCCAAACACTTTTCTGAAACAATTACAAACATTTCTTAGACTAACTACTCTTAACCTATAGTTTAATGAGATCACTCAAATCATTACATATTATTATTTCCAGTTATATTAAAATCATATACAGTATAAGACTAGGAAAATATTTGCTAAAAACATTATGTTTTTATAATATTATTTCTATTTTTTTAAAAAATAATTAAAAAAAAATCTGTTCAACAATGGCTCGCTCATCTATATACATGTTGGAAGTCAAATTCAAAAACAATAATATATAATCTGCTGTCACAGCCACTCATCAGATTTCAGTCTTTTGGAAACCTAGTGGATTTTGAGACTGCCATTTCCATGTGTCATTACCTGTAATGAATTCAAATTTATTTTAGGAAACAGCATTCCACAAGATACTTTTAGATAAGTGTTATAAAATAAATTCAGTGTTATGATATTTTGAACCTGTGGTTCATATAGATCCTTTGGCTAAAATATAAAATAAGCAAGCTTTTTTCAATATGGAACTCTTCATAATAATGAACTGTTTTTTTTTTGGATACAGATGTTTTAATTAAATTAATGAAAGGAAGGCATTTAATGAAATAATGGTATAATGATTTCATACACCTTTAACCTTTGTGGCAATATTCATAATAAACTTCTATATAGAGCATTTTGAAAACCAAGCACTCAAACACAGCCACACTTAAACCGACAGTTGGATTACACTATGTTGATGAAATAAATTAATAACTCTTAAAGATTAAAATGGAGTACTAATCAAAGAAAAAGAACAGATCAAAAGAAGAAGAAGAATAGAATCCTTCTATGCCCAATTATATGATGATTCTCAGAACTTACACCAATATGAAAACAAAAATACAATACTCCAAATGGAAGAAGTTCATTATGCAATTGGCAGCATGAGTAATGGAAAGACAACAGGTGAAGATTAATTACCTTACTAGTTCTAGAAGAATGTGGTGCACCAGTCATGACTATGTTAAGTAAAATTTATACATCATTCATAAGCAGAAGAGAATACCAGAATTGAAATAATGCTATCCTTATTATAGTTTTTAAAAAAGGGAGACAGAGAAGATATTAAAAATTACTGCCCTATCAGTCTCCTTTCAACAATATACAAATTTAAAAAAAAAATCATTAGCAATAGAATACAAACCACCAAGTAGATTTTTGCCAGCCTCCAAAACAAGCAAGATTCAGAAAAAATTACAGAACCATTAATCATACAGGGTGTCCCAAAATTCACGCAAGAACTAATTTTGATAGAAAACATAGGTTTTTAATTAAAAATTGTAATTTCTTATTGATTCATAAAGTATACAGTATAGAGTTATGCATGGAATAGCATATCGAATAAATGGCCTCCACGGCTTTGCTGGCACATATGCACTCTTTTGTTGAAATTTTCCATGACCGTTTTGCATAAATGTGGCTGAATTTCGTTGATACAGTGCTCAATTTCCACCTTCAAGGCATGGGTGGTCGTGGGCTTGTTGGCATAAACCTTCATCATCATAATCAAATTCCTGCCATTTACCCTCAAGGGGTGTACAGGATATGACAGTACTAAATGAAAAAATTACATCATTACTAACTTCCTATCTACAATTTTCCTCCAAATTAGTCTGTTACTTGTCAAGACTCCAACATTATCAGATCTTATATTTCTATCGTCTAAGGCACTTTGTACCATATCAATCCACCTATATCTTGGTATCCCTCTGGGTTGTTTTCCTGCCAACATGGCAGAGAACACTTGTTTTGCTAATCTTTCCTCTCCCATTCTATTTAAGTGACCATACCACCTGAGATTAGCTCTGCTAATGCATTCCTGGATGCTGACAATGTCAAGTTCTTTCCTAATATCCTCTTTTTTTTTTAATATGATATTGCCATTGATGCCATCTGTTCATGCCTCTAATCTTTCTCAGGACTCTCATATTTGCGGTCTCTAGTCTTTGGTCAAGTGTTTTACTTCTGACCCAGCACTCAGATCCAAAGGTTAAAACTGGTTTGAACACTGCCTTGTATACAGCTAATTTAGTGTTCCGACTAATTTCTCTGTTATCAATATGAATTTATTCAATTGACTTCCCACCATACCATCTTTGCTGATTCTGTTGTCTATTTCTATATTTAATTTACCATCTTCAGTAAAAATCGTGCCTAAGTAGCTGAAATGTTTTACTTGTTCCACAGGTTCTCCATTCACAACACAGTTGACATTTTCAATGATTCTGCCTATTTTCATTGTCTTTGTCTTTTTATTGCTGACCTTCATACCATATCTATTACAACAGCTATTCAATTTAGTCAGAGAATCTTGCAAACTTGTAGCGGATTTATTTATAAGTATAACATCATCCGCAGAAAGCAAAGAGCTGACGTTAACATCTCCAATTTTGATATCATGTTTAATACCACTTTCTTTCATAATGTGATCCATATAGATAATGAATAACAGAGGGAATAACGTACATCCATGTCTCACACCAGATTTAACATTAAACCATCTTCCTGTACTTCCTTCAATTTACAACTCAAATAAAGACTAAGTATTGCTTGATATAATGCCCCATTGACGCCATATAACTGTAGCATATTAAATAGCTTCTCTCTTGGCACCTTGTCATATGCCTTTTCCAAATCGACAAAACTTAAATACAGATCTTTGTTATATTCCCATGCTTTCTCGACTATTTGTCGTAAAGTGAAGATCTGATCCTGACAGCCTCTATTTGGCCTGAATCCAGCTTGTTCTTCACCAAGCTTTTCTTCCACAATTCTTCTCAACCGTTTCTCAAGTATAAAACTAGTATTAATCTTACCAAGAACACTCAGTAGGGAAATACCTCTGTAATTCTCACATTCAGTTTTATTTCCCTTTTTATATATGGGTACTATGAGAGCTCTACTCCAATCATCGGGAATTCGTCCCTCTGTCCAGGCTTTCTGAAGTATGCAGTGCAGCCACTGTAAGACTTTTATACCACCATACTTCAGCATTTCTGGTCGTATATCATCTACTCCTGTTGCCTTTCCACATTTCAAGCCTTTGATGGCTTTTTCTACTTCAAGTATAGATATGTATTCCTGACTGCATGCCTGGTCAGTGTTTTTTATCACTGTGCTGTCATCACTGCTTGTTTCATTTAGCAGTTTTTCAAAGTAATTACTCCATACTTCAAGGATATCTTTTTCTCCTGTTTTCATGTCACCTTTATCATCTCTAACTCCTTTTTACAGCACTCTTTCCTCCATTCCTAAGTTTCTTCAACAATCTCCAGAATATTTATTTTGCCATCTTCTTGATATTTATTTTCTATATTCTTGCCAAAGTCCTCCCATGACTTTTGTTTAGCTAGTTTTACACACTGTTTAGCTTTGTTACATTCGTCTCTGTATTCTGTAAGAGTAAAAGCTGACTTATTTGCCAGGAACTTTTGATATGCTTTCTTCTTTTCCTTCACTGCCTCTTTAACTTCCTGTGTCCACCAGGAAGTTCTGATTTTTTTATCCTTGCAGAAAACCTCACCACATGCCTCTCTGGCAGAATCGATCAATGTTTTCTTCAGAGTTTGCCACTGAATCTCCAAGGTTTGATTCCTGTTCTCAAACTCTTTCATTTTCTTTTCAATAATCTTTCTGTATTTTAGTCTACAGTTAACATCTGAGAGCTTCTCAACTTTTATTAGCTTTAAAACTTTCTTACATGTTATTCTTTTCAATATGAAATTCAATTTTATCCTGCTCAAGACTAAATAATGATCACTTCCAATTTCAAATCCTCTCTACACTCCGGTGTCCTGCACCAGGGAGAAAACATCACTATCAACAATAACATAGGCAAAGAGACTTTTCTTATTCCTAGCCTCTTCTCACCATGTGAATTTGTGTACATTTTTCGGTTGGAACATGGTGTTAGTAATAACCAGTCCATGCCCTGAGCAGAAATCCAACAGATATTTGCCATTATTATTAGCTTTGCTCTTTTCTCCAAATTTTCCCAAAATATTTTTGTATGTCTCACAATCATTTCCTACTCTGCTATTTAGATCCCCAACAAGGACCAACTTTTCCTTTTTCATTGTGTCAGTTGCTTTTTCTAAAGAGTCAAAAAATTCCTCCACTTCT
Source organism: Typopeltis vanoorti (assembly GCF_054136105.1). Taxonomy (NCBI): domain Eukaryota; kingdom Metazoa; phylum Arthropoda; class Arachnida; order Uropygi; family Thelyphonidae; genus Typopeltis; species Typopeltis vanoorti. The sequence goes on along the minus strand of NC_143552.1, from coordinate 65,911,281 downwards.
ACCTTAGTAGAACCTTCTGTGGGACCATAGGCACAAATAAGTTTCATTGTCCAGTTCCCCATTCTCATATTTGCCCACATTACTCTACTTGAGACTGACTGACATTCAAGAAGATTAGCCTCGTATTTTGTGTTGAATATTATGGCTACTCCTTCTTTTCCTTGATTGTCATTGCCTGAATATAACTTTTTGTATTTATTGCTCAGAAAGATCTCACCAGTTTTGGTCTTTTTTGTTTCAGTCACCCCTATTATGTCGATCTGGTACTTATCTAATTCCTCAGCTAGCTCCATTTCTTTGCCATTCAGGCTTCTTACGTTGATAGTACCGATCTTTAACTCTGCTGATGTTGAGTTGGGGTTTGTTTTCAGATTTGTTCCAGTAGCTGACTTTTCGCTGTTCACCCCGGTTCCCTGGCGAAAACAACGGGGGCCTTGTTTAACCGGGCGACGCCCCAGCCAGAATGAAATTTTGTCATGTTGTACCATCATTTTTTTATTTTGGTTTAACCAATAAGAATACAGTTTGGTCGGTTAAATCCCAAATTGTCAGCCCATCCTCGTTCGTTCAGTATCAAAGTAGATACCCAACAGGGTGCACCACGAGAAGGTGAGGATTGGACATTAGGTCAGAAGCCCTGGTCGGTTCTCGGCATTCCTTTAAAGGCTATGTGGAGGTCTCCTCTCAGTTATACAGCTTTGACCCTTAAGCACCCCGGGCATAAACCTTAGACTTCAAAAAAACCCCCAAAGAAAAAAGTCCAATGGCGTTAAGTCACATGATCTGGGCAGCCAATTCTGATCACCAAAACAGGAAATTATACCACTAGGAAATGACTCGTGCAGTAATTGAATTGTTTCTCGGGCTGTATGGCATGTGGCACTGTCTTGTTGAAACCACATGTCGTCCACATCAATATCTTGCAATTTAGGCACCAAAAACTGGATTATCATGTAGCAATAGCAAGCACCATTAACTATTATTGCCTTACCAGCCGCATTTTCGAAGAAGATTGAATCGATGATGCCTCCAGCCCAAAATCTGCACCAAACAGTGACACATTGTGGATGCATTTGTTTCTCAACAATCACTCATGGATTTTCTGAACCCCAAATGCGACAATTTTGTCAATTAACGAAGCCATCAAGATGAAATGAGCCTCATCGCTGAAGATGATTTTGTTTGAAAAATAAGCATCCACTTGTAGTTGTTCCATAATCCATTCAACGAACTCTCTCGCTGTGTGTGTGGTCAGTAGGCTTCAGTTCTTGAGTCAATTGAACTTTGTAAGCATAAAGATGCAAATCTTTCGTGAGAATATGCTGTAGAGAGCTTCTCGAAATGCCCAATTCAAGACCACGGTGCCGAATTGATGCTCCTGGACTTTCAGCAACACTCTCACGAACTGCTTCGAGGTTTTCTGTTGAATGACTTGTTGAAGGAAAGGCCAGAGTGTATAAGATCACTAATTGATCCAGTTTCCTTGAATTTTTAATTAATCTTTTCACAGTCGATGAAGTTAAATCACTATTCCGACCATATTTTGTATGAAAATTGCGAACTGTAGCTGCCAAATCTTCATTATTTTTAAAATATTGCTCAACAACGAAAATGCATCGTTCTTTCATGTAGCGCTCCATTTTTAATAACCCTGAACTGTCAGCTGTCACGCTGTCTTTTTTTTTCTCGTTGGCAACACTTTACCGCACAAATGACACAAAATTCACGAAATCTTGCGTGAATTTTGGGACACCCTATATATAGGGAACAAGACAAATAAATACCAAAAATCCTTAGGTCTGACATTTAATGAGTTTGAAAAGGCATTTGATTCAATCTCAACATTAGCTATTTTAGAAGTCCTTAAAAATCAAGGAACTGAAAAAACTTATATTGATATACTTAGCCATATATATAACAATTCCACTGAATCTTTAAAATCTGGAATAGATATGAAATTTTCTATAAAAAAAAAGGGAGCAGCTCTAGGAGAAATTTTTAAAAACCTGGATTTGAAAAATAGAGGCATTATGGTAAACGAGAAAGAACTAATTAAAAGAAACACACATATTAACCACAGTGAAAATTATTTAATTATAAATATTTCATCCTAAGTATCTTAGGACATCATCAGTACAGTAGTTTAAAACAATAATAGGAATAACATACAGTTAGGGCGCATGATTACAATAGAATCTCATTAAACGTGCGTAACGTGTTACAGAAGTAAAAAAAATTATTTAACATAATTTATACTAATTGTATAGATAGAGGAGAGGAGTATGTTGAAGAGGATAACAATTAAATTATACAATTGTAATAATAAACCACATTTTTGCAACCAGTCTCGTTATTTAATAGCCACACCTCATATTTTACATTTTTTAAATTTATTAAATAATGTTTCTTTTGCATCAAATTTCTGTTGTCTTACTTCATTAAATAATAATAAGGTGTTGTACAACCTTATCCCAGTCCTGAAGATACTTTCAGGTGCAAACTTTGTTTGCTCACACTTGGATAAAGGATTAAACTAAATTTATTATATAGATGAAAAAAATAAAAAAATTTCAGAAAATCTGTGGAACAATTAAAAGGACACAGAATACAAATACAAGACGAGAAAACTCAAATAAAATTTTATAAAATAATGGCCACTCCCACTCTGTTATATGTTTCAGAAACATGGACAGTTAAAAAGAAAGATTAAAGTAAAATATAAGCTGCAGAGATGAGATTTTTAAGAACAATTAAAGGATACACAAAATTGGACCATATAAGAAATGAAGACATCAGAAAAGAACTAGATATTTATAACATAAACGAAAAGATCAAAAATATAGAGAGAAATGGAAAGAACATCTATCTAGGATGGAAAGATATCAGGTACCAAAAGAGGTGGATAGATATAGATGAGAGAGAGAGAGAGAGAAGAAGACCAGCGACAAGATGCAAAGACCAGAGAAGTCAGAACAGGCAAATGCTTAATCCTTGAAGAGAAGAAGAGAATATTAGGACTCGCCAGTTTCTGTTTATTCTTTGTACAAAATATTGTTTAAACACGTACTCTTGAAAATGATCTCAATATAGGAATCAATAAGTTGTAGTCAGAGTAAATTAAATTATTTTATCATCACTAAAATGCTTTCAATATCTCCAAAAATAAGACAGGATGCAGGGTTAACAACGTCCCACAAAACAATGAGCCAATGTTTATGTTAATATAATTTAGAAATTAGGAGATAAAATAATTTTTGCCTTACACATTTGTAACAATGTGCGCTCTCCCTTCCAACCAAGTTCTTTTTCTGCTAAAGATGGATCAGCATATAACTCATCTACATCTCCATTTCTTCTCTCTACAATGCAGTATGGTATCTTCTTATCTGCAGCTTTTTCAAAAGCTTTTATTACTTCCAGAACTGAGTAACCTTTGCCTGTTCCTAAGTTATAAGCCTGTAAATATATTATTATATATATAATACAGCTATCTAAACAAAGTAGCCATCAATAAATAACTGATAAAAGAATAGTCTTTTTCCATGAGTAAACATTTTTCAAAAAAATTATTTTGAAATAAATAGTTTCAAATGTGAAATACTTTTAAATTGAATTTAGGTGATTAAAGGCATATGCAAATTATCTTTTAAATTTTTGAAAAAAACTTTAAAAGAGATTGTGGCATCAGAAAGAGTCAAATGAAGAAGTGCAAGCAGAAATAGCAAGCTAGGCATACAGTACATCTGAATGCTTATCCGTTTCTCTGTTTTCTTTAGTCTAGTGTTACATACCAGACTAAAGACAGAGAAAGAGATAAGCATTTGGACAAGAAAAAGATATAGGAAGAAAAATAAAGAAAGAAACTGTATATAAATATGGAATTTGATGACTGGTGGGAGGTATATGCTGAATAAATGAGTGAGAAAAGCATGCTTTCTGGGATCAGATATTTGTAATGTAACTGAAGATGTCAGAATGCAGGCAGAGTGAAACAGATATTGTACTAGCAGATATAAATGAAAGAAGACAAATATGGTATGATATGAGAAGATATGAAAATGTAGCTATGTAAAAAGAGAAAAAAACAAAACAAAAGAAGAGCATTTAGAATTGTTTATAATCACAGTATGACAGAAGGGAGAAAAGCAGAGTTATGATAGCAATGAGTTAATCATAGGTTGAGCAGAAGGAATGGTATACAGCATGTGGATGAATGGAATTGTCTCAGCAGGATGGAATGCTTTTGAATGGATTCAGAAATAGGTATTTGGAGAAATGTAAGAACACAAATGTGCTGAGAATCATGGAATGAGAGAGGTATTAAATGTACATGAGTACATTTAATGTATCTCTCATGTAATAAGTCAAGAAGAGGTATACCAGAGAATGGGTTAGGTATCAAGATGATCAAGGCTGAAAGGAAATAAAGTGGGATGGAATAATCCAATAAGGACAGAAGCAAAACAAAAATTAAAAAATAAAAATAAATAAAGGGAACCTGCGGACCTAAGGAGATGTTAACTAATGTTAGAGGTATCAGGAATAATGAGAGAGAAGTTTTTGACATTGGCCGTTTAGGTTGCAAGAGAACTTAGTAAAGACACAAACATGTAAGGAATGTTGCCGATATGGATGACAGTATACAGTACATCTGAGGATCTATCCACTATGAGATAGGGGTAAATACAGCAAAATATATGGGAGATAAAGAAAGATGCACAAGAAATTCTAAAGCTCTATGCATCTAATTGAGAAAATACATTGTTGGTTGCTGTAAATAGGACTGGGGATGCAAAAGAAGAATTAGATGAAATATATACAAATCAGTTCAATAAACATGTCAAGAGTAATCATTATGGGGACAATATACTGGAAGCAGGACAGGAAGCAGACAAGAAGAGTGTTGGATCTGGTGACAGCACTAAAGGTGCCTTTGCTCCTCTAACTGGTGAGAGTTGCATATAGCCTTAACCCTGGCAGGTGATGAAGCATGAGGCATTTTCAATTAAAATAGGTAGGTAATGTTTAAGGTTTATTGGTGCAAGGAAATAATTATGACGGAATATACTCAGACCTACAGAGCAGAAATTATAATAAACTTAAAAATAGTTTAGAGGAGCACTTTGGCATCAGAAAAATACAAGGGAAATTTGTTAGCAATGTACAGGAAAGGGTCAAGAGATGTTTGATGAATGTGATATCAGACTACATTCCCAGAAAATGAACACGGTGAAGGTTAAATAAATGAGTAACATTGCTAAGCAGGATCTGCACAAAAAGAAACTGTGAAAGAGCAATATTACAAAAACTCAATGTGAATACAGAAATGAGATATCCCCATATGCATTAACAATTGATGATCAAAATGATTAAGTCTCAGCAGTTGCTGAATCCCAAGGGATTGAAAAGAGAGTTCCATTACATAAAGGACAATCTGAGACATAGGTAACATATTACAGTCCACTCAGTATTTCAAGAGTGGTGGCAATTAGGATGGTGAAACAGCTGGCTGAGGCTATAATTCAGGACTGGGAGGAATAAAAATCTGATAAGGGGCATAGAACAACTTTAGGAGGATTAGGTTATGACTTAATAATTTATTCACTTTGTATAATGAAGTGACAATTGAGTTAGCTTCATGGAAATGATTACATCGATATCAGGTTATTACATACACTAGAAAATATGACAGAGCATATTTTCTAGAAGTCTAGAAGAATACAGGTAGCCAACAGGGTCGGGTTGTTGGTCAGTTGGGATAATGAGAAACTAAGGCTGTTAATAACATGCTCTCTGGTCAGTGTGTCTGTACATTGAGGAATGAGAAATCATTCACCTCTCACTCATCTTCAAATGTGTTCTTTTCTGTTCAAAACATTACTTCTCTTCCTCTCAACTCCTAACACTTTATAAATTTCAAATATTACTAACCTTGGAATATTGTTCCCACATTTAGGGTGGTGCACTCAATACCTCCCTAACAATTCTTGATGATATTCAGAAGAGGACAATACACTTAATAGATAACCCTTCCCTCACAGACTGACTGCCTTCAGTTCTGCACTGTGCCTTTTTTATAAGTACTTTCATGGGCACTGCTCTTCTGAATTGGCCACTGGAATTCCTCCACTTTCTTCTAACCACTTAAGAACTAGAGCAATCAGGCCACCTGGTCCAACTCCAAACATACCAAACAAACTTATCATCTTCCTTCATTATATCCACCTCTATTCTTTGGAACAATCTCCCCCATTTTGTTTTTCCCCCTGAGTACACATCCAACTCTTTAATAAACATATCAGTAGGCTACCTCTTTTTCCTTGATCACTTGCCCACACATGGCACTGTAGTGTTATAGGTCCTGTGACTTTTCTGTCTGTTGTCCACTTTTGCAGGAGACATACTGCAAAAGTGGACAACAGACAAACTAAAAAGAATCACAAGTCAGCCCTACCTTCCTGAGGAGTAGCTTGCTTACACAAATGGGGTGGGGGTGCGGGAGATGCACTGCTAGATAGTAAATGGAATGAACATGAAAGTAAGGTCTCTAGTTTCCATCAACTCTCCCTCCTCACATGCAGTGCAGGCAAAACCCTTCAAGAAAATGTAAATACACTGCAGACCAGGACTATTAAAGGGCTGTCAATGCGCAACACACAGCCCCCCCCCCCCTTCACAGTCAAATCATCCCCACCTTCCTGTGGTATAGCCAATTTCTACAAATGGGGCTCTGGCGAACCTGGTGAGCAATGCTGCTGCAAAAATATATCTTCTCTAGTTGGAGGAAATGCAGACTAGAACTCTAGGTGTCTTTCACTGGCTGGTGAAATACCACCACCTTGCTTATTAGAGACCTGAAGTGGCTGCAGCTATGTTTGATCACTAGAGAAAGAGTTTTGGTTTTTGTCCTCCCCCACGACTCTTCCCACATGCAGTGAGAGTGATACCCTCAATGACACACAAATTTCACTGTAGGGGCCTGGACCCTTCCCTATTCAAGGGTACAGCAGTAAAACAGTTCTGCAGGCCACCTGCTGGTTAGTACATGGGACCAAACCAATTAGTAATGAATCTGGAAGCTTCCCGATCAGCAAGCGTCAAATCCTACAACCACATATTTTGCCAGTTCGTGACTGGAGAAAAAAAACAAATACTGTGGCTGCAGGGAGAACTGTCGAGGCTACATATGGACAAGAGACTGAGTTTCCTCTGTGTGGACAGTTATGTTTGAAGGTTTGTCACCTCTTCATTGAGTACTGTAATTCCTTTTTATTTTTTCTTCACCAAATACAATGACCACAAACCAAAGAAATGCAATTTTACTGGGGATCCCAAAAATTCTCTCAAAAAAACAGTTTAAAAAATAAAAATAAAAAACAAACAAAAAAAAAATCAACCAAAAATCCATAAAAGAAAACAACAGAAATGCAATGAAAAATAACCCACCAATATTATTTATTCATATCCTATCCTATACCGACCGGCTAACTTAGCTATGGTGAGGAAGATCCTTAAGCTCCTCACGTCATCGACGGGAATCGAACCTAGGACACTCCTTCCCCAGGCATATGGTTGCGAAACGCATAGCCACTAGGCTACTGGTGCAGACACATTATTTATTAGAAAAAAAAGTTTCCAGACACACTTCATCAACACGTGTGGCCTAAACAGCAACATAAATGAAGTGCACCAACACCTATAGTTATCCTAACCAGAATTACTATTCCTAGCAGAACTCCACTATCCACCTCAACTTTCCAAACTATGCATTACATGGTTCATTCTACCACAAGGGCAGCACTTGTGCATTCTTCAGAACTGACACACAATGCCAGAGATTGTAAAGCATCGAATCTTCACTGTTTGATTTGCTTTGGCCCTACCAAATTAACCTGTCCTTTTAATATGTTCTCTTTATCACTCACCAAACTCCATTAACCACTCTGATCTCTTCAACTATCTTTCTTTAAAGCTCGACTTTCTGTGGTTGAAATACCGCAAAAGGGAGGTCATCCTTCTAGGGGACTTCAATATACAACTCATATAGATTCCCTTCTCCAGTTTCACCGATCAAGCAGGCAGGAATGCTGAGGTGTCTGCCATCATGTCCTTTTGTACTATAAGGGTGCCAAATTGGACAACCTCTGTGACTTCCATTTCTACTTCCCATGGTTTGACTTTTGGATCAGTTCTTCTGATTCAAATGCCTGCTCAAACCGAATAACAGAAATCATCCTCACAGGAATGAGGGCTTTCATCTCTTATTCTACTTCAAATTCTCAGCCACCATTCAAGTCTTGGTTCTCAAAAAAGTGTGCCAATGCATTAAGAGAAAAAACCTCTGCATACCACAAATGGTTCAAGACCAAAACTTCAGCTGCTTACTCTGCAGCTCACAACAGTTGTAAAAGAATCATCACTAAGTCTAAATTAGACTTTGAAAGGAACAAATGCTGCAAAGTTGCCTCCAGCCCAAATGGCTGTTGCTCCTTCTGGTCCCATGCAAAGGCCATTGGGTGCAACTTCTGTCCACCCAGGTTTTCACCACTCTCAAATCAAGATGGTACTGTAGTTGCCTCAACTGAAGACAAAGCCGACTTACTGGCATCACACTTCTCTTCCAATTCTTGTATTGATAATCGGGGCAAAGTTCCCTCTATTCCACCAAGAATGGCTACCTCCATGTCAAACATAGTCTTCTGCCAAAAAAATCCAAAGAATCTTTAATAACCAGAACACAAACAAGGCATCTGGTACTGATGGTATCCCACTTACTGTGTTAAACAATTGTGCCCCAGAATTAGCATCTATCCTGTATCACCTCTTCAATCTATCCTATTCAACTAGCATCTACCCTACAACATGTAAACAGGTCCACATCCAGCCCATCCCAACAAAAGGTGATAAAAGTCAACCAATGAACTACCATCTGCTCTAAATTCTGTTCTCTATAAAATTCTTCTTCTTATTATTATTATTGTTATCGCCAGACCTTCATGGAGTACAGAGATCCATTGCAGGAGGTCCCACTCACATGAATAGCTCATCATACCTCGACTTAAATGCATTCACTGTCCCTGCACTCACCACACTCTCAGGCAATGCATTCCAATCACCCATCACTCTCCATGCAAAAAATCAACTCCTCATCCCTTTGCTCACACCACCTTATACTTCTAGGGATGGTCTCATTCTTCACCTGTCTCTAGACATTCTATGAAAAATCTCATGTACGTTAATCTGGTATTTAGCAACTTGATCACGTTCTATAATAATATTGCCATTGAACTAGACAAGGGGAATGGATACACCATGATACTTTTGGATTTTGTTAAGGTTTTTGATAGAATACACAGGGCCAGCGGAAGCGGGCATGCAGTGCATGCGGGCGCCGGGACACGGGTCATAAGTTCATTTTTAAGAAACAAAATTTTTATCAAAAAAACAAAAAATTCTTAGAATGATCAATATTAAAATAAATAAGGCCGGATACACCGAATAAAAATTTTTAAAAATTGTATATTGCCAGCTGTTTACAATTTTGCAGTGAGAGCAGGCTAAATGCTTGCCTCCAGAATCTAAAGTGAAACGGTGAACGGTTTTTATGCGGAGAAACGAATTTTCGTACAAAACATTTGTTGCTACGTAACCAGTCATGTGATACTGTAAGAACTCGATTGTAGCTTAAATATTCCAAAGCACATTACATTCGATTGTTTACTTAGGTTAAGTCCCATGTGAATATTGTAAAAATAAACTTTGTCTCTGCATAGTTTGTTTTAGATGTTATTGTAAATAACACTCTGGAAGTTAACTGTATACACTGCTTTAATAAGAATATGTTAGAGTGTTAAAAACAAAGGCAATGTTTATATCGCCGAAGCTGCATGTAATAGATCTACACGGCGGCATTAGAAAGATTGTTATTAAAATTTGTTTGTATGAGAAAGGCTTGCAGGCTCTAAGTGTAAACATCTGCTAAGTCAGTCAGAAAGGTTCAAACAACTTTCCGATGGCAGGCAACTTATAATGAAAAGAAAGCGGAGGAGAACAAAAGGCGTGCTGAACTTGAAACTTAAGATGAAAGAATCATACTGATTCTTTGGGGGTTGCCAAACTTCATGCAAGGTCTCAGAGGAGGTATAATAAAAAGGGACTGAAGCAAACAGAAGGGGGTGCACGGATCCAGAGATTGCTGCAGAAGTAGAGGGGGCCCGGTTCCAGACGTTGCCGAAGAGAGAGAGAGCTGCTCGGTTGCAGACATCGTCAGAGAGCATCCCAGATCCAGATGTTGGTTGAGAAAGGAGCTTTCCGCTTCCAGAAAGGAGCTTCTCGGTTCGAGATGTCGCTAGAGAGAAACGACTTCTAGGCCACAGCCAGGGCTTTCAAATTGCCGAAAGTAGAAGAAGTCCCAAACGCCGTAGAAGAGAAAAGCTTACAGTCCAGAGGGATACTGATTGACAGTTGACAACAGTTTCATTTTTCTTGGAGGCGGCATTTTCAGTTTCTTAGAGGCAGCAATTCAAGCTACTTGAGACGGCAGTCGTCCAGGCAAAAGGCGAGGCAAATTTCCCAAATAACCTTCGCTCGTAAACTTTTCTTTTTGCCGTGGGAAAATAACATTTTTCCGGAACTGTACGAGTCCTGCTACATTTCCAATTGATATAGCTGAAGCCAAAATTCCAGATGAAGATCTGAGATGAAAGAATTGCCATAGAACTTAGTGAAAGACTTTTGACTAATTATGAGATACAGAGCCTTTGTAAGTTCAAAACTCTTATATAATTCCTTTTATAGTTGTATTACAAAGACTTTTAAGATATATGTTAAATGTTTATTAAGGTTAAGAAGTGTCCTTAAGAGAATCAATTGGCATGTTAGAAATTGATATCAATTTTGTAAAGATAACTTAACAGAGAGATTTCGGTAACCTCTTTGTGAGTAAGCTTAGAGTTTAATAAGTAAAATTTGTAAACTGAAAGTAGATAACGTTTTGTGTTATAGGAAGTATTTTAAAGTTAAAGAAAAAAGGTTGTAAATTTTGCTAGAGTTTTTATAGAAGGATAGAGAAAGCAATCTCCCTAATGTTTAAATGCATGTACATTTCTTAGTAATGTAAATAAATGTTATTTGACTTTCTTGTAAACACAGCACGTAATAATATAAACAAGAGAGATTCTGAGAGAGAAAGTGTGCACAGCTACATCAGAATAACGGAGAATAAAGTACAGGGTGTTCGGGATAAATTTGACAGTTTCGTAAGGAAAAAGAAAATCTTCTTTGTATCTATTAAATTTAATGAATTGACAAAAAAACATTACAGGCAGAGTTCATTACAATACTATCAACAAGATTTACTCAAAATAACCACCATTAGCATCGATCACAGCTTCAATTCTGCTTCGGAACCTCGAACAACTGATGCTACAGTCTCCCTGGGAAGGGCCGCAAAAACTGTTTTAATTTTATCCATTAACTGGGCTTTTGTATTACTGGAAGTGCGATTGGTGTCTTTTTCAACTGCGCCCCATACAAAATAATCCATGGGGTTAAGGTCTGGGGAGTTTGGAGGCCAAACATTTGGACTGGTGAAGTCGTAGAAATTTTCAGACAACCATTTTTGACTTTTCCCAGAGGTGTGGCAAGGGGCCGAATCCTGCTGCCATACATACGGCCTACCATTGGCTACCCTTGTTATCCAGGGCTTGACTACAGTTAGCAACTCCACGAACAAAGCCCGAATTCCAATGCCAGGGTTCTTCAACACCTGTTCCTGCAGATTTGCGAGGAATTCTGCTGTACGAACGCAATCAGATCGTCTGCTAGGGATCTTTCTTCTTGCTACATCCTCGTAGTCACCATTGCAAGTCTCTAGTTCATGCCTGATTGTTTTTACTGTATTCAGGGAGCATTGGGCAGCAGTCGTAATATCCTTATTTTGATGGCGGGCACGAATCATCATGATACAAGTTATTCTCTTCCATGATTCAGGTGGGTTCCAGCTATCCATCCTTTCTGACATCTTGTATATGAATGAAGAAGGGTCCAAACTTTTAAATGCAGAGAAGTGTGTGTTAATACATGTAACTTACGGAAAAATATAATTAATTATAAATATGTCAAATTTATCCCGAACACCCTGTATAAAGTAAAGAAAAAAGACATTACAAGTAATTAATAGAAATTACAAGTATACAAAGTTAAAATAATAATAAAATTTTACAATGTCGCAGTAATGACAGGATAGCAATAGTAGATTTATATCAGTATGCATCTCAATAGGCTACTGAGAGTAGCGCAGTGTGAACTATTGTTTCATCTCTGTGTCGTTTTGTGTAATAATTTCTTGTGGGTATAAAATAGAAATGGAATCAAAAATTAAAAAAAGTTATCTGGTGCACAAAATCGTAAGCACCATGCTGCGAAAGAAGCAGATGTTAAGAAACAAACTGAGGCTCTTAATAAATTTGTTAAAATATTCTAATGTAGATTGTAACCAACTCGATACATCAGAAATCAGAGTTAACGAACTGTGCACATCATCCAGTTTGGATGAAAGTACTATTACAACTGTTGAACAAGATAATAAGACACAGGATTTAAGTGAAAAACAGTTAGGAGAAGATTTAGTTGTAGTTGACCACGAAACTAACACATTGTTAGACTCTGTAAATTTAGAAGATCCAGGTGAACGGGGAAAATATTGATGAAAAATTACGAGTTGTTTTAATTGAAATGGGGCCTGTTCAAAAGAAAAATATAATATATCCCAGAGATACATATGGTCGTAAATTTGATGACACGTATTATAATAGAAAAATGGAAAACGGGGAGCTCGTGCCAAGAACATGGCTCATTTATTCCGAAACTTTAAATTCTGCTTTTTGCTTTTGTTGCAAACTTTTCGCACCTACTGAATCAAGTAGTCTTGTAGAAGGTTATAACGATTGGAGAAATGTAAGTACAACTTTGCATAGACATGAGAACAGTTTAGCTCACATGAAAAATTCATAAAATGGAAAGAACTTGATAAAAATTTAAAAAACAAAACTACTATTGATTGCCAGACACAAAGCATGTATGAAATGGAAAAGAAACATTGGATGAGTGTTTTAGAATGCTTGATTGAAATTATAAAATTCCTTGTAGCGTTTGGCAGATCATCTGATAAATTATATGAAAGGAATAACGGCAATTTTTTAAAATTAGTCGAACTGTTTGCGAAGTTTGATCCTGTTATGGAAAATCATGTTGAAAGGGCCCTACAAGGAAACAATAGAGTACACTATTTGAGTAAAGAGTCAAAATGAAATATTGGAAACTTTAAGTAATGCAATCAGGATTACAATTTTATTATCAATTTGAAAATCTAAATATTATTCCATAATTTTAGACTGCACACCTGATGCAAGTAAAACAGAAGAAATGACCATTATTATTCGCTTTGTTTCCTGTGACAATGGAATTGTCAAGATTAGGGAAAACCTTTTAGGTTTTGCAGATATATCAGATTCCACAGGACATGGTTTATGTGCAACAATAGTGGAACAACTGGAAAAATGGAATATTCCCATTGAAGACATGCGATGTCAAGGGTATGATAATGGGGCAAATATGAAAGGGATAAAATATGGGCTCCAAAATTTGCTTTTGAACAAAAATTCTCGAGCTTTTTACGTGCCATATGCTGCTCATATTCTAAATTTAATCATTAACGATGCAGCCAAAGTGAATGCAGATACAATTAGTTTGTTTGCAATTATTCAAGATATATATAATTTCTTTTCATTCTCTAACAAACGTTGGGCAATCCTTTTAAAGTTGGTAAAAAATTTAACATTGAAACAGCCATCAGAAATGCGATGGGAAAGTAAAATTAATGCAATTCACCCTCTACGATATCAGTTACGAGAAATTTACGATGAACTTTTTGAAATTTTAAATAATGAAAATTTTAATAAAGAAATTCAGCATGAAGCACAAACATTATGTGCTAAAATAAAGAACTTCAAATTTATTTGTTCTCTTGTAATTTGGCATGATTTACTTAACAGAATAAAGGCTGAGTAAAATGCTTCAAGACAAAAATATGAACATTACACTTGCTTTAGAATCTATCGAAAACTTAAAAATATTCTTACAAGAGTATCGATCAGATACAAATTTCAAAGAAGTTCTAAAAACGGCAAAAGAACTGAGTGAAGAGGTGGATGAAGAACAAGAATTTAAAAGTGGTACGGAAGTTCGACGACGAAAGAAGACACGACAATTTGACTATGAGCATCATGACGAAATGCCAAAATCGCCAGAAGATAAATTTAGAGTGAATGTGTTTTATACACTTCTATACGTTGCAATGTGTTCGTTAAGAGAACGTTTTGAACAACTAAAAACATATTATATTATGATAATTTCAATTTACCGTATAGATTACTACAAATTAATAAAGATTTACGAAAAAATTGCGACGATTTAGAGATTCTCTTGATGGACGGCAACAATAAAGACATAAATGAAATAGAACTACATGACGAGTTATGTGCTTTCTGGGATATTTTTCGAAAGGATAATTTAGATATTCACAACACTTTCGATATTCGTAATTTTATTGTGTCCAATAATTTATCTTTACCTAAGTTTTCAATTGCTTTAAGAATACTATTAACCTTACCTGTTAGTGTAGCGAGCAGTTAACGTTCCTTTTCCAAGTTGAAATTGATTAAAACCTACTTAAGAACAAGTATGTCACAAAAAAGGCTTTTTAGTTTGGCATTAATAGCTATTGAAAATGATGTATGTGCGGAATTAGACGTTAAGACCATTATTTCTAATTTGGTGAATATGAAATGAAGAACCGTAAAATTTTAATAAAAAAATTTCAAGTATATTTATGTAATTTAATTTATTTTCCGTTATTCTGTAAAGATTTTATTTTTTGAATACTTATATTAATATTAATAAAATGTTCTAATTATTATTTCCGAATGCTTTTCTTATTTTCTCATCTATCTTGAGTTTCTTTTAATTTCCTAAAAGATAGTTCCACTTATAAAAATTATTAAAAAATTTTTACAATTTACTAATTTAAAGAATTTAGGAAAATGGAAGAATTTTTTAAACTTTAGTTCAAATAAATTTTAACTTTAATTAAAATTCATTTTAATTTTCTTAGCGATTTAGGTCGGTGAGAAGGCTATAATCCCTGTATCGTTATATTCAACGATTAAAGTGAAGTGGCTTTATCAAAATTTATTTTAACTTTTGAGAATTTTTTGAATATTCGGGTTTTTAATGATTATCCTGCCTAGTCAACACTGCCGGTTCGTTACATTTAGCAAACCAACATGTGGCTGTTCTGTCAAAATTTATTTAAGAAATTTCAAATAATTTAAATTTTTATTATCGTAAAAGAATCGCACACGCCTGGATCGTTACAGGGGCACTTAGATAGACATTGCATGCGGGCGGCAAAGACCATAGCGCTAGCTCTGAGAATACAGCATGGAGGACTGCTGCATAAATTGGAAAATATTATTATTATTATTATCTGAGACCTCCAGGGAGTCAAGGACTCATCGAGGGAGGCCATAAATTACCCAATCCAGCTATCATACCTTTCCTTAAATTCATTTATACTAGATGCACTCTCAACCTCTAAGGGTAAATTATTCCACCTAGTCACTGCTCTCTGGGAGAAAAACCTAGCTCTTACCCCTTTCTTGACTGCGAACAACCTTAACCTCCATGGATGCACCCCACATGTTCTCTCCCCACTTTCCATATAATGAAAAATTTCATCATTTGAAATGCTATAACACCCATTCAAAAGTTTACAGACCTCTATCATATCATCCCTCTTTCTCCTGTTAGCCAGCATCTGCAATCCACATATTCGCAATCTGTCCTCATAATATAAATCCCATAATTGGGATATAATCTTTTGTAACTCTTCTTTGCACCCTTTCTACAGCTTCTTTATTCCCTTGGAACCCGGGAGACCAAATCTGCGCACAGTAATCCAGGTGTGGTCTTATCAAAGCCTTATAAAGAGGCAAAATGACTTACTTATCCTTACATCTCAAGGTTCGCTTCAACATAGCAATTATCCTCTGAGTTACATTTGCAACTTTTGCTATGTGACCTTTGAACTTTAAATTCTTATCTACTAATACACCAAGATCCTTTGCCTCTTCAGTTTCTTGTAGCATAACCCCGCTAATATAATATGGCGTTGGAACTCTAATCATGCCATAGTACATAACTTTACACTTGCTAACATTAAACTGACAGCCATTTTCATTTGCCCAGATTTCCAGTCTATTCAAATCGGTTTGTAATTGCTGAATATCAGTGGCATCCCTGATAGCTCTGCCTATATTCACATCATCAACAAACAATTGCACATCTGATGATAGACCCTGCTTGATGTCATTAATGTATAGATCGAACAATAATGGTCCAAAGACTGAACCCTGAGGTTCACCACTGGTTACCTTAAATCTGACAGATTCACACCACTTTTATACCACTTCACACTTTATACACCACTTTTTGATATCTTTCTGTGAACCATTCCCTGATCCAAGTCAATAGATTATATTCATATTCTCCAGTTTACGAAACAGCCTGTCGTGTGGTATAGTTCGTCCACCGTTTGTAGGTCCCTGCTTCGCGTCTTTTCAAGAATAGTCGATTCATGCTGAAGAGGAGAAAGAAATGAAGGACGTCCGAATTGGTCGCCAACACGCGAAATCACGTGCTTTATACGTAAAATTTCTCGATTGTTATACAAGCAACATAGTTAACTACAATAATCATAAAAGAGAAGTTAATTTTCTGACCGGTAATAATAAACAACTCATCCCACTATACAGTCTGATTACCCTATTATCGGAATGGATTCTCCTTTTTCTGAGATGCGCAGAAGTGTCGAAGGATCTCTAATCGATGGGCGAACTATATCCTATCAAATACCTTAGAAAAATCCAACGTTGTCATAGTGTATTTATTCCCTTTATCCACCTCGGCCGTAATACTGTCAAAAAATATGAGCAAATTGCTAAAACATGACCTTCCTTTAGTAAACCCATGCTGCACCTTGCAGAGTATTGTTTGTTTTTCTACCCATTTCTGTATGCGAGTTCTTACCAACTTCTCTAAAATCTTCACTACCACACCAGAGATACTAAAAGGTCGGTAGTTAGACACATTAGTTTTTTTCATATGGTTTGGATTATAAAATAATAGCATGGATAAGAGGATGGCTGACTGACATATCAAAAAGCGGTATATGGGGGGATGTGAGTCTGCAAAACTGATCAGGCTAAGGATCTTGGTGTGTTAGTAGATAGCAAGTTGAAGTTCAGAAGCCATGTAAGAAAGGTTGCAAATAAAACTCAAAAGATAATTGTAATGCTGAAATGAACTTTCACATGTAAAGATAAGGATTTCATTTTGAATCTTTATAAGGCCTTGATAAGACCTCATTTGGACTATTGGGCAGAGGTCTGGTGGTTTCTGTTGCGATTCTGATACAGTAAAGAGAGTGCAAAGGAGAGTGTTATAAAAATTATATTAGGATTATAGAATTCTGATTATGAAGACTGATAATTTGTAGACTGCAGACACTAGCAAACAGGAGAAAGAGGGGTGATATGATTGAGACTTATAAACTTCTGAAAGGGTCATAGAGGATTTCATTTGATGGAATTTTTCATTTTATGGAGCATGGGGAAAGGGTAAGGTGGCATCCTTAGAAGCTGAGAAGGAATGTTGTTAAGAAGGGGGGGGGGAAGTGAGGGCTAGATTTTTCTCACAGTGGTGCATGATTGGAATGGATTGCCATTGGATGTTCTGTGTGCAAGTAGTGTGAATGAATTCAAAAACAAGTATGATAGCTGGTGCTTGTATATGGACTCCCTGGATGTCTTTCTCAATAATAATAATAATTACCCCTTACCAACTTATATGTCTTGATCATGTCCCCTCCCTTCCTTCTATCCACTAGGCCAGTGTTTCTCAAAGTGTGGTACATGTACCCCCAGGGGGGGGGGGACGAGAAAGGTCGTTATGTAGCAATTAGAGACAACCAGGATAAAATGGCACTAACTAATGAATCACATCTCCTCTCCAACAGAAATTGCTGTATAGACCAAGAAAAACCATATGTTGCCGGTGGAACATATGGTTTTTCTTGACACCACCCCGTTGCTAACGTATTAAAACTAAGAAATATATAGTGAATGTGTTTCAGATATTATGGAATTCGGTTGAAGGGAATTAGCATTTCAACTCAACTGTTGAAATGCTAATTTGTCTTTGGTTCGCACGATCTTTTGTTAATACTGCACCAATCATATGCAGTTATTCGCTGCTCTACGTATCTGAAGTCTTGTAAATTACTGGTAATTTTTGCTTGAAATAATGGGAAAGAAGATGATGCTATTTGGGTAGATGACTTTGACGATACACACAAAGAAACTGTTCTCGATGCCAAAAGTAGTGATAGCGAGTAGGAGCTTCTTGGTAAGTCACACCATTTTCATTTTTTTTCTGAAAACTTTAGTTTCCAAAAATTCCTGCATGTATCTTGCAACATGATTTTTTTAGCTTTCATTTTGGGAAAAAAGTTAGAGTTATATTCGAGTAAATGCAGTATTTTTTTTAGCTTTCAAATTCTTACGTATGGATCACTGGTTAAAGATTGGATTTATAAATCCCCCAAAAGAGAGCAATATAGCAAATACAAGAAAACGTTGATACTGCATCAAATGAAATCGATGAGTGTGTCATCTGGCATCTCTAGGAAACCAAAATTTAAAAATAAATCATATTTTTTGTTTATATGAACATATAAATTAAAATAAAATAGATATTTAATTTTAATGAATTAATTAGGGGTACTTGGTAATAATAAAAATTTAAGAAGGGGTAAGCGGATATCTGAAGTTTGAGAAACACTGCACTAGGCTATGTAAATTCTCTCAATCTGTCCATATATTCCACATTCCAGAGACCACAAAACAACTTAGTCAATCATCTCTGAACTTTCTCCAAAATCTCACATTTTGTTGAAAACCTGGCAACAAAATCTGCACACAGTAATCCATATGCAGCCTGATCAAAGCCTTGTAAAATGGAATCTAAACATCCTTAATTCAACACATCATTCTCATAATCCACTGTGTTGTCCTCACATTTTTATAAAGATATCCATGAAATTTCAAGTCCCTATCCACCAGACCTCTAAAATATTCCCACCAATCCTATCTTTGAATCCCAAATTTTATAACCTTACAATCTGCAAACATTAAATCGACATCCCCACCCATTCAGACAGTCTATTCTTCTTGCAAAGCTACATCTGCTCTACTTCTCATGTTCCCCAACTTTGCATTATCTGCAAACAACTGTATATCACCATTTAAACCATTTTCATTGTCATTTAAATACAAATTAAACAACAATAGCCCCAAAACAGACCCTTGAGGCGTGCCACTAATGACTTTCCTCTTCTGCAATATCATTCCCCTATATATAACCTGCTGATACCTATCAGACAGCTAATTTTGAATCCAACACACTAATCTACCCAACCCATCTGTTCCAATTTAACTACTAGTTTGTCATGTGACAAGCTATTGAAAGCCTTTGCAGAATCTAAATATACCACTGTATAAGCATCCTCCTTGCCCAATGCATTCGTCACTTTGTTATAATAAATAAGCAGGCTGCTAAAACACAATTTCCCTCAAGCAAACCCACACTCTCCATTAAAGAGAATTCTACTGCTGTCAACACAATTTGAATCCTTGTTTTCACTAGCTTCTCCAACACTTCGATCACAACTCCAGACAATCAGATTAGCCTATAATTCGAAGCCTTAGTCTTAACACCCTCTTTATGAAGTGGAACAATTTTGCTATCTTTCCACACCTTTGGAACCTGGGCTAATCTAAGAATCATGATAAAAATGTCAAGTTCAAGTTGTTGCTAACTCCTTGCAACATTCCCTCAAGACACACACACACACACACACACACACACACAGTGATAATACCATCAAGTCCCTTGGCCTTGTTGACATGAAGTTTGCTCAATTCCTCATATACCTCCCGCTCACTCACTCACCATTGGTTCCTCATTAACACTGTTCTCAAGTTTGGCATATGTTACAATCACAAGGATGAAATATTTTAATGAACAGCTCATCAAACACCTCTACTATATCCTCCTCAGTGTTTATCATTCTCCCATTATCAGTGGCCAACATCATCCTCCCATAATCATTCTTCCTTCTACTGGTCACA
Organism: Typopeltis vanoorti; assembly: GCF_054136105.1. NCBI lineage: Eukaryota > Metazoa > Arthropoda > Arachnida > Uropygi > Thelyphonidae > Typopeltis > Typopeltis vanoorti. Next base: position 65,890,972 of record NC_143552.1, on the reverse strand, counting down.
TATCAAAAAAACTCCCTAGGATTTCTTTTAGCATCTTTTGCTAACAGCCGCTCATACTGCACTTTTACTATCCTTATTAGGTGAGTCATCTTCCTTAATTGTTCTTTGTACTCCTCATGTAACATGAGTACAAAAATCTCTTCGTACCTCTCATGGCAGCAAAAGATGATCTCCTCATCTTGTGCCTCCTCCACAATCCATTTTCTTCCAGATTGCATGCTTCACCTTTTCAGTCATCCATTTTACACCTATCTTATTTAAATCTCCTGAACTTATTCCTCTTCTTCTTTTCATCATAAATTTGTTTATAGCAAACAAACTCATCGTGTACTTTCCTTTCTACTAATAAATGGAGTTCATCATTGGGGTCCATGTCTTCAGCCATTTTGAGAACATGGCTAACTGCAGAGAACATTTCTACAAGACCCTTCAATGTGAATTGTTTAACAACTACTTCTTGTTTCTCTTTCCCTCTTCCTTTTCTCGTTCTTCCTCTTCTGCAATACACTGTTTCTCCACTTCAACCAATTCTTCGTTGGTCAACTGTTCAGGGGCACTTTCTATGAGTTGAACTATGTCATCAACATTCACTTTATCATTCAGATTGTTTGCTAAGCCCACTATTTCTTCACTCAATTTACAAATGACTTCATTTTTTTCGAAACTTTCAAAATCGTTCACAAACCTTTTTCCATATGCCACTCATACATTGAGAGGTCACTTCGTCCTAAGTCATAGAAATATTTTTAATAGCATGATAAATATTGAATGCTTTCTAGAATTGCATGAGAGTCTGATCATTTCCTTTAGTAGCAGAAATGGCTTGTGAAAAAGTTCTCCGTAGATAATAAGCCTTAAACATTGAAAGAACCCTATGTTGGATCCATCGGTTGGATCAATGAAGTAGTGTTTGGAGGGAGAAACATGACATTAATCTTGGGGTGAAGATCACCAGTGTAAGGTGGATGACCTGGAGCAATATCTAGAATTAATAAAATTTGAAATTCTACATTTTCTTTCACACAATAGCTTTCCATTTCACTCATATAACAGTTGATTAAGGCATCCTCAAACAATTTTTGAGTCATCCGTGACATGTTATTGTTCTGATAATGAACTGGAAGATTATGCTTCCTAATGTTTTTGAAGGCTCATGGATTCTCACTGTGCCATTTCACAAATAGTTTCAGTTTATATCCAGCCACATTACCCCCTAACAGAATCGTAATATGGTCTTTAAGAGTTTTGAAACCAGGCATAGATTTTAGCTTCTGGTGGATGAATGTCCACTAGGACATTTTTTTCCAAAACAAGGTGGTCTCATCCATATTAAATATTTGCTGTGGCAAATAATTTTCCTCCATAATAATGTTGTCCAATTTCTCCACAAACTCCTTGGAAGGCTTCTCATCAGCATTTGCAGATTCACCATACATTTTCACATTATGCAGCGTAAACTCTGTTTGAATCTCATGAACCAACTGGAAGAAACGTTGAATTTATAGTCATAATCAGGCCCTGCTCTCTCCTTCAACATGCTGAAGAGACTTTGTGCCTTGGCAATTATGGTCATAGTACTAAGGGGCATGAGCTTTTGGTTCAGATCCTCTATCCATGATGCAAGTAGCTTTCCATATCACTGACAGGACTTTGTCATTGCTTCATCACTATCGTCGATTTAATGGAAGCAGATCCTTTTACAGCCTCTACAATTTTATCCTTATTTTTCAAAATGATTGTCACTGTAGAATGAAACCATCCAAAGGTAAGTGCAGGAGGTCACATTGACGGGCTTACCAGTTTCATGATGCTTTATAACTTGTAACTTCATTTCAAGATCAATTTCTCACCTCTTTTTCTGTAATTCTTCACTAGGTTTTTTGATTTGGCATGTAACGGCCTTATTGCACAAAGATTGCCGAGGGAGGTTGCCAATGCACATAATGCATTGTTGCTAAACAGAAACCTTTTTTACTTTACATTCACTTGCAACTTGTTCGAAAACATAGGCAGAATTGTTATTTATTCCGTTATGGGATCACAAACTTATCTTCGAATGGACATAAGTCGAGAGATGACTGTACTTCTACAGCCAACAAACAATTGGTTTACTTTTTCGCACAAGACACTGCTTCACACCTTCACAGCTGCTTACTCTATACAAATCCCAAATCCTCCCAGCCATGGAATATTATTCCCATACGTGGGGTGGCGCACCAAAATGCTCTCTAAGATTGCTCAATTCTATCCAGAAGAGGGTAATCTGGCTAATTAATGATCCCTCTGGTACATCTCCACTTCAATCTCTCTCTCTCTCATACAGATGTTCAATTTCTGCCTTGTGCTCCTTCTATGGATAATTTCATGGGCAGTACTCTGCTGAATTGGTCATTATTATTCCTTTACTCTCCTCCAAAATCATTAAAACAAGCGCCACTGCTAACCAAAACCCTTTTACAGTCCATCTTGAAACTCACTGAACCACCTTCACTGCCTCCTCTTCCATTCCATCTACTTCTGTTCTTTGGAACAGTCTCTCCCTCTCTGCCTTCCCCAAAAATTACAACCTTCAGATGTTCAAGCAAAATGTGAAGAGATTCCTCCTTTCTTCTATTCCTCATGCCCACACATGGCACTAATGTGCTATCCAATGACAGTACTCTCACCTGGAACTCATTCATTTACATCACAATGGCTATAATCCCCATAAGATAGACAAAATAAATGCTATCCAGAAATCCCCCACAGAAGACTACAACAAAACTGTCACCATTCCATATATTAAAAGCACATCTGAAAAGATATCTAGGGTGCTTAACAAACACCAACTATGCACTGTATTTAAACCATATGTGAAATTGGCAATTCTCATCCATTCACCCAAGAACAGAATCTCTCTTTTATCACATCCAGGAGTCTATGAAGTGCCTGTTCGTGTCATCGAGCCTACTATGGACAGACAGGAAGAACTGTGGACACCTGCCTCAGTGAACATAAGAAATATATCCAGCACTACTGCTATGGCAAATGAGGTCTAGCAGACCATGCTCTAGATAACCCTGCACACAAGCTTTTGCAAGTCAGAAAGGTTGTTCCTGGAATCAACAGAAGCCTTGAAACATATTCCGAACCTAACAAGTATGGCTGTATAAATTTGCCAAAGATTTGGGAGACAGTCATCTTAATACCAAACTAATACCTGCTTTCACTCTGTTTTTTTTATTTTTATTATATATTTCTTTTTTCAACACAGATAGTGCTTAATTAGGATTTCAGTCTTTTTATTGCACGTTACAATTGTTCAAACTAGTCCTATTGTTATACCATATTGTGGCTGTCTTGCGTACTGTAACAAACTGTTTTTGTGCTCTGAAGATACTGGATAGTATACGAGTGAAATATCAGCAAAAGTTAATAAATAGTTATTTTCTTATCAGTCTGTGTTCTTATCTATACCATTAAAAATAATCAACATGTATGATAAACACATATGCCTTCCCACATGTTTGTAATAATGCTAGTCCTATCATTTCATTTTTTGAGATGCTGTGTTAAAAACCTAAGTTTCTGAAAAGAAAAATCCTACCTGCCTATGCCACAGTTGACTAACTCAGGAACTGGCTGAAAAAACGTCCTAGAATATGCTGTAAAAATCCTCTAGCTGGTAACTAAAATAAACCTGTTAGAAGAGAAAGACAATGCCTCACTCTCTGTCATTTAATGACATTTCACTCATCACTCAAGATCAGTTCTCTCTTCTTGAGTTGATGTGTTCTTCACATCTAGCCTATCCTGGCAAAAAAAAAAAAAAAAAAAAAAAGCTAGGTATTCTTTTTTTGTTATATACATTATGTTTCTTCTGATCAACGTTTAACACATTATAAATCACCATCTTCCCAACGTTACAATACTGTTCTCACATTTGGAGTAATGGACAAAAGACCTCCCTCAGAATGCTTTTTTTTTATGAGACCATTATTCATGAAAGTTTGTAATTGTATTTAGGTGGTAGAGGAAATTTATCTGCAACCTAAATACAATCACAAACATTCCTGTCCACAGAAGGATTTGAGATTACTATCTGTTGATTGGAGAGCATATATACTAACCACTCGGCCAACCAGGCTGGTAAGCTGTTTCTGATTCTATCCAGAAGAGAACTATTCTGGATACAATCTAGAAAGATAAATACTTAACTATTTACCTTTCTCAATGACTCCCTCCAATGGCTTTCTCACAGATGTTCTGTTTCTACATTATTTCTTTTCTATGGGTATTTCCACTGATGCTGCTTCACTGAACTGGCCACAACAATTCCTCTCCTTATCTCTAATCAAATACAAACAAGGGCAGTTACTGGTCTACATTCATATATGATTGAGTATCAAACTCACCAAATCAATCCCCCCCCCCCTTCCCCTTCATTTCATGAATCTTTATCCTTTGGAAGAGTCTGCTCCATACCATTTTCTCCAACAAATGCAATCCCTCAACTCTTCAAGAAACACAAATTTTCCACACATGACATTGTCATGTAATAGAGTACTTCTTGCTTATTGAGGTTGATTTTATATATCTTCTTCTTTTATAGTGCTTTTATCCTGCTTGGTGCAGGGTCCACTATGATTATGCAACTGTGAGAAACCCCCAAACTGGCTTGTTGCTGAGTCTTGCATTAAAAGGGAAGAACAATTTTTATGTCTGCAGATGCGTGTGTTCATGGGACTGATTTGTCTGTTCTGGGGGATGAAAAACCTGAGTTTCCGGGGAGGGAATCCTACCTATGTATGAGACCGGATAACTCACCTTTAGTTGAAACAGACCAGATAAAGGTTCCTCATATCCCGGACAGAAATCAAACCCAGGTCTTTCTGACCAAAGGGCTTCATCTATACCAACTGAGCTATGGAGGCTCTTAGGGTTGATTTTATATACCTCAAAAAAATGCATTTTCCATAGAACCATACAGGCACAAAATAAATAAATAAATAAAAAAAAAGATAAATAAATATAATTACATCAATAGCTATCAGTTGAAATTTGTTAGGTTTAATAACCTAGAGTCCTATTTTTTTAAGTGGCTGGAAAACATTTTTACTCAAAGTATTAGAATCTTAATATCCACCGGTTTCAGTTTTGAAGGGTATTAGCTTTATGCCAGTAACATTCCTAGGTAGTGGTGGCCTATAATCCTATTCTTTTCTTATTTGATACACGAGGGTGATCTGAAAAGTTCTCGGCCTAACAATGAAATATAATTTCAAAATTATTTTTACTTTTCAACATAATCTCGCTTAAGACTAATACATTTATTCCAGCGATACTCCAGCACCATTATCCCATCCGTGTAGTGGTTCTCAGTAAAATCTGCAAAATACCCCTCTACAGCTGCAGTCACCTTGATTCTTCTTCGCTGAAGAATTTTAGTTTTGGGAAGAGATAGAAGTCAGAGGGAGCCAAATCTGGGGAATAGGGTGGATATTTCAACAACTCATAGTGCAGATCCCTTAATTTTCCCATTGCCAAAACACCTTTGTGGGCAGGATGCACTTGTCCTGATGAAGGATGATTTTTTTCTCTTCTCCAAACTGGGTCTTTTCTCACCTAGTCTGGTTAAAAGATCGGAATTATAATTCCCCAGTTATTGTTTTACCCTTTTCAAGATAATTATCATGTTGGAGGCTTAATGGATTTTTTACAACACTCAAAAAGAATTAAAATAGAATTTAATACTTCTTATATTTCGTCCTAGTCACTAGGACATCTATGGGGATTACAAAAACAATTAATGTAACATGCACACAAATATCATACAATGCTAAGCCCAACCACGTGGGTGACACTAAAGTCCTATCTAGGTGGAGCACCCTCTAAGGGCGGTAGTAGGAGGCCCGGAATGTAAGGTGAGACCTCTGGTGATGAGTGTTTCCCAAATATTCAGAAGCTTAATGCAACCATATTTATTAAGATTTGGTTGGTTTCTGAGAGCTGCTGCTGCTGCTTCTAAGAAAAGTCTCTCTTTCTTGAATTTGTTGTGGTGGAGCATGGTGGTTTTCTTCAATGATACCCTGTGTGTGGTGTCCAAAACATGGTCAGCCAAGCCTGAATGTCCATAGTTGTGTTTACAAATGTAAGACTTGTGTTCCTCCAGGCGGATGGATGGTGATCTGCCTGTCTGTCCAAAGTACACCAGCTTACAGGAACAGGGTACTTTGTAAACTCCAGGCAGAGAGAGAGGAGGGGGGGGCTGATCTTTCGTAGAACGGATAAGGGTAGCAAGTTTGCGGTCGGGCTTATATGCTGTGTGTAGGTTGTACTTTTTTAGTATCGTGGCTATTTTTTCGGATGTGCCACGGATGTAGGTATGGTGATGGCAGTTTTAAAATCTTGTTGACGAGAGGGACGGGGAATGGGGGAGGAATTGATTATTTTTTTGATACTGTGTTCGCTGTAGCCATTGGAGAGGAAAGTGCTGTGTATGTGGTTAAGCTCAGTAGTGAGGGCGGTTCCACTGGAACAAAGATTGTGGGCTCTCTTGGTAAGAGTTTTAATAATGCCATATTGTTGAGAAGGGTGGTGGTGGTGGGAGAGTTTGTGAATGTATCTGCCTGTGTGTGTGGGTTTTTCTGTATACAGTGAAGGCATGTGTATCATTAGGCAGGCGTGTGACTAAAGTGTCCAGGAAAGGTAAACAATTGTTCTTTTCCTTTTCCATAGTAAACTGGATTCTTGGATGTAGGCTATTGAGATGACTGAGGAAGGAGTCTAACGTGTATGGGCCATGAGGCCAAATAGAGACCACATCATCTACATATCTTAGCCAGAGTTAATGGCAAAGGAAAATAGATCTAAGATGTCAGTTAAGGGAATATTGGTAAACAAAGAGGAGATATCAAAGCTTACCAATATGTCTGCATTATTCAAGGTTAAATTTTCTGTGAGGGCTTTAAAGTGGGTTGAGTTTTTTATATAGGAAGTGGACCTTCAGGTGAGGGGGGGGGGGTCAGAGAGTTGGCCAGCTGTTTAGTTTTGGTAAACAGTATATTCGGGGGGGGGGAGGGGGAGAGGGAGCAGAAAGGTTTAAGTTTTTTCGTGACGTCAGGGGGCCAGGAAGATACTTTTTTAAGTAAGATTTTTAATTTCTTAACTTGTGTTTTTGTGGGGTCGTGTTCTAGCAGGATGTAGGGAGTGTGATCACGGAGGATAATGTTCATTTTACAATTGTATTCACTGGTATTAAGAACGGCTGTGGCATTACCCTTATCCGCTCTGGTGATGACGATACTTTTTTCTTTCCATAGTATCAGGAGAGCCGTGCGTTGGGCATACGATAAGTTACTTTTTGGAGGCAAAGAATGAGTGAGGACGTTGGCTACGTCACGTCTGATGTTGTTGGCTATCTCTGACGGTAAGCGACCGATCCTCCGTTCGATGTTAACCATTACATCAAGCATCGGCACTTCCTTCGGAGTGACGGCAAAATTACAGCCAAGGCAAAGGGCGCTGATGGCATCGTCGTTGAGCCTTTTGGAAGAGAGGTTTACTACTGTCTGGAGCGGTTCAATTTGTGATTGTGGTTTGTCTTTAACCAGGTTACTATATTTCTTGACGTGTTTATTTTTTTATTTTTTGAAATTCTCTCTGTGTGGAAGTTTCCAAAGTGCGAGAGAGAATCGACCAAAGTTCAGGGTTAAGAACGGCGGAGCGCTTGGAATGTAAGGAGCCAATGGCGTCGTTCATCACTCACGTATATATAACCGTGCCAGCCTGGCATTACTACGCGAGCAAATCACCTCTATTTGTGCCGCCGTCTCAGTGACGAACGCCGGCTCTGGCTCATTACATTCAGAGCTCTCCACCATTCTTACCCCTGAAGTTTGGTCGATTCTCTCTAGCATTTCGGAAACTTCCGCACAGAGAGAATTTCAAAAAATAAAAAATAAACACGTCAAGAAATATAGCAACCTGGTTAAAGACAAACCACAACCACAAATTCAACCGCTCCAGACAGTAGTAAACCTCTCTTCCAAAAGGCTCAACGATGATGCTGTCAGCGCCCTTTGCCTCGGCTGTAATTTTGCCATCGCTCCAAAGGAAGTGCCGGTGCTTGATGTAATGGTTAACATCGAACAGAGGATCGGTCGCTTACCGTCAGAGATAGCCAACAACATCAGACTTGACATAGCCTACATCCTCACTCATTCTTCGCCTCCAAAAAGTAACTTATCGTATGCCCAACGCACGGCTCTGCTGAAACTACGGAAAGAAAAAAGTATCGTCATCAACAGAGCGGATAAGGGTAATGCCACAGTCGTTCTTAATACCAGTGAATACAATCATAAAATGAACATTATCCTCCGTGATCGCGCAACCTACATCCCGCTAGAACACGACCCCACAAAAACGCAAGTTAAGAAATTAAAAATCTTACTTAAAAAAGTATCTTCCTGGCCCCTGACGTCACAAAAAAACTTAAACCTTTCCGCTCCCTTCTCCCCCCTGAATATACGGTTTACCAAAAATCCACAAACCCAATTCCTCACTCAGGCCTATAGTAGATGCCATCAATGCACCTTGCTACAGACTGTCTAAACAGCTGGCCAACTCTCTGACCCCCTCACCAGAAGGTCCACTTCCTATATAAAAAACTCGACCCACTTTAAAGCCCTCACAGAAAATTTAACCTTGATTAATGCAGACATTCTACTAAGGTAGAAGTGGAGGAATTTTTTGAGGCTTTAGAAAAAGCAACTGACACAATGAAAAAGGAAAAGTTGGTCCTTGTTGGGGATCTAAATAGCAGAGTAGGAAATGATTGTGAGACATACAAAAATATTTTGGGAAAATTTGGAGAAAAGAGCAAAGCTAATAATAATGGCAAATATCTGTTGGATTTCTGCTCAGGACATGGACTGGTTATTACTAACACCATGTTCCAACATAAAAATGTGCACAAATTCACATGGAGAGAAGAGGCAAGGAATAAGAAAAGTCTCATTGACTATGTTATTGTTGATAGTGATGTTTTCTCCCTGGTGCAGAACACCAGAGTGTACAGAGGATATGAAATTGGAAGTGATCACTATATAGTCTTGAGCAGGATAAAATTGAATTTCATATTGAAAAGAATAACATTTAAGAAAGTTTTAAAGTGAATAAAAGTTGAGCAGCTCTCAGATGTGAACTGTAGACTAAAATACACAAAGATTATTGAAGAAAAATTGAAAGAGTTTGAGAACAGGAATCAAACCTTGGAGATTCAGTGGCAAACTCTGAAGAAAACATTGATTGATTCTGCCAGAGAGGCATGCGGTAAGGTTGTCTGTAAGGATAAAAAAATCAGAACGAAGTTAAAGAGGCAGTGAAGGAAAACAAGAAAGAATATCAAAAGTTCCTGTCAAATAAGTCAGCTAGTGCTCTTAGAGAATACAGAGACAAATGTAAGAAAGCTATACAGTGTGTAAAACTAGCTAAACAAAAGTCATTGGAGGACTTTGGCAAGAATATAGAAAATAAATATTAAGAAGGTGTCAAAATATTTTGGAGGTTGTTGAAAAAGCTTAGGAATGGAGGAAAGAGTGCTGTAAAAGGAGTCAGAGATAATAAAGGTGACATGAAAACGGGAGAAAAAGTTATCCTTGAGGTATGGAGTAATTACTCTGAAACACTGCTAAACGAAACAAGCAGTGATGACAGCACAGTGGTAAAACACACTGTCCAGGCATGTAGTCAGGAATACGTATCCATACTTGAAGTAGAAAAAGCCATCAATGGCTTGAAATGTGGCAAGGCAGCAGGGGTAGATGATATTCGACCAGAAATGCTGAAGTATGGTGGTATAAGAGTCTTACAGTGGCTGCACTGCATAGTTCAGAAATCCTGGACAGAGGGATGAAATCTGGATGATTGGAGCAGAGCTCTCATAGTACCCATATATAAAAAGGGAAATAAAGCTGAATGTGAGAATCACAGAGGTATTTCCCTACTGAGTGTTCCTGGCAAGATCTATGCAAGTATACTTGAGAAACGGTTGAGAAGAATTGTGAAAGAAAAGCTTGGTGAAGAACAAGCTGGATTCAGGCCAAATAGAGGCTGTCAGGATCAGATCTTCACTTTACGACAAAGAGTCGAGAAAGCATGGGAATATAACAAAAATCTGTATTTAAGTTTTGTCGATTTGGAAAAGGCATATGACAAGGTGCCAAGAGAGAAGCTATTCAATAAGCTACAGTTATATGGCGTCAATGGGGCATTATATCAACAATACTTAGTCTTTATTTGAGTTGTAAGTCAGCAGTTAGAATTGAAGGAAGTACAGGAAGATGGTTTAATGTTAAATCTGGTGTGAGACATGGATGTACATTATCCCCTCTGTTATTCATTATCTATATGGATCACATTATGAAGGAAAGTGGTATTAAACATGATATCAAAATTGGAGATGTTAACGTCAGCTCTTTGCTTTATGCGGATGATGTTATACGTCTAAATAAATCCGCTACAAATGTGCAAGATTCTCTGACTAAATTGAATAGCTGTTGTAATAAATATGGTATGAAGGTCAGCAATAAAAAGACAAAGAAAATAGGCAGAATCATTGAAAATGTAAACTGTGTTGTGAATGGAGAACCTTTGGAACAAGTGAAACATTTCAGCTACTTAAGCACGATTTTTACTGAAGATGGCAAATTAAATATAGAAATAGAGAACAGAATCAGCAAAGCTGGTATGGTAGGAAGTCAATTGAATAAATTCATATGGAATAAGAGAGAAATTAGTCAGAACACTAAATTAGCTGTATACAAGACAGTGTTCAAACCAGTTTTAACTTATGGATCTGAGAGCTGGGTCAGAAGTAAAACACTTGACCAAAGACTAGAGACCGCAGATATGAGAGTCCTGAGAAAGATTATAGGCGTGAACAGATGGCATCAATGGCAATATCATATTAAAAACAAGGATATTAGGAAAGAACTTGACATTGTCAACATCCAGGAATGCGTTAGCAGAGCTAATCTCAGGTGGTATGGTCACTTAAACAGAATGGGCGAAGAAAGATTAGCAAAAGAAGTGTTCTCTGCAGGTTGGCAGCAAAACGACCAAGAGGAAAACCAAGATATAGCTGGATTGATACGGTACAAAGTGCCTTAGACGATAGAAATATAATATCCGATAATGTTGGAGTCTTGAAAACTAACAGACTGATTTGGAGGAAAACTGTAGACAGGAAGTTAGTAATTATGTAATTTTTTTCATGTAGAACTATCATATCCTGTACACCCCGTGAGGGTACATGGCAGGAATTTGATGATGATGAATATGTAAACAGTCACATGAAGTGGTATGCTATTTCTGTATGTTTTGGAAGATCTCAAATTCTTTCGATATGGGAATAGTGTGGAAATAACTTTTTAACTGTGATAAGGTGATCAACTTGATACCATCAGATCTGGCTGTTTAGAATAACTAGCATTACCTTTGTCTGTTTTAGTAATCAGATATCTCTGATTGCTTTGACAATTTTAATGGCAGTTGCTAATGCTTTTTATGTTGCTGAGTAATTGGATTAGTATTAATTAAAATACTATAGACTTCTAATATTTTATTAATAGATCTTGGCTTTTTAAAAAGTAATTAGTGGTCACCACTGTTGTTGCTAAAAAAATGATTTATCTTATCTTGAACTTAGATAAATTCCAAGATAAGATAAATTATTGATTTATTTTGATTCATCAAACTTGAAATCATACGTGAAGCAGCTAAAGAATTGTCAGTGCCCTTGACCGTTTTGTTTAATTTGAGTCTCGGGTCTGTGTTAGTCCCAAGGGGGGGGGGTGGAAAGAGAGGTAAATAGTTCCACTGCATAAAGGTTCCAAGGTTCCAAGACTGCTGTTGTAAATTACCGACCGATTAACGTATCAGGAATCGTTGTCAAGGTCTTGGAGAAATTACTCAAGAGAAAAATACAGGATTGGATAGATGAAAATAGGATACTGTATGGGGGACAACATGGTTTTGTGAAGGGTAGATCATGCCTCAGTAACTTGCTCACGTTTTATAACACAGTGACGGCTGAACTGGATAAGGGTAATGGGTTTATAGTGATTCTACTGGACCTTGCTAAGGCCTTTGACAGGATACCACATAGAATTCTAATCAGTAAACTGCAGCATATGGAGGATGGATATAGGGTTGGTGAGATGGATAGGAGGGTGGTTGATGGAGAGATATCAGAGAGTGGTTTATTCAGGAGTAGAGTCCAAAAGACGGCTTGTGACTAGTGGTGTGCTGCAGGTTCTGTTCTTGGATCACTACTTTTCAATTTGTTCATTAACGATATAGGAAAGGATCTGAGAGGAAGTGTTCACTTATTTACTGATGATGCAAAGTTGGGTAGAGCAATAGTGAGTGCACAGGATGTCAAAATTTTGCAAGATGATTTGGATAGTTTGGAGGACTAGGCTAAGGAAAATGGATGTCTATTTAATGTGGCAAAGTGTAAGGTTATGCATTTTGGGGTGAAAAGATTAGCAGCAGTGTATATCACATTGGTGGAACTGTACTCCAGGAGATTGATGAGGCCAGGGATTTGGGAGTGTTGGTTGAAGTTTAGGGGGCACATTGCAAAAGTGGCTAAATCAGCGCATCAAATCACTTGGTTGCTGAAAAATACTTTAACAAGCAGAGACAAACAAGTTATTGTTCCTCTGTATTGAGCCTTGATAAGACCTCATCTATACTACTGTGCCCAGATATGGGTGCCAGGGTTTCTTCTTGATGGGGAGGAGGTGGAGAGGATCCAGAGTCGGGTGACCAAGATGATAGCAGGTCTATGGAATGAACCTTATGAGAACAGGTCGAAGATTTGTGGGTTGCAAAAATTGGTTGATAGGCGGAAAAGGGGTGATATGATTGAGACATTCAAATTACTGAAGGGTTTCTATAAGATTAATTCAGAAGATATTTTTGAGAATAGGACTGGTGGTGGGAGGACTAGGGGCCATACATGGAAGCTGGGGCAAGAATGTGGTTAGCAAGGGTGTTAGAGCTAGGTTTTTTACTTGGAGAGTGGTGAATGAGTGGAATAAGCTGCCAGTCTCTCTTGTGGGTACTATGACTGTGAATGAGTTCAAGGCGACGTATGATAGATACTGTGTGAATGTCGAACAGTTGTTCTTGACATGATGTTAGGGTTTCCCTCGATGAGTCTGTCGACTCCTTGGAGTTGCCCGAAATAATAATAATACACACGTGAAACATATTGAGAAAAATATTATGAAAATAAACTGTATACAAACCTGACAACCCACAGAATTTTCACCAGTTATTTTTTTCACTGCTGCAACATGTCCTTTGGCTAAATCCATTATATGAATATAATCCCGAACACCTTATAAGAAAGAAATTAAATGCAAGGATAATATGTAATAAACATGTTAGATTTATCTCCATATACAGGGTGGTTCAAAATTTCACATACAAACTTTGAGCAAAGGCAGAGAACATCAAAATCAACTATATTCACATAGGAAAGCATGACAGGAAACGTCAGATTTCCTGTCATGAGATGAAGATTTCCTGTCTCATGACAGGAAATCTGACAGGGACACAAAGATACAGAAATAACACAAGGCAGTAAGTAGTGTAAAAAACTTTATTAGGCATAAATGAACAGTTCAATAGTAATTGGATACATAATATGGTTTCACATCAGGTGCTCAAAGTTACAACTATTAGCAGTGATGCATGCCTGACACTGACAACACATTGATTGCCATACATTTTCGAAAATACCTAGCGTTTCCCAGATATTAACAGCGGCGATGGTGATTCTTGCCATGAGGCACATGTCAGAGGCAACAGGCATTGCATACACCATGGCTTCAAGGGTCTCCCACAGAAAGATATCAATGCTCGATAAATCAGGTGAGCGTGGGGGGGGTCATGCGACGGGTCCACCATGCCCAATCCATCAAGCCACAAAGGACCTGTCCAAATACTGACGCACAGAAATGCCAAAATGGGCTGGAGCCCTGTCATGTTGGAACCACATCTGCTGAAGCACAGTCATTAGAACATTGTTCAGTAAATCCGGGAGAACTTCTTCCAGAAAGGTCTGATACTTCGGGGAGTCCAGTGGGGGTGGTAACAGGTATGGGCTGACTAAACAGTCAGCGACGATATCTACCCATACATTAATGGCGAAGCATTGTTGTGCAGCATGTGGGTTCTCATGGGACCACATACGAGAGGTGATTGAAGACTCCTTCGTGGGTAAATGAGCTTCATCCATGAACAAAACACAAGTTGGAAATCCTATCTACAGCACTTTTCTGCAGAAACCACTGTGCGAATTCCATGCGTTGAGGATAATCTTCGGCCATCAGTAACTGGATCCGTTGCAGATGAAATAGATGTAAGGACTCTGAGTGCAAAAAGAACAATACACTAGATCGAGATATTCCTATAGCAGAGGCAACGGCACGCGTGTTTGTCTCTGGATTATTGTCCATCGCATGCAACACCTCTCTTCCATGGTGGGATTCTGCGCCGATCATGGCCGTCCACTATTATGCCTGCGATCCCTGAATGATCCATAGTCACACAAATTCTGATGCAAATGCGCAAACATTTGGTGATGCATTACACATCTGTTTGGGTACCTTTCGCAATACATTCGTACAGTGGCTCATCCATTACCATCAGCTAATCCATAAATGAGGTGCATGTCTGCAATCTCAGCATTCGTAAACCAATGCATGTTCTTCGTATGATGTTGAAAGCTTGAATGAGTAAGCCCTAATTTCTCACCTGGAGCGCTGGCGAAAAGTGCCAGCTATCACTTTCGGATGGCTTTTCCAGTCATGTTTTCCTATGTGAATATGGTTGATTTTAAATAATAAAGTAACACGTAAAAACCACAATGATAACTTTAATTAGTAAAAGGACAGATATTTTGTACTAAAATTAATAGTACATCTTCAGTGTCTGTAACAGTAATAGGAATGGAATACAAGCAAAACGTTCAGTGGATCACCTATTAAAACACAATTGTTACTGCGTGCTAGGAAATAATAGAAATAACAAATTTAATGTATTAAGATAAACAGTTTTTTACATAAGATAAAAGTCTCCCAGATCTTTGAGAGAGACATACAGTCATTTCTATTTAAATTCAGTCGGTGTAAGATAGTTTCACAACTTTCTTTGAATAAGAAAGTTGTGAAAGTTCATATTTGAATCTGCATCAATGGAGGAGAACTGCTTTATCCCACTGGACGAGGAGTTCTTTGGAACTCCCAAAAATCCAAAAAAAAAGGCTGCCCTGTACGACCTATCGTAAACTGCATTGACTCTCCAACTTATCGGATTGCAAAAGTATTATCACGTTCCTTAAGTGCTCTCACTGGTCATTCCAGATCCTATATTAAAAAATCAACAGATTTTCTTGAAAAAATCAAGGATATAAAAATTGCAGATTCTGAAATATTAGTCAGTTTTGACATCATTTCTCTGTTCACCAATATCCCATTAACCGACACAGTCAATTCTTTATATGAAGATTACCCTCAAGATATCGCAAGGATATTCAAATATGTCATCCACTCAGGTTATTTCAGTTGGAAAAACAAAATCTACAAACAAATTAAAGGTACTGCCATGGGTAGCCCTCTGTCTCCATCTTTGGCAAACTACTATTTGAAACAATTCAAAGATACTATGTTCTCATCCATCTCTTTGCTACCATTACGTCGATGATGTTTTTGCTGTTTGGCCATACACTGAAGATGAACTTTCCACTTTTCTACAACAGATAAATAACCTTCACCCATGCATCCAATTCACTATGGAAAAAGAAAACTCTGGTACTTTACCATTTTTGGACATCCTCCTTACTAGAACGTCTTCTGGTACCTTATCTACAAGCGTCTTTCGAAAACCCACATTTACTGGCAGATACATTCACAAAAAGTCTGCGCACCACATGTCTCAAAAATTTGGCATTCTTAAATCTCTAATTCATAGAGCACATAAAGTTTGCTCTTCACCAATAATCTTACAACAAGAACTTTCCATCATTAAAAAGTTAATGGAATCAAATGATTACAACTCCAATCAAATCCAACAGATACTTGACTCTTATGTTCCAACACATACAGTTTCTTCATCAGTCAACAGAGTTCCTATTCCATACATTCCAGGAATCTCAGAACCTATAGGTAGAATTCTAAAAAAAGTATCAATTGATTCCAACATATATTCCTATCAACAAAATTTCTTCTTTATTACCTTCTACAAAGGATAAACCGTCTTCTCTATCTTTGGCTGGCGTTTACCAAATACCTTGCGAATGCGATGTCTCTTATTTTGGACAAACTGGCCATTCTTTGGAAAAAAGAATAAAAGAACATCAATATTATATTGATTATAACAAACCTCTGAAGTTTGGTCTGGCGCAGCACAGTATTGACTCTACTCATAGTGTCCAGCAGGATAAAGCAGTTCTCCTCCATAGATGCAGATTCAAATATGAACGCTTATTCAAAGAAAGTTGTGAAACTATCTTACACCGACCGAATTTAAATAGAAATGACTGTATGTCTCTCTCAAAGATCTGGGAGACTTTTATCTTATGTAAAAAACTGTTTATCTTAATACATTAAATTTGTTATTTCTATTATTTCCTAGCACGCAGTAACAATTGTGTTTTAATAGGTGATCCACTGAACGTTTGCTTGTATTCCATTCCTATTACTGTTATAGACACTGAAGATGTACCATTAATTTTAGTACAAAATATCTGTCCTTTTACTAATTAAAGATATCACTGTGGTTTTTACGTGTTACTTTATTATTTAATTACTATGCCACAGGTTCCATTAAAAATCAGAATGGTTGATTTTGATGTTCTCCACCTCCCTTCAAAGTTTGTACATGGAATTTTGAACCACCCTGTATATGTATATACAGTAATCTACCGCTTATGTGACCACAGCAGGAAGGCAATCTGCCATTCTGATAACTGAATGGTCATATAAGTGAAGTACAATTACATGATGCTTTGCCATAATTCAGTTGACATAAATAGGTTTGTTAATTGAAGTATCATTATTTTGAACATCAGATAAATGGTAGAATACTGTGTATGTATGTGTCATTATATATATATGTGTGTGATCATTAGTTACATTGATTCGGTGATTATGATTACATATATTCATCTTTTTTTGACTGACTGAAACCGAGAAAATAGATAACAAGTTAATTTAATGGAGCACACAACATGTTTCGTCAAAAAGAATTCTTCAGGTGTGGTAACACTTAAAGCAAATTAAAAAAACCTTAAAAACACTGTGCCATTATAATAACAGACTTGTAAACTGAAGTTAAGTTTGAATTGTCATTATAGTCCATTCTGCTGTTGTGCAAATGGGAGCGTATGAGTTCATGTGTACACCAGTATCTAATGGCAGAACTATGCGAGTCAAGAAAACTATAACTGAGGTTGCTGTTGATGGGAGAAGGGTCTATGACAATTTCTTTGGATTCAAGTATGCGCTGTCCGACTTCATCGTGACAAATATAAACATTTGATGTTGTGTTCCAATCTACTCCGTGTTGGAGGCCTTCATCGTTTGTGTTCACTGAAAATAAGACGTGAATGGAGAGCGAGCTTGCTCTGATTCTATTGTATGAAATGTCACTCTGATGTTCCTCTAGCTGTAAGGGGATTGACTTCTCAGTCTGGCCATAGCATGACCTCCACACAATAACATATTATTTTATATACACCGGGGAACTGAAGATGGTTATGAGCTTGATTTTGGAAGAATTGAAAAACACGTTTTTATATTAAATTTTTTCAAAATTCTTCCTAGTTTCCGGTAGAGAGCGAGCTGATGTACGGTAAAGAAATATAAATCTTGGGGGTTGTTAGGGATCTCTGTGTTGTTTTGAGGGCATTGTATAGTTACCCTTTAATGTTTTTGGAAGGGTATCCATTATTTAAGAAAGTTCTTTCTAGATATTTTAGTTCATTTGTTAGTTCTTCTTCATCAGACAATACTGAGCGAGCAGGGTGAGCTTGGAGTCAATAGATTCATTGCTAGAGATCCTTCCTAGAAAACACAGTCTATCAAGACTCATCGCGGGAGGCCACTCCTAGGAAACACAAAGATTATCATACCAATCCTTAAACTCATTGACTTCTCGCTCTCATCACTCTATCAGGTAAAGCATTAAACAGTTCAACCACCCTAAATGCAAAGAGACCACTCCTCACTCTCTTGCTCACAGCTTCCTTTCATAACTTCCAGGGATAGTCCCTTGTCATCAAACCTTCCCGCTGTTCAACCAAGCGAAAGAACTCTCTAGTGTCACCTCTCAACAGTTTAAAAGTCTCAATCATATCACCTCTCCTTCAATCCACCAAACTCTGCAGTCCACATTCCTTCAGCTGAATCTTAAAACTAACATTGTACAGTCCTGAAAGCGTCTTTGTTATCTGCCTTTGTATCCTTTTCACAGTTAATTTATCCCCTTCAAATCCTGGGGACCAAATCTGAGAACCATAGTCTAAGTGTGGTCTGACGAGGGTCTTATACAACGGAATGATTACTCTATTATCTCTGCAGGTCAGTGTCCTTCACATTATTGCAGCAATCCTCTGTGTTACCTTCACCACCTTTGCAATATGTCCCCTGAATTTCAAGTTTCTATCAGTCATCAATCCCAGATCTCTTGTCTCCCCTACTTCCTCCAGTATAGCTCCCCCCCCCAATAGAGTATGCAGCGTCCCATCGATGTGTCCCAAAGCTCAAGACCATACATTTTGCTGCATTAAACCGACACCCCCATTCATCTGCCCACCAGTCTAGCTTATTCAAATCCTCTTGCAGGGCTACCACATCTGCACTATTACTAATAACCCTTCCCAGCTTCACATCATCTGCAAACAACTGAATATCTCCTGAAATCCACTGATAATATTGTTGATATAAAGGTTAAACAATATAGGTCCCAGTACAGAGCCCTGTGGGACCACACTTGTATCCTTCTGCCTCCTTGAAACTGTCCCACCATACACAACTCTATGATACCTATCAGACAGACAATCCCAAATCCAGTTGACCAACCTGACATCCAAACCCATGTGCTACAACTTAAACATCAGCTTATCATGTGGCACCCTGTCAAAAGCCTTCGCTAAATCCAAGAAAATGGCAGTAGATGCCTTTCCCTCATCTACGGCTCTTGTAACTTTATTATAAAAGGCTAGCATATTACTAAAACAAGAGCACCCCTTAACAATTTCATGTTGACTCTACCCTCATCTGCCCAATGCTGTATACGGTCCCTCACTAATTTCTCCAAGATCTTAACAACTGTTGATGACACACAAATTGGCATATAATTAGACACTTCCAGTCTGCATGCCCCCTCCCCCTTATGCAATGGCACTATCTTAATTCCTTCCATTCCCTGCACACCTTCCTGTAGCCAGACTTTCATTGAAAGGAGCTGTCAGTTCTTTAGCACATTCTCTCAAAACTCGTGGTGAGTACTCCAGTCCCACAGCTTTACTAACATCCAGAGTACTCAGTATTTGGAACACACTCTCCTCCTGCACCTCTAAACAGCCCTATCCGTTTAGTATTAAAATTTATCCCTCCTGGATGAAATACTCCAATAACGTGCCCATTGAACAACTCCACGTCCTCTGCATCAGTCACTCTATTCCTATTTTTTATCCCACAATGTCATTCTTCAACAATCATTTCTCCTCATACTGGCCACATAGCTAAAAAATTCCCTAGGATTTTCTTTGGATCTTAGGGCCAATCTTTTCTCATATTATAGTTTTGCCTTTCTTACCACACTAGTCACTCTTCTGGCATGTGTCTTATATTCTTCATCCCCTCTCCTTATATCTCTTCCATAGCCGCTTTTTCACATGCAATTCCTGTTTAATATTGTTTGTCATCCACCTTACACCAAATTGTTTTCTTCTTCTTCACTTGTAGAATACAGCTTACTATTGCTGCTAACAAATATTCCTTCACAATTTCCCAAGCACTAATGATATCCCGGCCTTCCAATTCCTCCCTCCATGAAACTTCCCCAAGTTGATATCTAAGACTATTATAATCACCTGCCTTATAATTCCGCATATATTCCCTTTTCTTTGATATTCCTGCATGTCTATTCATCTTCATAGTCAAAATCACATGATCAATCTCTCCAACTGGTGGGAGAGATGTCATCTCAGTTATTATCAACTCTTCTTATGCTATGAATAAATCCAAAACTCTTGAACCTCTTGTTCCCTCTATTACATGTTGCCTAAGATGTTTGTCCCTCAAGAATTCTAGAAATTCCATTCCCTTATTGCTACATGCATCTTTCTCTCCTCAATTTATTCTGCAGTAGTTATAATCTCCCATAACAATCATTCTCCTTGTACTTGCCAAGCTCAACTGTCTAAACATTTCCTGGTCCCCACCCTCTGTGCTCCTTGATTTGTAGCCCCCCCCCCAACTAAATATCCTGTCTTGCCCACCTCTACCTCACACCGTATGCTTTCAAAATCATTAGTGTTACTGCATTCCAAAGCCTCCACTCTTAGAGGACATAAGCAGTACTCCACCACCATGCATTCCCTTCCTATCCTTTCAAAAAATGCTGTATCCTACTACTTGTATTCCTGTTATTATATCCTCTTCTGTCAACCACATCTCAGTGATCCCAATAATCTTTAACCAGGCTGATGCTATCAGCGTCACCAATTCCTCTCCTTTATTCCGGATACTCCTGACATTAGTATAAAGCATAAAAATGTCACTGTTTCTATATCTAGCATTATCTTCTCTAGACTCCACTGGGCTCAGAATTACCTGATGTTGTCCCCCTTCTCCCAAGTACCCATTCCCACAAGAGGCCACCCCCTTCTACCATCCACCCTAGGCATTTTAGTTTCCCTGCATTGACACATCGACTCGTTCAGAACAGCAATCTCTCCAGATGCCTACGTCCTTCCTCATTCAAATGCAAGCGGTCTCTCGCATACAATTCCTTTCTGTTCTCAAATGCCCTCCAAGCTCCCATATATTCCAATCCTCTCTTCTGACACATTCTAGCTATTATGTTATTCTATATTGCTGCTCTTCTGCTCAACTCATCACTATCATACCTAGGCAACACGCACACTATCTTTCCTCTCTAAGTCTTCTTTCATACAATCTCAAGCAAGAATCTCATATCTCTCGCTGCCCAATTTACATTACCTCTCAAGACATTCATTCCAACCATCTCATCCACCCTTTCACCCCTCTTAATTGCCACAGCCACACTTTCTATCATTCTTCCAGGCAAACACTTCTCACACATCCTATCTTGCACACCATGGATCATTGAGTCCCCATACCTTACACCTCTTACCACCCTGTTCCTCGATTGCTTACATGCATCCCCCCCTCTCTCTCTCTCTCCGTGTTCCCCGACTTACCTGTCTTCCTGACATCATTCTATCCCTAGTTCCAGTGCTTCCTTGCATTCTTCTCATTCCCTCTCTCTCCTACTGTTTCCATTCTCTCCTCTTTTATCATTCAAATAACTCTCTCCCATTCCCCCCTCTTTACTGTTACTATTCTCTCCTCTTCTATCATTCCCATAACTCGCTCTTACTCGTGTTGGAGGTTTAATGGAATATTATCAGCACTGAGAAAGGATTAAAAACAATTTTAATACTTCCAATATTTCGTCTCAGTCACTGAGACATCATTAGGGATTACAAAAAAATGTTTTGTAACAACACACACACACACAAATATAATACAATAGTGAGTGAAACTAAAGTCCTATCTAGGTGGTGTGCCCTCTATGGGCATTTACAGGTTGCCGAGGATGTAAAGAGGGATCTCTGATAACACTGGCCAGCACAATTTTTGCTGACTTTTATATGAGACTTGTTTTTTTACTAATTTGGGTGCACTGATTTCAAATATCAAACCCATTTTTCTCTATCACATCAGGTTTTTCCTCTATGGCATTTTCTTTTTGCTAATTTGTAAGTTTTTGATAGTTTTAAGAAGGCAGTACTATTTAGAGGATCAAAAAAAATCGATTTTTTAATATTATTTTCTGAAAGTATGTACTTTAAAAAATCTGTTCCTAACTTTTTATCAAGAAATTCGAAAAATTCCCGAAGATATAGCCAATTATTCATTAATTATAATTAATGTTTCCCAAATTTTGGGAAGTTTAATGCAACTGTATTTGCTTAAATTCGGTTGATTCATGAGTGCAGATACAAAGAATAGTCTTTCTTTTTTTAATTTACTATGGTGGAGCATGGTGGTTTTTTTCCAGGAGATCTTGTGGGTTGTATCTAAAATATGGTCTGCAAGGCCAGATCGACCACAATCGTGATTGCAGATGTATGACTTGTGTTCTTCTAACTGGATTGTTGCTGCTGATCTACCTGTCTAGGGTACTCTATATACTCCAGGCACTGAGAAAGGAGGGAGCTGGTCCTTGGTGGAATGGATAAGGGTAGCAAGTTTAAGGTGGGGCTTAAAAGCTGAATGGAGGTTGTACTTTTTTAATGATCTGGCTATTTTTTCTGATGTACCAAGGATGTAAGGTATTGTGATGGCATTTCTGAAGTCCTTCTGAAGAGATGGTTGGGGAATGGGGAAGGACTTGATTATTTTTTTAATTAGTCACTGTAGCCATTGGAAAGGAATGTGTTGCATATGTGTTTGAGTTCGGTTCAAAGGGCAGTTTCACTGGAAGAACAAAGATTGTGGGCTCTTTGTTCTTGGTAAGAGTTTTAATAATGTCATATTGCTGAGAGGGGTTGTGAGAGAGTTTGCAAATGTATCTGCCTGTACGAGTAGGTTTTCTATATACAGAGAAAAAAAGGTTACCATTAGGAAGGCGTGTTACTAAGGTGTCTAGGAAGGGTAAACAATTGTTATTTTCCTTTTCCATCGTAAACTGGATTCTTGGATGTAGACTATTGAGTTGACTGAGGAAGGAATCTAATGTGTCTGGGCCATGAGGCCAAATAGAGAACACATCATCTACATATCTTAGCTAGATAGAAGGTTTTAGAGGGGAAGAATCTATGGCTTGTTTTTCAAAATTTTCCATGTAAAAATTGGCAAGAGGGGGTGAGAGGGGGAACCCATGGCAGTGCCCTCTATCTGTTTGTAGATTTCGTTCTTCCAAGAAAAATAACCAGAGTAAATGGCAAAGGAAAAGAGCACTAGGATATCAGAAGGAAAAACGTTTTTTACGAGTGTTAAGGTGTCAATTAGGGGAAAAAACGTTTCTTTACGTTTTTCTTTCTGATATCTTAGAACTCTTTTCCTTTGCCATCTACTCTAGTTATTTTTCTTGGAAGAACAAAATCTACCAACAGAGAGAACTGCCATGAGTCCCCCCCCCCCCCCCTTGCCAATTTTTACATGGAAAATTTTGAAAAACAAGCTATAGACTCTTCCCCTCTAAAACCTTCTATCTGGCTAAGATATGTAGATGATGTGTAATTTAATAATAAGGTGAGACACCCTTTGGCGACTCATATAGATAAATATGACTTCTCCATTGCTTTCACCTTGGTATCACCACTTCTGGGTCTGGCTCCCACTGACAAGACCTCAATAAAGGTCGAAACAGGTTGGGAGCCTGGGTGATGAATGGCAATGCTGTAGCCCATAAAGTTTTAACTGACGCTAGGCTGTTGCTGTCACCCAGGTCCTGGGTGTGTGTGTGGGGAGGGGAGAGTAATGATTGGCAATGCTGTAGCTCATGAAGTTAACAGGGACATGGCTGTTGCTGATACCCCTCAGATGACATAAACAAATGAGCAGTTCTGCTCGGTGGTGGGGTGAGCCTGCCATGGGGTAGAGCCAATGCTGAGAGTTCTTCTCGGTGGCAGGGTAAGCCTGTTGCTGAGGGGAACAACGCTGAGTTTTTGGACTTTGACATGTACTTGAACATTCAATAAAGGTCGAAACCAATCTGGGTGATGGCCCTTCCCTTAATGCATAGCATTATACATGTCTGCAAGGAGATGTGCTTTGCATCATGGGAGATACTAAGACAAGGAGTGATGAGAGCTTGGTCCACCTTTACCACGAGTTGCCTCAGTCCTGAAGATACTTCAGGTGCAAACTTTGTTTGCTTACACTTGGATAAAGGATTAAACTAAATTTATTACCTCATCTCTCTCTCTCTCTCTCTGCAAGTCAGCCACTCTTATTTGCCATTCATCCTCCCAATTGAGACCATCTCCGAAAACTCTCATTATTTCATTCATATTTCTCTCGCTATTCTCGCCCTTTATCATACCACTCATCTCTCTACATTTGGAGAATCTCCCGTCTCTGACTCAACGAGGTCAGTTACTTGCCATATTCTACACTAACAAAAAGGTCCCAATAAACAATCGTCTGGAAACTTCGTATTTCAGAACTCTGTAGCTGCAGCACAAATGCCAACAATATGCAAAACAGACAGATGCAACCTGATGAATCACATGCCAGATGTGCATGGCTGTATCGAGTCTAATCAGTTCAACATAAGCAACAGCAGTTGCTATTTGTTCCTCTATTTCTAAGTCATATGTTGCCATTTTTCAATGGAGGGTGAGTTAATGTTTACTGAATTGGCAATATGCACTTTTATTATTGCTGTGCCAACAGAGATGCACATCACATGAAACATGTCAACTTTATCGAGAGGTTTTTTTCCTGGTCAAATTCCATGCTCTTGAATGTTCATTTGTTTTCATCACTGCTTATTTGAGTGTGGCATTTCTGACATTAGTTTTTGTACCAGAAACTGAAAGAGGACAGATATATAAGCATGGGAATACCAGAAACTGATATATTCTCATGGTTGTTTATTTTGCTATCACTGGTAGCATGTGGAACATAACAGTGGAAGCTGGTGTCTCCAAAGGAATTACATGAAGGGTCCAGCATGAAAATCAGCTTCATCTATACTATTTCCAGCTGGTTCAAGCATTTTTACCAGACAATAATCGTTGTCATCAATTGGTCAGTGGTTCCTACAACAGTGAATTCAGGGTGTCAATGATTTCTTTCATGTAGTTTTCACAGATGAGGTGATGGATCAATCAAATCTACATTAACTATTCAGGCAAGACATTAGCAGCAGTTCTCCATCAATGTATGGGCAGGTCTTTGGAGATAGATTAACAGAACCATATGTTTTGCCAAGCAAGTTAACACAACTTGTTAACTTATTTGGCAAGCAAGTCAACAAGTTTCATATCATGACTTCATAAGCAGAAAATATTTTCCAGAATGTGCTCAATCATGTTCTCTTCACAGCAGAGTTCCCTCACACATCAGTTTCAAAGCCAGAGGCCATCTTGATCAAAGGCTCCCAAATATTCCAAAGATCACACCACAGATGGTCTGGATGCATTCTTCCTGTTCTATGCTTTATAAATCTCACTACTATCCTGACCCCTTCCCCCTTCAGCATTCTCAATATAGCAGTAATAAACTGAGTGACTTACTTTTGAAGTATTGTAACATGTCACTTAAATTTCAGATCTTTAACCAAAATTATTACCAGATCCAATGAACAGTGAAATTACTTCCCATTCATCTGTCCACAGTACCAGCCAATTTCAAGATTGAATATTGCTCTCTTCAATGTTGCACTATCTTCAAACAAATGAATACGAGGGTGGTCTGAAAAGTTCTCGGCCTCGACCATAGATGGCAACACTATCCACAAGGCTTTTTTATTCTTCTAAGTTGGTACATCTGTCATAAGCATCCATGTGAAATTGCAAGTCATTCTATAAAGTAGTTTGTTTTATACAGCTGTCTGTATTCCTTGAAATGGATAAAACTGAGTATCGTGCGGTTATGAAATTCTTTATAAAAGAAGGTTTAACGCCAAAAGAAATTCATTTGAAGTTCATAAAAGTTTATGGGCACTCTGCTCCTCCATTTTCAACAATTAAAAATGGGCTGCCGAGTTTAAATGTGGCCGAACCAGCCTTGAAGATGATCCACGTGAAGGACATCCAAAAAGTGTAATAACACCACCAGAAATCACTGATCAAGTGCGCAATCAATATGGTATTGGATGACCGGCAAGTCAAAATGCGTGAAATTGCTGAGATTATAGGCATTTCAAAAGAACATGTAAGATATATTTTGAATGAAGAATTGCAAATGAAAAAAAGCTTTGTGCAAGATAAGTGCCATGCTTGCTCACAGCAAATCAAAAACGCCCTCGCATGAAAATCTCTGAACAGTGCTTGGAGTGTTTTAACAAGAATAAAAGCGATTTTGTGTGTTGATTTTTTACTATGGATGAGACTTAGATTTATCATTACACACCAAAATCCAAACAGCAGTCAAAACAGTGGACAGAAGCTGGTTGTTCAGCATCAAAGAAGACAAAGTCAGTTCCATTAGTCAGACCATGGCATCAGTGGTTTGGGATACTAAAGGTATTTTGTTTATTAATTATCTTGGATAGGGTAAAACAATAACCAGGGAATTATAATTCCGATCTTTTAACCAGACCAGACGAAAAAATTCGAGAGAAAAAAAAAATCATCTTTCATCAGGACAATGCACCTGCTCAACAAAGGTGTTTTGGCAATGGGAAAATTAAAGGATATACACTATGAATTGTTGAAACAT
The DNA here is from genome assembly GCF_054136105.1 of Typopeltis vanoorti. Classification (NCBI taxonomy): domain Eukaryota; kingdom Metazoa; phylum Arthropoda; class Arachnida; order Uropygi; family Thelyphonidae; genus Typopeltis; species Typopeltis vanoorti. Next base: position 65,864,270 of record NC_143552.1, on the reverse strand, counting down.
CCACCCTATTCCCCAGATTTGGCTCTCTCTGACTTCTATCTCTTCCCAAAACTAAAACTCTTCCTCAATGGTCAGCGTTTTGCTTCTAATCAAGAGGTGATTGCAGCTGTAGAGGGGTATTTTGCAGATCTTACTGAGAAGCACTACATGGACAGGATAATGGTGTTAGATTGTGATAGAGTGGATAATTAAGTATTCCTTTCTTATCACAGTCTAACATGCTTTTCCAAACAAAAGAATGAGATGAATATAATAAATTGCCTCTAAGTGTAGAATAAGCATTATGTATATATAAACCAAGTATGTTCTGTTATGAAAAGACTAAATAAGTATATATTTTGTGCCATTCGCAAACGTGATTAATTTAGTATTGAAAATGTAAAACATTACCAGAGCTTTAGAAATTAACCTGTGCAAAGGGATTATAAAATGTAAGCACAAATTCAACAGTTGGGGGGGGGGGAGTCAAGTTCAAAGGTCGTAACGTGATGGAGCGACTCGCACATCGCGTATGTGCAACAAGCAGGGCAGGCAATGGATGCTATGACGTAGTAGTTCGCTGGACACCAAAAGGGACGAGAAACGCCAAGAAATAGGAGGGAAATATAAGGGTCATGCGACCCTGAAACAAGACTCTTTTCTCCCTGGATTTCCATTTTCGTGTGGTGGCGTGGGGCGCGAATGTCCTCGATGTCGGAGGACGGGTTCCGATAGGCAGCTATGGTCTTGGTGGTCGTGTTCTCCGTGGAAGGAACGAAGTCTGGCAAGTCCACAGAAGGCCAGTTTCCTGTGAACCTCTAAAGAACCAAAGGCGAAGATAAGTAAACTTTATTTGTGTTTAACAGAATATGTGCCAAGTTAACATGTTATGGAAAGGGAACATTAATGATATTGGATAAGATTATATTGCTAGGACTTGAGAAGGATATTGAAATTATGTTTATTATCTGTCGTTGTGTTTAAGTTTGCCATTATATTAAGTGAAATTAAGGATATGTTTAGAGTAAAGAATTGGCATAATATTAAGAGATTGTGAAAGATATGAATGTTATCTTGTGGAGCCTTAGATTGATTGTGAAAATAGTACATAAATAACGCATTAGCGAAGGTTAATATAATTCATACTTTAGAAAGCTACTGTATATTAGTTTATATGTGTAACAGTAGTGTTTGAATTTTATATACCTTGTCTGAAACTCCCTTAAGATGGGATTTATTTTAGTGTTATTATGTGTAACAATCATTGAGTATAATAAACCTTGCTTTTGATTCTAACAAAGACTTTCTGTGATTTCTGGAATCCGATGCACCGCTTATAAAATTATTAATGCGAACCTATGCGGGATATTTGAAAATTTTGGTCACGTCTGCAGAGTTGAAAGGTATCATTAAGTACTGTCCTGAGATTACCTCTTGGTTGTTAAAATTAATTAATCTAATAGTGCTAAGTGGCGCAGCGAAATAAATAAATTTCTTGGCGTTTTAAGAGGGGTAAATCTCAGACACTCTGATACTGCCTCGATCTCGAGGAATTTCCATTGTCCCTCAGAGGTACCACGTGTTACCTGATAGAGTGTATCAAGGAGATATAGTAAAGGGTTAAAGTAGTTGTATTTGAGAAGAAAGGTTACAACATAAACCGCTCAGCAGACAGGATATAAATAATAGAGAATAAAATTAAAGAAAAGCATCATAACAATGGTGCCGAAGCATCACTGGAATAAATGTATTAGTCTTGAGTGAGATTATGTTGAAAAATAAAAATAATTTTGAAATTATAAATTCATTTTTTCATTGTTAGGCAAAGAACTTTTCAGACTACCCTCGTATCTTCCTTCAAGCCTTGGACCACATATCATGAATATTAATTTATATTTGATGATGGTCAGAGAACAGAACTGTAGCCAAAATTTGTCACCTTTCCCCATCTCCAAGATACTGTTCCCACAAACAACTTGCTGATACTTATTAGTATAATCTTTGCCATATCCAAGCAATCAATCTATTATCTATCCCCCCCCCTTCCTCCAAGAATTCTCACAAACTCCTTTACATCTCCTTGCAATATAACTGTCATACTATTATAAAATGTAAATAATATAACTTATTAAATGTTATAAGTTCAAGAGCAATGTTCCTGCTAATTTTTTTTACAGGTGCACAGACCTTCGCTACTGTTCTGTATGGAAAAATTTTACATGACCTGCTGGCAATGCATGTTAAAAGTTTTTTGTAATATATAGAAAACAAATGACTAGGTCCACTGGTAGCTGCATTACAACCATTCAGTCTGCATGGAAGCATTTCAGTTACTGTGTGGCCACACAACTTTGTTCAAGTGTTAAACATGACAACCCTTCAATAAACTCATGCTGCCCTGTTTAGAAATTCCTATTTTCATCAATCCAGTTTTGTATTCTAACAAACTCTCCAACCCACTTCATACTGCTACTCTTGGAACACTAAATCAGTTAAAGATTAAGCCCACTGTTTTGATCTTTGCACTCCCTTTATGAAGTGGCAGCATTCTTCCTCTACCCCAAATCATCAGAAACTTCCAGTTGTAAGACTCTCACTGAACAATCAAGCTAATTTCTGTAGGAAGTTTTCGACATTGAGACCACATTATAATATAAATATGGAGTTTAATAAAAATAAGCAATTAAAGTCTAACAAGTTTCGTACGTCATAAGACTTACATCATCAGGGATAGTGGTACATAAGTTTTACACAACAAAAGCCTATTTACAATTAATTACACATATTAGATGGTTTTTGATAACTTCTCACAGAACTGCTAAACCACAGAAATTTACATTTTAATCAAGGGCATTGTCTAACTCCTTTCACATTCCCTTAAGATATGAAGGGAATGTGCAAAGGAGTTAGCCTACTCTTTTTGGCTACAATTCATATCTGATATATCATCAGCAGTATCTCACAATCTATCTCTGTCTGACAGCCAAGTTTCAGTAATGCCTAACTTTTGGTAAGAATGCATCAACCAATGTCCTAAACTCCTCCCTCTTATTTCCAGTATTTTTGACATTAGTATACATAAACTGTAGTATCCCTCTAAGTCACCCCCCCCCTACAATTATCTCTATATTATTATATAAGTCCTTCTATAGGGAAGTACAAGAGCACCAGAGAGCAAGAGTATCAATCATGATTTACAAATCCCTTAAAGACAACATCAATATCTATAAATACTGGAATGAAAGAATAATACTGCTCAGATTGAAACTTAATAGAGGATATCTCACAGTTCTCGGATTATATGCTCCAGAGGAGGGGAGAGAAGAAGAAAGTTGGGACTTCTGGAACCAATTCCAAAATATAACAGAGAAAATAAAAATGACATGTTATTACTGCTGAGTGATTTTAATACTCGAGTAGGCAATATGAAAATCCAAAATCATGTTCGAACTTTTGGTGATTAGTAAAAAAATAGAAATGGCCAAAGATCAATCGATTTCTCCATCTACAATAATCTAAGAATAATGAATATAATGTTCAAACAAAAAGACGTTCGTAAATTCACATGGTCAGCAAGAGAATCGAAATACATTATAGGCTATACAACAGCAAATAATAAAATAGATTCATTCTTTATGATAGAATCTTCCGAGGTTTTGAAATCGAATCAGATCATTATTTGTGTGTGACATCAATTTGGTTTCCCCCCAAGATGAATAAAGTACCAGTGTCCACTAGACAACCAAGAACTTAGGTTCAAAGTCAGCTCATTATCTGACTCTGATAAAAGAAAACTATATCAGCAAAATATAAATGAAAAATGATAGCAACTACCCTCAGATGAAACTATTAATGAAGAGTGGAATCATCTCTGCAATATTTTAGGAGATTTAACCTAAGAAATCTTGGAAATGAAAAAACAATGGAAAAGAAAAAAGTCTTCGTAACTGGGACCCAGAAATCAGAAAAATCATAGATGAAAAAAGGAAGGCCTATAAGAAATGGTTAAGCACAAACAAAATGGAGGATGAAATTGAATAAAAATACAAAAGAGCAATAGCAAAAAGAGAAACATGTAAAACACAGGAAGACCTATAAAAAATGGTTAAGCACAAACAAAACAGAGGATGAAATTGAATATAAATAAAACTATACTTTTACACTTTACGATGGTAGTTAACGCAAAATAAGAATGCATGTGTTATGAAATGATCTTAGATGTGTACATTCAACAATTATAATCATTTACTGATTTGTTAACTATGCAAGTTGCGATGGTTTTTCACATAACATGACCTACTTAATAGCAAAAAGAGAAACGTAAAACACAGAGTTCAATGGAACAATTTCATAATCAATTTAGAAAACAATATTGATAAACCTCAAACACAAACATCTAAGACTATTACACTTTTTTATAAAATCTTTATCAAGTAGCTTTATTTTTATCCTCCTACATGTTTCGCCAATCTGTTTCTATTGGCATCCTCAGGGAATACAAATCAGTAAGCACAAAATGAAGGTTACAGACTAGGTTATAACCGATGGTTCTAAATCATACAAAAATTGGTATTGTGCGTGTCTCGTTAACGTGATTTATTCGTGATGACTCATGACGTAATTGTTATGAAAGTTCATTTCTTTGATATTTAATGATCTGATAAAAGTTTTCCAAATTTCTGGTAAAATTAGACCTTGATTCTTGTTTAGGTTTTCAGTTTTACGGACGACTGTAGCTGCTTCTTTAAAGGTTCTTGAATGGTAGTTATCTTCTATGTATGGCATAAGGCTCTTATCCCACTCAATGTGATGGTTAGTAGAGGCAAAGTGGCATGAAAGGCCTGAAATGTCTTGTCTGTTATTTCTGACATATCCTATGTGTTCTTTCGTTCTCGTTTCGAAGCTTCTAGATGTCTGATCTAAGTAACTAATACCACATGAGCAAGGAATATTATATACTCCAGAGTATTTGTAGAATGGGTGAGGATCTTTCGGTGATCTAAAAAATATCCGAATAGTATTGATTGGTTCGAATGCCACTCTGATCTTGTATGGTTTTAAAAGGTTAGCTAATTTTTTGGAAAGGTTGTTGACAAAAGGAATTGTAATTGTACTGATGTATTGGACGTCATCACGTTGGATATGACACATAGGATATGTCAGAAATAACAGACAAGACATTTCAGGCCTTTCATGCTACTTTGCCTCTACTAACCATCACATTGAGTGGGATAAGAGCCTTATGCCATACATAGAAGATAACTACCATTCAAGAACCTTTAAAGAAGCAGCTACAGTCGTCCGTAAAACTGAAAACCTAAACAAGAATCAAGGTCTAATTTTACCAGAAATTTGGAAAACTTTTATCAGATCATTAAATATCAAAGAAATGAACTTTCATAACAATTACGTCATGAGTCATCACGAATAAATCACGTTAACGAGACACACACACATTGTCACGCACAATACCAATTTTTGTATGATTTAGAACCATCAGTTATAACCTAGTCTGTAACCTTCATTTTGTGCTTACTGATTTGTATTCCCTGAGGATGCCAATAGAAACAGATTGGCGAAACATGTAGGAGGATAAAAATAAAGCTACTTGATAAAGATTTTATAAAAAAGTGTAATAGCCTTATGAATAATTGTCAAGAAAAAATTCAACATAACAAACATATAAATTTATAAGACATGAATAATAACCTTAGAAAATTGATCAAGATCAATACCATACCTTTGGAGGAGTGCCTTAAATACTATAAAGAACTATGGACAATTGATGACAACGCACTCTCAGAACCATTATCTGCAAATAATTCAACAGACTCCTTTACCCTTGAAGATTTAGAATCAACATAAGCAATGCAGGAACCATAGAAGTCCAGGAGAAAATGGTATCAATATGGAACTTGATATTGATACCATCAATATCAAGATATTTAATTCTCCAGAGAATTTAAAGATATTCTTCAAATTCTCTGGAGACAACATTAGATACAAACTATTAGAATTCATGAATAAGATCCTCAATAGCCAATTACCACCAGAAAACTGGCAAAATGCTATGATCATCCCCATTTTCAAAAAAGGCAATATTAGTGAATATCAAAACTATTGAGCAGTGGTTCTTAACCTTTTTGAAGTAATGGAACACGTTTGATTATAAGAAAAATTTTGCCTTTTATAAAAGTGGAACTTATTTTAATGCGACTCTTGAGCTTGTTGGCTTTTGCAGATTTCAACAATATCAGGTTTAATATGTGATATAGCTACCTTCACCTCTTTGTCTATATTAGTAAGTCTTTCACAATTTTTAGTTTTTATATTGGTTAATATTGAGAAACTGAGCTCACACAAATATGATGTTGAAAACTGTAACAAAATTTTCAGTGCCCTTGTAGAGAGAGCTGGATATTCAGCTTGGACAAAAATCCAAAATTCCTCAAGAGTTATTTCAGGGAATTTCAATTTTAGAGTATGATCTGTTGACAAGGTAACCAGTTGTTCTTCTTGTAACAAAAATTCACAACTCGATGTATTAACTGTGGCAAATGGATTTCGTATTCAGTCATAATTGTGTGTATTTAAGGAAAGGAAGTAACTTGAAATATTTTCTTCCAATATTGTTAAATGTTCTGTTATAATAGAAATAATTTCCTCAACATTTTCTTGTGGAGCGAAGGAAACACATGCACCTATATTTTTTTCATAAACGCTGACAATTTGTCAATGGATGTCAAAAAATTTTCATTTTGCCCTTGGATACTTATATTAACGCTATTTAAGTAATTAAAATATCAGCTAAATATGCCATTTTAGCACATCAAATATCATTTGAATATATTTTTCAAAAGCATCTCTACTATCTTCATTTTGAAAAAAGGCCAATAATGCATTCTTAAGTTCTAAAATTCAGAATAGCACTTTATCCCTGGATAACAGTGTGGAAAAGCAAAGATTTGTTCTTGGCTTCCATAGATATGAAAAGCTATTTTAAAAAAAAAAAAAAAAAGGTGTGCTTTTAAAGGTCTTGACTTGATGTAATTTACCATATTTACAACTTGGTTTAATACAGGTTTTAATATTGCTGGTAATGTTTTTGAAACTAGGAATTCTCTGTGCAAAAAGCGGAGTATAGATATAATATTTGGGTTTATTTTCTTTGCAAGGGTAACAAATCCTTGAATAGAGCATACCACTGATGGAGTACTCTCCGTACAAATTCCTACACAACACAGCTCCCATGAAATTTTAAAATTTCTAAATAATATGGCGTAATAGAGTCAGAAATATCTTGTCCTATTATACATTCCATAAGTTCTCTGCGGGGTGCTTAAGGGTCAAAGCTGTATAACTGAGAGGAGACCTCCACATAGCCTTTAAAGGAATGCAGAGAACCGACCAGGGCTTCTGACCTAATGTCCAATCCTCACCTTCTCGTGGTGCACCCTGTTGGGTATCTACTTTGATACTGAACGAACGAGGATGGGCTGGCAATTTGGGATTTAGCCGACCAAATTGTATTCTTATTGGTTAAACCAAAATAAAAAATGATGGTACAACATGACAAAATTTCATGCCGGCTGGGGCGTCGCCCGGTTAAACAAGGCCCCCGTTGTTTTTGCCAGGGAACCAGGGCGAACAGCGAAAAGTCAGCTACTGGAACAAATCTGAAAACAAACCCCAACTCAACATCACCAGAGTTAAAGATCGGTACTATCAACGTAAGAAGCCTGAATGGCAAAGAAATGGAGTTAGCTGAGGAATTAGATAAGTACCAGATCGACATAATAGGGGTGACTGAAACAAAAAAGACCAAAACTGGTGAGATCTTTCTGAGCAATAAATACAAAATGTTATATTCAGGCAATAACAATCAAGGAAAAGAAGGAGTAGCCATAGTATTCAACACAAAATACGAGGCTAATCTTCTTGAATGGCAGTCAGTGTCAAGTAGAGTAATGTGGGCAAATATCCGAATGGGGAACTGGACAATGAGACTTATTTGTGCCTATGGTCCCACAGAAGGCTCTACTAAGGTAGAAGTGGAGGAATTTTTTGAGGCTTTAGAAAAAGCAACTGACACAATGAAAAAGGAAAAGTTGGTCCTTGTTGGGGATCTAAATAGTAGAGTAGGAAATGATTGTGAGACATACAAAAATATTTTGGGAAAATTTGGAGAAAAGAGCAAAGCTAATAATAATGGCAAATATCTGTTGGATTTCTGCTCAGGACATGGACTGGTTATTACTAACACCATGTTCCAACATAAAAATGTGCACAAATTCACATGGAGAGAAGAGGCTAGGAATAAGAAAAGTCTCATTGACTATGTTATTGTTGATAGTGATGTTTTCTCCCTGGTGCAGGACACCAGAGTGTACAGAGGATTTGAAATTGGAAGTGATCACTATTTAGTCTTGAGCAGGATAAAATTGAATTTCATATTGAAAGGAATAACATGTAAGAAAGTTTTAAAGCGAATAAAAGTTGAGCAGCTCTCAGATGTAAACTGTAGACTAAAATACAGAAATATTATTGAAAAGAAAATGAAAGAGTTTGAGAACAGGAATCAAACCTTGGAGATTCAGTGGCAAACTCTGAAGGAAACATTGATTGATTCTGCCAGAGAGGCATGTGGTGAGGTTGTGTGCAAAGATAAAAAAATCAGAACTCCCTGGTGGACACAGGAAGTTAAAGAGGCAGTGAAGGAAAAGAAGAAAGCATATCAAAAGTTCCTGGCAAATAAGTCAGCTTTTACTCTTACAGAATACAGAGACAAATGTAAGAAAGCTAAACAGTGTGTAAAACTAGCTAAACTAAAGTCATGGGAGGACTTTGGCAAGAATATAGAAAATAAATATCAAGAAGGTGGCAAAATATTCTGGAGGTTGTTGAAGAAGCTTAGGAATGGAGGAAAGAGTGCTGTAAAAGGAATTAGAGATGATAAAGGTGAAATGAAAACAGGAGAAAAAGATATCCTTGAAGTATGGAGTAATTACTTTGAAAAACTGCTAAATGAAACAAGCAGTGATGACAGCACAGTGATAAAAAACACTGACCAGGCATGCAGTCAGGAATACATATCCATACTTGAAGTAGAAAAGCCATCAAAGGCTTGAAATGTGGAAAGGCAGCAGGAGTAGATAATATTCGACCAGAAATGCTGAAGTATGGTGGTATTACAGTGGCTGCACTGCATAGTTCAGAAAGCCTGGACAGAGGGACGAATTCCTGATGATTGGAGTAGAGCTCTCATAGTACCCATATATAAAAACGGAAATAAAACTGAATGTGAGAATTACAGAGGTATTTCCTTACTGAGTGTTCCTGGCAAGATCTATGCAAGTATACTTGAGAAACGGTTGAGAAGAATTGTGGAAGAAAAGCTTGGTGAAGAACAAGCTGGATTCAGGCCAAATAGAGGCTGTCAGGATCAGATCTTCACTTTACGACAAATAGTCGAGAAAGCATGGGAATATAACAAAGATCTGTATTTAAGTTTTGTTGATTTGGAAAAGGCATATGACAAGGTGCCAAGAGAGAAGCTATTCAATACGCTGCAGTTATATGGTGTCAATGGGGCATTATATCAAGCAATACTTAGTCTGTATTTGAGTTGTGAGTCAGCAGTTAGAATTGAAGGAAGTACAGGAAGATGGTTTAATGTTAAATCTGGTGTGAGACAAGGATGTACATTATCCCCTCTGTTATTCATTATCTATATGGATCACATTATGAAGGAATGTGGTATTAAACCTGATATCAAAATTGGAGATGTTAATGTCAGCTCTTTGCTTTATGCGGATGATGTTATACTTCTAAATAAATCCGCTACAAGTCTGCAAGATTCTCTGACTAAATTGAATAGCTGTTGTAATAGATATGGTATGAAGGTTAGCAATAAAAAGACAAAGACAATGAAAATAGGCAGAATCATTGAAAATGTCAACTGTGTTGTGAATGGAGAACCTGTGGAACAAGTAAAACATTTTAGCTACTTGGGCACAATTTTTACTGAAGATGGTAAACTAAATATAGAAATAGACAACAGAATCAGCAAAGCTGGTATCGTGGGAAGTCAATTGAATAAATTCATATGGAATAAGAAAGAAATTAGTAGGAACACTAAATTAGCTGTATACAAAACTGTGTTCAAACCAATTTTAACTTATGGATCTGAGAGCTGGGTCAGAAGTAAAACACTTGACCAAAGACTAGAGACCGCAGATATGAGAGTCCTGAGAAAGATTAGAGGCGTGAACAGATGGCATCAATGGCAATATCATATTAAAAATGAGGATATTAGGAAAGAACTTGACATTGTCAGCATCCAGGAATGCGTTAGCAGAGCTAATCTCAGATGGTATGGTCACTTAAATAGAATGGGAGAGGAAAGATTAGCAAAACAAGTGTTCTCTGCCAGGTTGGCAGGAAAACGACCCAGAGGAAGACCAAGATATAGGTGGATTGATACGGTACAAAGTGCCTTAGACAATAGAAATATAAGATCTGATAATGTTGGAGTCTTGACAAGTAACAGACTGATTTGGAGGAAAATTGTAGATAGGAAGTTAGTAATGATGTAATTTTTTCATGTAGTACTGTCATATCCTGTACACCCCTTGAGGGTACATGGCAGGAATTTGATGATGATGATTGATGATGATGATAAGTTCTCTGCAACACAGAAATTGCTTCACTATTTCATTTTCATTAATGAAACGATTGAATCCTAGTATATGAGCTTTGCCGCTAATGTCAGTGGACTCGTCAATTTGTAAAGCAAAATGTTGTGTGGAAAGTTTATTGGCAACTGTTTTCTCAATATCATCTGACATATCTTCAATTTTATTTTTGACTGAATTTTTGACATTCCAAATGAGGAATTTTCATAAATTCCTTTTTTTGCTTCATCACCAAACAATGTCTACTATTTCACATGCTGGTAAAATAAGAGACTATGCTATAGTATGCAGTTTTAATTTTACAGCAATTAATTCAGCTACCCTATATGATGCAAGTTGTGCCTTATGAGAAATTTTAACAGCCTTTAGTCCATGTAAAACCGCAACTTAAATATTCGTCGGAATATTGTCTATTAATTTTTCTTATTTTACTGCATAAAATGCTGTCTTCTGTATGAGGCATATTTGCAGCAATCTCATTACTACTACTTCCAGTTGTATTTGCCTCAGAATCATATTTACGTTTAATAATAAATGTATCCATTGTGTGCTACTACGATGTTAGACAACACACAAACAAAATACACATTAAAAATGGACTGTGCTATATTACGATATTAGACAACACACAAACCAAATACACATTATTGAATGACTGTAAAAGAGATGCTCCTCCTCACCGTTTCTGCAAACACATGATCTATAAACGATATTCTATTGGTTTAGAAGTCAACATACAGTCTTCGTTTAGGATCAGAGTAGCCAATTACACTCGGAACTGTATCACGTTACATCTTTCACCGGTGGAACACTGTAACCAGTTCACAGAATGCAAGTGTTCCAGGGAACACTGGTTAAGAACCACTGCTATAGAGGCATTAGCTTTTTAAACACAGGATAAACAAAATATACTCAAGTCTCTTAAAGACTAAATTAATCAAATATTATGAAAATATTTGTGGAGAGGAATAAAATGGTTTCCATAAAGACAGATCCTGCACTGCCTTTTTCACTCTCAAGCTCCTGATAGAAAAAGAAGAGAACTGAATTGAGAGACCCATATATTATCCATCGATTATAAAAAGGCTTTTGATAAAATCTGAATCACAGAACAGGTGTCCGACAAGGATGTAGTCTATTGCCACATCTCTTTAATATCTATATTAATAATATTATCATATACGCTATCATATACGAGAGAGATAAACCAAGGGGTCCGACAGGTATGTCCCCTCTCAGCAACCCTTTTTAATATTTACCTAAATGAAATAATAATAAAATGGAATAAAAATTTCCATCAAGGTATTAAACTTTCTCCTACTGTGAACTTAAACACTCTCCTTTTTTCCAACGACCAAATCATAATTACAAATTCTGAAGATAACTTACAGAAAGCTATTTTAGATCTAAATGAAATAGCCAAAGATTATGGTATAATAATATCAACAGAAAAATCAAAAACTATGGCCTTTAAAGGACAAGATCCAGCAAGAACTAGGATAGTAATATATACCAAGATCTTAGAACAGGTGAATTCATTAACTACCTAGGATGTATATCACATATGAAAAAGAAAAAGATATAAATGTAAAAATTGCAAAATATTTAAAAATAACAGGTGTAATTAACTCTATATTTAAAACCAAACCTAGTTCAAAAACAAACCAGATTAAAAGTATACAATACATTAGCCCTACAGTCTTATTGTATGGAAGTGAAATCTGGACAATAAAACAAAAAGACAAACAAAGATTAATAACAGCAGAAATGAAGTTTATGAGAAAAACTGCAAAGTATCACAAAAGAAACGAAGAAATTATGAAAGAATTAAACCAAGAATCAGTAATAGAAAAAATTAAAAAATATAAACATAAATGGTTGGAACACGTTCATAGAATGAAAATAAAAAGATTACCAAAACAAGACTTAAAGTACAAGCCATTGAGAAAAAGAAAACCAGGATGTCCTCTTAAACGATTCAACGAGGACTTCTAAGGCCAGAACAGACCACGCTAGGCCTAAATCCTTGATACGCATGATGAAGATTAGAGAGTGGAGGGAAACAATCAGTTTTGGCATTCGCATAAATGATAACACCAACATTGATACAATTTTATTCACTGACGATCAGGTCCTAATTGAAAATAATAAAGATTCACTACAGCGAGCAGTCTTTTCATTAAATGAAATAGCAAAAAACATATAATATGTAAATCTTAACTTCCAAAACCAAAGTCAAGGCATTTAAAGGCTGAGACCAAATTAGAAGCAAAATTTGCATCAATGATGATATTATACAACAGCTTAATACATTCAAATATCTAGGCTACTACTTAACTTATAAAAGAGAGAAAGCCATGTAACATAAAAACCAATTATATAGGAATAACAAAAACTATCAATCAGATATTCAATCCAGATTTAATAAGCAAGAAAACAAGAATAAGAATCCATAACTCAATAGCAAGACCTATCCTAACATATGGTTCAGAAGCCTGGACCATAACTCAAGCAGATAGAAAGAGACTGATAAGCTCTGAAATGAGATTCATACACAAAACAGCTGGATATAATAGACTAGACTTCAAAAGAAATAGTGATATCATAAAGTAACTTGAGGTGATATCCAGTGGTGAGCTATAAGGGGCTAGCAGGGACTCGCCCGAGCCCTTTGTTAAATTTTTCTGAAAATTTGCAAGTCTCTTGTTCTTCTTGTTTAACTTTTTTTTTTTTAAAAAAATAAAACCATAATTTTTTGAAATATATTAAGCAACAAACTCATACGGTAACCTAACAAAGTGATTTTATTAAATAAAATATAGTCACTACCATTTTACAAATAAGAATTCACTTTTGGTAATCGCATGTAAATAAATAGGATTATAAAAAAATGCTCCTTGATTGGTACCGTTGATTATCACTTGAAGTATAAAAACAAAAGAGAAATATAACGTATTTTAATATTACTGTGTTTATATCATATTAATTTATTATTTATAGATTGTTTGTCATAAAAACTTTTATTGCAAACAAAAGAAATTTATTTTGTTTATAAAAAATGCAGACTATTTCATATGTGCGATTATAAAAGATTTCATGTTTAGATCATGAAATATTGATTTAAAAATGATAGCCTTTACAGATTGTCCCTTCATACTTTCTGATTAAGGAGTACACAACCCGTATTAATAAAAGTTTTTGTGTGAAATATGGCTTTTTTTTTTTCTTTTGCTCAACAATGCGTGCCCTTTGTTAACATTTCCATACCTCACCACTGGTGATATCTATTTTAGACTACATCAATTTTTATAGAGTGGGATGAAGAAGGGAGAAGAAACAGAGGATGGCCTTTGAAAAGATGGGAAGAGACCATAACAGGCCCCTAGGCCTATTACTGGAAAGGAAGAAATCGTCCTTCCATCTGTCAAATTCAGTCCACAGGTCTATAAACTGCATACCATTCCTTCTACAAAGCATAAACATTTGATTCATTTGCAATCACTGTCAATCTCAACTCAACCTTATCATAACATGGCAGAAATGACTAACAATCTGTATTCTCTTGCCTTTCTTTTTTTTTTTCTTCTTTCAATGGCTCATTCATATTTTCTCTGAAACAATATTTTTCACTTTTCAAATGATTAGTGCCTGCTAAAACAATCAATTCTTTCACCTTATCTTTTTGCATCCTGACAACTTCATAAGTATTAATTTTTGCACCAAAGGAACAAGATTTAGCCATGCTCTCATTAGGTACTCCTTGATCAAAGAATCCCCATAAAATAGTTTTTCATTACTTTTCTTCTCTCACTTTATCATATGTTTCTGTTTCTTACCTCACATCTTTTGTTTCTTTCCAATTCTTTACCAATAGCTTGGTAAATCTACACAGAAACTTTTCAATTTTAGAAAATTCCAACATACCAAAAGATTATACTTATACCGAATAATTTGACTAGATTTGACTATCAGACATCTTACTTTAAGAGGGTTGCTTAATGGTTAAAGCCAAAAATTGGGAGGAGACTTCCACATCACCTTTAAGGAATATGAAGAACTGGGAATTCTGGCCTAATGTCCAATCCTCACCTTCAAGTGGTGCACCCCATTAATAGGTATCCACTGGGTACTAAACGAATGAAGATGGGCTGGCAGTTTGAGACTTAGCAAACCAAACTGTACTCCCTATTAGGGTTAAACCACAAATAATATGATGATGCAACATGATGAGATTTCATGCCAGCGAAGCATCACCTGGCCAGTTAAACAAGGACCCTGCTGTTTTCATCAGGGAACAAGTTTAAGCAGTGAAAAAGTCAGTTACTAGAGCAGACTCAGGTTCAACAATCAAGAAGAAAAAGAACAAACCAAACATCAGAAAAAATGAAGGTGGCAACCATCAATATAACAATTATTAATGGAAAGGAAATTGAACTTGCAGAACAAATGAAAAAGCACCACATGGGCATAACTGGCATCAGTGAAACAAAAGACAAGAACAGATGAAATCTTACTAAATCATAAGTATAGGATGTTATATTTGGGCAATAAGTTTTGGACAATGATTAAGGAAAGGAATGAGTAGCAAGAGCATCCAACACAAAACATCTTGATTGGAAGGCAGTTTCAATTAGAGTTATGTGGGGAAAACTTATAATAATGATAGGTATCAGCTACATGGACAATGAAATGTATTTGTGCCTATGGTCCCACAGAGGGTTCTAAGGAAGAAGTGGAGGAATTTTTCGAGTCACTAGAGCATGCAGCCGATAAAAAGAAAATAAGCAAAAGTGGCACTTGTTAGAGATCTAAACAGCAGAGTATGAAGTGAATCTCACTGGGCATGCAGAAATGTTTTGGGGAAATTTGTAGAAAAGGGAAAAGCTAATAATCTGATTATGGTAAGTATCTGCTGGATTTCTCATCTGGGTATGGACTAGTCATTACTAACACCATGTTCCAACATAAAGACATGCACAAATTCACATGAAGAGAAAACAGAAAAAATAAGAAATGCCTAATTTTTGGGCAAAAGTTACAAATTTCCTAAGAATGTAGCTAAGGAATTAATGTATAGTGCATATAGAAAACTATGTGGAGAGACTTTTCAGTATGGAATATGTCTCTGAACTGCAACACAGCTCTCACAATGTTGTATCAAATCAATTAGCACCAAATGATTCAGGAGTTCTCGAGACAAAATCACTCCTAATTCAGTGCAAGGATAAGTTCTGGTTTGCTGGTTTGAAGAAGGGAATTTCAAGCAGAAATGCATCTCCCTATTGCATTCCAAACATGTTCTATGGGATTGAGATCTGGGGAGTGTGTTGGCCACTTGATTCGATTAATATCTCCATCTCCAGAAGTATCTCTACTGCTCATGTATGGTGTGGTGTGGCACTGTCATCCATAAAAATGAAATCTTTATCTACAGAATCATGGAACAATTAAGCATGATGTTGAAGGAATTTGTTGCAACATCATTCACCAGTCATAATCCCTTTTTCAGCACTTGTAGCTCAGTTTGTCTACTAAGCATAATGCCTCCTTACACTACGACCCCAGCACCACCATATCTATCAATTTCAAGAACATTCTCATGATGGTAAGCATTACCACTTTCTCACCAGATCAAGTGTAATTTAGAGTTAGAGGAAAGACTAAAATGACTCTCATCTGTAAAGAGTACATTAGACCATTGGTGTCTTATCCAATTTTTATGGATACAATACCACTGAAAACATGCTCTACATTGAGCTGTGGATAAAGGGATGCAGACTACAGGCCTACTTATCACAGACGTCTTACCACAGTTTGTCGAGATATCTGCATATTTGTGCTTGAATGAAGCTAACCTGCCATGGTGTGTTGATTAAATTTTGCTGTTATAACCAAAAATCTATCTTCATGTTACATGGTAGAGCATGGGCAACTTCTTAGCAAACATCTGGAACACATTCCACTGGTTTGAAAAGCTGCCCAGAGCTTGGATGCAATGCAATGTGAGATTCTAAACTCTTTCTCTTTGGCAATATCAGTAATTCTGGGGCCTTCTTCAAGCTTACCAATAATTCTTCCCTGCATGAAATCATCTTCAAGACATCAAAATACATCCAAGTATGTAAGTTTATTCCTTCACGAAAAGAGCTTCCTTTAAACGCAATTTGCTTAGTACAGCCTTTTGGCTCTAATCTTGTTGAGTGCTACCATGTGACCCCTTTGCACATGTTTCAAAAATTTCAATGTGTACCTACTCTCTACTCAAAATCATCAGTTATACAAAAAATTGCCATAAGTTGCTTTATCTGAATTTGCAGCTGTAATCTTCAGAAATAGTGTTCATCCTTAGGTTTTGGAATTGAGTGCATCAGGAAGCTGGCAAAATGCTCTGGAGGCAATTGAAAAAGTTTAGAAATGAAGAAAACAGTAAAGGAATCACAGAAGAAAACTGAAGATAAGAATATTCTAGATGTGGAGTAATTACTTCAGAAGACTGTTGAATGAAATAAGAAGTGACAGTACAACAGTATAAAATATGCATGAGAATACAAACGGGTGCATGTCAATACCTGAGGGTAGAAAAAGCTATCAAAAGTAGATGATATTCGACCAGATGTTCAAAAATGGAGGTTGAAAAATTTTTCATTGGCTATCCTCCATAACATAAAGATTATAAAGACAGAATTCTCCTTGGAAGCAATGACTGCTAAAAGTTGGTGTACTTTGGACATATTATGCAAGCTGATGAATCATTGGAAAAGGCAGTTGTGTTGGGGAAGATTGAGGGAATGAGAAGGAAAGGAAGACCCCAAAAGAGTTCGATGGACAACATAAAAGAACTTACCAACTTGAACTTACAATTACTGAAATAAAGGACAAGAGGCCGAGTGGGACGGTGAGCTTTTGTTCACAAGACTACTAAGAATTGAAAATGACTGGATGGCACATAACAACAATCCACCATAATTCAGGCCAAATAGAGGATATAGGATCAAATTTTCCCTTTATGGCAGATAGTAGAGAAATCATGGGAATATGACGACGATGTGAATTTAAGATCAGGAAAAGACTATGACAAGAAGCCAAGGAAAAAGCTTTTCAAAACACTACTACAGTTATATGGAGTAAATGGAACATTACACATGGCAATACATAGTCTATATTTATTGTAAGTCAACAGTTAGAATTGTAGGGAATAAAGAAAGATGGTTTGATGTAAAATAAGGTGTAAGAAAAGAATGCACATTATCTCCACTCATAGATCATCTACATATTTCTTTTTTCCTTATTTCTTCAAATACTGAAGTTATTCATTAAAGTTGCCTTTAATTAATATCCTCTATATGCGTTGTTAATTCCTTAAGCCAATTACCAGTTATCATCTATATATATCGGTCACATTGTAAAAGAAAGTAGCAGAGAAAGAATGACTTTATATTTTAAAGATAGAGGAAATCTTAAAGTATAATTTTAATTTAGAAGATCGAGAGCCTCCATAGCTCAGTCGGTATAGACAAAGTCTTTTGACTGGAAAGACCTGGGTTCAAATCCCATCTAGGATGAAGAGCCTTTATCAGGGCTTTTTAACTGAAGGCGAGTTAGCCAGTACACTGCTATGGGTGCAGCAATACCCACAGCAGTGTACTGGTTGAGGGGCCAGGCACCAGCTAAGGGAAAAAATAAATAAAATAAATAAATAAATAATTAGAAGATCTTGGATTAAAATAGTTTTTTTAGTTATTAATTTAGTTTTATTTACAATGCATATAGTTTTTAGTTTCATAAACTATATACTATTTTATTTGGCTTCGAGTCAATTAATTGAATTCTAAAAAAAAAATAGTCAAAAGTCATTGCATCAATCAGATTGAACTCATGTAAATCTACATAACACTCAATGTAAAAACAGTCTCTACTGGCACAGAATCTTTACATAGAGAGGGCATAAATGGTGCAGCTGGCAGGATTTTTAACATAACTGGAACAGCTAGCATGACGTGATAATATAGGTTTACAGGTTTACAAAAGTCTTTTGTGGGTAGGAGTTACGAGGGTGGTCTGAAAAGTTCTCGGCCTAACAATGAAAAAACGAATTTATAATTTCAAAATTATTTATTTTTCAACATAATCTCCCTTAAGACTAATACATTTATTCCAGCAATGCTCCAGCACCATTATCCCATCCCTGTAGTGGTTCTCAGTAAGATCTGCAAACTACCCCTCTACAGCTGCAATCACCTCTTGATTCAAAGAAAAATGCTGACCAACAAGGAACAGTTTTAGTTTTGGGAAGAGATAGAAGTCATAGGAAGCCAAATCTGGGGCAGAGAGTGGATGTTCCAACAATTCATAGTGCAGATCCCTTAATTTTCCCATTGCCAAAACAATTTTGTGGGTAGGTGTATTGTCCTGATGAAAGATGATTTTTTTTTCTGCAAAACGGGTCATTTCTCACGAATTTTTTTGTCTAGTCTGGTTAAAAGATCGGAATAATATTCCTGGGTTATTGTTTTATCCTGTTCAAGATAATTAATAAACAAAATGCCTTTAGCATCCCAAAACACCTATGCCACGATCTTTCCTGCTGATGGAACCGACTTCGTCTTCTTTGGCACCGAACAACAGACTTCTGTCCACTGTTTTGACTGCTGTTTGGATTCTGGTGTGTAATGGTGAATCCAAGTCTCATTCATAGTAATAAATTGATGCACAAAATCAGTTTTATTCTTGTTAAAATGCTCTAAGCACTTGCTCAGAGATTTTCATGCAAGTGTGTTTTTGATCTGCTGTGAGCAAGCACGGCACCCATCTTGAGCAAAGCTTTTTCATTTGCAATTCTTCATGCAAAATATATCCTACACGTTCTTTTGAAATCCCTATAGTCTCAGCAATTTGGTGCCGAACAACCGGCTTCTGTCCACTGATTTGACTGCTGCTTGGATTATGGTATGTAATAGTGAATCCAAGTCTATCCATAGTAATCATCCATTTTAACTCATTGGCAGTCATTCAATACCATATTGTGCACTTGATCAATGATTTCTGGTGTTGTTATACTTTTTGGACGTCCTTCACGTGGATCATCTTCAAGGCTGGTATGGCCACGTTTAAACTCCACAGCCCATTTCTTAATTGTCGAAAATAAAGGAGAAGAGTGCCAATAAACTTTTATGAACTTTGAATGAATTTCTTTTGGCTTTAAACTTTCTTTTACATAGAATTTTATAACCGCACATGGTCTGTATAATCAAAAATTGGTATGATAAATACTGCTGTATAAGATTATATATAGCATGTGTGTGTGTAAATTAACATCTAAAAGTGAAAAATAATACATCCCACTTATACATCATACATAAACTTATCTGTTGTAACAACTGTTTATAACACATCAGGGAAACAATATGGAATTGGAATGTTACATTGATGCTTGCATTTAGCAACCTTATAGGAACCAAGTGAATTTTTTTTTGATCCCTTAGTTAGTGCCTGGAGAGTGGGACCCCTTTACCAGTATACTCTTGTGAGTGCCAATGGACTATTTGTCCATTAGTTTCTTGCGTAATTTTATGGTCCCTCATCAGGAGGTCAACTGATGTTTTCCTACAGTGCATTACGTATGTTAATTGCATGTGTTCTAACGGTCAGTTTGCCTGTTCTAAGGGATAAAAAACCTGAGTTTTTGGGAGGAAAAAATCCCCCTCTATTTCCATATGAGACCAGCCAACTCACCTTCAGTTGAAAAGCCCTAATAAAAGTTCTTTGCATCCTAGACAGGATTCATACACAGGTCTTCCTATCCAAAGGGTATAGTCAAAACTGGCTGAGCTACGGAGACTCATACTAAGCGAACGGTTTGTTAAAAGAAAAGGTTTGCAGTAGTGAATACTATTAACATATGAGGCAATAGCATTTGCTACAGCACTGATAATATGAAACTTTCTCTAGACATTTTGGTAGTTGTTATTGTATGCCTATACTTCATAGAACTGAGTCAGGCAATGTGCCAAGAATAGTCAATTGATGCTGAAGGGGAAAAAGAAATAAAGGATATACTAATTGGTCACCAGCATGCGAAATCACGTGCTTCATATATAAATTTTCCAACTGTTGTACAAGCAAAATAGTTACCACTTTAAGAACTAGAATTTCCATAAAAGAAAAGCTAATTTTCCGATGTATAATAATAAAAACTCATCCCACAAAACATTGATTACCCCAATATCAGAATGGATTCTCCTTCTTCTGACATGCGCAGAATGTCGACCGATCTCACATCTGTGGGCGTACAGTATAGAGAACGAGTTCAATGTAGTGGCAATTACTACAGTGAGAGCTAATTCTAATCACAACTTGTTACTTCACTCACTCATATACACACAAAATCAAGTTCATCACCATCTGAAATGTGCATGCTATATGCAGAAAATGCCACAAAGGAAAATACGCACACAGTAATCATGATATCGGAGGCATCGGACACCAACGGGCAGCGAGCCCATGGTTCGTGATGATGATGAATCATGATATCACATGATCATTTCAGTTTAGTCTGTACATATGCAAAGCTTAAAACACAAAATACTCTAATGTTAACAGTGATTTAGCGAGTTCAGTTAAACTGCTCATGAGCTCCTAAATGAAACATTTAAGGGGGTATAAAGAAACAACTTGCTGTGGGAGACCAGAAATGAGGATAAATAATTATGCTACTGAATGCTAATTACATTTATAAGATTTGTACTGGAGAACTATTATGGGTTAACAAATATTTCTATCTCTAGTAAAGAAAGGTCAAAGAAGTTTTAAAAAAATTCTAACAAAAATCTAAATAGATTTTTATCATCTTATATATCCAGAAAGTCAAGGAAAGTTATATATCACCCATGATACCTTCTTTTAAATTCATTCTCACTAAATACAATCACCACTTCAACAGGCAAACTATTTCACTCACTGCTCTGTGAGAGAAAAATCTAGCTCTTACCCCTTCTTAACTTCCATGAATGCTCTCATGTTCTCTCCCTACCTTCTATATAACAAAAAATTTCATCAGATGATATCCTATAGCACCCATTCAGAAGTATATAGACCACTATCACCATCCCTGTCTCTTCTGTTAACCAGAATCTGTAACCCACATAATCTACATTCTATAATCCCGAAATTGAATGGCTGCAGAAACAGCAAGAGATTAGTCGAACTGAGAACAAAAAAAAAAAAAAAAAAAAAAAAAAGCAACAGGTATGAAGCCAAAAAGAAAATTTTAAGAATAAATGAGAGAAAGAGCATATGCAGATAATTTTTTATGGCAATTCTATGATAAGCGAGTACTTAACAAAAGCACTACAATTTTTTTTTTTCTCTGATGTGAAAAATATTAATATTAGTATTGCTGTTAGAATACAATTGTTTTGGCTGGAACTAGTGACCTGGGAAGTGAGAAGTATTGTACAAGGAAGGACGTGAAACAGTTATTGAAAGAAGCAAAAAAAGAAGAGCAAGAAGGCAAAGTTTGTGAGTCTGCTGCTACACTATGATAGAGGTGAACTGAGGAAAAGAGGGCGATAATAGCTAATGAATCAATACATAGGTTGTGTAGAAAAATACAGAGTTTGTGGACTTATGGCTTGAGTTTAATGGACAAAGATTTGTATAATGCTCATGGACTGCATTTAAATGGATGCGGAATTAGGTGTCTAGAGAGAGCTCTGTTCACTGGGAGTGTGGAAGCACAAAGTCAGGAAAACTAAAGAAATTAGGGCAGATGCTAATGAATATGCATGTGAAGGCACCCATGAAGGAAATGAGTGTGAGAATGACCAACAAGTCCTGAATCTAGTCTCTCAAGCAAAAATATTGAATAGGATAGTCAATTCAGGAAGTAAAGGTGGTTGGGGACATACAAGAATGCTGCAGTTTCCATATACTAATGCCAGAAGTATCAGGAAAAAAGAGGAATAAGTTTTTGGCATTAATTGGTGCAACTTTGTCAAATGTTATAGGTATTAGTGAGACTTGGCTAACAGTAGATTATGTAGTTACAAGGATAGAAGATTTAGTATTTTTAAGGATACTAAGAATAGGAGTCAGATGTACAGATGATAGTTCTTTTTGAGTCAATCTGGTGTGAGATTTAGGCCAATAGGACAAAATATAAAATTGATTGCTGCTATAGGTCAGGGAGTACCAGGGGTGATGTGTAAAACATACATCAGTAGATTTGAAAAATGAGTGCAAGTCAAGTACTTTTGTGGGAGACTTCAACTCCGGAAACATATTGGAAGGAGGAAAAATCACATCACAGGAAGGAAATGGAATTTATTATTATTATTATTACATAACACCTCCAGGGAGTCCAAAGACTCATTGAAGGAGGGTACCTACTCTACAACTCTCGTCTCCACCACTCCACTAGCCGCAACTACCTTCATCATCTACACCAGGGTTTCTCAAACTTTTTCTACGACGGAACACTTCACAAATCCTGAAATGTTTACGGAACACCTTGGTTATTTTGAAATGTATTCATCAATAATTAATTGGTAATTTAGCTTATTTTATTGTTAATTAATAATTAATGATTGGCATTTAATTATTAATTAATAATTAATTACACATCAATTAAACCATTATTAAATTAATTTGTGCTGATTTTCATTGATGTATCCCATTCTGATCAAAAATTTATAATATTATTATAAGTACTTACGAGTGAATGCAGACTTTTTTTCTCCTGTGTGCTGGTTTTGTAGGTTAGGTAAATATAAATGAAATAAATGAGTAAATCTAAGCGTTAAGAAAAAACAATCATTTATTGTCAAATGTTAATTAGTAAAAACAAAACACATAAAAATAGTAAAACGTATATTGCAAATTAAGTTCTTAATGACTCTGATGTTTTTGGGTCTTTGAATTACAAATTCGTTTGATATCAGGCACAATATTAGAAAGTTGAATTCTCATAATTGGTGTAGCGTCGAATCTGTTCCTGGACTTTGATTTGGTTGCAGCATAATATGAAAATCCTGCCTCGCATAAATATGTCGTTGTAAAAGGAAGTAAAACAAGAATAGTTAGTTTTGACACGCTTGTCCAGAAATCATTTATTGGTAGTTCCTTGTATTTTTGTTTTAAATCAGAGTAACTAATTAAATCAATTAGATTTTTATAGTCACTTGTGCTGAAGCCTGCTGGCTTAGCTGTCACTGTAAATGGATTCAGAACCCAGGAATTATCCTCACTGGATTTTGGAAAATATTGCAAAAGGGTTGATTGCAAGTCATGCAATTGTTCTAAAATTACGTTAGATACTTCTTCATTTACTTTAGAATTTATTTCAGTCAAAAATTCATGCAAGGTGGGAAAACAATCAAAATTATTCTGTTCAACTGTAGAAATCCAGAATTGCAACTTCCTATCAAAAGATGCAATTTTATCTATTGTATTAAAAATTGTAATATTCTTTCCTTGTAATGATAAGTTAATTTCATTGCACTTTGTAAAAATATCTGCCAGATACGCAAGACTCATCAACCATGAATAATTTCTTAATAATTCAATAAAATTTTGTCCTAAATTATGTGACATCAAGAAGACCATTTACTCACTACGATTTGCTCTGGATAGCCATCTCACTTCAGTATGTAAAAGTGCGTTATGTGCACTACCCATTTCATCGCACAAAATTTTAAATAATCCGAATTGAAGTGGTCGAGATTTTACATATTTGATCATTTTTACAGCTTCATCCAAAATAGTTTTTAAATATGTTGGAATTATTTTTGTTACTAGTGCTTGTCTATGCAAAACACAATGACTTTTGGTGGCTCTTGTAGCTACTTGCAGGATACGTGTTACAACTCCCTTCATTTTTCCTATCACTGCTTGAGCAGCATCTGTATAAATATCAATACACTTCTTCCAACCGATTTCCTGTTTTGTAATATAATTATTATTATTATTATTATTACGGGTATCTCCATGGAGTCAGTAGACTCATCGCGGGAGACCCAAACTAGCAAAACAATATCTGTCATATCTCTTCTTGAATTCATTTACAGACGAAGCGCTCACAACTAAGTCAGGCAATGAATTCCACTCATTCACCACCCTCCAGGCAAAAAAACCTTGTTCTGACACCTTTGTTAACCACACTCTTCTTTAATTTCCACAGATGACCTCTTGTTCTTCCATTACTATCACACAGCTGAAACATTTCCCCTGCATCAATCCTATAAAAACCTTTTAGTAATTTGAATGTTTCTATCATATCCCCCTCTTCTTCGCCTATCAACCAATCTCTGCAATCCACAAGCTCTCAATCTATCAATGTAGGGAGCATTTTTTATATCACTCACCAACTTGGTCACTCTTCTCTGAACCCTCTCCACAGCCTCCTCATCTCCAAGGAATCCAGGTGACCAGACCTGAGCACAGTAATCCAAATGTGGAAGTATCAATGCTTTATAAAGGGGAATAATAACCTCTTTATCTCTGGATGTCAGTGTGTTCCTCAACAACCAAGTAATCCTATGTGCAATCTTGGACACCTTAGCAATGTGTCCTCTGAACTTCATCTCCCTATCTACCAATACCCCTAAATCCCTAGCCTCATCAATCTCTTGGAGTACCTTTCCATCGATGTAGTACACAGCTGGTAATCTTTTAATCCCAAAATGCATGACTTTACACTTTTCCACATTGAACTGACATCCATTTTCTTTTGCCCATTTTACCAGCTTATTTAAATATGTATAATTATTAATATAATTATTTTATATAATTATTAATATAATTACAACTGTATAATTATTAATACAGTTGAATATATCTTCCCCGGTAGTTTTTTCTTGTAGATATTTCCACATGAGCAAATCTTCTTCGATACTTTTATCAAATATGTAATGAACAAACACTAGTAATACAGCGAATCCTGCGACATCTGTAGATTCATCCATTTGCAATGAATATTCACTGCAAAGTCTAAGTCGATGAATTAGCTCTTTTTCTATGTCAGTAGAAAGATCTTTGATGCGGCGAGAAACAGTATCATTTGATAATTGTACTGCATCTATTTTTTTCGCAACCTGCTCATTTAGCATGCATGATGCAATGTCTTTCACACAAGGCTTAATGAGCGTCTCACCAATTGTATAAGCTTCACCATGAAGTTCAATGCGGTAACTCACGCGAAAAGACGCCTCTGCTGCGTTTTCAGTTGTAGCAATTGTAGCCATTTAAAGTTTAGATTTTTCTAGTGAGTCATGTCGTCTCTTAAAAAAATGTATAACTTTTCCTTTGTAATCAGTGTGTTTCATTTTGAAGTGCCTACGAAATTTAGCTGGAGCCAAAGAACTGTTTACTAGTATTTTATTACACAAAACATCAGGAGCATGTGTATTGCCAATACACGTAAATCCATAATTTAAATAACTTTCATGGTACTTCCGTTTTGGTCTGTTCTTAGATGACTCTTGTTCTTTAATATTAGCATTTGAAGAAACCACAGTTTGCAATTCCATATCTTCTCCAATCATACGAATAGATGTGTCAGCAGAAGTACTTGCTCCTCCTTGTGTTAAAGTTCCTGTCTTTAAACAAGAATCCATGGATATTTTTTCAATAATATTCAAATTCCAATATTTGTCAGAGCTATAATAAAAACAAATAGAATTGTGTTATAAAGGTAACTTTAGTATGAAAAACAATAAGATTATAAATAAGAAATGTCGAATAATATAAAAGTAAATGAATAATGCAAAATAGTAAAAAAAAGACTGCAACACACAAAAGTAAATGAACAATGCAAAATAGTAAAAAAAGACTGCAACACACAAAAGTAAATATGAATTGTAACAATACTTGTAAGAAAAGTACTAAACTGTATCAAATAATGTAAAAGCAATTGTAATAAGAATGATTTGATAAAATGTTCAGTAACAAAAATTAAACACTTCGAAATAAATCAGATATTAATTATAAAATTAGTTAAAAGAGTAAGAAGAATTCTTTTTTTTTAAAAGTCGCCTCGCCTACTCCCTATATACGGGAATAAAAAGGCGTTAGCTGATTTTTTTTTTTCCGAGGGCACGGTCCCAAGAAATTTACTCGTAAATACCTTTCCAAATTTTTTTAAAGTTCATACATAAACATAAGTATTAATAATTAATCATGGCATAATCATAAAGAGTATTAGTATACTTATGCATATAGTGTGGCATGTTGACAAATATATACATTTAAATTAGTTATCCATCACTGGACTAATGAAATCTTGTAGCATGTCGTAGTTTCTTCAGGCAAACATCATTAAATTAATTTGTGCTGATTTTCATTGACATATCCCATTCTGATCAACAAATACATTTATAATATTATTATAAGTACTTACGAGTGAATGCAGACTTTTTCTCCTGTGTGCTGGTAGTTTTCCCCCTCCTTTTGTACATCCTGGAGATCTTTGTAGACTTGAGGTGGATGACTCACCGTATGTTCCGTCACAAACACCTTCAATAAGAGATTTCTTAATACCAAAATTAAACAAAGTGCCTTGTCTCTTATTCATATTAATTTTAACTCTGTATTCCTATTACTTTTAAAAAAATCACAGCACTTCGGTTTCAGAACAAGCACTTACATACTGCAATATGAACTTGCGAAGAAAGTATTCAGTAGTAATAGATTTGAGAACCGGATACAAACTACCTTGATCTTCAATATGAGTGGAAAAATTTTCTTTATACTTCCTTGCTGAATGGTCACTGATATTTGCAACGCAGATGTTATTTCGTTCAGTTTTGAGAACATGCTGCCCATTGTTGTAATCGGCTTTCAGGCAATTTTTATGATCGGTCATAAACGGCGGTATTCTCTTTCCCGATTGTTGAAAGATTTCAATGTGTGAAAATTAACACTAATTCATGAACACTTCCATGTTTAAAAATATGCTGCTTGGTCACTGACATTTGCAACACAGATGTCATTTCCTTCAGTTTTGAGAACAGAAGATATGACACCAATTGTTGTAATGGGCTTGCAGGCAATTTTTATGACCCATCATAAACAGCGGTATTCCCTTTCCCAAATGTTGAAAGGTTTCAATGTGTGAAAATTAACAATACACAGATGTCATTAGGTGTTCTGGGTCTGATCCTTTCGACATATTCACTAATATTATTCTCCTCAGAATATTTTTACTATAAAATATTTATTCATGAAAAATGCTTAGAAAACTAAAATGACAAATTTCAGAACTTCTTGCGGAACACCTATTCACCTTCCACGGAACACAGTTTGAGAAACCCTGATCTACACCAACGCCATCTACTGCCGACCATCACCACTATTTTCACAGACAATCACAAAAATCCATGCCCACGGCGGGATTCGAACCCGCAGCCTTTTGGGTGGAGAGTGGATACGCTATCCACTCGGCCAACCAGGCCGGCTGAGAGATAATTACTTGAAGCAGAATGTGACAGAGGGGGACTCAGGATACAAGAATGTTGGATCTTGTTATAGAATCAGAAGAAATATCCATAACTAAGGTGGCTGTATTGCCTCCAGTTTTGGTCTGACTTGGAAGGTAGCAAAACATGGAAATTCCAATTAAGAATGGGTACATGTGGAACTCTAAGACAGTGATTATGATACACTTAGGAGCAGCTTCAATCAATTAAATGGCATAAAGATCTGCAAGGGAAGGATGTTCACAGTGCATAATGAAGGGATATCTGGAGGAAGCAATATCACACTCCCATCTCATCCATCGTATATCACTTTTTGATACCTGTCTGTCAACCATCCACTTATCCAAGTGAAAAGTTTATATTCCAAACCCATATTTTCCAGTTTATTGAACTGCATTTCATGTGGCATCCTATCAAATACTTACCTTAATTACCTTTATCCAAATTTTCTGTAATGCTGTTATAAAATATGAGCAAACTGCTGAAACATGCCATTCCTTTCGTAAACCCATACTGTTCCTTGCAGAGTATAGCTTGTCTGTCTGTTTTCCATGTATGTGAGTCTTACTATGTTCTCTAAAATTTTCACCACTATACCAGAGATAATGAGGTTGGTAGTTAGACACAATGGATGGTTTATGTACCATCTTTATACAATAGAACCATCGTACATTCTTTCCATTTCTGTGGTATCTTTCCTAATCTTAGACTTGAGTTATAACAAACATATTCAAGGACTAGAGCCAATGTAGTTGAATAATCCTTCAGTATACATGCTGATATTCTATCTGATCCTATTGCTGAATTCTTATCCATATTGTGCAACAGCTCTTCAACCTCATTCTCATGCACCTCTATCTCCTCATCCAATGTAGTAGCAAAATGGTGCACCATGTTACATATACCTGGTTGATATATCTTATTGCATTAATTGAATAATCTCATCAGCTTCTGACACAAGAGTACCATCAACATTCAAAAAAGTTATTCTTCCATATTCATTCTTTCTTTTACTTGTGGCATAAATAAAATTCTTTTGGATTTCAATTTCTTTTCATATTCCAATTCAGCTTTCTGCACATACTCATAACTTTGTTAGCCTGTGCTTTATATATTTCATAACTCCACTCACTCAGAATCTCATAATATTCCTTCTATATCATCTTCTTCTGATAGACTGCTTGCTTAATAAGGTTACACATCTATTTCAAGCTTCCATAACTCAGTTGGTATAAACTCAGTCCTTTGGGACAGACCTGGGTTCAAATCTCGTCTATGACAAGAGGAACCTTTATCACATGTTTTCAATCAAATAGTGAGTTAGAAAATTTCATAAAGCGGTGAAGGAGGGCTTTTTCTCCAAGAAATTCAGGTTTTTCATACCTCAAAACAGGCAAATTGGCCCATGAACACACATATCTACAGACCTGTTCGAATTGGAACATCTATATAATTAGCTACTTCCCAAGAAAGCACTGATGGTACAACTGTCATATTCCTAAGTCAGATCCATTCTGATGCTATCATTAAATCTAACACTCTTTGATATTGAGTTCCTTCTTTCACGTGCTGCTTGAGAAAGTTGGCTTGTAACAACTCAGTAAATTCTTCATCCTTACCATGAGATTTCTCTTCCACCAACCAATGTTTGGATAATTCAAGTCAATCATAATGATCACTCATTTAGTACCCATCATGGTAATTTGGCAAAGCATTTCTCCATTCCATGCAAACAAACTGCCAGGTCTGTATCAACACTCTGCCACATATTTTATCCTGCTAGAATATATATATGTAGAAAGTTTTTTTACCTTGGGTATAATATATGTTAAAGATGCTAAGCTATTTTGAACCTGGTTTTACTCCATTTCCCAAGTAAGCAAATTGACAAATAAGTCAAGTTTGCGCCTGCACATAGTGAAGTCTAAGTGATCCATAAAGTAGTACAAGTCTAGGCAACTCGTGGTAAAGGTGGAATAAGCTCTGATCACTATTCTTAATATTTACCCTTAATGCAAAGCCCATCTCCTTTAGGAGATGTATGATGCTATGCATTAAAAGCAAGGGGTCCACTACCCAGACTGGTTTCAACCTTTATTGAGGTCTCATCAGTAGGAGCCAGGCTTAAAAATACTAAGGATAAGTAATACAGAGCTTATAAGTATTTTACCAAAACAAGTTACCATAAGGTGCTTTGACCTTATTAAATAAAAATCTCAGGATGAGAGATAGAATCTTTAAAATATATCAATGGCATCTTTAACATATATTATACCCAAGGTAAAAAACTTCCTACATCTATCTCTTGTCCTGAGATTTTTATTTAATAAGGTCAAAGCACCTTATGGTAACTTGTTTTGGTAAAATACTTATAAGCTCTGTATTACTTATCCTTAGTATTTTTAAGCCTGGCACCTACTGATAAGACCTCAATAAAGGTCGAAACCGGTCTGGGTGGTGGCCCCCTTGCTTTTAATGCATAGCATCATACATCTCCTAAAGGAGATGGGCTTTGCATTAAGGGTAAATATTAAGAATAGTGATCAGAGCTTATTCCACCTTTACCACAAGTTGCCTAGACTTGTACTACTTTACGGGTCACTTAGACTTGCATTACGTGCAGGCGCAAACTTGACTTATTTGTCTGTTTGCTTACTTGGGAAATGGAATAAAATCAGGTTTAAAATAGCTTGGCATCTTTAACATATATATATATATATATCCCAAGTACATAATGAAATTCATGAACTTGGGAAAATGGCATGATGTAGCAGTCTTCAAAAACATCTCTAACCTAACAATATCTTGTTTCAATTAAAAAAACAAATGAACTGAATGCATCTCAAAGACATTTTTACTTAATCCTTATGGAAAACCTCTGTGCAACATAACAATGTGTAATGAAATAATTATAAAATTATTATTTCATACCAGTGCCATCGAAGGTATTGAAGTCATTACCAAAGACTTGTAGTTCTAAACGGCGTCCAACAGCCACCTGAGCAATGTAAGGCATCAAATTATTTGGAGGACCCTGAGGATCTTCCCCAATATATCCAGATTCATGTGCTCCAACAGGATTAAAATAGCGCAAAAGTATAATTTTCCAACCCTGTTAAATAAAGTAAGGACAGAGTTAAAAGAAAAATGTTAGAGAACAAGGAAATAATTTTCAAGCAAGTTAGATAACAGTGATATCAATATCAACAGTGAATCGGCATTAACATCAAAATTTTGGCACATGTAATCATCGATATTAAATACCCTCTCAGCTAATAAAATATTCAACAGTCAATTATATTATTACTTATCTGTCCTTTAACCTGCAGAGAACAAAGTAAAGTTTGCACATATAGTTTGATTGCAACAACTTTCTGTATAATAAGAACAGGTGCGACCTCATTAAGTTGCTTTAACAATCAATTATAACAATGCATATTTCACTGCAAAAAACACTGTAGTAATTTCACGATCAGTGAGCAACAGATACCAATTTTATTTTTCAATAAATTATAAAAATGTTGCTATTATATAACATACTATAAATTAAAGATACCAAGAATTTATATACTTTGTTTAATCCTTCATCCAAGTGTAAGCAAACAAAGTTTGCACCTGAAGTACTTTCAGAATTGGGCAACTCGTGGCAAAGGTGGTATAAGTTCTCATCACTTGCCTTAGTATCCCATAATGCAAAGCACATCTCCTTGCAGACATGTATAATGTTATGCATTATGGGAAGGGTCACTACCCCAGAACGGTTTCGACCTTTATTGAAGTCTCATCAGTGGGAGCCAGACCCAGAGGTGATACCAAGGGAGTCTGGCTCCCACTGATGGGAGACCTCAATAAAGGTTGAAACCGGTCTGGGTAGCGACCCTTCCCATAATGCATAGCATTATACATGTCCGCAAGGAGATTTGCTTTGCATTATGGGATATTAAAGCAAGTGACGAGAAGTCATAACACCTTTACCCCAAATTGCCCCAGTCCTGAAAATACTTTAGGTGCAAACTTTGTTTGCTTACACTTGAACAAAGGATCACACCAAGTATATAATTTCTCACACATATGTGTTACAGATGGTGTTATAATAAAGAATATACAAAATACATTTATAATCTTTCTTATTTCAAGAAAATAGGTATGTTAAAATAAATGGAACTCTAAATTACGCAGACTTAAAAAAGGTGAAAAATTTAACAAAACTATTAAATGTTAAATGTTTTTTTTTTTTTTTTTTTTTTTTTGGAAATCTGCTCAAAAATGAAATATAATTAACACATGATGGTACAATTCATTGCATTTTAATTTAAAAAAAAAACATGAAAATAAAAACAAAAAATGAAAAAATATTTCCTTTAGCAACCTTCTCAAAAAAAAAAAAAAAAAAAAAAAAAATCTTATCTATGAAATCACAACTCAACACTCTTCATCAAGTTAACTTGATGAACAATGCCCAAACTTCAGTGAGAATTGGGGGGGGGGGGGTATTCACCATAAGAGAAAGTCAGTTTTATTTGATAAAATTATTTCATTTTCATAGTTGCTTAAGATCAGAATCACTACAGTTATTTTTGGAAGAAGAAAAACTAAGGAACTTTCCAACTGTCCTAATGTGTGGATAGTTGGAAACAGGGGTGGACAGAGGTAGATAATGGAATAGAGCTGATATTCTTCTGAAAGAGGTATCAGCAAGATACATTTTTCTTAATGAAAGAATCAATTTTCATCTATTTTAATTCTGAAATCTCATTCAAGATAAATGCAAATGGCTCAATATGAGAATAGATCCCTAAACACGTCTTGAATGCTCTAGTTATGCTCAGGGTTATATAAAATTAATAATGACTTCATATACTCCATCCACAAGCTTCTTCAGTATCTGCACTGCGAGTTCCTTTGGAGTTTCGGTATATACATGTTCTTGTAAAAATAATCATAATTTAAAATTTGAATATGTTTACAAATCGTTTATGTTAGTGCATTATTAGTTTGGTTTTGTAACATGTATTGTTGCCACGTGCAATGTGCCCATTACTGATATTATTGCCAAAATGAATTTTACAATTCAAGCATTTGAAACATTGATGTACTTACTGGATTTGGATAGTTGTGTTACTTTCAGAAATTTTATTGTAGTTTAAAATTATTAAGTGTTGTGTTTTGTAAAGACATTCTCATTACACTAACAGAGACAGGTCAGCCGTTATACGTAACTTCTTGGCCTTTTACATAGAGTGCACATGCTCGCCGAGAAGACTGATGCGTGATTGACAACTGACAGAGAGAGAGCTAATGGAAGTTTAAGAACACAGACCAGAGGAATTTTGTTCTTATGAAGTTTATTTAGTTTTATGTGACAGTCAGAAGAATATTAATAGTAGATTCCCAAAAGGAATAGTAAAACTATGAGTCTCAACTTTCAACTAGAGGAGTTGAGACTGTCAAGAAGTAATTAGTAAATAAAAGAAGATATTGCAGTCAATGTTCTAAAGGAATGTTCAAGGAAACGCTGATTGGAAAGTTTCATCTGTCTTAATACACACATACACAAGTCCTAGACTTGTGTATGTGTGTATAGGGATGTTATAAAAAATTACTACAATTTATGTGGGTTTCTTAAGAACTACTGTGTATCAAGAGAATAATAACCCTCTCTCCCCTAGTCACCTTCTTGCTGTCTTTTATAGTCAATATGAAACATTTCTAAGAAATGCTTTATACTTGACTATGTAGAAATTCTAAGAATTTCACTATAATGTAATGCAATTAGACAACTCTCACTATATAAACACCATTATGGTGAACTCATCCATTACAAGAAACTACCAGAAATTTCCTTCCTAAAATCATGTGTTAAATGATATTTGCTTTGGCAAATTGTATGTTATTGCAGTCTCTTGTTCCTGTTTACTACGTGAAACTTAATAGCAAGGCTGGTTTCTCAGTTGGATACCATATTTTCTCTCCACTCAACAAGCTGTGGTGTTTGAATCTAAATGTAAGCATAACTTTTATAAATATCTTTAACTGGTAGATGATTTTTATTGTCTAGTGCAAGATAACCACTCTGCTTATTTGAGTCCTAAAGTGGCTTGCGGCATATGTTTAGTTTTTGATGCAGAGTTTCTGATTTACTTAACCCTTAGACCACGACCACCTATGGTAATAATGTACTGTTCATTTACAACCTTTGGCAGATGGGATTTACATTAAATCCTATCTGCCAAATTTACATTACATTAAATAAAAGGGTAGGGGTGGCTATACAGTGGTATCCACATAATGTGATGCCTCTTGGTTCTATGATGAGTCATAAAATCATTTAATTGAAAATAGTTTTTCAAATGGCAATTTATTAAAAGGCCAATTTATTGAACAAATATTTTACCAAACAACAATTCATCAGACAACAAATCACCAATAATTTTTGATGAATTCCTTTTATAATTTGCCAAAAGAGTTACTTCCTTGCTATTTTCAATAATGTTACTTAAGATGCACATCAGAAAAATCCTGTACAATCTAGATACCTAAAAAAGGCTTCTGGTGCTTATAAAATCCCACCAGTTATACTCCTGAAGATATGATAAAGAATACCCATTATTTTGGGTATCTAGATTGTTCAAGATTCTTCTGATGCACATCTTTGGTAACATCATTGAAAATAGAAAAAAAATAATTCTTTTGATGAATTATAAAAGGAATTCATTAAAAATTGTTGGTGATTTGTTGTCTGATGAATTGTTGTTTGGTAAAATATTTGTTCAATGAACTGGCCTTTTCATAAATTGCAATTTGATAAACTGCCTTTCAATTAATTGTTTTTGATGACTTTTCATAGAATCAAGGGGCATTACATTATATAGATACCACTATATAGATAATCCATTCCCTTTTATTTTTGAAAGATGATTTAAAGAGATGATAAAGAACAGGGTTTTTATCATCTCTTTATCTGATTCGTTATCATCTATACACTATATTATACTTGGCTGGCATCCCACTCTAAAGTAGTGAATCAAGTCCATATACAGCCAATTTCAAAAAAAAAAGGTGGTGAATTTACTATTGACCTGTTAATCTCATCTCAGTGTCACCCAGAGTTTGGAAAAACCTATGCTGTTGTACTTGACATATCCAAGGCATTTGGTAGGGTTTGCCTTCTTCCTTTAATTGGATTGTCAGTTTTCTCTCAGGTCATTCACTATGTATAATGATGGAAGGTGTTCTGCCTTCAGATTTTCCTGTTAATGCAGGTGCTTCTTGGGGGTCTGTCATTTCACCTGCACTCTGTCTCATGTACATAAATGACCTGCTCTCACTCACTTCAAATCTTATTCATAGTTTTGTTGATGATAGGACTTTCCACTTCTTCTACTCATACAATGAACCTTACAGTGCTCAACCATCTCAGTCTTCAAAATCATCAACGATAAGTTCCATAAATAATGATGCTGATTTTCATGCCATCCTTCGTGTGCATGTTTTTTTTGGGGGGGAGGGGGGCTAGAACAAGCATCTCTGATGTGCATACTTGTCCTGGAGCAGATTGTGGTACAGACCATCAGCTGGTAAGGGCCAAAGTAAGACTTAAGACTCCGAAAACTTCCAGGTCAGGCACATTCCACTAGATTGGATGTTAGAGTAATTCCTAGTGGATTCACAGAAGAAACATCGACTCAGCTGGATGATTTTTTGGAGACCAATGAGGAAATCTCACCAGAAATGCTTTGGGAAGGAGTCAAGATGATAATACAGGATACAGCGAAGCTGTATCTCGGCCCAATAAGAAAACCAAGAGAACCATGGATATCAGATTCAACATAGGAACTAATCAAAAGAAGGCGGTTGGAAAAACAAAGAGACCCAGGGACCAAAGAATACAAGAGATTACATAGAGAAATCAGAAGAGCCATCAAGCAGGACAAGAAAAGTTCTATACTAATAAATGTGAAGAAACAGAGTTCCAGATGAGAAGGCATAATTATAAAAGAATGTTTTATTTAGTTTGTGACTTAAAGCACAAGTTTAAGCCTAAATTGAATGTCATCAAAGACAGGAATGGATCATTACTAACAGAAGAGTTGGAAATCAAAAACAGATGGAAAGAATACTGTGAGGAACAGTACAGCAGAGTGGATAAAGAAAATGTGGAGTCCTCCCACCAAGAAAATTTTGATTTGGAACCTCTTCCGCTTAGGCATGAAGTTGAAAGAGCAGTTAAGCAGCTCAACAGCAATAAGGCTCCAGGTGCAGATGAAATCCCAGCAGAGTTAATTAAGGCCACGGGGATGGAGGGATAAGAGTGTTTTATAGATTGATTACAAGGATATGGGAGACAGGATCATGGCCCAGAGACTGGAAGAAGTCAGTTTTCATACCACTACACAAGAAAAGTGATATGAGGGCATGCAAGAATTATAGAACTATTAGTTTGATATCTAATGCAAGCAAAATTTTATTACAGATCATGCTAAATAGGATTGAGGCAGAGATGCCTGAGGAACAAGCAGGTTTTAGGAAAGGTAGGGGCACCAGAGATCAGATCCTTTGCCTTAGGCAGATCATAGAAAAATATAAAGAATTCAGACTCCCTCTGGTAATGTGTTTCTTAGACTACTCTAAAGCTTTTGACTGTGTTAAGCATGTGAAACTGTGGGAAGTAATGAAAAGAATGGGTTTTCCTCAACACAGTATCAGGTTGATAGCCAACTTGTATAAGGAGCAAGAAGCCACAGTAAGAACAGGTGTTGGATTGACTGACTGGCTTCAAGTTGGAAAAGGAGTTAGACAAGGATGTTTACTTTCTCCTCACTTGTTTAGTATATATGCAGAGGACATCATGCATGAAGCATTGGATGAGCTCAGGACAGGAATTAGGATAGGAGGTAGATTGATCAGTAATCTGAGGTACGCTGATGATACAGTACTCCTTTGTAGTGAAATGGAAGAACTAGGACTAATTCTTGACAAAGTTAACAAGATCAGTAATAACAGAGGACTTCAACTCAATTCTAGCAAGACAAAGATCATGGTTCTCAAAGGAAAAACAAACAGAGAAGCTCTTGAGAAACAAGTGTATCTTAATGGAGAAAGAATTGAGGAAGTCAGCAAGTTTGAGTACCTGGGATCCATCATTAATGTGAAGAATTGCTGTTCAGAAGATGTCAGAAAAAGGTTAGGAATGGCTAAAACAACAGTTAGAGATCTGTCTAAAATCTGGAAGGATGGATCTATCTCCATGGGAACAAAGTTGAGGATTTTAGATGCAGTTGTTTTTCCAACAGCGACTTATGGATGCGAGACTTGGAACCTAAAGAAGTCAGATAAGAAACGGATATCTGCTTTTGAGATGTGGTGTTACAGAACGCTGTTGAGGATATCATATACTGAAAGGCATACAAATGAATGGGTGTTTGAAAAGATTAGTAGAACTTTAAGGCTCCTTAAGGATATTGACAGAAGAAAGTTAAAATATTTTGGACACATAGAAAGGATGGAAGGAGGACTTCTCAGAACAGTAATAGAAGGTAAAGTTCCTGGAAAAAGAGGCAGGGGTAGACCATCAATGAGATGGAGGGATGGCATGTGTGGAGTGACTGATCTTCGGAGAGTTGAGGCTGCCAGAAAAGCAAACAACAGGACTACATGGCAAGGCCTGGTGTGGAACATCACTGAGCATCAGAGTGACCACACGGCATCTGTAGATGCCCAGTGAACATAGAGAGAGAGGGGTAGAACAACCTAGTCACATTCGCTGCTTCCAACACATTTTTTTTTTGTCTGTTTTCTCCCAAAAAAGACCTAGTTCTTCTCCACCTATCTTTTGGTAATGCTCAGCTTGACATGACCATGTCTTTCCTGGCATAATCCCATTCAAAACTACTTGGTATTCTTTTCACTCAACACATTATTTCTCTTCTGTCCAATTGCTTGCTCTGTACACATCTCAAATCCATCTAACCTTGGAATATTGCTCTCACATTTGGGGTGGTGTATTTAAGACCACTTTAAAAATTCATGATGTTATGTAGAAGACAGCAGTTCAGTTTACTGATGCGCTATCTCTCACAGACTCTCATCCACTGTCTCATAAACTGTCAGTTTCCATGAGCTTTTCAGCAAAATAGCAGCCACTGTCCCCCATTTCTGATAAACTAACAGGAATACAGATAACAGCTGTCCAAAACATTCCAACTGCTATCTCATGAAACCTGCTATTTCAGTCATCTTTTCTGTTATATCTACTACAGTTCTGTGAAATAGTCTTACCCCATGTAGTCTTACCCCTTGGGGAATACTACAAGACCTCCATCTGTTTAAGAAGAATATCAGCAGATGACTTGATCTTGAGTGATACACACACACACACACACACACACACACACACACACACACACACACACACACACACACACACACACACACACAGACACACAGCATTAATTTGCTATAGGTGCTACAGCCTGCTGTGTGTGTGTGTGAGTGATATATAAAAAAACGATAAAAGTAGGTGATCATTGAGACGTTAGTTGTTACTTTGTAGTATTTTAAAGCATTACTCTCTAATGTGCACTTATTACTTTATACTACTCTAATTCAGAAAGTAAATGGTGATTCATCATATGAAACACCAACTTGTTTTTAGTTATGCACTTCAAATGTAAAATTTCATTTTGCCCAAATGGCCCAAATGAAACCAAATTTAAAAAATACTTTCCAGCTAGAGTGGAATTATCATCATCACGAAATTGTTTTGCGAAATTTTTCCAATAAAAATGCACTGATTGTAACCTAAATTGAACCACATAGACTTCTTGTCATTTTGCAAATCCCAAAGATTACTAAATTGGACTAAGTCAGAGTGAGGGTATTACAATATAGATTTTCAACATGTTTTCCCAGCTTTTAATTTTTCAGAAAATGATAACATATGCTAGAATATTAATTATAAAAAACTTTAATTAATACTTTCTTATATTTCGGTAATGTTACATTGCCATCACCAGGGATCACACACACACACACACACAAAAAAACAATGATATGGCATGCAGGCACTAACAATGAGCAAATGAGGCTGAATAAAGTCAACAGAAATCAGGCCTTGAGTCCTAAACAGTGCTCCCTAATGGGCTAAATTGGGTTGTCTTAGCCGATGGGCTGACGTTCGTAAAATGTATGTGCTTCCCAGATTTGGAGCAGTCTCATGCACCCAAATCTGTTGCAGTTTGGAAAGTGTTATAAGCTGAGACAGATTCAATGAATAGTCTTTCATACTTGTATTTGCTGCAGTGTAATAGAGTGGCCTTCTTTGAGAGTATTCTGTGGTGGGTGTCCATAGCATAGTTAGCAAGTCCTGAGTGGCTGTATTGGTGGAACTGGATGTAGTCCTTGTGTCTGGCCATAGTAGAACAGTTTACAACTGCAAGGGACCTGGTATATTCCTGATAGGTCTAGGGGATGTGAATGGTCTTTGGTGGAGCAGATAAGCGATGGCAATTTCTTATGTGGTCTGTAAGTGGTTATAAGCTCATATTTCCTTAGGATTTTTGTTAATTTTTTAGATGTGCCCCAGTTATATGGAGCAGTGATAGATTTTGAGTAAACTCTGCTTTGAACGGGGATGGAGGGGGTTGATGTTACATGGTTTTATTATTTGTTGGGGGGGGGGCGTTCGTAGCCTTTGGCTACAACACCTTAATACTTTCTTAGCCAATGGCTACAACCACCCAAATATAAAAAACCATGTAATAACAGCAACCCCTCTCCCTTCAAAACAGTGATTATTCAAAATCTATCACCATTCCATATATCTCGAGCACATCTGAAAAATTAACAAAAATCCTAAGGAAATACGATCTTAAACCAGTTTCAGACCATATAGTGATTATTATGGGGACTTCAACAATGGACATATAGACTGGAAGGATGAAAGATCACATAGTAGGAAGGAAACAGAATTTATACACCTGCTAAGAGATATTACTTATGGCAGCATGTGATCGAGGGGACTAGGGGTAGGAGAGTATTGAACCTAGTCAAAGGATCAGAAAAGCTATCCATAGCTAATGTGCCCACACTGTCTCCAACTGATGACAGTGACTTCGGAGACTCTTGACTTGGGAGACTGTACAAAATTAGGAATATTCTGTCAAGAAGGAGTATATGTGGAACTATAAAACAGGTGATTGTGACAAGCTTAGGAAGAAACTTAAATCTGTGTCATGGCAAAAACACTGCAGGGTAAAGATGTTAGTAGTGCATGGGATATACTTAAGGGTCATCTAGAGGAAGCAGTAATAAATTGTATACCTAGGGTAAATACATAAAGATTACTGAAGAAAAAATGAAAGCGTTTGGGAACAGGAATCAAACCTTGGAGATTCAGTGGCAAACTCTGAGGAAAACATTGATTGATTCTGCCAGAGAGGCATGTGGTGAGGTTGTCTGCAAGGATAAAATAATCAGAACTCCCTGGTGGACACAGGAAGTTAAAGAGGCAGTGATGGAAAAGAAGAAAGCATATCAAAAGTTCCTGGCAAAAGTCAGCTTGTGCTCTTAGAGAATACAGAGACAAATGCAAGAATGCTAAACACTGTGTAAAACTAGCTAAACAAAAGTCATGGGAGGACTTTGGCAAGAATATAGAAAATAAATATCAAGAAGGTGGCAAAATATTCTGGAGGTTGTTGAAGAAGCTTAGGAATGAATGAAAGAATGCTGTAAAAGGAGTTTGAGATGATAAAGGTGACATGAAAATGGGAGAAAAAGATATCCTTGAAGTATGGAGTAATTACTTTGAAAAACTACTAAATGAAACAAGCAGTGATGACAGCCCAGTGGTAAAAAACACTGACCAGGCATGCAGTCAGGAATACGTATCCATACTTGAAGTAGAAAAATCCATCAAAGGCTTGAAATGTGGAAAGGCAACAAGAGTAGATGATATTCGACTAGAAATGCTGAAGTATGGTGGTATAAGAGTCTTACAGTGGCTGCACTGCATAGTTCAGAAAGCCTGGACAGAGGGACGAATTCCCGATGATTGGAGTAGAGCTCTCTTAGTACCCATATATAAAAAGGGAAATAAAACTGAATGTGAGAATTACAGAGGTATTTCCCTACTGAGTGTTCCTGGCAAGATCTATGCAAGTATACTTGAGAAACGGTTGAGAAGAATTGTGGAAGAACAAGCTGGATTCAGGCCAAATAGAGGCTGCCAGGATCAGATCTTCACTTTACGATAAATAGTCGAGAAAGCATGGGAATATAACAGAGATCTGTATTTAAGTTTTGTCGATTTGGAAAAGGCATATGACAAGGTGCCAAGAGATAAGCTATTCAATACGCTACAGTTATATGGTGTCAATGGGGCATTATATCAAGCAATACTTAGTCTTTATTTGAGTTGTAAGTCAGCAGTTAGAATTGAAGGAAGTACAGGAAGATGGTTTAATATTAAATCTGGTGTGAGACAAGGATGTACATTATCCCCTCTGTTATTCATTATCTATATGGACCACATTATGAAGGAAAGTGGTATTAAACATGATATCAAAATTGGAGATGTTAATGTCAGCTCTTTGCTTTATGCGGATGATGTTATACTTCTGAATAAATCCGCTACAAGTCTGCAAGATTCTCTGACTAAATTGAATAGCTGTGGTAATAGATATGGTATGAAGGTCAGCAATAAAAAGACAAAGACAATGAAAATAGACAGACTCATTGAAAATGTAAACTGTTCTCCATTGTGAATGGAGAACCTGTGTCACAAGTGAAACATTTCAGCTACTTAGGCACGATTTTTACTGAAGATGGTAAATTAAATATAGAAATAGACAACAGAATCAGCAAAGCTGGTATGGTAGGAAGTAAACTGAATAAATTCATATGGAATAAGAGAGAAATTAGTCGGAACGCTAAATTAGCTGTATACAAGACAGTGTTCAAACCAGTTTTAACTTATGGATCTGAGAGCTGGGTCAGAAGTAAAACACTTGACCAAACACTAGAGACCGCAGATATGAGAGTCCTGAGAAAGATTATAGGTGTGAACAGATGGCATAAATGGCAATATCATATTAAAAACGAGGATATTAGGAAAGAACTTGACATTGTCAACATCCAGGAATGCGTTAGCAGAGCTAATCTGAGGTGGTATGGTCACTTAAACAGAAGGCAACGAAAGATTAGCAAAACAAGTGTTCTCTACCAGGTTGGCAGCAAAACGACCCAGAGGAAGACCAAGATATAGGTGGATTGATATGGTACAAAGTGCCTTAGATGATAGAAATATAAGATCTGATAATGTTGGAGTTTTGACAAATAACAGACTTGGAGGAAAATTGTAGATAGGAAGTTAGTAATGATGTAAATTTTTTCATGTAGTACTATCATATCCTGTACACCCCTTGAGGATACATGGCCCGAATTTGATGACGATGATGATGTGTAAGGAGGGTAATTGCAGTGGCAGCTTGTACATAAGCACTGCGACACTGCAGCAACCCAAAGGAAAAAACGAAAAAATTAAATTTTGTTTGTTTATAAATAATAACAATGATTACAACATTATATAAATGCAATACAACATGTTAAAGGTTTTTACAACTTATGTTTTGACACTGACAGAATAGTTAATAATTGAAACTGTTCGATTAATGCTTTAGATTATTCCAACACTGCGATCTAATGCAGTATTGAAATTATCACGTTCTGTCAGTTTCTGCTAGACTTGCCGATATTCGTTTGCACTTGTCACTTCACATAACAAGTGAATTCAACACTGCTAGTTGAGCAGTGTTGCTACAGATAAATTGTATGCTTGCGCAAATTATTTCTGTGAGATACAAAACTTTTATAATTTGTGTGTGTGTTCGTGGTAAGGGTGAAATATTTTTAGTAAATCTTATTTTATTCTGTTAAAATAACATATAATTATTTATTTATTATAGATACAAGGCTGAATTACGAGTGTCACTG
Organism: Typopeltis vanoorti; assembly: GCF_054136105.1. Classification (NCBI taxonomy): domain Eukaryota; kingdom Metazoa; phylum Arthropoda; class Arachnida; order Uropygi; family Thelyphonidae; genus Typopeltis; species Typopeltis vanoorti. The sequence continues at coordinate 65,821,132 of NC_143552.1, read as the reverse complement.
TTGAAAATATGAAAAGAATTTTCTGAATTATCGTTACATGAAGATTATCGTTACACGAAACAAAAGAACTGCAATCTAACACAGTGTTGGAATGTCAAAATCAATACTGCTAGTTACAAGCATACAATTTATCTGTAGCAGTGTCGCTACAGATAAATTGTATGCTTGCGTATGTTATTTCTGTGTACAAACTTTTATTATTGGTGTGTGTGTGTGTGTGTGTATTCATGGCGAGGGTGAAATATTTTTAATAAAGTAATTTTTAATATGTAAATTTACTTATTAATAAATTGGTTACTGATTAGGAAAAAATGAATTATATGCAGCACCCCCACTTAAAACTTTCAACAGCCGCCACTAGTTAATAAGGAAGGAGTTAGATGGATGAGTAATATCATTAAGCACAAACTGTAGAAGAAGAAAATGCTGCGGAGGATACATAAAGAGAAAGGTGATCAGCAAACTCAACAGTATGTGGCTCAGGCAAGAAAGGTGACCAGAATGGCAAGGAAGGTAAAATCGGATTACAAGAAGAATCTAGCTGAGCAGGCCAATAGAAATCCCAAAGAGTTTTTTCGTTATGCGGCAAGTAAGAGGAAGAACGACTCTGGAAGATTAACCTTGATGAGTGTTGATGGTACGAAGAGACAAAAGCAGATAAAATAGTTCAGTTACTGAGTGACCATTTTGCAAAGGTATATCATTCTGGCGAGGTTACTGCTTTAACCTATTTGACAGACACATGTGGGAACAGAGGTGGATGAACTGGCGGTTCTTAGGATATTGCAGAATCTCAATGTAAATACAGCTGTCGGGTTAGATGGGATATCAGCTAGGATTTTGTGAGAAAGTGCAATGGAACTGGCAATGACTTTGACTAGGCTCTTTAATTTAAGTCTCAGCTCTGGTAGAGTTCCAAGGGAGTGGAAAGAGGGAAAAATAATACCCTTGCATAAGGGAGGTTTTAAGACTGCAGTAGCAAATTACAGACCAATCAGTATCTCAGGGGTGATTGTAAAAGTACTAAAAAAATTGGTCAAAAAGATAATTCAAGAATGGATAGGTAAAAATATGATACTGTATGAGGGTCAATATGACTTTGTGAAAGGTCAGCCATGCCTTAGTAATTTACTAACTTTTTATAAGGTAACAACCGAGTTGGGTAAAGGAAATGGCTACACGATAATTTTGCCAGATTTTGCAAAAGCATTTGACGTTATATGGTATAATGTACCATTTAATTATGGTAATACAGATTGGAATAAATAAATAATATCTGGGAGTAAGGAAAATGAATGTCTTGGATTTATACTTTAAGGGACAACTATCTAGTAATGTAATATATGAGATTTTAAAAGTTTGGGAAACTAGAATTGTTTTGAAGTAAATAAATATACTGAAAAGAAATCAGAAATACTTAAATAAAAGAAAGTTGGAAAAAACTTTCTCCAACCTTTCTCTTTTGATGAAAACTTACACTTGATATTTTTTATGTACTCCATCCATGTAAAAGGAGAGGGTCCCATAAACCCTTCCCCTTCCTCTAAAAAACAGTTTCTATTTTCAGTCCCCCTTTTTCATCTTTTTCCCACCCTACAAAAAAAGCGCTCCGCCCACCCTTAAAAATAATATATGTATATATTACATAAAAAAACCCAGGTTTATTCAAATTAATTCTCCCACATTGCCTAAGCCCCCCCCACCCCTTTCAACACCAAAACAGCAGAAGTATGCACACTGCAGAAAGAAGACAGGCAACAACATCCAAGAAAAGGTATGCACAAATTTTCTTCTACTATGCTACATATATTTGTCTCTAAAATACATCTGCAATGCCCTAAGAATTCTTGAGTAAAAAGCCAATGACATTAAAAAAAGAGCGCTCCTAAACAAAAGCAGGAAAAATACCGTAAAAATAATAGTTTTTAAGAGGAGTAACATGGGAGTTTTCCCAGAAATAATACCTATATTTTAAATTGTTCACATAGGCTGATAGGTGTCTGAAGTCTTCAATAATCAGGTTAGAAATTATTTTTTCTCCAGATGCAAGCATGAAGTCATTTAGAATTGTGAAACTCTCAAAATCATTATTGTGAAAGCATTTCTGACATAGCTCCATTTTTGTGCTAATTGCTCTTACTTTATCATGAACATTAAAGATGTGACCACTTTTCCTTGCAATACAAGGTTTAAAGCATTGAAGATTCTGAAAATGTTAACTAGGTATGTCAGTTTGGCAAGCCAAAAGAAATCATACATGCAATTTTGATCTTGCATTGCCAATCAAATAAACTGGTAAAAAACTTTCCATGAGATAGGCAGTAAACTTCAGTATGAAATAAAAAGTATATGTGTCTGTGAGCCCACTTCTTCATACAAATGCAAAAATTATGCATTCAAAAGTGTGGCTTGTAATTTTAGAAATAATGTGCTCATTTTGAATACTACAGTGCATTACTGTTACCAATGATGCAACTGATTTCATGTATGTAAAAGTCCATTCCTTTTGCCAGTGGCTGATTTTATGTTACTACTATATACTCATGCGCTGAGATATAGAGTGTGGCACACTGTTCTTAATATATCGTATTCTAAACTCTATGTAAAAATTTATAACCACGATGAAAAAAAAAAAATACTGCGTAATTTTCCTGGTATGAGAAACAATAGAATTTTACTAGTAAATAAACTAAATAAACTTCTATTGTGGCCCACCAGGAAACTACATGGCCCATGCTTTGAGAAATGATGATCTAGAAAATAATATCCAGTTATTTGATGATGGTGCTAAGTTAAGTGAGTGATAAGGGACATATCTCCATAATCTCTATAGACTAAATCAATGGTCAAATGTTAATTTGACCACTGATTTGCTAGTTTAACATTTATGAGTACAAGGTTATGCATTCTGGATTGAGGAAATTGGAATCAGAGTATTATATGAATAGGAATTTGTTGCAAGTAGTCAATGAAGCTAGAGACTTTGGAGGTTACAGAAGAGAGAGAATTAAAATTTAGAGCCTTAACCACACTGCTAAGATGGTTAAGGCAATGTATAGAATAATTACATTCTTGAAGAGAAAACCAACTTGAATAACTAACTCTTATTTAGAAGTATTGGTCAAGTGGTAATAAACTATTTAATAACCAATGAATTTGTTAATGAATTAGAATTGTCAGTTAACATCTAGCTTGTAATTTACTTTGCCTACCTTATTTGTACCCTGAAGATGCCAACAGCAATAGCCGGCAAAACTAGTTGGTTATTAAATAGTTTATTACCACTTGACCAATACTTCTAAATAAGAGTTAGTTATTCATTAATCTGTGGGCAAGAATTATAACAATTTCAAAGAAAACCAACTTGTAAGAAAAAGGAAGTTATTCATCCACTTCTTCAGAACCTATAGGCAAAATTTTAAAGAAGTTTCACCTGATACCCACATATTTTCCTATCAATAAAATTTATAATTTCTTACAAACTACAAAAGACAAACTTTCACCCATGTCTCTAGCTGGTGCTTACCAGATTTCTGATGAATGTAATCCAATTGTAACAAACTCATGGACAGACAATACATAACACAGGCCGTTCCATGAAAAAAAAAGTATTAGACAACAATACTACTACATTGAATATCTTAAACCTCAAAAGTTGGTCATGCACAACATGGTATTTGAGATCAAACACAAACTTCTTTGGAATCAGTGTTGCCTTATCTATAGAAGAAGTTTTAAATATGGACATCATTTCAAAGTTCTGAAGCCCTGTTATGCTAGCTTAATTTACATCTGAACAATTGCCCCCCCCCCCCGAAAAAAAAGAAAAAAAAAAGAGGTTGGGAGATTCTCATCCAGTATCAATATCAGAAATGACTTAATATATATATTTGATATGATACTTCTGACATTCAGCTCTTGCTGTTAGTGGTAAAATGACTTGTATTTGCCTTGTATTCTGTCTCTTTGAATTACTTATCTGTTCCAGGCTGATGATATACTGTTAATTTCAGTAAGAAATATTTGTGATATATATTATAAGCTGAGACCAACAGTTTTCTCTTTCAGTTATTACTGTCATGAGTTCCATTAAAATTAAGCCTCACAATTTCAGCAATGTGATCCCTAAACTTCAGATTCTTGTCTACAGTCAGTCACTCCCAGATCTCACATTTTGTCCATCTACTTCTAGTGGAAAGTTAAGTTTGTCCTAATATTTTTAACAAACAAGCGCTAAACAATAACTGTTCCTAAACCTGATCCCTGTGGCATGGTGCACCACTAGTGAGCTAGCTTTCTCTTTTAGGATACTGCTTCTCTAACATATAACTTGCTAATACTCACCTGACAGTAAATCAGCTATCAAAATCACTCATATATTATTTAACCCTAAAACCATTATCATACTATAAGTTACCAACTTGCATTTGCCGATCTATCAAAAGCCTTTGCAAAATCTAAATACATGCATCTCTTTTGTCCAATGCATCTGCCACCTTGCTGTAGTACATAAGTAGACTGCTAAAGCTTCTTGAAAAAATAATTTAACCTCAACTCCAGATTGGCTGTTAACTCATTAACTAATGATGAAGTCTTATAACTAGTATGTGAAGTTGTAAAGTTTTACCCTCTTTCTGCCCTTATTTTAAGATTTGCACTGTTGCAAGATTCATGATAAAAATTTAATGGAGTGAAACAGCACTAGGAAACAATTAAAAGTGATTTAAAGTAGTATTTAATGCTTCCAATATTTCGTTTCAGTTACAGATCTGTGAGCACACACACACAGGCAGTACAAAACTAAATAGAACACAAGAGTCTAGAGTCCTAAGTGGGGCACTCTCCATGGACACCTGTTGGCAGCCTAGGGTGTAAACTGGGATCTCAAAGTATTAGTGTTTCCCATATTTATTGAAAGTTTAATGCAACCTTATTTTATTTAAATTAGGCTGATTTTTAAGGGCAGCAGCAAATTCTAAAAATAGTCTTTCTCTTCTGAATTTACTGTGATGGAGCATGATGGTCTTTTTCCAGTTGATTCTGTGAGCTGTATCCAACGCATGGTCTGCAAAGCTAGACTGACCACAGTCATGACTGCAGATGTATTTTTTATGTTCTTCCATTTAGATGGTAGCTGATCTTCCTGTCTGTCTATAGTAGGCCAACTTGCAGGAGCAAGGAACTCCATATACACCTGGAACTGAGAGGGGGAGAGAGTTTGTCTTTAGTGGAGCAGATAAGGGTAGCTAGTTTTAAGTGGGGTTTGAAAGTAGTGCAAAGCTAGTATTTCTTTAAGATTTTGGATATTTTTTCTGACGTGCCTCGGGCATAAGGGATGGTGATAGCATTACTAAAATCTTTCTGAAGAGAAGGTTGGGGATTGGGGGGAATGATTGATTCTTTTTTTGATAATGTGGGAACTGTAACCATCAGATAGAAAGGTGTGGTGTATATGAATGAGCTCTGTTGCAGGAGAGGTCTCATTGGAACAAAGGTTATAAGCTCTATGGGTTAGTGTTTTTATTGCATTATATTGTTGAGAAGGGGGGGGGGAATGATTGGAAAGTTTGTGAATGTATCTGTCTGGGTGAGTGGGTTTCATATACACTGAAAATGGCAGGTTACCATTAGGTAGGCAGGTGACCAAAGTGTCTAGAAAGGCTACACTATTATTAGTTTCCTTTTCCATAATAAATTGGAATCTAAGTGTACACTATTGAGGTGACATAGAAAAGTATCTAATGAGTCTGGGCCATGAGACCAAATAGAAAAGACATCATCTACATATCTCAACCAGACAGAAAGTTTGAGAGGGGCTGAGTCAAGAGCTAGTTTTTCAAAATCTTCCATAAAAAAATTGGCAAGGGGGGAGGTGAGCAGGGAGACCCCATAGAGGTGCCCTCCGTTTGTAAATTTTGTTCTTCCAAGAGAAATAACTGGAATGGATTGCAAAGGAAAAGATTTCAATGATATCAAGAGGGAAATCTTTTTTTAAAAGCAATAAGGTTTCATTTAAGAGATGTTAGTAAACAATGAGTGATGTCAAAACTCACTAACATATCAGCATCATTCACAATTATATTTTCAATGGAGCTTTCAAAATGGGAAGAATTTTTTTATGTATGATGTGTGGTATGACCAGTAAGGAGACAAGAAATTTTGCTAACTGTTTGGATAATTTATAGCATGGAGAATCTGTGGTATCTACTATGGGCTGTAGGAGGAGGGGGGAAGGATTAGGTGTAATGGCAAAACTGTGGCTGAGAGTTAGTACACTAATGGCAGCTTCGTTAAGCCTGTTTTGACAACAAGTTAATTACAGTATGAAAAGGTTGCACTTGAGGAATGGATTTAGAATCTAAAAGTCTGTTGTATTAATTGATAAGTTTATTTTTTATTTTCAGGAATTCTTTTTGAACTAAAGCTTCTGAAATATTAAAGAGAATAATAGTATACCATTCCATGTTGAGAATCATTGAGAGCTTAGACTGTAACAAGATGATAGCTGCATTGATAGTAGCAAAACAGTGCACATAGCTGCGATCTTTCTTGACACAAAGCAAAATTGGCACGTTTGTAGATATGGGAGGCTTTTTTGGGATTTAAACTTGACTCTTAATTTAATGCAAGTGGCTAAAATTCTAGTATCCTGACATCTTTTAAGAAATCGGTTTAATTGTCTAGCTAATCGGAGTTTCAGCTTACCGTATTGTTTTGCCTTGCGTGCTATATGCTATAGCTTCACCATGAATGATCAATATCTGTGTTGCAAGATTCTTGTTAAACATGGCAAAGCTGCCATTAATTTCATGGAATATTCCCTTAATGATATGTTACCAGGTTCTACTGCCTTATTAACAACTTTGTCTAAATTCTCATATACTCCCAACTCACTCACTATCAGTCACTTTCTACATTTCAGCTCCTCATGATGTCACACTTATGAGTATGAAATACTCTGATGAATTAAATTAAAAATGCCAAGAAATTATATTATTGTTTTATCCTTTATCCAAGTGTAAGTAAACAAAGCTTGCATGTGATGTATCTTCATGACAAGGCTACTTGCACATAGAGGCTAGTGATTTCCCACTGACTGCCTTGGTATCCCATAATACAAAGCACACATCCTTTCAGGTGATCATTATACACATCAGGTGATCACCTCATGATCACTTGCCAAATGGAAGGAGATTGAGCACCCATTCTTGCATCCTCTGATGATGTGATTGGGATCAGATAAGACTAGATCTTTGTGTGTTTGCTGTTATATACAGTCTAAGTAAATCACTTATTTTCCTGCACCTATAAGAAGGTTAGTTCATACCATGAGTATTATTTAAGTATTTGATTTCTTTTCGATATACTTATTTACTTCAAAACAATTCTAGTTTCCCCAAACTTTTAAAATCTCATATATTACATTACTAGACAGTTGTCCCTTAAAAATAAACCCAAAATGTTCATTTTCCTTACTCCTAGATGCTATTTATTTATTCCAATCTATATTACCATAAGTAAAATCACCTATAATGATCAGCCTTTTCACATTTACTAAGCCAATTTGAGTATACATTTTTTGTCTCCATCCTCTACATTCTTCAGGCTATAGCAACATCAAACTAAATATCTATCCTATCAACCTCCATCTCACACCACATTGCCTCAAAACTTTGCTGACCACTCAATTTGATTAATATCCTTGATCTTCAGAAGTATCTCCACTGCTCATGTATGATGTGGTGTGGAACTGTCATTCACAATCAAACATGATATTTAAGAACTTCATTGCAATATTGTTCACCAGTCACAGTCCCTTTTCCAGCACTTATTACTCAGTACATTCATTAAACATAATGCCTCCCCACTGTTATCCCAGCACTGCCATATCTATCCCTTTTAAGTATGGTAAGCGTGATGGTAAGCTGTGCCACTTTCACGGCAGTTCAAGTTTCATCTAGAATTGAAGAAAAGACTAAAATGACTAAAGAGTACAATTTTTATGGACATAATGCCACTGAAAACTTGCTCTACGATGAGCTGTGGATAAAGGGACACAGACTACAGGCTTTCAGGTGGATAGGCCTACTTATCACAAACAGTTTGTTGAGATATCTGTTTATCTGTGCTGAATGGAGCCAATTTGCAAGCTGACCTGCAATGGCGCATTGATAACATTTTGTTGTTATAACCAAAAAAATCTGTCTTCATACTCCACGGAAGAGTGAGGGCAAACATCTGGAACACATTCCATTGGTTTGAAACATTGTGAAGAGTCTGGATACAACACTAGAGATTTCAAGCTCTCTGCAATATGTTATTCTAGGGCCTTATTCAAGCTTACCAATAATTTTTTCCGTGCATGAAATCATCTAGGTCAGTGCTTCCCAAACTTATGGATGTAAAAGCCCCTTTGTAAATGTTAAAATATTTCACGGCCCCCATCAAAAAAAAAAAAATCGTAATACAGACATACATTATTATAATATTTATTATATTTATATTCAATTCAAAACAAAACATACATAGCAAATATTGCAAAAAAACAAATGCAAATATTACAATTTTAGCATCTTACGTTTGACATGGTCTTAAAACATTTGACTTAGTCTTAAAACATTTTAAATTTGTTTTCATTATTTCACGGCCCCCTTAACAAAACTAACGGCCTCCAAGGGGGGCCACGGCCCACAGTTTTGGGAAGTGCTGATCTAGGTGATGTATTCAAGACATTAAAAGCCATCAGTTTGCAACTTTATTTCTTCACAAAAAGAGCTTCCTTTAAACACAATTCGCTAAGCACAGCCTTTTGCCTCTTCTCCTGATGAGTGCTAACACATGATCCCTTAGCACATGTTTCAAAAATTATGAATATGCCTGCTGTTTACTCAAAATTATCAGTTATACAAATTACCACAAGCTGATTTATCTGAATTTGCATTTATAATCTTTAATAGTGTTTACCCTTAGATTTTGGACATCAATGTACATATCCAATAGCAGGTCTGTGTGGGGTAAAGCTTAGAGCTTTTCTTCGAACTTGACATTCAGAGGACATATTGCAAAAGTAACAAAACAGCTCAAAATGACTTGGCTATTAAGAAATACAATGGCAAGTGAGGACAAACAAGTCATTATCTAACTCGTTATATGTGGTTCCTACAAGTCTGTTATACTGAGAGTGTCAGCCATAACAGTAATAAGAAAGTTATTAGTGTAAGTGCAGATGATCAAATGTAAATCAAAGTCGAGTTGGCTTGAAAGATTTTTGTAAAAATTTTAGGTACCAAACCTATGTATATTAAATATACATACTTCCAATTATGTTCATTTTGCAAAATTAACATAATAGGAGGAGTGTTACAAATGGTTTTACTTTATACAATATATTTAAGTTCAAAATGTGGTGGTTTGCAACTTATTAATCTACAGAAGTAATACTGCATTAGCTGCAGAATAAAATTTTTTCACATGCTTCATACTGTATTTATTAAAGTTCTTGTGTTAGTCAAATTTCTTATTTTGCTATTCAACAAAACACTACCTTCTTTGCTTTTTACCCTCTTTTTTCTAATTATGATAAAACTCAGTTTATGGTAATTATACTCGACAAGTAATTACATTCTTCTTTAAATCCTATAACCAACTGTAAGCATATGCATGAAGTATCTTCACAACTAGTCTACAGTATATAGAAAATGACTTCACATCAAATGCCTAATATCCCATAACGCAAAATATTAGAGAAAAGTCACAACACAGATTGGTTTCCTAGATGCAAGAAGATGAGGTTAAATTAATGCAGAAGTCATATAATTTCCTTTTTTCAAGTTCCACATACATGCTAAAGATATTTTATGTATGTGGTTATGCTTGGAAATAGAATTTAAAAAAAATATAATTACTTGTCAAGTAGAACATACCTTGTAACCAAGTGAAAAAATTTTTGATAACCGTCTCTCACATACAGAGTATTTAATAATAAGGGGATACATCTTATTCTTATTGCATATGGAAAATATATGATTTCTACATTCATTTAACTCCCAATATCTCGTTGTGTCTGGTTCCCAATGATGAGACCTCAACAGAGATCAAAACTGGTCTGGATAGTGACTCTTCCCATAGTGTTTTTGCATTAGCAACTGAAGCATAGACAACAGCATCTATACACAAGTGGAATAGTTGAGAAGATACTTCATGAATATGCTTGGATACAGGATTAAGACAATATAATTTCTTGTAAAGCATAATATACCTTGTAAAAAAATTTTCTGCAATTAGCATAACATTTTACAATATGTCATATCCATGAAATTCATAGTCATATCTCACTATTGCAAACACCTTTATAGTTAACTCACATTGTAACAAACCATGTGAGTCCAAGCTTTGCAGCAATCAATACTAGTTATTTTAAGGAATTCTGTAACACAAACTATTTCTTTAGTTTCTCTGACTTCAAAATAATAAGAATTGACGGTATATCATTAATGCCATGTAAAATTGATTGAATTAATCCATAATTACTTTTTCTGATTTATAAACATCTTTTAGGATTTCTTCAATAAAATATTTGGTGCGTCCATATGGATTTGTACAGGTCATACCAACAGGATGATTTTCATCAATAGGCAGATATTCTGGAATTCCATATACTGTGGCTGAACTTGAGAAGACAATTTTACAAACACCAAACATCTTTGCAACCTACAGATACAAAACAACCATATAAAGTAAACTATAAACAATTACTATAAACTGAAAAAAATTAGCTCTTTCTTTTGAAAATAAAGAATTTTTCTGAATTTCTATATCTAAAATCTTATTTTTTATTTTAAGATTCTAGATATAGAAACTCAGAAAAATTCTCAGGTCATGATTATGAGCAAAAGATAATTTTTTCTATACATTACAATAAATTCAATGATTTTATGCAAATTTTCTAATTATAATTCATTATTAAAAATTATGGAAACAACTACCATGTTATATTATTATTATTAAGAGAGGCTTCCAGGGAGTCAGGAACTCATCAACGGAGGATATACTATTTATACCAACTATCATACCTATTCTTGAATTCATTCACACTGTATCTAATGGCACTCCATTCCAACCATGCACCACTCTATGAGAGAAAAATCTACCCCTAACTCCCCCCACCCTTCTTGATAGCATTCATTCTTAATTTCTAAGCATACCCTCATATCCTTTATCCACCCTCCATAAAATGAAAAATTCCATGTATTCTGAATAACCTTTTCTAAAGTTTGTAAGTCTCAATCATATTACCCATTTTTCTCCTGTTTGCTAGTGTCTGCAGCCTACAAATTCAGTTTTCATTTTAGAGCCTCCGTAGCGCAATTGGAAGAACGACAGTACATTGCACCATTCGATTGGAAAAGGCCTAAGTTTGATTCTCGTCATGATGGGAGGAATCTTTCTATGGACTTTTTCAATCGAAGGTGAGTAAGCCGATCTCATATGGAGGAAGCAGGGTTTTTCTCATGGAAACTCTGGTTTTTTATTCCCACATACAGACAAATCGGCTCTTCAGAACACACGCAATTTACAGACAAAAAATACTAGCTGTGGTGGTGGTAGGCAGTAGACGGCACTGATATTGATGATTGGTAGTAGAGGATTGGTATAGTGGTGGAGACGGAGAGTTGTACAATAGATGTCCTCCGGCGATGAGTCTTCGGACTCCTTGGAGGTGTCATGAATAATAATAATAATAATCAGTATAACACAATCCTGATATCATTTTTGACTTTTTGACACTCTCCACCGTATCAGAATCACCAATGAAATCAGGAGACCAGATCTGCATGCAATAGTCCAAATGAGGTCTTATCAAGGCCTTCTACAGATGCAAAATGACTTTCTTATCTTCACATGTTCTATTCTCTGAGTTGTATTTACAATCTTTGTTATACATTAATCTCTCTGTATATTAATGTCATTAATATACAGAATAACAATGGACTAAGGACTGATCCTTGAGGTACAGTACTGTTTACCTTGAATCTTGCATATCCATTCCCTCCCCATATACCACTTTTTGATATCTGTCAGTCAGCCATCCTCTTATCCATGCCAATAGTTTATAATCCAATCCCATATTCTCCAATTTATGCAACAGTATTCCATGCTGTATTCTGTCAAAAGCCTAAGCAAAATCCCAAAAGTATCATGGTGTATCCATTCCCATTGTCTAGTTCAATGGTAATATTATTATAGAATGGGAGCAAGTTGCTAAAACATAACCTTCCCTTAGTAAACCCATGCTGTTCATTGCAAAGTAGAGATTCGCTGTCAATCCATTTCTGAATGTGAGTCCAAACCAACCTTTCCAATATCTTAAATCTTCTGAGATACTGATTGGTCGATATTGGATATATCAGTCTCTGCACTACCCTTGTGCAATGGGATTACCATGCATTCTTTCCACTCCTGTGGAATCTTCCCTGTTCAGAGACTCAAATTATATAGATTGGTCAGGAAAAGCCAGTTTAGCTGAGCATGCTTTTAGCATCCATGCTGATATCCCATCAGTTCCTATTGCAGAATTCCAATTCAGTTTGTGCAACAGCTGTAGTACTTCCTCATCAACATGAGTTTCCTCATATGATAAAGAGGTAACGGTCAGTTCAATGTTGCATATACCAGGTCGATAGCTTTTAGCAAAATGGCTTCTCAATAGCAGAAAACAATCACATCTGCATCAGTCACCCGCATACCATCTGCATTCAGTACAGTTATTCTTTCAAATTCCATTTGTTCTTGTACTTGCAGCATGCTGGCAAAGGTTGATCGATTGGTAGAGCCTCTGCTACTAATGGCTCAGTTAAGTAAGTTTGAGCATGGTTAGTAGTTGGAAGAGGATGTGTGCCAACACCAATCGCTCGATGCTGTTGGCACACTCTCCCTCGATGAGTCTTTGGACTCCCTGGAGGTGTCAAATAATAATAATAATAATAATAATAATGACAGAATTCTTTTGGGTTGTCTTTAACTTACAGAGCCAGTTTCTTTTAATACTCAGACTTTGCTTTCCATACAATACTTGTGACTCTTCTGACTTGCTGCTTATAATTACTATAACTGACTTCATCCTTATGCACACGATATTCCTTCCACATCATCTTTTTCTTGCAAATCTCTTGCTTAGTTAGATTACACATCCATCCCACTCCTACTCTATTTATTCTTCGAACTCTAGGGACACATTTTGATATCGCATCATTTAAGTATTTTTTAAATACTTCCCACACACACTGTGAATACCCTTCCCATCCAATAACTGATACCAAGGCACAAAAACAAGCATACTTCTCAGTCGGTCATAATTTCTTACTTTGTAGTTCAGAATGTAACCTTTTCTAAACAGAACATTCATAAACTTAGCTGCTTCCAATGTGAGTACTGTGTGATCGCTGTCGCCAACCGGAGGCAGAATAGTTATGTCTTTAACTGAAACCCACTATGACACTATAATCAGATCTAACACTCTTTAACCTTGAGTTCCTTTTATCACATGTTGCTTGAGGAAATTGTCTCACTTCAGCTCAATAAATAAATTAATTTGGATAATTAAAGTCTCCCATTATGATTACTCTTTTTGCACCTATCGTATTTATTTGGTGATGCATTTCTTTGCCATTAGCAATTGATCCAGCAGGTTTGTAACAACACTTCACTGTGTATTTAACACATTCACTGCCAACTACAAGTATACTCGTAATTGGTATATGAGCCTCACAAGTCAACTACGAATATACTCATATGTCGATTACCGCCGGCAATGAGATTACTCGTACTGACCTTGAAGAAGCGAAAGTGCTTGGTGTGTGGAGCGTAGCAGCAAAAGTGTGTATACTCATAGTTGGTATATGAGCCTCACAAGCCAACTATGAATATACTCGTATGTCGATTACCGTCGGCAACGAAGTTACTCGTACTGACCTTGAAGAAGTGAAATTGCTTGGCATGTGGTAACAAACTATGCCCGAGGAAAGTGGCAGCGAATGTGTTAATCTTGTTTGACTCCACCTCACACCAGATGGCTTCAAACTCACTGCAATATGAAAATTTATTACTAGCATTACAGTCAGAGGTCTGACTGTTCCTTACTGACTGTGTACTTCCTTACTTATGCTGACATTGTTACAAATGCATGATAGGTCCGAACTGGATAAACATAGAATCATTCTCTCTCTCTCTCTCTCTCTCTTCATAATCATTTAATATCACAATAATAATCCTTCCATCATTAACACAGCTACTTAACATTGTTGCTCGTACACACAGATTCTCATGATTTCTCCCATCAGAATTCAGTTTCCCTGACTCTCTGTGTTATGCAAATTAATAGTTTTTCAAGACTCTTGATGCCAAATGAATTCAAGCGTAGGCCGTCCCTCTTATACAAATCCAATCTTCCCCCTCCACACATCCAAAAACTTGCATCCATTTCTTCTACACAGCCAATGCACAGAATCATTTGCCATCATAGCCCTTCTTCTTAATTCAGTTTTATCATATTGATGTAATATACTTACTATTTTCACTTTCTCACTCTTCACTTTTGCCTCTTCCAACAACCCTTTCATGTCCTATCTCACACTGAACTTATTGCTAGTTAAGTCGTTAGTGCCTACTGCAATTACGATTTAGTTTACTTTTCTGTTTTTGAATTGCTTTTGTTGTCCTTTTAATTTATGCACCGGGAAAACTTGATATTATAACCCGCTTATCAATGCCTTGTTTTATGATACAGTCACCATACCAAATTATATCCTTCTTTTCCTAATCAATTTTACTGACCAGATTTTTGCTTTTATGCACTAACTTACCTGATTCTGTTCTTTGTTTTCCATTTTGTTGCTGAACTTTTTTATTCTCCCTGTGTTCCTCTAAATGCTGCTCGACTTTCTGTAGTTCTCTGTCTAATAACCCGCTTTAGCCTAGCAATTTCAGAGGTTAAATTATTTTCAATATCCTCTAATATTATCGTCAGTGAAGAATACCTTCTTGTTCTCTACTTGGCCGTTCTTGTTACTGTTTCATTTCTTCTGCGTTTTTGGAGCCATTTTACAGCTCTATATAATATTAAAATATTAGAATAAAAATATGTTATAAAGACACTAAATACTCTAAACACATGAAATCTAATCTAATATACTATAAAACTCTCATTTTCTAATGAAAAAACACAAAAACAGATAAAAAAATCACAAATTTTATTAAGTGCTAAATTACAATGCCATTCACAATATAACCTAGTGACTACAGTTCACAAATTCTCAGTCTTCATAACCTGTATACCATAATCCCAATATCATCCTTAATACTCTCTTTTGCTCTCTCTCTCTCTCTCTTCACTCTATCAGTATCTCCATGGAAACTAGAAAAAAGGACACAATAATCCAAGTGAGATTATATCAAGACTTGGTAAAAGAGACAAAATGGCTTCTCTATCCTTATATTTCAAGGTTTCTGTGATTTCAATCATCCTCTGACTTTAATTGCAATCTTTACTATATGACCTTTGAACTACAAACTTCCTATCTACTAAAACTCCGAGAACTCTAGCCCGACTGGGTTTTTTTTCTAGCACAGTCCAATATAACACATCATCAGCAGCAAACAGCTGAATGTCTCTTGTTAAATCCTTCCAATGTCATTAATGTAAAGAAGACTGAATAACAATGGACCAAGAACTGATCCCTGGGATACATCACTCATTGCCTTAAATTTTGCAGACTCACATCCCCCATACACCCCTTTTTGATATCTGTTCAGCCATCCATCCATCCAAATTAGAAGTTTATAATTCAATACCATATTATCCTGCAATAGATGCAATAGCTTCTATGCTGTATTCTGCCTAAAGTTGTAGCAAATTCTAATAGTATTATCGTGTATCCCTTGTCTAACTGAACTGTAACATTATTATAAATTGTGAGCAAGTTACTCAAACATGACCTTCCCTTAGTAAACTCATACTGGTCATTGCAAATTCTAGATTCTGCCAACCCATTTCTGTATCCAACCTCTTACCAACTTTTCCAAAATCTTCACTACTATTCCAGAGATACTGATAGATCAATAATTAGACACATCAGTCTTTGCACCACCTTCATGCAAATTGTTTCTGCCCTGTGCTTAGACTCAGATTATACAGCTAGGTCCGATTTGACTAGTCCCTATAGTCAAATTCATTTTCAGTTTATACAACATTTCTAATACCTGTTTCTCATACACCTGAGATTCTTCATTCAGTGTAGAGATTGATGTATTGAGCTACACATTGTATACACTGGTTTTGCTTGTAGCAAAATGGGCACTCATTAGTTGAACAATCTATTCTGCATCTGCCACCCACATACCATCCACATTTACGAGAATTCTTCTTTCTTATTCATTCTTTCTTTTACTTGCAATATAAATAGAATTATTTTTGGTTGCCTTTAGTTTGTAGTCAGTTTCTTTTCACACATTTAATTTTTTGTACAATAGTTATAACTATTCTGGTCTGTACCTTATAATTTTCATAACTGACATCGTCCTTATGAACATGGTTTCCTGTCAAGTCATCTTTTCTGAAGAATCTCTTGCTTAATAGGAGTGCACATTTAAATGCTTGTAGCACATTGCTGACATCCTTTCCATCTCACAATTAATACCAAAAGAGGAAACCCAGCATACTCCTCAGTTAATCATAATTTTCTGCTTTGCCATTTGGCATGTAAAAGACAGAACAGTTGCATCTTTAAGCGAAACCCTCCCTGACACTATAATCAAATATAAGAATCCTTAACTTCAAGTTTTTTCTGTCACATGCTGCTTAAGGAAGTTGTCTCGCAACAGCTAATAGATTCAGTTTCATTCTTCTCATCAGATTTCAACACAACCCCATCAACCTCTGAATAATTAAAGTCACTTGCAATGATTACTCATTTAAAATCCATAGTGTTTATTTGGTAATGCATTTTGTTTTCTTCAAGTAACACAAAAAACACAAGGAATAAGTAATATTATTTATTTAAGGCCATATATTTCAGGCTATCATAATATTACAGGCCATCATCAGTGGAGACAATTGTGAATTAAAAAGTAGAATGGGAACAATGGTTTGATTTGAAAAAGAAAGAGCCGCATGATGTTATACATAAAACGATGCAATGGTATAACAGAGGAAATATTGCAATATTGATAATTCATTAACTGTAAAAAAAAAAAAAAATTATAGATGTGTGATTAAAATAAAACTTTTCCACATCTTAGGTAGAGAGATGCACTTGTTTCAGTTTAAGTTAGAACAGTGAAGTAAGGCATCAGTGCTTTCTTTAAACAAGCATTCAAATTTATACTGACACTGATGAAGTAAGGCTGATTCAGAACGTTCTATGGTCTGAAACATGTTTACTTTATGGAATAGATACAAACCATGCTGTGCCAAGCTAGATTTTTCAGATTTAGTATTGCTAATGTAAGATTGGTGTTCTTGTATTCTCTTTTTTAAGAGCATCCATTTTGTTCAAAGTAAGAATAATGATAAGGAACTTGGAAGATACCAGAGAGAGAGCTAGAGGAGACTGCTTAGTTTTTGAAGATGGAAAACATGCTGATAATTTTGTCAGGCGCAAACTTTGTTTGCTCACACTTGGATAAAGGATTAAACTAAATTTATTTTATGCTGATAATTTGTTGATAGTAAGAAAATTAGCACCTAAATTGTATTTATTAAGAATTCTGGAAAACGGTTCTGAGATGCCAGAAATGTAAGGAATTGAAACTCAACATATTGTTACCTTGTTATTGGAGCTAGGATTATAGGAATTAAAAAGATGTTGAATGATCCTTTCTAAGAAGCCATTGAGTTTCATATATCATTTGATGTTTAAGATTTCCTGCTGTAATAGTTGAGGTGCAGAAGAAATTGTATGAGAATGTTGCAAGAAAATTTTTATAATTCCAGTCTTCTGTGATGAATAGTGAGCTCAATGTTATTGAATGTAGCAGTCAGTTAAAGTAGGCTTTTGATAAACGGAAGTAATGAACTTATTTTTTCAAATCGATCAACTGTTCACATTCTACTTTGTAATAACTAATGCCACCACTGATGATGGCCTGTAATGTTCGGCTGAAATATATGGCCATAAATAAATACCTATCCTTTTTGTTTTTTCATTTTAACTGAAGGTACCTCTCATGGCAAGAGTATCTTTTAAGCAACAATGCATTTCATCATCACTAGCAAGTGATCTATTAGATCTGTAAAACACTCCACTATACATAGGGACTGATGGGATATCAGCAAGGGTGCAGAGTGTTCAGCTGAACTGGCTATTCGTTTGACCAGTCTGTATAATTTGAGTTTCAAAACAGGGGAGATTTCACAGGAGTAGAAAGAATGTAAGTAATCCCATGTATGCAACCATCAACCAATCAGTATCTCAGGAGTGGTGGTGGTGTGAAGATTTTGGAAAAGTCAGTTAGGGCTCGAATTCAGAAATAGATTGACAGCGAATCTCTACTTTGAAATGAAGAACATGGGTTTACTAAGGGAATGTTATGTTTTAGGAACTTGCTCCCATTCTATAATACTATTACCAATGAACTAGACAAGGGGAATGGATACACCATGATACTTTTGGATTTTGCTAACGCTTTTGACAGAATAGAATGATTGGAATACTGTTGCATAAATTGGAGAATATGGGATTAGATTATTATTATTATTACTATTACTATTATTACGGGCAACTCCAGGGAGTCATTAGACTCATCGAGGGAGGCCCCAATCATATTCATCACAACTATCTGATATTCATACAGTATCTATCATACCTTGCCTTAAACTCATTCACTGTCACAGCATCCACTACAGACTCAGGGAGCGCATTCCACTCATTCACTACTCTAAAAGTAAAGAACCCAGCTCTAACACCTTTACTAACCACACTTTTGCCCAGTTTCCATGGATGTCCCCTAGTCCTCCCACAACCAGCCCTGTTCTCAAAAATATCTTCTGAATTAATTTTATAGAAACCCTTCAGTAATTTGAATGTCTCAATCATATCTCCCCTCCTCCGCCTATCAACCAATTTTTGCAACCCACAAATCCTCAACCTGTTCTCATACGGTTCATTCCACAGACCTGCTATCATCTTGGTCACTCGCCTCTGGATCCTCTCCACATCCTCCCCATCAAGAAGAAACCTAGGTGACCAAATCTGAGCACAGTAGTCTAGATGGGGTCTTATCAAGGCTCGATAGAGAGGAACAATAACCTGCTTGTCTCTGCTTGTCAACGTATTCTTCAGCAACCAAGTGATTTGATGAGCTGTTTTGGTCACTTTTGCAATGTGTCCCCTAAATTTCAATTCCTTATCCACCAACACTCCTAAATCTCGTGCCTCATCAATTTCCTGGAGCAGGGTTCCACCAATGCAGTAAACTGCCGCCAATCTTTTCACCCCAAAATGCATAACCTTACATTTTGCCACATTAAACTGACATCCATTCTCCTTAGCCCAGACCTCCAATCTATCCAAATCATCCTGCAAAATTTTGACGTCATCTGCATTCACTATTGCCCTACCCAACTTCGCATCATCCGCAAACAAATGAACTGTTCCTCTCAGATCATTTCCTATATCATTTATGAACAAATTAAACAGCAGTGGTCCAAGAACAGATCCTTGTGGCACACCACTAGTCACAGGCCGTCTTGTGGACTCTACTCCCGAGTAAACCACTCTCTGATATCTCTCTGTCAACCACCCTCCTATCCATCTCACCAACCCTATGTCCATTCCCATATGCTGCAATTTACTGATTAGAATTCCATGTGGAATCCTGTCAAAGGCTTTGGCAAGGTCCAGTAGAATCACCGTAAACCCATTACCCTTGTCCAGTTCAGCCGTCACTGTGTTATAATACGTGAGCAAGTTACTGAGGCATGACCTACCCTTCACAAAACCATGCTGTCCCCGATACAGTATCCCATTTTCTTCAATCCAATCTTGTATTTTCCTTTTAACTATTTTCTCTAAGACCTTGACAATGATTCCTGATATGCTAATCGGTCGGTAATTTACAACAGCAGTCTTGGAACCACCTTTATGCAGTGGAACTATTTTCCCCTCTTTCCACCCGCTCGGGACTAACCCAGACCCGAGACTCAAATTAAACAAAATGGTTAAGGGTACTGACAATTCTTTAGCTGCTTCTCGTACAACACGAGCTGGTATACCATCCAATCCCACAGATGTATTGACATTGAGGTTATGCAATAGACTACTCACCTCCACTTCATTAACCACAATTCCCGTATAATCTACTGGTTTATTCGTTTCTGCAATGTCACCACCTGGATGATATACTTTTGCAAAGTGCTCACTCAGTAACTCAACTATCTCAACTGATTCAGTTACCTCCCTACCATCGGCATTCTTTAAAATCAATCTGCCATGTACATTTTTCCTTTTACTTGCTACATATCTAAAAAACTGTTTACGATTCTCTTTAGCCTGCTTGGCCAATGTTCTTTCGTAATCCTTTTTTGCTTTTCTTACCACACTCGTCACCCTTCTGGCCTGCGCTTTATACCGTTCATGCAGACCTCCAATCTATCCAAATCATCCTGCAAAATTTTGACGTCATCTGCATTCACTATTGCCCTACCCAACTTCGCATCATCCGCAAACAAATGAACTGTTCCTCTCAGATCATTTCCTATATCATTTATGAACAAATTAAACAGCAGTGGTCCAAGAACAGATCCTTGTGGCACACCACTAGTCACAGGCCGTCTTGTGGACTCTACTCCCGAGTAAACCACTCTCTGATATCTCTCTGTCAACCACCCTCCTATCCATCTCACCAACCCTATGTCCATTCCCATATGCTGCAATTTACTGATTAGAATTCCATGTGGAATCCTGTCAAAGGCTTTGGCAAGGTCCAGTAGAATCACCGTAAACCCATTACCCTTGTCCAGTTCAGCCGTCACTGTGTTATAATACGTGAGCAAGTTACTGAGGCATGACCTACCCTTCACAAAACCATGCTGTCCCCGATACAGTATCCCATTTTCTTCAATCCAATCTTGTATTTTCCTTTTAACTATTTTCTCTAAGACCTTGACAATGATTCCTGATATGCTAATCGGTCGGTAATTTACAACAGCAGTCTTGGAACCACCTTTATGCAGTGGAACTATTTTCCCCTCTTTCCACCCGCTCGGGACTAACCCAGACCCGAGACTCAAATTAAACAAAATGGTTAAGGGTACTGACAATTCTTTAGCTGCTTCTCGTACAACACGAGCTGGTATACCATCCAATCCCACAGATGTATTGACATTGAGGTTATGCAATAGACTACTCACCTCCACTTCATTAACCACAATTCCCGTATAATCTACTGGTTTATTCGTTTCTGCAATGTCACCACCTGGATGATATACTTTTGCAAAGTGCTCACTCAGTAACTCAACTATCTCAACTGATTCAGTTACCTCCCTACCATCGGCATTCTTTAAAATCAATCTGCCATGTACATTTTTCCTTTTACTTGCTACATATCTAAAAAACTGTTTACGATTCTCTTTAGCCTGCTTGGCCAATGTTCTTTCGTAATCCTTTTTTGCTTTTCTTACCACACTCGTCACCCTTCTGGCCTGCGCTTTATACCGTTCATGTGCCTGCCGGTCACCCTCCATAGTTGTTTCTTTTTTTGCAACTCAAGCTTAATGGTGTTATTCATCCATTTAACCCCTACTTGATTTATTATTCGGACTCTAGGTATACAGTCAGCCATTGCTTCATGCAAGCACTTCTTAACTACCTCCCATGCACTATCAACTTCTAGTCCTTGCAGTTGTACATGCCATGGCACTGAACCAATCAAACTCCTAAGCTTGTCATACTTTCCTGCCCGATAATTCCACATGTACCCTGTCTTATTTGAAAATTCTACACCTTTAGCCACCTCCCAAGTTAAGAGCCTATGATCACTCTCACCGACTGGTGGCAATGTGGTCATATTTGTTACAGCCACATCCTCAGATGTAATTACTAGGTCAAGCACTCTCTGACCCCTAGTATTTTCCATTACATGCTGTCGCAGATAGTTATCCCTTAATAACCGCATAAAATCCAGTTCCTTCCTCCCGTGTGTCCTCTCCTCACTCCAATCAATGCGACCATAGTTGAAATCTCCCATAATAATCACCCTCCTTCCACCCATTTCTTCTATTTGCTTGTGCATACTGTCACCACCATCTTTTCCATCACCTGGTCTATAGCAGCACCCAATTGTATATTTAGTTCTGCTAGCCACAATCTCACACCAAATGGCCTCAAATGTGCTCTTTTCTCTATCCTGCAATTCAACTTCTATTCTCCTTGGCTGGAGCTCATCAGCTATCATCAACAATACTCCTCCCCCCATTTTATTCTCTCTGTCATTCCTGAACACACTATACCCATCACATTCAATCCCACTAGTTATATCATCTACAGTCAGCCATGTTTCACTAATACCTATAACCTGTGGTCTGGAAGTGCCAACCATGGCCAAAAACTCTTCCTTCTTGTTCCTAATACTCCTAGTATTAGTGTACATGAATTTAAGACCCCCATCAGCCCCAACCCTACCTTGATGCCTTATATTAACTATCCCACTCTGATTTGTTGTCCTTATTTGCTCTGGCATATTATATTCATTCTTACATTCAACTGCCTCCATAAGGACTGTATCTCTACCCACCCCCCCTAACAAATCTAGTTTCCCTGAATTTGCACATCCACTACATTCAGCAACACTTTCTCAAGTCTTCTTACACCGTAACCATTCAAATGCAAGCCATCCATCTTATATAGATCCTTTCGCCCATCAAACTCACTCCACACATCCACAAATTCCACACCACTCGTCATACATAACCCACGTATAAAGTCATTTGCAATTATAGCCCTCCTTTTAAACATTTCACTGTCATACCGTGGCAAAAGACTAATCATTCTAACTCTCTCACTCTTTTCTTTTGCTACCTCAAACAATTCATTCAGGTCTTCTATCATTTCCATTTTATCTCCTTTCAAATCATTCGTACCTGCCACAACAATCATTTCTTTCACCCTTTCCTTTTGCTCTCTAATAGACGCAGTTACGTCCTTTATGGTCGCACCAGGTTGGTACGATTTTGTCAAATCCTCTACTAACACACCTCGTACTAACGAGTCTCCATACAGCACTCTATCCTTCATTTTGTTCATGTTCACATTCATACGTCTATTTTTCCTGTCATACCTTTTATTATTGGTTGGTTCATTCAGTCTACTTTTGTTCATGCACTCTAGCTGCTGTTTTGCTCTTTCTATCGCACTATTCAACAACGCGATCTCACTCAATGCATCTATCTCATCTTTTTTGTTCTCTGAGAAACCATTTATACTATCATTCACACTCTCACAATTTTCATGTACAACTTTGCCGTTTCTTGTCATATCCCTATTTCCTTCATTTTGAAGGTTGACAAAAATATCACACTCTCGATCCGAAATACACTTCAATTCCGCATTCTCCCTACATTTTCTACACACATTCAATCCTTTATCATCATCTAACCACACTCCGACCGCACTCCGCAAAGCGTACATTTCACAGCTAGTACACTGACTCATTTCTTTTATGCTACCGTTCTTTGATAACGATGGCGAACCTTCATTACTGGCCGCCATTTTCCTATGCACAGGTGCCATATTTATCTGTAACGTGTTTTGTCAAATTAAACGTTATAACACACCAAAAATAGACGCACTAAAATACGCAAGGCAAATAAAACAAAACTACACAATATTAAGTAATTTGTATCGATAACTGAAAATGATACTTATCTTATCTGGAGCTTGCACGAACACTACTCATTACGAATTCATCTAGCGGCGACTTCCGACATAGATTATGTTATAAAACACTTTAGTACACTAACCACGTTAATAAAGCTATAATATACCAAAATTAAACACTTAAGTCCATTAAATTGAATCCAAAACACCAATAAATCAACAAAAAACACAAATCTCTCAGGAGCTCTCCGATAGCACGACCGTTCACCAGCTAGCCTTGACACCAATCCCAATTATAAAATATTAGTGTGGATAAGAGGATGGCTGACTGACAGATATCAAAAAGTGGTATAAGGAGGACCCACAAAGCTTGAGGTTGAGCAAGTTACTTGATGCTTTGGATATGAGAAGTAAATGAGCAAGGGAATTAGTGGTGGATGTGGAAACAAGTGATTTGGTTGGACATAAGAAGAACATGAGGGTGAGTAGCAGTTAGTGAGTAGAGTAAAAGATAACATTCTAGCATATCACTCTGGATGAGCTGAGACAGAGAGCAAGAATCATGAATGGTAAGTTGAAAGAGCTGTGTGAGAAGGGACTTTGCAAATGTTCAGGATGGATTTGTTCAATCAGCAAGAAATCAGAGGAAATAACAGCTGAAGTGAAAAATCAGGAGAGTGGAACAGGTGAGACAAGTGCTTGTTAATGGAAAGAGTAGTATTGTGAGAGTAGAGAGGTGTGCAAGATGGATAGGGAAATGAAAGAAGAGTGGAGTTCAGAGGAAAACTCCAGACATGGCATAAAGAGGGCAGATGTTGCAAGCAATAGTGAAATTGTGTGTGTGATTAGCACAGGAATGGGATGACCTGGGATGCAGGGGGTTGGGGAGGGAGGGAGTAGTTGAGTCTGAAGGAATATACATACAGGGTACATGGTGATAAAATCAACTCAAATGGACAAATCACTTGTACATGAATTACACTGGAGTGGTTTAACTAGAGATATACAATGAGATATTGCAAAACTTGTTAGAATGACAAGGAGTGTAGCAGATGTTGTAATCTTACAAGAGGACTTGAATAGATTGTATGAGTTGGCAAGTGACCTATCAGTTTAATGTTGCAAAGCTTGTAAGAAGTTGTAATCTTACAAGAGGACTTGAATAGATTGTATGAGTTGGCAAGTGAACTATCAGTTTAATGTTGCTAAGTGTAAGTTTTTGACATTTCGTATGCAGAGTATCCAATTAATGGGGATATTTGGAAGAAACCTGAAATTCAGAGTCACAATGCACAAGTTGTGAAGTCATCACATCAGATTATGCTATGATATGGAGAACCTCTACTTGTAGAAATAAAGTGGTTATAGTTTCATTGTATAAGGCCTGGTGCCTCATATGGTTGGTCAGATTTGGTCACCTGGATTTCATGATAATGTGGATAAATGTGGGTCTGATTTTATATTATTATTAACACTAAACCCCCATGGAGTGAAAAGACATTGTGTGGGGGTGGGGGGGGTCAATTTGTATAGACCATCATACACAAAGATCATAACTGTGCTACAAACTCCTTCAGTATGTCTACATTCATGATGTAGACATACTGAAGGTCATCTTTCAAGGTCATCTTCTGGAGCATTCAAAATCAGGAAAAACAGCAGGAATTGACAATATTTCAACAGAACTGCTTAAAGAGGGGGGAGAGAGAACCTATTGTTAGCGGGCTCCGCAAAACTTGCCAGCAGGTGTGGAACCTTGAGATCTGTGTTATCCAAAAAAGGAAACAGCAAAAAGTGCAATAATTTTAGGACAGTAAGCCTCGTCAGCCACCCAAGCAAAATATTTTTGCTTTAATAATAATAATAATGTCCAACCAAATAATATATTTAGTTGGGCATCTTACTCTCACATATTGAAGCAAAAATGAATTCCATTTTTCAGACTTCCCAGCTGGTTTTAGAAAGAACAGGAGTACAATTGACAACATATTTATGTTCCATATCATTGGAGGAAAAATATGCAGAACATAATAATGTGCCATAATTTTATTGACTTACAGAAAGTCTTTGATTCTATTCAGCATGATGCCTTCTGGAAAACTGGAACATTATAGAACAGACAACAAAATAACACAACTCATCTTCTGAAATAATGGTTGAAATCAAGGGGAATTATAGCACTCTTTTCCCAGTGGAGTGTAGAATGAGAAGGGAATGCAAATTATCACCAAATATTATTTAACTGCTTGCTCAAATATGTTGTAAATGAAGCCCTGAAGAAGATCGAATCTTCTAGCAGAAAACAAATCAGATCTTCAGGAAATCACCACAAAATTGGTTTATACTCTTAAAAAAACTCAAAAACAATGACAAATATCTGTGCTTCTGACCGACAAGGAAATGCTGTAACAGAAACTGAAAAAATCCTACTTGAGGATATATCCATAAAAGAAGTTGATCAATTAAAAAACCTAGGCAATACTTTTAACAAAGATGGCAAATCAAGACAGGATATTAAAACAAAAATTAAAAGCAACAACAGCACTCCAAAAACTAAAACCACTATGGACAGATTACACCTTATTGACATACTAGTCATTTCAGTACCTCTATATAAAGTAAAACTTAGACCCCTCGTAAAAGAAGCCTAAACAGAGGTTGTGTGCATCTGAAATGAGATGTTATAGATAACTCCTAAAGATATCATACATTGATTACATCACAAATTTTGAAGGTAAGACAAAAAATGAGTTTTTTCACCAGTCCAAAAATAACATCTTAACTAAGATTCGAAAGAAACAACTTATGTAACTTGGTAATATCAGAAGATCAAATGGTCTACTAATGCAAGTTCTTGAAGGACTTATTCTAGTAACTCAAAAAAGAGGTAGACCTAGAATAAACTGGATAGACAATATAAGATTAATGGACAGGTTCTTCACTTGCAGAGCTGAAAGCAAAGTGTCAATCAAGGACTGAGTTGAAGATTTCTGTAAGGAATATTTCCTAATATCTACTCTATGGTCCTTTGTTCTATACAATGAAGAAGAAATAGATTCCTCAGCAAACAGACATTAGCCATCAAGACTAGAGAAAACTATCAAGGAATGAATTAATGTAGGCAGAGATCGAATTTCCCCCCCACCTCACCCCAATGCAGAGGAAAAGACAAGCCACTGTTATACTGAGCATCACTAGATGGTAGATGAGTTTCATTAGCTGGTAAACTCATCCACCACTACTTTGATTACTGAAAGCTTGATGTGCCCAAGAGCCATGGATGGATTTCAGAGTAAAGACCCAGTTTACTTTTTCTCCCATTTCTTCAGATGCAATGTGAGTGATATTTTTTTTTTTTTTCAGAGTTATAGCAGACATCTTGGAGAAACACAACTTTAAAACATTATTCTGCAAACTATCCTGCTTCTAGATAGCATGCTGGATCAAGTTTAATAGTAACACTTTAGGAAGCTCCAGACATGAATAATCTTGCTACTACTAAATGCCAGTTGTCTCTGGAAGGAGTGAATGCAGTAGTATATGTGTGGGGCACTACCAAGGCCATAATTTTAGAATGTTTTTAAACAAAATGTTGCTACTACTAAATGCCAGTTGTCTCTGGAAGGAGTGAATGCAGTGAATGTGTGGGGCACTACCAAGGCCATAATTTTAGAATGTTTTTAAACAAAACTCATACATATTTTTCAAAATATGTATGAATTAGTACAGAATACATTACTGTATACTCCATGTATTTCTCAATTTCAAATTAAATTCAATCAACATCCATGAAAAGTCAAGCACAGAAAAAAGGATTACATACAGGAAAAAAAAAAAAAAAGCCAAACCCCACAAAACATCCAGATCCCATTCAGAACTATATATAATCTTATTTCCAATCTGACAAATGACACCCTTCTTAACAGAAATTCAATTTCCAGTTTCTTTTCAATCATAAGTCATGTCACTCTGAACTGCACATCCATTGACTTCCTTCCTCTTGAAAGGTGATACTTGTACATATGTTCACACACACACACACACACACCATTTCAAAGCACTTTCAAATTAGAATATCCTCTTTTTTTTATCTTCTTTGCTAAAATTCAATAGTGCCTGTTGTTTCAAATGTAACTTTCTTAGTAGTAATGTTATTCAATCTGTATATTAATGATATTGGGAAGGATTTGACAAGTGACATTCAGCTATTTGCTGATAATGCAAAGATATGTAGGGTAATCAGGAATGCTGCTGATATGCAGTACTTGCACAATGATTTGAATAGGCTGGAATTGTGAGCATGGGAAAATGGGTATCAGTTCAATGTGAGTAAATGTAAAGTCATTCACCTCGGCATGATTAGATATCCAATGTTGTATTATAACTGTGGGATTGTGATAGAAGAAACTGATCAGGCTAAGGATCTTGGAGTGTTAGTAGATAGGAAATTGAAGTTCAGGGGCCATGTGGCAAAGATTGCAAATACAACTCAAAAGGTAATAGCAATGTTGAAACGAATGTTCACATGTAAAGATAAGGATGTCATTTTGCCTCTTTACAAGGCCTTGATAAGACCTCACTTGGACTATTGTGTGCAGGTCTGGTCTCCTGGTTTCTGTTGTGAGTGATTCTGATATATTGGAGAGAGTACAAGGAGAGTGTTAAAAATGATATCAGGATTGTGGAATACTGATTATGAAGACAGATTGAAAATTTGTAGACTGTAGACACTAGCAAACAGGAGAAAGGGGGAGGGGGTAATATGATTGAGACTTACAAACTTCTGAAAGGGTCATACAGGATTTCAGTTGGAATGTTTCATTTTATGGAGGGTGGGGAATAGGGCAATAGGAAATCCTTGGAAGCTGAGAATGAATGACTAAGAAGGGGTGAGGGCTAGATTTTTCTCTCATAGGGTGGTGCATGATTGGAATTGATTGCCATTGGATGCTGCGAGTGCAAGAAGTGTGAATGAATTCAAGAATAAGTATAATAGCTGGTGTGTGTAGTATGTGGCCTCCCTCAATGAGTCTCTGACTCCCTGGAGGTCTGTCTTAATAATAATAATAATAATAATAATAATAGTCATCTTCCTTGGAGATTGTTTTCTTCTTGCTTTAAGCTCCAATACTTCAATGCAATACATCATTTGTTGGTCTAACAACTTTTTTTTTTTTTAGTAGGAAATTAAAGTACAGCATTGTATTTGGTTTCCAGTTTCTTGCTAGTTTAACCATTCTCTTTGGATTTATCCTATTAACATGTTGATTCCATTCCAATCTTTTCTTTTTTTATCCATGTATTTATGGGTTATAATTGACATTCTTTATAAAGAATGTCAATTTTCTTCATTTTTTACTCTATCAAATTTTGCTTTGTTAACTGTTTTTCTTAATGTTTTCATTTCACATGTTGTATTTATCTTTTTTATTTTTTGATGTTTCTATTTTTGTTTTATATGAATACATCAACATTGGTCTAACTACTGATTTATATATCTGTATTTTTGTTTCTTTTGTTAGATCTTTATTTTTCCATACAGTTGAATTTACACATCTTGATATTTTATTAGCCTTCAGGGATTGTTCTTTTACTTCATCCTGTGTTATATTTTCAATATTCAGAGTTACTCCTAAGTATTTAAATTTCATTACTTGTTCCAGTATTTTTTCATTTAGTTTTAATTTATATCTAATCAGTTCTTTTACAATTAACCATTAATTTTAATTTTTCTTTTGATATTTGCATGTTGAAACTGCTGCATATGTATTGGAATTTGAATAACTGCTTTTGGAGATAATCTTCATTTTCTGCAAGCAATTTGATTTCTGTTTCTTAAATTGTTATTATTGTGTCCATGATTATGTTAAATAAACATATACTTTAAAGAAACTACCACCTTGTCCAAATCTTTTTTTTTTTTGTGTATATTTTGTGTTCTTTGATCATTTTTATGATTTGCAGTAGTATCTTTCTTAATGTAGTAATTTCAGGACATCCTGTAATCTGAGGCTGTCCAAAAGCCTTCTGTCAATGAAACAGATAAATATTGGTTAAATTCTATTGCTTTTCTCTTATTTGCTTCATAACAAATATATCACCAGTACAAGATGATCTCTTATGGAATCCTTGTTGTTCATCATTAAAATTTAGTCTTGATTCTAATTCTTCTTTGGTAATTCTTGTGCATATTTTTAGAGTGGTGCACAGTAAGTATATTCATCAATAGTTTTTGGGTTCAGATTTTGTTCAGTTTGGATATTTTAAACTTCCTAATTCCAACTACTTTTTCTTTTCCATCTGCACTGATCCAGAGGGTAGGAATCTTTGGGCATTTACTATCACCAATCATCTCACATGTTCATACACCTACCAGAATACTATTGTATTCCAGTTTATTCAGACCACAATCTAACATTGATTTCTCTCTAGAGAAACACTTACAGAACTACTCTCATCTGCATATTATGTAGCATTATAAGAATATCAAGTAAGACAGTCTGTGATTTCCTGCTCAATTCCTTAACTAGACTACTATTATTATTATTATTATATGGGGACTTTCATGGAGTCCGAAGACTCATTGCAGGAGACCCAATCTATTCACACAATCTATCATGCTTCTCCTTGAACCAGTTAACAGACAAAGCACTCACAACTGACTCTGACAACCCATTCTACTCATTCACAACTCTCCAAACAAAAAATACAGTCCTCACACCCCTACTATCATGTTGGAGGCTTAATGGATTTTTTTACAACACTCAAAAAGAATTAAAATAGAATTTAATACTTCCTATATTTCGTCCTAGTAACTAGGACATCTACGGAGATTACAAAAACAATTAATGTAACATGCACCACATATCTTACAATACTAAGCCCTTACTATAGGTCTGAGTGGGGAATTGGGTTTGTGGATTTTTGGAAAATTTGTGGAAAAAATTCACAAACCCAATTCCCCACTCAGACCTATAGTAGATGCCACCAATGCACCTTGCTACAGACTGTCTAAACAGCTGGCCAACTCTCTGATCCCCCTAACCGGAAGGTTGACTTCCTATATAAAAAACTCGACCCATTTTAAAGCCCTCACAGAAAATTTAACCTTGAATAATGCAGATATATTGGTAAGCTTTGATATCTCCTCTTTGTTTACCAATATTTCCTTAACTGACACCTTATCTCTCTTAGAAAACGTTTTTCCCCTCTGACATCTTAGATCTCTTTTCCTTTGCCATTAACTCTGGGTATTTCTCTTGGAAGAACAAAATCTACAAGCAGATAGAGGGAACCGCCATGGTCCCCCCCTCTCACCCCCCCTTGCCAATTTCTATATGGAAGATTTCAAAAAGCGAGCCATAGACTCAGCCCCACTCAAACCTTCTATCTGGCTAAGATATGTAGATGATGTATTCTCTATTTGGTCTCATAGCCCAGACACATTAGATTCCTTCCTCAGTCATCTTAATAGCCTACATCCAAGAATCCAGTTTACTATGGAAAACGAAAAGAACAACTGTTTACCCTTCCTAGACACCTTAGTCACATGCCTGCCTAATGATACACTTGCCTTCACTGTATACAGAAAACCCACACACACAGGCAGATACATTCACAAACTCTTCCACCACCACTCCTCACAACAATATGGCATCATCAAAACTCTTACTAAGAGAGCCCACAATCTTTGTTCCAGTGGAACCGCCCTCACTACTGAGCTTAACCACATACACAACACTTTCCTCTCCAATGGCTACAGCGAACACAGTATCAAAAAAATAATCAGTTCCTCCCCCATTCCCCGTCCTTCTCGTCAACAAGATTTTAAAAATGCCATCACCATACCCTACGTCCGTGGCACATCTGATAAAATAGCCAAGATACTAAAAAAAGTACAACCTACACACAGCATATAAGCCCTACCGCAAACTTGCTACCATTATCCGTTCTACGAAAGATCAACTCCCTCCTCTCTTGCTGCCTGGAGTTTACAAAGTACCCTGTTCCTGTAAGCTGGCATACTTTGGACAGACAGGCAGATCAGCATCCATCTGCCTGGAGGAACACAAGTCTTACATATGTAAACATAACTATGGCAATTCAGGCTTGGCTGACCATGTTTTGGACACCACCCACAGAGTATCATGGAAGAAAACCACCATGCTCCACCACAGCAAATTCAAGAAAGAGAGACTTTTCTTAGAAACAGCAGCAGCTCTCAGAAACCAACCAAATCTTAATAAATACGGTTGCATTAAGCTTCTGAAGATTTGGGAAACACTCATCACCAGAGGTCCCACCTTACATTCCAGGCCACCTACTACCACCCTTATAAGGCGCTCCACCTAGATAGGACTTTAGTGTCACCCATGTGGTTGGGCTTAGTATTGTAAGATTTGTGTGTGCATGTTACATTAATTGTTTTGTAATCCCCGTAGATGTCCTAGTGACTAGGATGAAATATAGGAAGTATTAAATTCTATTTTAATTCTTTTTGAGTGTTGTAAAAAATCCATTAAGCCTCCAACATGATGTCCTCACAGCACTTAAGCCTCTACACATGAACACCCCTACTAACCACACCTTTATTCAACTTCCAGGGATGACCCCCTTGTTCTGGTCCCTCTAGCCAAGTTCTGAAACGTTTCCCCTGATCTATCCTATAAAACTCTTTAAGCAACTTAAATGTTTCTATCATATCTGCTCTTTTTCTCCTAACAACCAACTTCTGCAATCCACACACACCTTCAATTTATCCTCATAGAGAACATTCCACAGGCCACTCGCCTCTGAAGTCTCTCCACTGCTTCCTCTTATTAGGTAAGTTCAGTCTTCTGATCCAAACATTTGCATAGTGTGGAAACACTCATTCCCCATTTCGCTTTAAATTCTAGTCCCTTAATTGGTCAACAGGCTATCATCATATCTCAATCTTCCTTTTCTATTTATACTAAAGCTCAACATATTTACAATCAAATTATCAGCATATCTAAAAGTGATTTTGAAAGGAATAAAAGTAGAGAACCTACATAAGCCCATATGTCAGTTAGGATTTCTAGTCTCTTGCCAAAGTTACTGACCAAAACTTTTGTCCAGCCTTTCTCTTATTATTTGTCCAATTTTTCTCATTGTACTTTTACTCGTTGTTGCTGTTTTGTGTTCTTTATGTTAGTTTCTGCCAATCCTATGTATTCTGTATCTTATGATTTCCTGCAAATTCCTTTGCTCTATTTCCAACCATTTTCTTTATTTATGCACAGTTTCGACCATACATAAACACTGTTCTGCCATCAATGTAAGTTTCCAGCCATTTCCTTTGTTTGCTGATTGCAATTTCATCTGCACGGAAATTCAGAAGGCTCTGAGCTGTTATTGCTTTTATTAGTGACCTTAAAACAGCACTGGTTCTATGGGATTTAAACCAGGACTCTTCCAGAGTTCGTTATAGTGCATCATTTTGTTATGGTAATATTCCTAAAGTGAATATCTACTGTGTAAAAAAAAAATAAATAAAAAATAAAAAAAACCTGTATATAACTACTTGCCACTGTAAATCTTTCACCAATTTGTGTTTTATTATATAATTTGAGATCATGTATACAGGAACTTCTACAAGATGTCCAAATTATGATCATGATGTAATGATATCAGTAAGATATCATGATGATACAGATTTTAAACATTTTAAACACTTTTATTCTTATTGCACTTTGGTATATGATTGCAAATCATATGTCAAAGTGCAATAAGAATAAGAGTTAATTATCTTTTCTCTTTCCCTTTCAAAATTTTAATGTTTACTTGTTCTCTTTCCAAAATACAAGGGATGTCCAGAAACTAAGTTCCGATGGGCTGTCAGAGTAACAAAAATATACTTACAAAAAAAACTTTATTGGAAATTAAAGTAGACATCTTTCACTACTTTTCTACATAATTTCTGCCACTGTTCAGGCACTGAACGGGGCACCAAGAGTTGTATATCTTCATCGTAGAAGGTTGCCGCCTGTAATGCAAACCACGTATTGACTGCTTCTTTGACCTCCTCGTTGTCTTGAAACCACAGGCCACCAAGGAAAGATTTCAAATATTTGAACAGATGAAAGTCACTTGGTGCAAGGTCAGGACTATATGGGGGGATGATGGAATTGTTCCCAGCCGAGGGTGGCGAGTTGTTGTGTTATACCAGCCAAGTGTGGGCAGGCATTATCATGAATCAAAACAACACCCCAGGTAAGCATGCCACATCGTTTATTCTTAATCGCATGACGCAGTTTCTTATAGGTTTGGCAGTACATACTTGCATTGATTGTGGAGCCTTCACCCAAGAAGTCTACCAACAAAATTCCTTGTCTCCAGTGCACATGATTTTCCGAGTGGACACCATTGTCTTCAATTTCATCTTGACTGGTGATGAGGAGGTGTGCCTACACTCCATGGACTGTTGTTTGGATTCAGGGGGTTGCACACGACACCCAAGTCTTGTCCCTGGTGACGTCTGCTTAGGAAAGCATTGCCATCCTTATGGTAGCGTGTCAAGAATTCCAATGCACTGCCCAGTCGATCCACTTTATGTTGTTCTGTAAGCAACAACTTCGGCACGCAGCGTGCACACTATTTCCAATAATTCAGTTTCTCCGATACAATTTCATGAAGACATGAATGTGAAACTTCTGGAAATTGCAACGAGAGTGACGTCATAGTGAATCCTCTATTCTGTTGAACATTATCTTCACCTGAACTCACTAAATCGTCAGTCACTAAAGATGGTCGCATGCTCCATTCATCATCATGCACACCTGTCCTTACTTCATTAAAAAGTCGTACCCATCTTCATACCACTAAATAACTCATTGCGTGTTTTCCATAAACCTCAATAATTTGCCGATGAATTTCAGTGGTTTAACGTTCCTCGTATTCAAGAAACGAATAACTGACTTAATTTCACATGCGGTGGGCGATTCAATTTTCTTAGACATTATAGACACACACACACACACACCAAGAAGCATGTGCACTGCAAGAATGTCTGAAAATGGCACTGAAATATTTAAACTGAAAATTTAAATATTATTATTATTATTATTCAGGCCTCCATGGAGTCAAGAGCCACATCGTGGGAGGTCTTTCCAAGGAAACACAAAGTCTGTCATACCACTCCCTGAACTCATTGACCATTCTTGCTCTTGAAAGTGTATGTTATTTTTGACTATATTATTATTATTATTATTATTATTATTATTATTGTTCCGGGCAACTTCAAGGAGTCAACAGACTCATCGAGGGAGGCCCTAACATCATGTCAAGAACAACTATTCGACATTCACACAGTATCTATCATACCTTGCCTTGGACTCATTCATGGTCGTAGCACCCACAACAGACTCTGGAAGCTTATTCCACTCATTCACTACTCTCCAAATAAAAAACCTAGCTCTAACACCCTTGTCAACCACGCTCTTGCCCAGCTTCCATTCATGGCCCCTAGTCCTCCCACCACCAGTCATATTTTCAAAAATATCTTCTGGATCAATCTTATAGAAACCCTTCAGTAATTTGAATGTCTCAATCATATCACCCCTCCTTCGCCTATCGACCAATTTCTGCAACCCACAAATCTTCAACCTATTCTCATAAGGTTCATTCCACAGACCTGCTATCATCTTGGTCACTCGTCTCTGGATCCTCTCCACTTCCTCCCCATCACGAAGAAACCCTGGTGCCCATAACTGGGCACAGTAGTCTAGATGGGGTCTTATCAAGGCTCGATACAGATGAACAACAACTGTTTGTCTCTGCATGTTAAAGTATTTTTCAGAAGCCAAGTGATTTGGTGAGCTGTTTTAGTCACTTTTGCAATGTGCCCCCTAAACTTCAATTCACTATCCACCAACACTCCCAAATCCCTGGCCTCATCAATCTCCTGGAGTACGGTTCCACTAATGCGATATACTGCTGCTATTCTTTTCACCCCAAAGTGCATAACCTTACACTTTGGCACATTAAATTGACATCCATTTTTCCTAGCCCAGTCCTCCAAACTATCCAAGTCATCCTGTAAAATTTTGACATCCTGTGCGCTCATAATTGCTCTACCCAACTTTGCATCATCAGCAAACAAGTGAACACTTCCTCTCAAATCCTTTCCTATATCACTGATGAACAAATTGAAAAGCAGTGGTCCAAGAACAGAGCCCTGTGGCACTCCACTAGTCACAAGCCATCTTTTAGACTCCACTCCTGAATAAACCACCCTCCTATCCATCTCACCAACCCTATATCTATCCCCATCTGCTCCAGTTTACTGATTAGGGTTCTATGTGGTATCCTATCAAAAGCCTGGCAAGGTCCAGTAGTATTACTGTAAACTCATTACCCCTATCCAGTTCAGCCTTCACTGTGTTATAAAACGTGAGCAAGTTACTGAGGCATGATCTACCCTTCACAAAACCATGTTTGTCCCCCCCATACAATATCCCATTTTCATCTATCCACTCCTGTATTCTTTACTTGACTAATTTCTCTAAGACCTTGACAATGATTCCTGATATGCTAATCGGTCGGTAATTTACAACAGCAGTCTTGGAACCACCTTTATGCAGTGGAACTATTTTCCCCTCTTTCCACCCCCTCGGGACTAACCCAGACCCGAGACTCAAATTAAACAAAATGGTCAAGGGTACTGACAATTCTTTAGCTGCTTCTTGCACAACACGAGCTGGTATACCATCCAATCCCACAGATGTATTGACATTGAGGTTATGCAATAGACTACTCACCTCCACTTCATTCACCACAATTCCTGTATAATCTACTGGTACATTCGTTTCTGCAATGTCACCACCTGGATGTGTAATAACTTTATCTTTACTCTCTTCTGTCTTTATTCTATTCCTAATTCTTTACTCATAATTCTTAATAGCTTTACTCTAATGTGCTTTTTTCTCTCTTATCCTTTCTCATTTACTCTATACTGCATACTATGATTATCCACCTTCTGTATTTACTAGTCGAATGCCTATGAATACTGAAAATTTATTTGTCAGACTGCACCACTAATATATCATTGAATTGGCATAAGATTAAATAAAACTTCCGGTAGATATCTCTCTCTCACGAGCGAAGTTTCTTTTATCAATGTTTGCTTTAACAGTCATGGTTCATAAGTAACTGAACTGCGTTTTATTGCCTTAAATTATTTCCTGCTCACAAGTCTGATTTATTTAAGAACAGTGCAGTTGTAAAATAAAAGATCAGGCAGCACTCTTTTAACAAATAATTAAAACACATTAATTTACAAATTATACATCAATTAAAAAATAAGAGGATTGCTTTCTCTATCCATTTATAAAATTTTTAGCATAAATTAGAACCTTTTTACTTTAACACTAATTAACTTCTTTAACTCACAATCTTATTTACTCTCTGCTTACAAATTCAACTTATTAAACTTCTAGTTTACTTGCAAAGAGGTTAGCTAACTCTCTGTTAAGTTATCTTTACAATTTTTATATCAACTTCCAATATGCCAATCGATTCTCTTCATGACACTTCTTACTGCTATTAACCAAATTCTTAAAAGTCTTTCTATAACATACTATAAGAGGAATTGTACAAAAGTATGGAACTTACAAAGACTCTGTATCGCAGATTCAGTCAAAAGTTCTTGCACAAAAATGTTCTAAGGCAATTCTTTCATCTCAGATCTTGAGCTTCCTCAGGAATGTCTGGCTTCAGTAATATCTCAACGGGAAAATAGCGGGCTGTGGACTGCGACCTGTGGTACTCATACAGTTACGGCAAAAGGTTGTTCTCCCACAGCAAAAAGAAAAAAACTTCCAAGCAAAGCTGCCTCGGGTAATTTACATCGCCTTTTTCTCCTCTACTTTGGCTCGCCGAAAATGCCTGCACGACTGCCGTCTCCAATAGCTTGAACTGCCTCCTCCAGGAAACTGAAACTGCCGCCAACTCTCAACTGGGATACCTCTCTCTGGCATCTGGAAGCCTTTCCTTCTTCGGCAACGTCTGAAAGCCCTCTCTCTCGCCTGGAAGTCCTCTCTCTCTCTCTCTGGCGCCGACTGGAACCGGGAGGCCCCCTTATGCTTGGCTCAGTCCCTTTTATTTGGATCTCACGACCTTGCACTAAGGGTAGTAAACCCCAAAGAATTCGGCATGACTCTTATCTTCTTTTAAGTTTAACCCACTCTTTGTTCTCCTCCGTGCAATCTTTTGATCGTATTTTGCCTGGTGCGGAAACTTGCCACTAAAACAAGAGGACCTCTTTGTTACTTTGCTTTTCCTTTCGGGGCTGCAGAAACTTCTCTAAACCTAGCAGCACTCTTAGATACTATCTTAAAATTCGGAAAACATGGTGGTGGAGTACTGCTTATGATAAGTGATGACTTATGTCCACTCAGAGTGGAGGCTTTGGAAAGCAGTGACACTAATGGTTTTGAAGGCATATGGTGTGAGGTAGAGGTGGGCAAGACATGATATTTATTTGGTTGTTGCTACAAGCAAAGTACAGAGGGGTGCAGAATAGGAGATGTTTAGGCAGTTGAGCTTGGCAAGTGCAAGAAGAATGACTGTTATGGGAGAATCTAACTACAGCAGTAAATGCTGGGAAGAGGAAAATGCATTTAGTAATAAGGGAATTGAATTTCTAGAATTCTTGAGGGACAAATGTCTTAGGCAACATGTAATAGAGGGAACAAGAGGTTCAAAAAGTTTTGGATTTGGTCATAGCGTCAGAAAAGCTGATAATAACTGAGATGACATCTCCCCACCCCAGTTGGAGAGAGACCATGTGGATATTTAGAAGAAATGACTTGAAAGAAGAATAGACATGCAGTAGTATCAAAGAAAATGGAACATATATGAAATTATAAGGCAGGTGATTATAATAGTCTTAGATATCAACTTGGGGCAGTTCCATGGAGGGCGGAATTGGAAGGCCAGGATATCATTAGTGATTGGGAAATTGTGAAGGAATATTTGTTAGCAGCAATAGTAAGTTGTATTCCACGAGTGAAGAAGTGGACACAATTTGGTGCGAAGTGGATGACAAACAGTATGAAACAGGAACTGCAGGTGAAAAAGAGGTTATGGAAAAGATATAAGGAGAAGGATGGAGAGCAGATGCATGAAGAATAGAAGACACAGGCCAGGAGAGTGACTAGTATAGTGAGAAAGGCAAAACTGAAATATGAGAAGAGATTGGCACTAAGATCCAAAGAAAATCCTAGGGAATTTTTTAGCTATGCGGCCAGTAAGAGGAGAAATGATTGTGGAAGAATGACATTATGGGATAAAAATGGGAATAGAGTGAGTGATGCAGAGGACATGGTGGAGTTGTTCAACGAGCACTTTATTGGAGTATTTCATCCTAGAGAAGGTTTTAACACTAGAGGGTAAGGGCAGGTTCGCGGTTTAGAGATACAAGAGGAGAGTGTGTGTTCAAAAATACTGAGACTCTGGATGTCAGTAAAGTTATGGGACAGAATAGGCTATAGATTTTGAGAGAATGTGCTAAAGAACTGACAGCTCTCTCTCTCTCCTGGCTTTCAAATGAAAGTCTGGCTATGGGAAAGGTATACCCAAGGAATGGACAGACAGGAAGTGTCTAATTATAGGCCAGTTTGTGTGTCATCAGTAGTTGTTAAGGTCTTGGAGAAATTAGTGAGGGATTATATACAGCTTTGGGTAGATGAGAGTAATGTTATCTGTGAGAATCAACATAGATTTGTTAAGGGGTGCTCTTGCTTAAGTAATATGATTGCCTTTTATAATAAAGTGACAAGAGCAGTTGATGGGGGAAAGGCATATACTGCCATTTTTTTGGATTTTGCAAAAGGTATTTGACAGGGTGCCACATGAAAAGCTGATATTTAAGTTGCAGAAAATGGGTTTAGATTTTGGGTTAGTCAACTGGATTCAGGATTGGCTGTTTGATAGGTATCAGAGAGTTGTGTATGGTGGGGCGATATCAAGGAAGCAAAAGGTTACAATTGGGGTTGCACATGGCTCAGTACTGAGACCTGTATTGTTCAACCTTTATATCAATGACATTGTCAATGTCA
This sequence comes from Typopeltis vanoorti, assembly GCF_054136105.1. Lineage (NCBI taxonomy): Eukaryota > Metazoa > Arthropoda > Arachnida > Uropygi > Thelyphonidae > Typopeltis > Typopeltis vanoorti. Next base: position 65,781,183 of record NC_143552.1, on the reverse strand, counting down.
TTTTCAATGGAATATTCAGTTGTTTGCAGATGATGTGAAGCTGGGAAGGGTTATCAGTAATAGTGTGGATGTGGCAGCCCTGCAGGAGGATTTGAATAAGCTAGACAGATGGACAAATGAGTGGGTGGAACGGTTTCGTGCGGCAAAATGTAGTCTTGAAGTTTGGGATCCATCGATGGGAAGACGCATACTCAGTTGGAAGAGCTATACTGGAGGAAGTAGGGGAGACAAGAGATCTGGGGGTGATGATTGATAAAAAACTGAAATTCAAGGAGCATATTACTATGGTGGTGAAGGTAACTCAGAGGATTGCTACAATACTGAGAAGGATGCTGACCTGCAAATATAGAAGAGTGATGATTCCGTTGTATAAGACCCTGATCAGACACACTTGGACTATTGTGTTCAAATTTTTTCTCCAGGATTTGAAGGGAGATAAATTAACTGTGGAAAGGGTACAGAGGCAGATAACAAAGATGGTTTCAGGACTGTACAATGTTAGTTATCAGGATTGGCTGAGGGAATGTGGACTGCAGAGTTTGGTGGATAGAGGAGAGGTGATATGATCGAGACTTTTAAACTGTTGAGAGGCAGTTACAGTGTGGGCACACTGGTAAGTTCTTTCATTTGATGGAACAGCGGGAAGGAACGATGACAAGGGTCCATCCCTGGGAGTTATAAAAGGAAGCTGTGAGCAAGAGGGTGAGGAGTGGTTTCTTTGCACGGAGGGTGGTGGAACCATGGAATGTATTTCCTGATAGTGGTGAGAGTGTAAAAATTCAATGTAGCTTAAAAATATCAAAGCGCTTTACAACGATTTTTTACATAAATATTTACATAAAACTGTTCGGATCCATCGATTCTAATTTTATAACGTCACGTCTATCAAGTTAAAAACCTCAGCTAGTCCCTTCATTGTAAATTTCTTTATGTCTGGAGGTTCAATTGGCTTAGTATTTTCTTCGGAATTTCGGAATGAATCCAGCATTATCTTTAAATGTATTCTCCGTATGCATGATGCCAGCCTGCTCTTTTAAATCCTTATATAAGGACATATACTTCTCCTGGATAATCAGTAAACTTAACGGTATCTGCTTCGGGTTTCAGATCATCGATCCAGTGAAACAACAATTTCTCCATCTCTGATATCGAGCCCAGCCTCTTCTTGGGTGCGTTTCTGATCTGTTGTGAGCAAATGCGGCACCCATCTTGTGCAAAGCTTTTTCATTTGCAATTCTTCATGCAAAATATATCTTACACGTTCTTTTGAAATGCCTATAGTCTCAGCAATTTCACGCACTTTGACTCGCCAGTCATCCGTATCATACCATATCATGCTCCTGATCAATTATTTCTGGTGTTGTTGCACTTTTTGGACGTCCTTCATGTGGTTCATCTTCAAGGCTGGTATGGCCATGTTTAAACTCGGCAGCCCATTTCTTAATTGTCGAACACGAATTAGAAGAGTGCCCATAAACTTTTATGAACTTCGAATGAATTTTTTTTGCCGTTAAACCTTCTTTTACAAAGAATTTTATAACTGCACGATACTCAATTTTATCCATTTCAAGGGATACAGACAACACTTTTGCTTCAGACAAGTATAAAACAAACTACTTGATAGAATGACCTGCAATTTCACATGGATGCTTATGACAGACATACAACTTAGAAAAAAAAATCTTGCTGATAGTGTTGTCATCTATGGTCGAGGCAGATTTTCAGACCACCCTCGTACATGCAATTACACTATACCATCGAACACAATATGCCATTCATGAATTGTACTTTTTTTGTTGTTGTCTATAAGTTGCATGTGTTCTCTGGCCAATTTTTGCACATGCAGGATAAAAACTAAGTTTTTTGGAGAAAAAACCCTGCTACCTCCATGTGAGATCAACTAATTCATCTTCATCTGAAAAAGTCTATATAAAGATTCCTTTCATCATAAAGAGAATCAATTTGAGGTCATTTCCAATCAAATATCAAGTTGCAATTAGAAGAACTAGTAATTTTACTTTCAATAGAATAATTTGATGTCACAAAGCAAGATATAAACTGTTCAAGATTGTTATGAACCTGAGAGTGACTGCTGTTCTGCTTGATTACCAGATCTGAAACAAAACGAGCAACAGGGAATGAAATGTTCACAACATGGATCTGCAACAGTCAAAAATTGAGGTATTTGCAGGATGTAGGTGAGTCTTTAGGATCAGCATCTTCATGAAATGTTTTCAACACTTCATGAGCTCCATTCTCTGACAAGTTGAGGTTGTTTTCTGAGGGCCAAAGGTAAAGGTTGTTATTCATTATTAGGAAAGACTAACAAATTGACTGCTTAATATATATATATAAGTTTATCAGCATTTCCAACAAAACTAGTAGTGAAACCTTATTAAATCTCTTATATTTTTTCTCAGTGTTTAAGTCAGTTAATAATTTTAAACACACACACACACACATATATATAGTATATAAATATATATATAAAAACATGCAGAGTTGGTGATTAAAATAAATTCATTCTTATATGTACTGAAAATTTTATGTATTGTTTATTGTTGCTTACCTCTAAAAGAGTAATTGTACCACCTACGTTGTTTCTATAGTAGTCAAGAGGAATGCGACATGACTCCCCCACTGCTTTTAAAGCAGCAAAGTGGATAATGCAATAAAATTTATGCTGTAATTAATATGTTAAAATTTAATTATTAATAAATATTTTGAAAGATATATCAATATGAGCTCAGTAAAACATTTCTATACATTATGCATTAAAAATCTGGCATAAATTTATGAAATATATTTTAAACTATCTTTAATTTACTAAACAAGGAAAATAACTGTTTACTACATAAAATTTATTAGTGTTTCAAAGTACCTAATTATAAGGTTCTATCCATTAGTAGATGAGACAGTTTTATCAATTAGTATACAAATGAAGATGTTACTAGAAACAGAAACCTCGAATTTTATTCATGAATAATATAATGCTAAATACACTTTTGAGGAGAGTCATATATGGAGTATATTTTCAGGGGGACCTGCATTTATGGCTACCCCTATGATTTCTAAGTTAGTATTGGCGGTACAGGTGACCCTCGTATAACGTGGATGTTAGGTTCCATAGAAATGGCGAGTTATATAAATCGTGTTATGCAAGACTCAGATCATATAGAAAAGATAGGATAATGTTCCGAAATCGTTTTTTTTAAAAAAATTATATAAACAATGCCATACCTAACAAAAATATTTTTTTTATTTAATTCAGGTAATTCATGTAAGTTAAGAAAACATATAAACTATGAAACAAATACATAGTATAAACTTATAAAATTACAAATTTTATGTAAACTTCATTGCACATAATGCATAAATGTTTTAGGCAAAATAAAATAAAGTGCATATTTTAATCGTCATCACTGTCTTCAAAAATAACATTGCATAGATGTTTTTAGTAGATTTATTTATGAGTGGCTGGACGTTGTCATCACTTGAAATCTCTTGGACATCATTTGTATAATTCTCATTACATACTTCGGCTGATTTAGTTATCAATAAGTCAGCAATAGGACCTTGCTTACCACTATGCTGCAATTTTTTATTAAGTTCATAATGTGGAGCTAAACAAATATCCAATTGTCTCGTTAATTTTCCGGAGCGCTCCATTGAGAAATCATTATCCGTAAAATAACTTTCTTGCAAGTCCAATCTTTCTGCTAATTTCTTTAAACTGAATTCTTTCACAGATTTATTTCAATCAGAATCTTTGGCAGAACTTTCCCCAGAACTTTCTATTAATTGTGCCAGTTCCTCCTTATTTAAATCTGTTTTGTCATCAATTAATTCACTAATTTTGTTTTCAACCATTATAGCAAAAGCCCTCTAAGTGGCCATTACTATAAAAATAATTTTTTTACATAAAAAAGCATTATATATTGTATGTAGCTCACCAGAAAATAAAGTGCTCAGCTTGAGATTAGCACACTTATGATTTTTAATGCCCTTTCATGGCAGAAAACAAAGATAATTTTCAATAATAAACACTTTATATGGTAAACAATTGACATACATGCATGCTAAAGGATATTTCTCCTAATATAAATTTGCTACTTAAAACTACATATGCGATATGGGCAGATGCAAATTTAACAAAGATAAAATTTGATTTTTAATTCGTCCGGTGAAAAAATATGAAAAGATAAAGGGTTACTGCAATTTGTAAACGGTGTTATATCAAAACTGTGTTGTATAAGTACCACATTATATGAGAGTTACCTGTATTTATATTTTCATTGTGTTCTATATTGAGCTTGACAAATATCACTGTGCCACCCCTCCTTGCAATGGACCTGTCAGTGAGGTATAGAACATAGTTCCCAAGCTTGGATTGTCAGCTGGTTAAAGGTAGGCTGACCATATTTCCTTGAGACAAAAATGGGACACTGGGATGGCAAAAACAGGATGGGGTTATGTGATATTCTGTATTCATGAAAAAGTAAGATGATAAAAGAAGTTTTATTACATAAACATATTGAGCTTACCATTATTTTTCAGTGACAAAACCCATACAAAAATTAGGTAGAAGTAGAGGGGGACTGTATTTCAGCATGATCGTACCATGAATATTTCTCCAATGAAGTGATCTTGTGAAGCAAATTTTGGTCTTTCAACACCTTATCATAAAACTTCTCACACTCCATGACACAACAACCAACAGAGACCTCATTGTCTCAGCACGTAATCTAGATTTCTCTTTTGACTACATACTGTTCATAACAGAAAATATTCTCTCAACAGGTGCTGTACGTCCTGGAAAACAAAGAATAAACTCTATAATATTAAAAGTCTTGAAAGTGTAAGCGTTTTTCACTCATTTCAGAAAAAAATCTGTACCCATCTATCAGATACAGGAATGTTTTCTTTATTCCAGGTATCCAACTGCCACACAATTATAGATTTTATGAGGGTCCACTGATTGAACACGAGTTTCTTCTGTTTCTGTGAGTGTGATGAGTTCCTCGTTCAGGCTGTCCTGTATTTCTTTCCATTCAGGTGTCATCTTTAGTAGCACCCACTTGAATGTCTTAGCGTTTCCTAAAACTGCACTTCCACTTGTTGGCATATTCTAAGCTGGTTTCAGAGAAATTCTCAACTACCCCAAAAAACTTAGTCTCATTAATTTCTACTGAATCCACTAACATTTTCAGTTGTTTTTTGACATCAGTAGTTACAAACACTTCACTTTTTCTTGTAAACTCTAAACCGTTTACAAGATTTTCAATGTTCATGGCTACTTCTGTAGCTAAAGTATTATATTTTCAATTAAGCTAATGTATGTTTGGAACATAGACACTTGATCTCTTGCAAATGACAACCACAATTTCAAACAGGGATCTTCAAAGAATTTCCACAACATAACAGGGCATTTTTCTTGAGAAAGAAAATAAGAACGAAGCCCATCAAACATACTGAAAATTCTGTCAATTGATGGACACAAAGACAAACATCATTTTGTATTTCCATGCTCTTAACAATTTAGTATAATTGTTTCCTGCAAAGTCACAAAAGTTTTTCAGTTCTTAAACTCTGACTGCGTATATATTGAAGTATTTGAATGCTTTCACTGCAAAAAATTCAATAAATTGGTAAATAGTTGTCTAGCAGATAGGAAACAATAGTGTATAATGTGTGCCCCATAACCAATACCGATAATCTGCTTCTTCAGTTCAGTTTCAAGTTTTTGCCACACATTATATTTGCCAAGTCTTTTGCAACCACCAAAATTGGTGTTCGTGCTATCTGTACACAATGCAATAATTTTGTTTTGTAAGGCAAATTTGTCACTTACTTCCTTTAACATAGCACACTGTTGGTCAGATGTTTCACCAGGTAAGGAAATAAAGTCTATAATTTTGTCCGGCACACTATAATTTGGGAAAAAGTACAGCACAACGATTGGAAAAAGTTTGTCTTTTTTGTTTGATGCATCTAAACTGATTGTAATGCTTTTTGATTTATTTCAAATCCTCTATTACTTCGTCGAATATGTATGGTGATAAAATGTTGGTAATTTTCTGATTCGGTATGTGCTGAAGACGTTTTTGTGCAGTCATTTACACAAAAACTTTGGCCATGATGCACAGTATCATAAGCAACAAGAGCTTCACTCGCTTTCACTATCACCATCACGTCTCACTATAAACGAGCTGATGATTTTAACTGAAGCCTGAGTCTTTTCAGCATCCTTGTTTCTGGCTACGTAGATGTTGGTTGATGTCACTTTTGCCTTCATGAGCAATGGAAAAATGGACATTACAATGCTGGAATACCACTTTTGTTTCATCACTACACAGTTTGTCCAGTTTAATAAATTTGAATTCTTTCTGGAGATCATCATTAAAACTGCAGTTTCACCTCTTTGACATTGCAAGGATACACTTAAAGCTTTAAAAAATGTGAAATTTAAACCACCAGCATTGAATAACAAAGCCACTGGTTAGCATACAGGCAAAACAAAAACTAATGCTACAGCACAACAGACACTGCATCTGAGACGTGCCAGTGTTGCAAAAATGTATTTTTTATTTTCACTGAATAAATCACTGCAGATATTGATATTTAGTATCAAATAATGCGACTCCGTGGTTATACAAATTACTGGTATCCATGATATTGATAGGGGTGCTTAAGGGGTCAAAGCTGTATAACTGAGAGGAGACCTCCACATAGCCTTTAAAGGAATGTGTAGAATCGACCAGGGTTTCTGACCTAATGTCCAATCCTCACCTTCTCGTGGTGCACCCTGTTGGGTATCTACCTGGATACTGAACAAACGAGGATGGGCTGGCAATTTGGGATTTAGCCGACCAAATTGTAATTCTTATTGGCTTAAACCAAATTACAAAATGATGGTACAACATGACAAACTTTCATGCTGGCTGGAGCGTCGCCCAGGTAAACAAGGCGCCCCGTTGTTTTCACCAGAGAACCAGGGTGAACAGCAAAAAGTCAGCTGCTGGAACAAATCTGAAAAAACACCCCAACTCAACATCACCAGAGTTAAAGATTGGTACTAACAACATAAGAAGCCTGAATGGCAAAGAAATGGAGCTAGCTGAGGAATTAGATAAGTACGAGATCGACATAATAGGGGTGACTGAAACAAAAAAGACAAAAACTGGTGAGATCTTTCTGAGCAATAAATACAAAATGTTATATTCAGGCAATGACAATCAGGGAAAGGAAGGAACAGCCATTGTATTCAACACTAAATACGAGGCTAATCTTCTTGAATGGCAGACAGTCTCAAGTAGAGTGATGTGGATAAATATCAGAATGGGGAACTGGACAATGAGACTTATTTATGCCTATCATCTCACAGAAGGTTCTACGAAGATAGAAGTGGAGGAATTTTTTGAGGATTTAGAGAAAGCATCTGACACAATGAAAAAGGAAAAGTTGGTCCTTGTTGGGGATCTAAATAGCAGAGTGGGAAATGATTGTCAGACATACAAAAATATTTTGGGAAAATTTGGAGAAAAGAGCAAAGCTAATAGTAATGGCAAATATTTGTTGGATTTCTGCTCAGGACATGGACTGGTTATTACTAACACCATGTTCCAACATAAAAATGTGCACAAATTCACATGGAGAGAAGAGGCAAGAAATAAGAAAAGTCTCATTGACTATGTTATTGTTGATAGTGATGTTTTCTCCCTTGTGCAGGACACCAGAGTGTACAGAGGATTTGAAATTGGAAGTAATCACTATTTATTCTTGAGCAGGATAAAACTGAATTTCATATTGAAAAGAATAACATGTAAAAAAGTTTTAAAGCGAATAAAAGTTGAGCAGCTCTCTGATGTTAACTGTAGACTAAAATACACAAAGATTATTGAAGAAAAAAAATGAAAGAGTTTGAGAATAGGAACCAAACTTTAGAGTAGCAAGCCTTGAAGAAAACCTTGATTGATTCAGCCAGAGAGGCATGTGGTGAGGTTGTCTGCAAGGATAGAAAAATCAGAACTTCATGGTGGACACAGGAAGTTAAAGAGGCAGTGAAGGAAAAGAAGAAAGCATATCAAGTTCCTGTCAAATAATTCAGCTTGTGCTCTTAGGGAATACAGAAACAAATGCAAGAATGCTAAACAGTGTGTAAAACTAGCTAAACAAAAGTCATGGGAGGACTTTGGCAAGAATATAGAAAATAAATATCAAGAAGGTGGCAAAATATTCTGGAGGTTGTTGAAGAAGCTTAGGAATGGAGGAAAGAGTGCTGTAAAAGGAGTTAGAGATGATAAAGGTGACATGAAAATGGGAGAAAAAGATATCTTTGGAAGTATGGAGTAATTACTTTGAAAGATTGCTAAATGAAACAAGCAGTGATGACTGCACAGTAGTAAAAAACACTGACTAGGAATGCAGTCAGGAATACATATCCATACTTGAAGTACAAAAAGTCATAAAAAGCTTGAAATGTGGAAAGGCAGCAGGAGTAGATGATATTCGACCAGAAATGCTGAAGTATGGTGGTATAAGAGTCTTACAGTGGCTGCACTGCACAGCTCAGAAAGCCTGGACAGAGGGACAAATTCCCGATGATTGGAATAGAGCTCTCATAGTACCCATATATAAAAAGGGAAATAAAACTGAATGTGAGAATTACAGAGGTATTTCCCTACTGAGTGTTCCTGGTAAGATATATGCAAGTATACTTGAGAAACGATTGAGAAGAATTGTAGAAGAAAAGCTTGGTGAAGAACAAGCTGGATTCAGGCCAAATAGAGGTGGTCAGGATCAGATCTTCACTTCACAACAAATAGTGGAGAAATAATGGGAATATAACAAAGATCTCTATTTACGTTTTGTAGATCTGGAAAAGGCATATGATAAGGTGCTAAGAGAGAAGCTATTCAATACGCTACAGTTATATGGTATCAATGAGGCATTATATCAAGCAATATTTAGTCTTTATTTGAGTTGCAAGTCAGCAGTTAGAATTGAAGGAAGTACAGGAAGATGGTTTAATGTTAAATCTGGTGTGAGACAAGGATGAATATTATTCCCTGTGTTATTCATTATCTATATGGATCACATTATGAAGGAAAGTGGTATTAAACATGATATCGAAATTGGAGATGTTAATGTCAGCGCTTTGCTTTATGCGGACGATGTTATACTTATCAATAAATCCGCTACGAGTCTGCAAGATTCCTTGACTAAATTGAATAACTGTTGTAATAGATATGGTATAAAGATCAGCAATAAAAAGACAAAGACAATGAAAATAGGCAGAATCTTTGAAAATGTCAACTGCATTGTGAACAGAGAACCTGTGGAACAAGTAAAACATTTCAGCTACTTAGGCATGATTTTTAGTGAAGATGGTAAATTAAATATGGAAATAGACAACAGAATCAATAAAGCTTCTACTATATACAGAAGGAAGTCAATTGAATAAATTCATATGGAATAAGAGAGAAATTAGTTGGAACACTAAATTAGCTATACAAGAAGTGTTCAAACCAATTTTAACTTATGGATACACTTGACCAAAGACTAGAGACCACAGATATGAGAATCCTGAGAAAGATTAGAGGCATGAACAGATGGCATCAATGGCAATATCATATTAAAAACGAGGATATTAGGAAAGAACTTGACATTGTCAACATCCAGGAATGCGTTAGCAGACCTAATCTCAAGTGGTATGGTCACTTAACACGTTCACTGCCAAGCTGAAAATTGGAATTTCGTGTGGTGGCCAAATTTTTTTTACTTGATAGCGATGTCCACACGATAAAGCGTAATTGGCCGCCTGGTGAGAACTCACATCACGCGATATCGCGTGGTTGGTAATGAACGTGTTAAACAGAATGTGCGAAGAAAGATTAGCAAAACAAGTGTTTTCTGCCAGCTTGGCAGCAAAACGACCCAGAGGAAGACCAAGATATAGGTGGATTGATACGGTACAAAGTGTCTTAGACGACAGAAATATAAGATCTGATAATATTGGAGTCATGACAAATAACAGACTGATCTGGAGGAAAATTGTAGATAGGAAGTTAGTAATGACGTAAATGTTTCATGTAGTACTATCATATTCTGTACACCCCTTGAGGGTGGATGGCAGAAATTTGATGATGATATTGATATATGATTATAGGTTATGAATAATAATTTTTGATTGACCAATATTAAAGTATATTTATATTTTGACATTTTTATTAAAATGACGGGACAGCCAGGAAATATGAAAAAAAGTACTGTCCCATTCAAAACAGTATGTATGGCAAGCCTAGTTAAAGGTGATTTTCATTTACAAGGATTACCTCAGCACTGTAGTATGTTGTAAATTCTTGTAGTCTGCACATTTTGTTTCCTATAATTGGTATTCTACAATGCAATCTGTAGAGAGTTTGACTTTCTACATTTGTTAACTATTGATTAGTGCAGTAAGGGATTGTATGTGTATGCCTCACAAACTTGTCTGTGGAGTCCTGGCTGGGGTTTGCTTTGCTAAACTTGATTAATATTTTGTCCAGGGTGCTGCTGAATTGCAACTTTGCTGGATTTGATTGAGTGTTTAGATTCAGTTTTTTTTTTTTTTTTTTTTCTGCCAGTTTTGAAGACACTATCTCTGTATATGAGGCACATACTTGGGTGGTTTGTTACCACTGATGGGGTGGGATCAGCATCTGCTGTTGTTGGCTGTGCAGTTGTTGGTTGGACTATTTGGTTTTCTTTTGTTGATTTTTGGGTGGCAGCTTTGCTTACACTCTCTGTAGATTTTGCAATATGGTCCAGTACAGTTTGCACATTTACTGGCTCTGTTTTTGATTTTTTGCAGGAAGCCATTGGAATTTCTTCATATTTATCAGAAATCAGCCTTGCTGCAGCATTGTGAGTGCCTGAATATCTGACGATGGTGGCATTAACCAGTTGATGCCTTCCATCATAAACGCTCTCGTTGTACAGTCAGGTTACAGATGTTTTTAGTCATAGATTTCTTGATATTCTTTACTAATTTCCACTAGGACAAAAACCAATGTCCGTTTATCTGTTTGAAGCATAGCTAACTTTAACAGGGTTTTGAGGTCTTTTGTGTTTCTGTTATGTCACGCTGTACCACCTTGAAGTTTTTTCACTGTTCAAAGTGAAAGTGTGGTACTGGATGTTTTTATCGTCTAAAAGTTTAAGAAGCATGCAGTAGTTGGCTACCATCTCTAGCTGTATTCAGAATCCCACCCCCCCAATCCATGTTACTAGCTTCTATAATGCTTATTTTATGGATTTTGGGGGTTGTTCTGCCCATTATTTCTTGGCTTGCTGGATAACAGGAGGAACTATTCCCTTATGTTGGTTCATTTATGATTCTATGGGTGTCGAAGTTTTGTTTGATGGTGATTCCTTATGTTGTTTTTTTCTTCCATCCTGTTCCTCAGTTTTTTTTCTTGGTTAAATAAAAGCCAGACCTGAGTACAACGTCTAGGTCTCTGGTCTTCCATTGATGACTGGAGTTAATGTTTGAAGTCGATTATGCCATTTTATTTGCAAGAATTCAGAAAAACTTCTGAATGGTGCAAAAATTTGCTTAAACTCTAAGCTTTCCCACAAGGGAATGTCCATTTTAAGTTCATAAAGCAATCATAAATTCCAAGTTATGAGAAGAAGCAAAATAAAAAAAAAGTAAACAAAAGAGAGAAATAGAATCAATCAGGTAACTAGCAAGTACTTATCTCTGAAGAAGTCTCAAACCCAATGACATTGAAGATAGAATGAATCACAGTCTCAGTGAGTCACAAAGATGAGCAATAGATGTATAACAATTACAGTTTTACCAAGATACCAGTATCAAGTGATACAAAGACTGAATCAATGTAGAATCCATGTATTTTCCATATACAAATAGTACATTGGTGTATCACAATATTATTAAAATATTCTGAATCAGATAAAGTTGGAGTAAGTTTTTTTGCTTGGTTATTATACTTGATAATAAATTATATTCTTGTTTTAATCCTTACTAAAAGTAAGCAAACAAAGTTTGTGTGTGAAGTATCTTCAGGACTAGTTCTACTTGTATATAGAGGCTGTTGACTGATATTCATGGTATAATCAACCACAGTATCTTCCTGTATCTAGCTCCTAATGATGAGATCTCGATAAAGATCAAAATCTAGGTAGTAATCTTTCCCATAATGCATAACAATCTACACATCTGAAGAGAAGTGTGCTTTGTATTATCGGATATTGAAGCATTTGATGTGACGTCAAAAGCTGTCTACATGCAAGTAGAACTAGTTATGAAGTTACTTCATTTACAAACAGTGTTTGCTTAAATTTGGGTAAGGATTAAAATAAAAATACAACTTTTTGTCAAGTATAATATACAGGCGGGCCATGACTTACATAAGAGAGCTAATTTCTGCAAACTTAAAGTAACACAAATTTTGTTTGTCAGATTTAACCCACCCATCCATTAATCACACCACTCTACAACTTATATATTTACAGTTTATGTATATATAGTATTAGTTTAGCATGTCTGTGTTGATATTAGAGCCTCCATAGCTCAGTCAGCACAGATGAAGCCATGGTTGGAAATACCTGGGTTCGATTTCCGTCAGTGATGTGAGGAACCTTTATCTGGTCTCTTTCGAGACCAGATAACGAACTAAAGGTGAGTTAGCCGGTCTCATACGGATGTAGGGAGTTTGTTCACCTGGAAACTCTGGTTTTTTTGTCCCCCAGAACAGGCAAACTGGCCCCGTGAACACACATGGATTACAGTCATAAATACGTCCCAGCCATATGCCAGTCTCGAGCCTGGATAAAATAGGGGGGTTGGGGAAAATGATGGTGAACTACCCTGTAAAAATCTCACCAGGAATACTTTGTGGGCAATGCCTACAAAAGTCGCCTATGGTCAGAAATGACAAAGGGAAAATCAGTCAGTCAGTGTCGATATTTTGACCAAAGGACTTGCCATCATCTGAATTGTCATTAATGTACTACCATGTACATGGTAATACATTAACATGTTTTAAAGGTTATTTCTATTAGTTTTGTTCACAAGATGCATGCACATACAAATTAGATTTAAATATGTAATTATTAACCCTCTCATGCATAAGGGCTTCATATGATGACACATATTTTCCCTCATAATAATTATTCATTCATAATTTAGTGCTACTGTATGCATGTAGTCCTCATTCTGGGAAGACCAAAGTGTTCTTGGAAACCACACCAGATGGCAGTAGTTTCAACAGAGTTACAGGAATACCAATCTCTCTGCAGTGCATGGTGGTATCAAGGAGGAAGTGAAAAGCTGCTGTTTTGTTGAATTTGTTGATTTTATGAGTCTTCTGGAAAGGTTAGTATGATTTTATATATTGTTATACCCTGTAGATGAAGTGTGAATATTTAATTTGTTCATGTTTATTACTATATTCATAAAACGAACTTGAAAACAACCTGTCCTCACAAGAGGACAATATGTTTTGTAAGGTAATCTATGTGGCAAATATTTTGAGGTTAGAAAGTTCTTGTACAATATTTTTATAATTTGATTTTATTTTTGTAAACATAAATGAATAGTAAGTGTGTTAATTAGCATTATCATCTCTTTACAGATGGATAACCAAAAGCCAAGTCCATAAGGCATAAAAAAAAAGGCCTATTACCACAAGAGACTTACTGAAGAGGAGTTTGAAAAACTGTTGGAGGAATCTGAAGATGGTTTGGAGCTGAGTGATTCTGATGATGATCCTACATACCAGCAGCCACAAAATGATCCTACAGAGAGTGACAGTTCAAGTGAAGACAGTGATGTTCAGTGTCCTTCCCTGTTGGTCAGGCTCACAACGTTCAAAGCCCAACTAGTGTGCAAAATACAGCTGTTGCTGGTCATATACCATTGCAGAGACAACCAGTGTGGTTCAGTGAAAAAGATAATTCCTTTGCTGGTACTGAACCACAGATTAGAAGAAAAACACCAAGTAAATATTCACAGCTGTTTCCAGATGAATTGATGGATGAAATTGTGAAACAAACTAATCTGTATGCATGCCGTAAAGGCAAAGATAATTTAGCACTTACTGTGACTGAACTCAAAATTTACCTTGGAATTGTACTTGTCATGACATACATAAAATACCCATGTGTAAGGCAGTATTGGTCTTCTGAACATGGACTGTGCATGGATGTTATAGCTGATGCTATGTCAGTGAACAGATGGGAGGACATAAGGCAATATTTGCATTTTGTTGATTAAGACAAAATACCTACCAACAATAAAGACAAAGCAATACATATAAGACCAGTGCTGCAAAAGTTTCATGAAATATTCCATGCTGCTGTCAGTCCAGAAGAATTTCCGAGTGTAGATGAGATGATGATTCCATTCAAGGGACGTTCACAACTCAAACAATACTTACCTAAGAAACCAAAAAAATGGGGTTTCAAAATGTGGGTGAGGGCAGGCATTTCAGGCTATGTATATTGTTTTGATCTTTATGTAGGTGCAGATCCTAGAAGACAAAATTCAGACTCATTCAGTGCAAGTGAAAATGTAGTTCTTAGGCTTTGTCATGATCTTGCTGGTAAGAACTTCAAGGTATACACTGACAACTTCTTCATGAGCATCCCCCTAATTAAGAAACTAAAGGAAGATGATATTTATTATGTGGGTACATGAAGAAATGGACTTCAAGGTGCTGACAAGAAACTGAAAAATGAAAAGGATTTGCAGAAGTTGGGACGAGGGAACTTAGCTACTTAGGAAAAGAGCCTGCCAGTGTATATCAGAGTTTCAGCAGAAAAGAAAAAAAAAAGTATGTTGAAATTCCACTACCTCGCAGCATAGCTGTTTATAACAAACATATGGGTGGAGTGGACTTTATGGACTCTCTTGTGACTTTGTATCAAAATGGTACCAGGAACAAATGATGGTATATGAGAATTTTTTACCATATGTTGAACGTACTTGTATGTAATGCATGGATCATTTGGAAATGGGAAGAAAAGGAAAAATTGGATTTGTTGGAATTCAAATCAAGAGTGGCAACTGCTCTGATATATCAAGGTTTAGCTCAGGTACAAAGAAATGAGGATGCCCTTCAAGTCAGACACCACCAGCAGTAAAGAAACGCAAAACTCACTCTGTGCCCAATGAGAAACATTTTGATTTGATTGGTGGAGCACTTCCCAAAGAAGACAACAGGTGCTAATGCCAACCGTTGCAGAGATGTACATTGCAAGAGTAAAACAAGATACATCTATGATAGATATGAGGTTCCTATCTGTCCAGAAAGTTTTCAGTCTTTCCATACAAAATGAGGCAAAGAGAATAAGACTGTTCTTGATTTACATAGCTCTACTGCAAATTCTAATTGTTCAACTTTTTTGTATGTACTAAGTAATCCAAATTTTGATCATTCATGCAGTGTTTCAGTAAAATATAAATTGTTAATAATCTGCTTTGTCATACTTATGTCTTGCAATGAAAATACCTTAGTCTAAGTCATTTCCATAGAAATATGTCTGTAGTCTGTTGGCGTTAGTGTATGATGTCCTGAGATGAGGACATCATTTTTTTACATATACAGGACACAAATTTAGCAAAATTAATGCATTCATGGTAATACTGTAAGATTAAATGGTACTGCATCATGCCATTATAATTTTTTATAAATGAATATAAAAATTCATGCATGAGAGGGTTAATGCAAAGTATATAATACAGTATAAACAGAATGAGAAAATATATATTTAAAAAAATACTTAATTTGACTATTTAACCTTCCTTATGAAATTATCAAGAGATGACTGACCAACCATTATTTCCCAGAGGACAGAACTGTGTGGGTATTCTGACCAAAAGACTTGCCATCATCTGAATTATCATTAAGCTTAGGGGAACAAACTTTTGAATTTGGTCTTCAATCCATATGGTTAACAATTTTTCCATGTCATAAACTGCACCAGAATGCTTTTTTTGGGGGAATGGAGATTCATTATTGTTGTCATTAAAGAAGCAGATCCTTTCACATGTTCCTTTATCATCAACTTGCACAACTGTATTCACTTCTGATAGTGAAAGATGAATAAGCCTATCCTATGGTTATTAAGCATTGTCTACCTTCATATTTCTTTATAATTTTCACTTTCATCTTTAGATCAATTTTGATGAGTTTATGCATGGGTTCACTTTTTCCACTTTTCCTTTTCCAGTAATGATCATGCTCTATCACAGTGCAAGCAAACACTGAAATTATTGAAGTGTGCAAATAGAAATACATAGCATGTTCATGTTCAATAGTAAACAAAATGAAACTGCGAAAGGTGAATGTATTAACCACAGAGCCTGTCGACCTTGCAGACTACAGTTGTTACATGACATGCAAGTAACAGAAGCATTAAGTCAAATTTACATAAGTATGACTGTGCCTGTACTTCATAACCAATGAAAAAACTTTTTATGTAAAAATTAGTGATATCATCTCTAAAATTTCTAAGGTACACTTTTTTGTGAAGTTTATTGTTAATCTATATTCCTTATGATGAGTCAAAATGTGCCAAAAAAGTAACCTCTCCCATAAGGAACATAAAGCATTACTGGAAATGAAGAATAATAGAACAGTAATTACTCAAGCTAATGATTACAGATTAAAAGTTGCCTCTATGTTTAAAGGTCACTCAACCTGCCTTCTTTTAGACCATGATCTGACCAATACACAAATCACATCACTTCACAGGCTCCTTAAAAAAGTCACCTCCTGGCCTGCTGAATTCACTAATAACCTAAAACCATATAATTCAACCCCCCCCCCTCTCTATGGGAATATAACTCAGATATATGGGATACCAAAAATACAAAAAAAATGTATCACTACACCCAATTGTGGATGGCATTAATTCATTCCATACAAATTTGCTAAAGTGCTTTTCTAATATACCAGCATGACCCCTTCACATATAAAAATTGCAGTTCACTTTAAAGCCACTATTGGGCATAATATATGAATACATGGACATAATGATCAGTTTTGATGTCTCCTTCGTGTTCACCCATGTTCCACTTAAATACACTTTAACCTTATAATTCAAGCTGAATATAACAATCTCCCCTTTCTAGACACTTGGATTACATGCTAGCCTGATATTCTCTATTTACAGGAAACTGACACACACACACACACACACACACACACACACACACACACACACACACACACACACACACACACAGGTAGATACAGATACATTAACTCCCCCCTTTCCTCCAATAGTATGGGGCTATTAAAATCCTATATAACAGGGCAAAATTAATTACCTCTTGATAGAAATGTCCTCTTCACATTAACTGACTGCTATTTGTAAAACCTTCTTAGCCAATGGCTCGAATCTCAACCATATCCTAAAAAGATTAAAATCCTAAACCATACCCACACCTCTTCCGGAACAGAGACTACACCAAAGGTATCACCATTCTGTATATAAAGGGCACATCTGAAAAACTAGCTAAAATGTCGAAAAAAAAAAAAATAATAATAACCTTCCAACCACTTACAGACCATATAAAAAATTGGTATCCTTTATCCATTCCACCAAAGACCAACCACAGTCCCTAGACCTACCAGGTCCTTGCAGTTGTAAATTATCCTACTATGGCCAAACAAGCGTGACAGCCAATATTGGAAATGCTGAACATATGAACTATATCAAGTTTCTACCACTACAGCCACTCAGGATTTGCTGACCATACTTTGGCTACCTGCCACAGGACATGCTGGAAAGGCACTCTGCTCCACCATAGCAAATATAAATACAAGAGACTATTCCTGAATCAGCCTCAGCCTTAAAATACTACCTAAAATTCAACAAACTTGGTTACATGAAACTGACCTAAATTAGAAAGCACATACTCCACACTTCTGCCCAACAGACAAGGATGCCTATTATAGTCCACTGGAGGAGAACTTATTAGGACTTTAGGCTAACTTTTGGTTGTCATGCTTCAGTTTTATTACTCAGTACAGTGCCTGCACACACATATCATACTGTACTGTTTCCTGATGATGGGAATTTGACTTTGCCAAAATATTAATTAAAGTTATTGCCCTGAATATCAGTCTATGTTGTAGCTTCCTTAAAAAATACAGCTATGAATAACCAATGTATAAGACTTACAACCAGACTTTCATGCCAGACAAACCTTGAAGTTCACAAACTAAATTAATTCTCACCCCCCCCCTCCCTAAAAGGATAAATATACTCTTCTTTCCTATCCAAGAGTTTAGAGAATCCTTGTGTGTAGTCCTGTGGTCTTTCACATTATATGCAGACAGATCAGTTTGTTCAAATATGTTTGGAAGAACATCAATATTACATCCAGCTCTACAATATTGATGAGTTATAGTCTTAACAGTCATGCCATATCTACTACACTGGAGTAAGACTAAAATTTTTGCACAAAAGCCAATTTTTATTATAAAGATTGTATAAAGAAAGCTATGAAGCCTATATTATATAAATGGGCTCAAAATTTCTACTCATATTAAATTATTTTTAACTTTTTTTTTGTGACTTTCATTCACAAAAGTTAGCAACAAAGAATGATACCAGTAACCAGCCCTATATTTTAGGTGATATTATGTAACTATAAAAAAAATTAAGCTATATAGAATTTTTCAACAGCTTGATTGATCGAGCAGTTAACATACTCACTCTCCAACAAGCATGTTACAGAGTTCAAATCCCACCATGTCTATGGTTGTAAACCTAACAATACATTAATACCAAGGTATGGATTAAAGATTTTTATTATATTTAAATTTTATTGATTTTTTTTTTTTTTTTATATAAGCTGTAAACTGCAGTCTCTAGAGACCAAATAAATAAATTTCTCAAGTGCCATGTCAGGCTACCAATAAATTGAGAGGTGGTCTCACACCAGGCGATAAAATTCATCTCCTACCTAAAAACAATTACAAACAAAATCCAAATGATATTTACAAGATTCCCTCTGCAGAAAAGGAAGATGTATGCTTTTTCAGATGTGACATTCATGCCAAAGATTACTTTCTTTTTCTTTCTTTGCAATAGCCAAAATTTCCACATTTTGTTGCTTAAATTGCTAGCTTTACCACTCTATTAATACTGATACATACTCTAACCTTTTTAATATATATCTCTGAAGATCAATTTTAATTACTAATTACTAAATGAATTAATTACTAATTTGGCAATGCATGTCTTCCAGATATTCTGTGGAATTCCCTGGCCTATAGCAACAACTAACTGTATATTTTGTCTTACTGGCCTTAATCTCACACCAGATTGTTTCAAATGAATGCCATCCTCCCGTCTGTCTCCTATTCTGTTTGACTGCAATTTAACTGCTGTCATCAGCAGTGCTCCTCCCTCCCCCATCCTATCTTCTCTATCTTCCCTGAAAATACTAAATAAGATGTTAACACTCAACAGGTTACACCAACTGACAAAAGATCCAGTGTGTCCATATTTAATTCACTCACACTTAGAAGAATTGAGGTTTTAAACTTGTATACACAGCTCTGTAAACTTGAATTAGTTGCATGCAAAATGACCCATAAATGAGCATGAAGTACAGTTATACAAAAATAAGAATGAATTAAAAGAGACAAATTACAGTTGACTCAAACTATACCAAACGGGTGTTTGGTATAGTTTGAGTCAAAAACTACAAAAAGTCCTTAACTAAAGTCAAAAGGGCTGCTATATTAAAGAAAATTCATTATAGTAAACTATACACTATAACAAAGTATAACTGTAGCCCCTAAGATTGCTATGTTTACATGGTCTCATAGATAATTCTGATCACAACCTATACATTGTTTTGACTTTTTGTAGTGTATTGAGAGGGGCAGCAAACTCAGGAACCGCCCCAGGTGGCAAAAGCTCTACTGTTATAAGCATTAGTGAGACTTGGTTGATGGAGGATAATATAATTGTACTGATAGAATACAAGAGCTATAGTATTTTCAGAGAGGATAGAGGGAAGAGAATAGGAGGAATGGTTTTGCTAATGATAGGGCATAATTGAACCCACAGACAACTGAAGAGAAAATTATCTGAGATAATGTGATGGAGGGTATACGAGGTTTGAAAGAGCTGGATTTGGCTGCAGCATCAGAGAACTTAGTAGTAACCAATCAATTCATAGTGCCTCCATTTGGGGAAAGTGATCACATGGTCTTGATCTGGGAGAATACAGAATTTTCTATTAAGAAGGAGTATATGTGGAATTACAAAGCAAGTTATTGGAGTGGTGATAATTAAAGACCAGAAGTGGCTTACAAAATTTCCATGTTTGGTCTCTAGAGCAGGGATTCAAGCCAGGTAAAAAAAAATAAATGAAACATATATATTGGGTTGGCAAATAAGTTCGTTCAGTTTTTCAGAGTGGAATGAAACACATTTTATTTAATATATATAATGCATACTAGTCAGTTATATATTGACCCTCTTTATCAATGACCTCTTGCCATCTGTCCACCAACTTCATTATACCGTGTTCATAAAACTCCTGAGGTTTACTGGCGAAAAACTGATCCAGGTGTCTTTTGAAAGCCTCCTCATTAGTGAAGGTTTTCCTGTTCAGAGAATTCTGCAACAATCGGAATAAGTGGTAATCGGAAGGTGCCAGGTCCGGTGAATACAGAGGATGAGGCAAAACATCCCAACCGAGACATAACAATTTACTCCGGGTTTTTAACGATGTGTGGGGGTCTGGTGTTGTCAGGGTGAAAGATAACTCCTTTCCGATTGCCAATTCATGACGTTTTGTGCTAACTGCATGGGCCAGTCATGTTAACTGTGAGCAATAGACAGTTGAATCAATTGTTCTGACTGACGGTAACACCTTGTAGTGGACAACACCTTTATAATCCCACCACACAGAGAGCACGATCTTCTTTAGGTGCAATTGCGCTTTCGAGGTTGTTTGCGGCAGTTCACTCTTGTGCCCCATGACCTTTTACGTACCACGTTATCGTACACAACCCAGTTTTCATCTCCAATAATCATCCGCTTCAAAAATGGGTAGTTTTCTTGGCGATGTCACAGCAAATCACAGATGGATATGCGAGCAGTCATATTGGCCTCAGTCAATTCATGTAGCACCAAACATTGAGTTTTGAAACATATCCCAGCTTGTGCAAATGGTTTTCAACGCTTGTATGGGATATGTTCAGTACTGCAGCAATCTCCCACACTGCTTGTGATGGATTTTTGTCGACGATATCCTTCACAACACTTGAATCAACCTCGGTTGGGTGACCGGCGCATCACTGATGTCAAAATCTCCAGAACGGAATTTGGCAAACCACTTTTGGCATAAGCGTTCTGTTAAGGCACCATCCCCCATATATACTGCATATTTTATTGGCCCCTGCAGCTCGTTTGCCTTTTTTGAAATAAAAAAAGCAAAATATGCCGGTAATGTATGTTATTTCCTTCCATTTCTAAAAATATGTTATACACATGCAACTGAAGTAAGCTGAACGAAAATTCACTGAAAGTTTATGTGAAATGTCGCCTTTCAACTGCACAATAATGTTGTATGGTAGTGCAAAAATAGCAACATGCGAAGCAGCGTAAACTTGTACTAACACATAAACCGAACAAACTTATTTGCCAACCCAATACACACACGCAATTAATAAAAAATACAAAAAATTCTTAACCCACCCTTGGTGGGTTAAGAATTTATAGTTGTACTATAGGTCACAAATGAACCTTTTATGGGTTGGAACCACATAAAAAAAAGTAATTATGACAAACTGAGGAGTCGGTTTAGAGCAGTAGCAGGATGTAAGAATTGGAGGGAAGAGAGAGAGATGTTGGCATCTCTCTCTCCCACATATTACAAGAATGTGCAAGAAAACTGGCACCTCCTCTGGCTAAGCTGTTCAGTTTGAGCTTCAGTGCCAAAGAAGTGTAAAGAGGGCAAATTAGTTCCACTGCATAAAAGAGACACAAAGACAGAAGCTGCAAATTACAGATCAATCATTATTTGAGAAGTGATGATTAAGGTACTGGAGAAGTTGGTAACAGAAAATGACAGAATTCAGGACAGGGTGAACAGGAATGATACTTTATAGGGGAATACATGGTTATATGAAGGATAGGTCATGCCTTAGTAGTCTGCTTACTTTTTCCAATAATGTGAACTGAGTTGGATAAAGGAAAGGCTACTCAGTGATACTATTAGATTTTACAAAGACATTAAACCGGATTCCATTTGAAACTTTGTTGCATAAATTGTGGTAACAGGGAGAGAGGGATATGAAGTTGGTGATGTGGATAAGAGGGTGGCTGATGAAACGGTATCAAAAAGTGATATATGGGATAGTTAGGTCTTGGAGAAGGCAGGTGACTAGTACATTAGAGTAGAGTACCAGGGGTCAGTACTTGGTCCTCCATTGTTTAATTTGTATATCAATGACAGAGGAAATGATTTAAGGGAAAATATTCGATGGGTTCCTGGTGATGAAAAAGTGGGAAAAGCAATATTTGATGAAGATGTGTAGTGATCCTGCAGTATGGCTTAAACAGGCATCCAGTACAAGCAAAGGTACATGGCTACTGGTTTATCATGGAGTGTAAGTACATGCATTTTGGGATGAACAGATCACAAGCTAATCAATCTAATGGAGCTGAACTGCAAAAAAATGATGAGGCAATGGATCTGGGAGTTATTATGGACAGAATGTTGAAGTTTAGAGGACATATTGCAAAGGTGGCCAAAATAGTACAACAGATTACGTGGTAGTCAAAGAATAAACTGACAAGCAGTGATAAGGAAGTTCTTATTTCCCTTTATAAGGCCACATCTGACTACTGTCTGTGCAGATCTGGTTCCCTGGATTCCATGGAAGTGTTGGAAGGAATCCAGAGGCTAGTGACCATTGTGATAGGTCTATGGAATCCTTCCTATGAAAGCAGACTAAAGCTTATGGGTTTCAAAACAAGCTGATGGGTGAATAAGAGGAGCATGTTAGAAGCATATAAGTTATTAAAAGTGTTTTATAGGATTGAATTGAAGACTTTTTTTTTTCAGCACATGCAGGAAGGGATGGAATAAGTGGTCACCTCTTTGTAATGTATAAAAGCAAGAGTGTTAGGACTAGAATTTTTACTTGGAATGTAGTAAATGGGTGGAATGAGCAGAAGAAGTGGTTGTAAATGCTTTTTTGGTGAAAGAGTTTCAAAGAAAGGTGTAACAGGTATAGTGTAAACCAGTGTTTCTCAACCTGTGGTCTGTGACGATGGGACAGGTGATCCAAAGGGAGACTTAAATTAATTAAATAAATATATATTTTTAATTATCCAAACAAAACAAATCAAAATTGAATAAGTAAAAATTACTGAAATCAAATGGAGACAAAAAAACCAACAAATAGCATCAGAATGTTCAAAGGCAGAAGCAATAAAACTATATTGTTGTTCACTTCCATTGGGAAAAATGTATAGGCTTCTGTTTGGATAGAGCTTGTGCCCTTACAGGCAGGCATAGTGGGGCTGTTTCTATGGTCAAGGAAGTAGCTCCGGATATGAATTGGGTACGTTGTTTCATACATAGGGAAGCGTTAGCCTCCAAAGGAATGCCACCAGAATTCAAAACTGTGCTATAACAACTGTAAAGCCAGTTAATTTTATTAAAGCTCAACCATTAAATAACAGGTTATTTTCAGTACTCTGTGATGAAATGGGAAGTGAATATATACAACTTTTGCTTCATTCTGAAATTCACTGGCTTTCCAGGGGCAAAGTACTAACAAGGTTATTTCAATTAAGGCACGAAGTTTTATTATTTGTAAATGAACGTAATTCTGATTTTGCCTCACTCCTTGTTGACAAAGCATTGTTATCAACACTATCCTATCTTTCAGACATTTTTTCGAAATTAAATGAACTAAATCTCTCCCTTCAGGGAAATTCTTTAACTGTTCTTGATGCCCACGACAAAATAAAGGCATTCGAGAAAAAAATGGTTTTATGGATTAATTATGTAAAAGACAGACAATTTGCACCCTTTCCAACACTGGAATCCTTTTTAGTGGAAAATGAATTTTTGTTGATTCTGAGTTTCTGGAAAGGGTTTGTGACCACCTCAAAAATCTGAAACGGAATTTTGAAACATATATTCCGAATAACTTTTATAAGAAATTTCTGTGGGTTCGCGATCTATTTCAGGCTTGCAGTCATGAGAATAACCTTTCGTTATTGAAAAAAGAACAGTTATTTGAGCTTTCAAGTGACAGTGAACTTAAAATGCAATGGACTTAAAATCTGTGATCTTGGTTTGGCTCGATTTTGGATCTTGACTTCAGCGAGAAGTGAACTTTCCGAATTATCTGAAGAAGCATTATATATAAATAATGCAAAATATTTATATATAATGTAAAATATACATAATATTATACATAATATAAAAATTGTCATGCTGTTTTCTACAACCTATCTTTGTGAGAAAGGATTTTCATTGCTCCTTCAAATATAAACAAAATACAGAAATCATCTTAGTGTGTGTGAGCCGATCTTCGATGGAAGTTGACCAATACTGAGCCAGATATCCAGCAACTCTGCAAGGGCCGAGAAAGTCAACCATCTCATTAAAAGTAAGTAGTAACATAATTATATCATATTATTTATTTGTTTAATAAAAATTAAAACTTCGTTCAATGATGATACATGTTTAATCATTTACTTCCAAAATTGTTTCCAGATGTATTCAAAACATGCTTTTAGATTTATTATGTTACAAATGCCACAGTTTTTCTGAAATGTTGGCAATTCCTACATAGGTTTTTAAAAAAATTACAAAAAGTCAAAACGACGTATAGGGAAATAAATTAAAAACACTATGTTTATTTTTGGAGTAAAACTTTAATTCCAAAATTCTAAAATGTTATTTTTCTTGCTTTTCTGTTTGCAAAATCTCAATGACATTGTCGAAGTCTATTTCATCACTCAGTTGCTGTTTTATAGATAGTATGGCAAAATTTCTTAAACGCCAAAAAAGTGCTGCCCAGGTGGATGCTCCCCCCCCCCTCCAACTACGCCTCTGTAACTTAGTGGCCCGTAGAACTGTTTTAGGTATTTTACTGGTACTTGGGGTTAGAAAGGTTGAGAAACAGCGGTGTAAACAATGATCAGAGCAGGTATCTTACAGTGAGGCCTCAACTCCCTGGATATGCCTGAGAAATAATAATAATCATCTAATCTGCACTATAGCATTACTATAAAAGTTTAATGGGTTATCACAGCACAACACTTCAAAAACTATAACAAAAAAAAGTTAATTCTTCTAAGGGACCTTATCGCATATCAAACAACAGACAGAAATCCTACCACTTTTCAAATAAAATAAAGTTACTAAATTATTTTTTTTTTTTTAAATTTCATATGGGATTTTCCTCCCCATCCCTTAGGATGGGTTGAACCCTCCTAATGAAGGATCGAGTATGTATTTTACAACTGTAGATCTGTGTGTGTGTGTGCGTGTGTGTGTGTGTTCACAGGACTGGTTTGTCTGTTCTGGTGGACAAAAAACCCGAGTTTCCAGGTGGAAAAAACCTCCTACCTCCGTATGAGACCAGCTAACTCACCTTAAGTTGAAAGATACCAGATAAAGATTCCTCGTGTCTTGGATGGGAATCGAACCCAGGTCTTTCTGACCAAAGGGCTTTGTCTATACGACTGAGCTACAGAAGCTCATTATTATTATAAGTGACCTATAAATGAGCTAGGAACTCATCAAGGAAGCCATGTATCACTTGCCCCCTGTTATACCTTCTCTTGAATTCATTTACACTATTTGCACTCACCACCCCACTTCCAAAAGCAAGCCATTCCAACCATGCACCACTCTATGAGAGAAAAATCTAGCATTCACCCCTTTCTTCATTGCATTCACTCTTAACTTCCATGGATGCCTTCTTGCTTTTTATGCTATCTTCCATAAAATGAAAAATACTATCTACTGGTATCCTGTAGCCTTTCAGAAGTTGGTAGGTCTGTATCATATCAGTCCTCTTTCCTCCTATTTGCTAATCTCTGCAGTTCACAAAATCTCAATCTCTCTCTCTCTCTTTTCTCATAACTTGTATTCCTGTCCCAATATCATCTTTAACACTGTTGTTTGAACCATCTCTTCTACACAACAGCCAAGATGAGATTGAATTAAAACCATATAAAGAGGCAAAATCACTTCTTTATTCTTGAATGTCAGTGTTCATTTCAGCATTGTAATTATTCACAGTAATATATAGCTCCTGAACTTCAACTTCCTCAAGTAAGATCACTAGCCTGGTCAGGATTATATTAGAAGAATCTAACATAATCCTGAGACTGACATAATCTGCCACTAGATATCTCACTATGCCAAAGTTCATAACGTTACATATTCTAACAGTGAATTGACAGCCAATTTTCATGTTCCTACAATTTCATTCCAGCTTATTCAAATCATTCTACAAGTACTGCATGTCAGCTGAGCTGTATTCTTTATTGCCCTGCTTATATTAACATCATTAGCAAACAACAACATGTTTCCTGTCAAATTATTAAAAACATAGCAACATGGCCATCCAAAATAATAATACAAAAGTTATAACCCATGCCACCTGTGTAGTCATCACATGTTAAAAACTTAATCCACTTCAAATTGTTAACTGAGTTTACAATTATCCAACTAACCCAAATTGCAAAAAAATTCTCATTGACATCACCATTTGGTTTGGATTGATAATTCAGTCAAGCATATTTCATATGGCATAAGAAAACCTATCTCTAATACTGAAAGCATGGCTAGCTATGAAATCTCTGTACTCACTCTTCTCAGTATTATTTAAAGAAAAAAATACCAAACTCCACTCCTTTACAGCCTTTCATATGGCTGCATTCTGTTGACAACATTTCTTGTTTGGCCACACAGCCAGGATATATTAGATATATTTTTCTTAAACAATCTCTTCCCTAGAATAAATTTTACAAAAAAAACTGAAAACAAATATTACTGCTTATCATTTCTAGATATTTTAGTCACCAGAATTCCAGAGAGGTTTCTTTCACATTCTTTATACAGTTATACAGAAAACCTATGTAGAGTATTTAGATACCTAAATGATAATTCACACAAACATCCTGCACAAAAATAAGCATACTACGAGGCTAGTCTGAAAAGTTCTCAGCCTAACAATGAAAAAAAAAAAAAATAATAATGAATTTATAATTTCAAAATTATTTTCATTTTTCAACATAATCTCACTTAAGATTAATGCATTTATCCCAGTGATGCTCCAGTGCCACTGTCCTGTCCATGTAGTGGTTCTCAGTAAGATCTACAAAATACCCCTCTACAGCTGCAATCACCTCTTGATTCGAAGAAAATGCTGACCAGCAAGGAGGAGTTTTAGTTTTGGGAAGAGACAGAAGTCAGAGGGAGCCAAATCTGGGGAATAGGGTGGATGTTCCAACAACTCATAGTGCAGATCCCTTAATTTTCTCATTGCCAAAACAACTTTGTGGGAGTGCACTATCCTGATGAAAGATGATTTTTTTCTTCTGCAAACTGGGTCTTTTCTCATGAATTTTTTCGTCTAGTCTGGTTAAAAGATCGGAATAATATTCCCTGGTTATTGTTTTACCCTTTCCAAGATAATTAACAAAATGCCTTTAGCATCCCAAAACACCGATGGTATGACCTTTTCTGCTGATGGAACCGACTTTGTCTTCTTTGACACTGAACAACTGGCTTCTATCCACTGTTTTGACTGCTATTTGGATTCTGGTGTGTAATGGTGAATCCAAGTCTCATCCATAGTAATAAATTGATGCACAAAATCAGTTTCATTCTTGTTAAAAAGTTCCAAGCACTGTTCAGAGATTTTCATGCAAGTGCGTTTTTGATCTGCTGTGAGCAAACATGGCACCAATCTTGCACAAAGCTTTTTCATTTGCAATTCTTCATGCAAAATATATCCTACACGTTCTTTTGAAATGCCTATAGTCTCAGCAATTTCATGCACTTTGCCTCGCCAATCATCCAACACCATATCGTGCATTTGATCAATGATATCTGGTGTTGTTACACTTTTTGAATGTCCTTCAAGTGGATCATCAAGGCTGGTATGGTACGGCCACGTTTAAACGTCGCAGCCCATTTCTTAATTGTCGAAAATGAAGGAGAAGAGGGCCCATAAACTTTTATGAATTGTGAATGAATTTCTTTTGGCATTAAACCTTCTTTTACAAAGAATTTTATAACCACACGAAACTCAATTTTATCTGTTTCAAGGGATATACACAATAGTTTTGCTTCAGACAGCTGTCTAAAACAAACTACTTCATAGAATGACTTACAATTTCACATTCATGATTATGACAGATGTACCAACTTAGAAAAAAAAAAATCTTGCCAATAGTGTTGCTACCTATGGTCGAGGCTGAGAACTTTTCAGACCACCCTTGTAAAAACACTAATATGCAGAACTAAAGATATTTGAAAAATACATCTTAAATAGTTCTAATAATTGATGCAATCCTGTAAAAATAAAGAGTATTAATCCCTATCCTAATAACATGAAACATAGACTAGTCTAAGATTTCTTATTTATGAGGCTTCTGAATATCAAAAAAAAAAAAAAACAAATACTAAGCACAAATTGCCTATAAATCAAATTAGTATCATTTATTCACCCTCCTAATAATGAAATCTGCCTATCGCTGTCAGGTAATTTCAAGCACAATCATCAGGAGGCCGAAGCAGCATATCTGGTTTTGATGAAAGTGAGTTACTAGTTTGTCATTCAATCATTCAGACAGAAAAATTTTAAGATGTTTCCTCTTAATTAATTATGGTAGCCATTTTTATTCAGCAGATACAGATAATTTTCACAGCTTATTTTAGCATGTCCAATTTCTGATTTTTTACTGTCATTTTAAATGCTCAAGTATTATCAGAGTTAAAGATCAGTACTATCAACATAAGAAGCCTGAATGGCAAAGAAATGGAGCTAGCTGAGGAATTAGATAAGTACGAGATCGACATAATAGGGGTGACTGAAACAAAAAAGACAAAAACTGGTGAGATCTTTCTGAGCAATAAATACAAAATGTTATATTCAGGCA
Source organism: Typopeltis vanoorti (assembly GCF_054136105.1). Classification (NCBI taxonomy): domain Eukaryota; kingdom Metazoa; phylum Arthropoda; class Arachnida; order Uropygi; family Thelyphonidae; genus Typopeltis; species Typopeltis vanoorti. The sequence goes on along the minus strand of NC_143552.1, from coordinate 65,751,999 downwards.
ATGACAATCAGGGAAAGGAAGGAGTAGCCATAGTATTCAACACAAAATACGAGGTTAATCTTCTTGAATGGCAGGCAGTCTCAAGTAGAGTGATGTGGGCAAATATGAGAATGGGGAACTGGACAATGAGACTAATTTGTGCCTATGGCCACAGAAGGTTTTAAGGTAGAAGTGCAGGAATTTTTTGATGCTTTTGAAAAAGCAACTTACACAATGAAAAAGGAAAAGTTGGTCCTAGTTGGGGATCTAAACAGCAGAGTAGGAAATGAATGTCAGACAAACAAAAATATATTGGGAAAATTTGGAGAAAAGAGCAAAGCTAATAATAATGACAAATATTTGTTGGATTTCTGCTCAGGACATGGACTGGTTATTACTTACACCATGTTCCAACATAAAAATGTGCACAAATTCACATGGAAAGAAGAGGCAAGGAATAAGAAAAGTCTCATTGACTAAGTTATTGTTGATAGTGATTTTCTCCCTGGTGCAGGACAATGGAGTGTACAGAGGATTTGAAATTGGAAGTGATCACTATTTAGTCTTGAGCAGGATAAAACTGAGTTTCATATTGGAAAGAATAACATGTAAGAAAGTTTTAAAGCGAATAAAAGTTGAGCAGCTCTCAGATGTGAACTGTAGACTAAAATACACAAAGATTATTGAAGAAAAAATGAAAGAGTTTGAGAAAACAGGAATGAAACCTTGGAGATTCAGTGGCAAACTCTGAAGAAAACATTGATTGATTCTGCCAGAGAGGCATGTGGTGAGGTTGTCCGCAAGGATAAAAAAATCAGAACTCCCTGGTGGATACAGAAAGTTAAAGAGGCAGTGAAGGAAAAGAAGAAAGCATATCAAAAGTTCCTGTCAAATAATTCAGCTTGTGCTCTTAGGGAATACAGAAACAAATGCAAGAATGCTAAACAGTGCGTAAAACTAGCTAAACAAAAGTCATGGGAGGACTTTGGCAAGAATATAGAAAATAAATATCAAGAAGGTGGCAAAATATTCTGGAGGTTGTTGAAGAAGCTTAGGAATGGAGGAAAGAGTGCTGTAAAAGGAGTTAGAGATGATAAAGGTGACATGAAAATGGGAGAAAAAGATATCTTTGGAAGTATGGAGTAATTACTTTGAAAGATTGCTAAATGAAACAAGCAGTGATGACTGCACAGTAGTAAAAAACACTGACTAGGAATGCAGTCAGGAATACATATCCATACTTGAAGTACAAAAAGTCATAAAAAGCTTGAAATGTGGAAAGTCAGCAGGAGTAGATGATATTCGACCAGAAATGCTGAAGTATGGTGGTATAAGAGTCTTACAGTGGCTGCACTGCATAGCTCAGAAAGCCTGGACAGAGGGACAAATTCCCGATGATTGGAGTAGAGCTCTCATAGTACCCATATATAAAAAGGGAAATAAAACTGAATGTGAGAATTACAGAGGTATTTCCCTATGTTCCTGGTAAGATATATGCAAGTATACTTGAGAAACGGTTGAGAAGAATTGTGGAAGAAAAGCTTGGTGAAGAACAAGGTGGATTCCGGCCAAATAGAGGCTGTCAGGATCAGATCTTCACTTTAAGACAAATAATTGAGAAAGCATGGGAATATAACAAACATCTGTATTTAAGTTTTGTCGATTTGGAAAAGGCATATGACAAGGTGTCAAGAGAGAAGCTATTCAATATGCTACAGTTATATGGCATCAATGGGGCATTATATCAAGCAATACTTAGTCTTTATTTGAGTTGTAAGTCAGCAGTTAGAATTGAAGGAAGTACAGAAAGATGGTTTAATGTTAAATCTGGTGTGAGACAAGGATGTACATTATCCCCTCTGTTATTCATTATCTATATGGACCACATTATGAAAGAAAGTGGTATTAAACCTGATATCAAAATTGGAGATGTGAATGTCTTTATGCAGATGATGTTATACTTATCAATAAATCCGCTACAAGTTTGCAAGATTCTCTGACTAAATTGAATAACTGTTGTAATAGATATGGTATGAAGGTCAGCAATAAAAAGACAAAGACAAAGAAAATAGGTAGAATCACTGAAAATGTCAACTGTGTTGTGAATGGAGAACCTGTGGAACAAGTAAAACATTTCAGCTGCTTAGGCACGATTTTTACTGAAGATGGTAAATTAAATATAAAAATAGACAACAGAATCAGCAAAGCTGGTATAGTGGGAAGTCAATTGAATAAATTCATATGGAATAAGAGAGCAATTAGTCGGAACACTAAATTAGCTGTATACAAGACAGTGTTCAAACCAGTTTTAACTTATGGATCTGAGAGCTGGGTCAGAAGTAAAACACTTGACCAAACACTAGAGACCACAGATATGAGAGTCCTCAGAAAGATTAAAGGTGTGAACAGATGGTAATATCATATTAAAAACGAGGATATTAGAAAAGAACTTGACATTGTTGGCATCCAGGAATGCGTTAGCAGAGCTAATCTGAGGTGGTATGGTCACTTAAACAGAATGGGCGAGGAAAGATTAGCAAAACAAGTATTCTCTGCCAGGTTGGCAGGAAAACGACCCAGAGGAAGACCAAGATATAGGTGGATTGATACGGTACAATGTGCCTTAGACGATAGAATAAGATCTGATAATGATAATATTGGAGTCTTGACAAGTAATAGACTGATTTGGAGGAAAATTGTAGATAGGAAGTTAGTAATGGTGTAAATTTTTCATGTAGTACTATCATATCCTGTACACCCCTTGAGGGTACATGGCAGGAATTTGATGATGATGATGATGAAATATATACTTTTTTGACTTCTTATTTGCATTCTAACTTTTTTCAAGACGGTACGTAGAATCTAACCTGTAGATCCTAGTTTGGATATACAAGTCTGATTTTTTGTGTTTTATGTATAATGTAGTGGAATAATCAAGTCCAAAATCACCTTAATTAAAGTTTTCTTCTTTGGGGAGGGAAAAAAAAAGGTCTCAATGTCTGCAAAAATTAAAAATTGCTAACACTGAAACTCAAAAAAGTTATGTGTAGGAACAAATAAGTTTGAATTTTTTTATGAAATATATGCATAATTGGTGTCCTATTCTGTTATTTTTATCCCTTCAGCGCTTAGATGGCCTTTTGAAAATGAAGAAACAACCTGCAATTCTTGGTGTCTGGCTAACTGTTGAGCAAGTTTATAAGTGGGATTGTCTATGCTATCAACTATAGAGTGTATGGAAATATCAGATTTGTGGATTTTAGATGCCCTATAAATAAAAAGGAATGTATTAGGAAAATTTAGAGAAAAGAGCAAAGCTAATAATCACAAGTGCCTGCTGGATTTCTGTTCAGGACAGATTAGTTATTACTAACACCATGTTCCAACATAAAAATGCACTCAAATTCACATGAAGAGAAAATGCAAGAAATAAGAAAAGTCTAATTGACTATGATATAGTTCACAGCAATAGTTCAGGACAAAATAGCATAAGGAGGATTTGAAATAGGAACTGATCATTATTTAGTTTTGGGCAGAATAAAATTGATTTCATACTGAAAAGAAGAGTGTGTAAGAACATTTTGAAACAAATCAAAGTTGAGCAGCTATCAGAAGTGAACTGTAGACTCATATACACAGACATCATTCAAGAAAAAATGAAAGAGTTTGAAAATAAGAACCAAACATTGGAAATTCAGTGGCAAACCTTGAAGAAAACATTGATTCGGCCAGAGAAGCATGTAGAGAGGTTGTCTGTAAGAACAGAAAAATCAGAATTCCATGACAAACATAAGTTTAACTTACTTTGGTAAGTTAAAGAGGCAATGAAGGAAAGGAAGAAAGCACATCAAAAGTTCCTGGCTAGTAAGTCAGGAACTTTCTATGTTCTTACTTTGGTAAGAACAAAGAAAATAAATATCAGGAAGGTGGCAAAATATTCTGGAGGCTATTGAAAAGCTTAAAAATAGAGGAAAAAATACTGTAAAAGGAATCAGAGATGATAAAGGTGACATGAAAGCTGAAGATAAAGATATTCTAGATGTATGGAATAATTACTTTGAAAGACTGCTAAATGAAACAAGTAGAGTCAGCACGTTGGTAGAAAGCTCCCAACAGGAATGCAGTCAGGAGTAAATATCCATAATTAAATTAGAAAAAAGTCATTGCAAACTTTAAATGTAGTAAGGCAGCTGGAGTAGATGAAATTCGCCCAGAAATGCTCATATATGGAAGTATAAAAGTTTTCCAGTGGCTGCACTACATAATTCAGAAGACCTAGTCAGAGAAAAGAATTCTGGATGATTGGAGCAGAGATCTCCTAGTTCCCATCTGTAAAAATGGAAATAAAACTGAATGTGAGAATTACAGTAGTATTTCACTGCTGAGTGTTCCTGGTAAGATTAATCAAGTATATTTAAGAAAAGGCTAAGAAAAATTGTGGAAGGGAAGTTTGGTGAAAGAACAAGTTGTCTTCAGTCACTGATGACATAGTTTTTTAAACTTTAAAAAATCATTTTCTTTTAATGTCTAAATTGACAAAATATTGAATTTAAGTGAAGTCAACTTGAATATAAACACAACTTCACACTAAGACAGCTAAACATGAAATCGAACAAAACGGGATGAGGAGTTCAGAGGAAAGGATGGTATATAACAAGTTGAATCCTAACTCAACCTGCAACAACAAGAGTCCAATTAATCACAGACACGCTTATAATCAAACTTGCTTGTATTGCTACAAGTTCTAATACTCCACAATTCTAACAAATTTGGACATGAGAATTCTAATGTTTTATACACATCCTCCTCTTTCTTGGACTAAATTATTACCATATTATTTTTATCAAATTGCCATTCTCTTTTGAAAATGAAATGGGATGGACTGTTATAAAAAAAATAAAAAATAAATAAATAAAAAATTATACTTCTGTTTTTCTTTTCATGCACTCAGTAATTTTTTTTTATTCTCCCATTTGCTATTGTCATATGGCACACCATTCATAAGACCCCAAAAACTGGCTTGATAGGCAGATGTAATAAATATGGAGAAATATGCAACAAAAAAAATTTGGGAGCTTTCTTCATTTTCAAAAGGCAGTTTAAGTGGAAGGGATGACAATAGCAGACTGAGACAAATTAGGCTTCAAAATCAGCTACTTCTCATTTTTTACAAACTTGAGGGCAAGATTTTTTAATAGAAGAAATACTCAATGAAATGATTTTCCACATTCTTGATATTTATCTTTTATACTCTTGCCAAAGTCTTTGCATGACTTCTATTTAGCTACTTTTATAGCTTATATACATAGCTTAGCTCCCATATATTTTTTTCTGTATTCTTTTAGAGCATCTGCCGACTATTTGCCAACACCTTTCAGTATGCTTTTGTCTTTAGAAGGACTGCTTCTTTAACTTCTTGTATCCACTATAGTCTTATTTTTCTATCCTTGCAGACCTCACTAAGATGAATTAATCAATGTTTTCTTCAGAGTGTGACACCGAGACGCAAAGGTTTGGTTCTTGTTTTCAAACTGTTTCATTTTTTTACCTGAATAATGTTTGTATAGATGGACTAACAGTTTATCTGTAAAAGCTGCTCAACTTTAATTATTTTAAAAACTTTCTTACATATTACTTTTTCAATGTGATATTCATTTTTATTCTAGTAAAAGTAAGTGATGATCACTTCTACTTTCAAATCCTCTGTATACACTTGTATCCTGAGTCAACAGGAAGATATCATAATCAACAATAATATAATCAATGAGGCTATTCTTCATATGGACTTGTGTACATCATTATAGCAATGACCAGTCCATATGCAGAGCAGAAATCCAGCGGTTACCATTATTATTAGCTTTGCTTTTTTCTCCAAATTTTGGGATAATTTGGAGAACATTCAAAGTTATACAGCCTCAATTTAATTTTCAATTTGATGATTTCACATGGAATGGCCCCTCTTACCTTTTTCATTCTCTCATATTCCGGTGATATCTGTCCTGCAGCCTCTAATTTAGCCCATACTGAAAAAGTTTGTAAGAAAAGTGACAAATCTTGGTCATTACATTACTGTACAATTTCACTCACTTCAGTTCTTTCTAAAGTAATGAAGAAAATTCCATAAAATTTTTAAATGAATGAAGAAAAGCCTTTAACACTTAGCTTCTACACTGCCTTGAATCCTCTTAACTAATATGTAATCAAGTATGGATTTCCCCACTGCTGATCAACAGGATCTTCTTGTTCATGTTACTATTCTTAACATACACTAGAAAAAAAGTTTGGTGAAATGGATGCTTGTGATATCTCTAAGACATTTTATCAGATTTGGCAGAAAGGCCTATTAAGTAAAATTCTGTCAGATGGTCTGTCTTTTGACTTGTGAAAGTGAGATGTCAGCTTTCTCTCTGGATGCATATTATATTTGATGATGGATAGATCATTATCCTAAAACTTTGCAATTAATTCTGCTGTTTCAAAAGGATCTATTCTTTCACCTACTCTCTTCCTTCATATATACACAGTGTGCCTGCTAAATAATGAGACAACAATTATTATAACAAAGAACTATATTTGGAAATTGTCAATTACACAGATTCAAAATAATCTCCCTCCAACTACTCCACACAATATTTACACATTTACTGTCATACTGGTGTTCAAAGGCATGGTGCATGGTGGTTCCCCTGAACGGGAAACTGCTTCAGTGTTCTGGTCACACCACACTGGATTGTCCTCAATGTAGCTGCAACACTCTGCTTTCAAGGCACATTTCATCTTTGATAAGAGGAAAAACTGTGCAGGAGCCAAATATGGCAAATTGGGAGGTGGGGTGAGGGATTGTTAGATCACACAGGTCGACTTTGAAGCCAAAAACTGCTTCATAGACAGTGCACAGTTGCAGGCATGTTGTTGCACAACAGAAACCAATCGTTGTTGTTGTGGAACAGTTCTTTCCTGACATGTTGAATGCAGGCATACAGATGCTGCATTACTCCTAAATAATACTGACTGTTCACTGTGGTGCCCTCAGGGACAAATTTGCATTGGGTAATTCCAGCAGTGTGGAATTATCAAAAAAACAATGACCATTGTTTTGACATATTGGTCGATTGGTAGAGCCTCTGCTACTAATGGCTCACACAAAAAGTTAAGAAAGTTTGAGCACAGTTAGTAGTTGGAAGGGGTATTCGTTCAATGCTGTTGGCACACTCTCCCTCGATGAGTCTTTGGACTTCCTGGAGGTGTCACATAATAATAATAATATGATTTTTGCAACCTAACTTTCTTCTGCCGGGGAAGATGTTCCCCGCTATTCCATGCTCTAGTGTTTCCTTTCTGGATCAAACTGAAAACACCAACTTTCATCACCAGTTCTTTGCAACACATCATAATCTTGGTCAACTGCATGGATGAAATTTTGACAACATGAACCCGGTGCTCTCTCTTTTTGTGTGTTAACATGTGTGGCATAAACCTCAAACATATTTTCCTCTTGTGCAAATAGTCTATTTGCACAATAGTCTAGTGGTTATTCACCTGCCATGGGAAACAAATTCCCTGTTTTTACCACATTTTCATTTGCCTGTGCAGAAACTGGCTGTCCACAGTGTGGTTCATCCTCCAGGGACTCCCTCCTTTCTTTAAATGTTGAAAACCAGATGAACACCTGTGCACAACTTAAGAGAGTCATCGCCATAAACTTTTTTGTCTCTGTACACTTCTGCAGCAGTTTATCCTAATTTACAGTAAAATTTTATCACAGCTCTTTACTCCATGTTGCAATTTCTGACATGCTCCACTCACATACTCCTACTCCACCAGTTGTTAAACAAAAACTGCTGTGTCACCCAACTTGAAAGTTCTGCCTGCCAACATTTTACAGGACAGTCCTTTTATTCAAATGACTGTCCTGTAAAAAATCAATCTCATTACTTAATGGGCACACAGTGTATATTGATGACCTTTTCCAGCTGACTGCAAATCCACTAACTTCCAGAATATCAAGTTCTACAATTTTAAATGCTGATCTCCAAACCATTCCTCAACAGAATTATAACAAACAACATTAATTTCAATGCAGTAAAACTCAATTCTGTTTTAGTTCTCAAAATCCTTTTCTTCCATCTTACTTGTGACAGCACCCAAATCTCTAGATAAGATGAGATTTCTGTTCTTTGGATACTCTGCTCTCAACCCCTTCTTTGCACTTCGAACACTTAATACTTTTAACACTTCTTGTGTTAACAGTTCGTGATCTCCCCGAATGCCCTCTGTATTGTGACAGAACACTCCCAGTATGTTGGAACCTCTCAATTAAGGCAATGATGACAGTATTGCTTGGGGCACACTTACGGAAATGACAAACAAATTGCTCACAAACATGTCATAGGCTTGGACCATTTGCTCTCCAACTCCGTATGAATGAAAATAATGCTCAACAATAAACGTCTCTAAAAGTTTTTTTTTTTTTCACTTGGTTATACTATAAATTAAAGATACCAAGAAATTACATTCTCAGTTTCATCCTTTATCTAAGTGTAGGCAGACAAAGTTTGCGTGTGAAGTCACTTCACGATTGAGTTACTTGTATATAGAGACCAATGACTTCACATCAATTGCCTTAGCGTCACAATAAATGTCTTTTCTTCCAACATCAACACCATTGCTACAACTAAATGTAATGGCATAGACTCTAAATGTGCTCTTCTATTAATGTGCATGCAGTCAAATGGCATATCTCATACTTCCTATACTGAAGGGAGGTGTCCAAGTTCAGTACTTCCCCACCCCTATACCGTACTACTACTTCAACTGATCCAAGCCAAATCCAACTTCATAAAGACCAATAACAGAAAACTTGCCTTCTGGTCTCTTGCAAAGGCCATTGTACATAAATTCCACTCACCTATGCTTCCACCTCTCTCTCACCAGATGACACCACTGTTACAGCAGCCAAAGTAAAGCTGACCATTCCATATCATTCTTTTCCATCAATTCCTGCATAGACATGCTAGTAATTAGTACTGTATGCCTCCAGTAGTTTTTCAGCAAAAAAAAAAATAATATATATATATATATAAGAAGAATACTAAATAACTTTAACACAAAAGTTAATTTATTTCACAGTATTAATTCATAGCACAGAATAATACAAAAAATAATATTTATTTAACTTATGCAATCTTTCACTGGTACTATAACCAGCACCTTCACAGAGCACAAAAACAATTTGTCACAGTACACAAACACAATTTTGTTAATAGTGGGACAAGTTTATAAACCTGTAATGGACAGTACAAGGGACTAAAGTCCTAATTGGTGCCATCTATTGTTGGATAAAGAGAGAGAAAAAAACAAGTATTGATATGATCTTAAAAGAATTTTCTCCCAGATTTTTGGTAAATTAATACAGCCATACTTGTTGAGGCTTGGAGGATGCTTTAAAGCTGCTTCTGATTCTGAAAACAGTCTCTTTCTCAGACTTATGACTTCTGTGTAGCACTTTTGTTTTCTTCCATTTGATCCTGTGCGAAGGAGTATCCCAAGGTATGGTCTGACAGTCCCTACTTTCCACAACGATAGTACCAAATGCATTTTTTATGTTCTTCAAGATGGATGTCAACAATTCTTCCTTAGTAAGCCAGATCCAAAATACAGGTACTTCATACACTCCTGAATGTGAAAAAGGAGAGAGTTTATCCTTAAGTGAATGGATGAGAGTTGCCAATTTGATATATGGTTTAAATGTGATGCAGAGTTGATATAAGTACTCTAGATTTTTTTTTTTTTTTTTTTTTTGAAGGGACTTGAATGTATGGAGTGGTAGCATTTTTGCTGTAGTATTGCATATTAGGAAATGAAGGGGATTTCTGTGAAGCATTTAGTATTTGAGAAATAATGGCACTGAAATCTTACAGTATTAAAAGATAGTCATTAGTCATTTGAGTTTATCTTTTATTTTTTGTAAATCGAAACAATTACTATCTTCTTATGCAGTACAGGCATCGATAATAATCAGTAAACTATGGCTAATTTGTAATCTTAGTTCTAAAATTATTTTGCTACAGTATTTCTAATGTGCAATATTTCTCTTCATTGATTTACGAATAAGAATCCTTACTAAAAATAAAGAGCCAAAGGCTTCAATTTGGTGATGCAAAATAACAAAAATTAAGTGATTAAATCCAACATTATTTCAGAGCCAAATACAGAAACTATATTTGGTGTGATTTTTCGTGATTTTTACTTAATTTAATTTATTTGTTAATTTTTGTAATTTTGCATCGCCGAATTGAAGCCTTTGGCTCTTTATTTTTAGTAAATACTTTTAAGTACCGACTGGGAATTCGCGTATGGAAAATATACTTCTCTGATGCTTCAAGTCCCATAGTACTGGGAGTTTTTGCTCTCTTAGGTTTCTGCCTAATCCCTGATGAAAATCAATGAGTTTGAAACAGCTGTTGGGTCAGTGAAACCTTATTAAAATGAACCAATAGGAGAAGAACATATGGATGCTAGCATTTATCTCTCCTATAAGGTTCAGCTGGGGCGACTCATAGTATGGTGGTGAGTATATTCCTGTAAGCCTATCTGGTCAATTTTCACATGAAACTTTTATAGTTTCATGAAACTTTGTAGTTTCTGTATTCAGCTCTGAAATAATGTTGGATTTAATATCCACTTAATTTTTGTAAGAACCCTTACTCCTGCTTTTGCACTTTCTTTATTTTTAACACCACTGTAGATATAGATGTAATTATCTGTTTCATTGAAACCTTTTTGGTTTATATGTGAAGGTTTCTGTGGTTTAGCAGTTCATAAGAAAGATTCCAGTAATTGGACCACATGTTTATTACGCTAAATGAAAATAAAAAACAAACCCAACAAGTTTCATAAGTCGTTTAACTTACATCTTCAGGGATCAAAGGTAACTAAAAGTTTAAACACAAGAGATGAGAAATTACTCAAAATAATTCATTATATACAGTTGTGGCCATCTAACTGTTATTAAATTGAATATCCGAATGTAGATGTTAATGTGCAATGTTAAGCTTGAACAATGCTGGATGCTGCCACGTTCTGTTGTTCACGTTCACATTGTCCGAGGTCTGACTTGGGTATATTTTTTTATCTATGACCAAACTTGGTGTAGAATTAGGCCCTGGTTTTCGTTACAGGTTTCAAAATCAAGAATGTTACAGACAAAATGGCCAAATTACTAAACAAACATGACATCAAAGTGGCTTTTCTACCACCGGAAAAAATTTCAAGATTTCTACATCCCCCAAAAACCTCCACACCAACTTTTAAAAAAACCAGGTGTATATAAAATTCATTGTTCCTGTGGCATCTGCTATGTAGGCCAGACAGAAAGATCGGGGGAAATTCGTATGAACGAACACCAAAAAGACATACAAAAAAGAAGAGAACACAAATCAGGCCTCAACGTCCACCGGCCATAATGTACATAATGACTTCCAACGCAGTGCAACAAAAACCAGGGTCTAATTCTACACCAAGTTTGGTCAGCATTGATAAAAAATATACCCAAGTCAGACCTCGGCAATGTGAACGTGAACAACAGAACGTGGCAGCATCCAGCATCGTTCAAACTTAGCATTGCACTGAATCTACGTTCGGATATTCAATTTAATAACAGTTAGACGGCCACAACTGCATATGATGAATTATTTTGAGTAATTTCTCATTTCTTGTGTTTAAACTTTTAGTTACCTTTGACCCCTGAAGATGTAAGTCAAACGACTTACGAAACTTGTCGGGTTTGTTTTTTGTTTTCATTTAGCTTAATAAACATGTGGTCCAATTACCGGAATCTTTCTTATGAACCTTTTTAATTTTTCTTGGTTTCTCTTACTAATACTAATTTCATATTTCTTTCTGTCCAAATTTTGTCTAGTTCTAGGTATTTGTGATGAATACTTCTAACAATCCAGAATCCTTACTTATTTTCATGCATTTACTACAAAGTGACGAGTTGATTTCTTCTATTCTGAGACCTTGGATTAAAAGAAATTCACCTGGGTTAGTTGCTGGTCATCATTAGTCACACTGAGTGGTGGGGCTTCTGCATATTTTTCTAATTTTTACTTGTGTTAAACTGTGAATGAAATTGTTTTGTATATATTTTTTTTTTCATTCACATTTAACATAATATACCACATACCAAGCAAGACTTGTGTAAATATTATTTAATGTAAACAACTTATTTTACAATTTAATATTCATATAACTACCATAATTTTGTCTAATATTTAATTATTTAATCAAAGATATATGTATTAATAATGAAAAGACTGTATTAAATATTATTAAGCTATTTTAATTATTATTATGTCAATATTATAAGAACTTGTATTTGATAATTTAACTGTGCATTAATTGAAATGTAAATATTCTTTATTTATTCCTATTTGTAGAAGTTTAGCGTTATGCAATACCTTAATTTTATTATGTTTTGTTTTGTTGTCATGGAGACGTATGTAAGTGAGTGAGCACGTTTTGGAACACCACGTGAGGAGAAGGTTTATTGAAAAGAGTTTTAGAAAGAAATCACGAGAATAATTTAGGCGGGAAGAACAGATATATAAGCGATGAACGATGAAATTATTACTTAATTAAGGGGAGATTAGAGGAATTAAGAGAGAGAAAAAGGAGAGGATTTTCATTAGGTTGGAATCGGAGCTTTCGGCATTCGGGAATCACAGTGTGATAATAGCGAGTCGGCAAGTCACTCAAGCAGCTAATAAAGTCTACTAGTCGAGAGGCAGTTAGCTAATAAACTGTAGAATAACAATTATAGCTACGGAAGACAGCTGAGTGACTACTAAATAGACTAGTGATATTTGAGTTGAGATTCAATTTCAGGGCTGACCTTTCAAGGACATACAGAACCTTGAAGCAAAGCACAGTTATTAGAGAATAGTAGAGGCTGTAAAGTTGAAGTTACCGTTAGCTGTGCTTAGAAATATATTGCCTAAAGAATTAAATGAATGCAGGAAGAATGAACAGCTGTGCATATGAAAACCTCAAGTTAAGGAATTATTGTGTATTGCCTTAATTCATAAGAGATCAGTAGTATTTCATGCAAGAACGTTTGTTTATGCGTACAGTGACCGACGATTAATTCAGTTATTGCTTAGAAGAATTATTTTAATGAGTGCCGTATGCTGCTTGAGTGTTTACAGTTATAAAAAGTGTTTACGTATAACTAGGTGAAGAAAAAGATTATCGGTAAGATTATTCCAACCGTTAATGTTCGTTCCTATACAGAGAAGTGTGAGAGTTTCATCCTAGAATTTCCTTATACTAACAGTAACTATTGCGGAAATTAGCTAAAGTGTAAATTTATAAGTGTTTGCTTGTGAAGAGGTATTACTGCAATTTTTATTGTATTTAAAATTTAAAGAACTACGAGATATTGATGTGAATGATCATTACGGAACTTTATTAAATAGCTAAAAGGAACTGTGAGACGACTGTATTACAGATAACAGAATTACCATTGTCTGAGTTTGCATGACTTTATTATCAGAAAGGCTGAAGTGTTTATAACTTGTTTAGTATTTTGATCTTAAGTGTATAATTTGTGATTATAAAATTAAATGTTTGTTTTTGTTAATCAAAAGTTGTATTTTGCCTGAATCTCTTTTACTGCACCATTCATAAAATATTCGTACCAAAGCGGGTGAATTAAGTTAGTTAAATATACTCGGCCAGTATATGTATTAAGGAGAAATAGTTGAGAGTTGATTTATCTTCAATTCTTGAACTAATTCAGATATAGAGTGGCGCAGTCTATAAATATAAATTTTCTCTATATTTGTATTAGAAATCAACTAGCAATTATTTTTTAGGTTAAGAACATCGTAATAACTAAATGTCGGATCCAAAGTATAGATTGAGACGAAGTAGGATCCAACACTTGCATGTTAGGCTAAATTGCCTATCACTACCAAGTAATAACCTGACTTCTTTGAAACTTTGAAACCTAATTAATGCTCTTATACAACAGTTAATCCAATCGGCATGAGATATTATAGCTGTCTATTGTATGTGTGTGTGTGTTGTTCTTGCCAAGTTGTGGACTGAAAAAAACCAGAGCTTCCAGGAAAGAAAAATCCTGCAGCCTCTATGAGACCTGCTACCTCACCTTCAACTGAAAAGCCCTAACAAAGATTTGTATCATCCTAGATGATATTCGAATCTAAGTTTTTCCAACCAAAAGGTATCGTTAAGGATTAAGTGCTGGGAGAAACTCATGTCAGAAGTTTAATGGAGTGAAGCAGCAATAGGAAAGGATTAAAAATAGTATTTAATTCTTGCAATATTTTGCCTGTTATAGAGACATCATCAAGGAGTACAATATAAGACTTGTTGCATAAAACTTCTCAAAATATGGAAAACACTAATACTTTGAGATCACTGTTTACACCTTGGGCCACTGACAGGTGTTCATAGAGGACACTCCACCTAGTTATGACCCTAGTCTTTCGTCCACATTTCACTTAGTTTTGTGCTGCCTTTGTTTGTCATGTTAAGTCTCATATTGTACTCTTTGATGATGTCTCTGTAACTGAGACGAAATACTGGAAGAATTAAATACTATTTTTAATCCTTTCCCAGTGCTGTTTCACCCCATTAAACTTCTAACATGGGCATTGTCAAGACTGAGCTAGGAAGGCTCCACCTTAAGGACTGTCACTTTAAGGCCAAAAAGACTTGCCTTTGGTATGGACCGCCACTATACCTTTCAAGTATTTTTGTCAGTAACCTATTCTGTCTCTCATTAAACTCATAAATTCTACTTTCATTAAATATTTTATTTCCAATGTAAATGAATTTTTCTCTTAATTATTTACAGTTGCACTTCTTTTATAGACATGACTACAGGAATTATTCATTTGAACTTGGAATTTTCCTCCAAACCCATGAACATTAATCAGTAAGCAATCAATCAACATCAATTGTCAGTTAAACTTCAGACTTGGCATACTAACTATTCAATCTTGTCAAATGTCCCCTATCATTGGCTATGTAATGGATCCCTCAAACAGTATTTCAAAAAACTATAATCTAATGTGTTAACAAAAAAATAAATAAATGAAAAGGGAAAAAAAAAGTCAACATGTGTTATACATCAAATTCCAAATCCTTGAAGTAGGATTGTCATAAACAAAAATTTAAAAAACACACATATAATGCAATTTACAATACATAAAAAATGAAATCAAATTAAGATAAAAAATAAAAATAAGATAAAAATCCTCTATCACGTAACTCATAAATTAAAAAACATAATATATGCATAAAAAAAATATAAACACAGTAAGCACCCCATGTAAAAATTGAGTTACCTTTATTGAAAAAGTGAGCAATTAACTAAAGTTGCATTAAGAAGTAACTATACCATGCAGTGATTGCTACCTAACTGTTTCTCACTGATTTAACTGTGGGCATTTAACTGTTCACACCTACAAGAGCCTGTAGAGCCTCGTAGTAATAACTATGATGATAAATCAGCAGAAGGGAAAGCCTTATAGGCTTGAATGACATCACTGGCCAGAGGGTCTTAATAACAGGTGGTAGCTGTTTTTTTTTAATGAAAGATAGTTCAGCATAATCAACTGCAGAACTCACGCAATATTCACACATGTATTCTATTAATTCACAAATATTATTCTGGTTTATGCATGCCAGCTAGAGATTGTACTACTCTTTAGTAATGATAAAAATGGAAGTCAGATAACAAATGATTTTGGACAAGTTAAAGATAAGGAGTAGCATCTACTCCTTTTAAGGAATAAAAATATGTACTCCATGAACAAAAAGCTACAAGAAACAGGAAATGAGGAAACCAGTTGGAGCAGATGATGTATGACCTGAAATGCCACAATAGTATGGCATAAAAGTTTTGCAGTAAGTACACTGCATAACTCAAAAGGCCTGGCCAAGTCAAATCCCAAGATGACTAGAGAAAAGCTCTCATTGCACTAATTTTAGAGAAAATAAAATAAAACTGAATGTAATGTAAGAAATACAGATTAATTTCTTTAGGGAGCATTTCAGAAAAAAATTTAAGATAGTATACCTGAATAAAAGCTAAGAAAAACTGTGAAAAAGAATAAGAAGAAGAACAAATTAGATTCATTCAGGTCAAACAGAGGTTGTCAGGATCATATTTTTACTTTAACAGAAATAAGTGAGAAATTAGAGCAACATAACAAAGATTTGTATTTAAGTTTTGTAGATCTGGAAAAGACATGTGATAAGGTGATCTTGGAAATGCTATGACTGTGAAACTGAATATTGTACAGAACAATACATACTTTATACATAAGAAATAAGAAGTCAGAATGGACAGGAAGAAGGTATAAAATCAGATGGTAAGGTAGGGTTGTGCTATCACAGTTATTTAATCATCTATATGAATGACATTATAAAAAAAAAAACAGCCTTAAACTTGATATTCAAACAGCATATATTAATCTTAGTTCTTTACTCTATGTTAATGGTATTTAAACACATACAGCAGATGAAGAGTATCCCAAGTATCCTCAATGAATCTAAATAATGAATTACATATCTGTACTATTCAGGCACTAATTTTGAAATATGAATTAGAGAGCTGGGTTAGATATAAAACAGTTGTTCAAACATTGGAGACCATAAATATGAAAGTTTCAGGAGTAGAATAAACAGATGGCATCAATGGCAGAACCATATTAAAATGAAGATAATAGAAAAGAATCCAATATTATTACTATAGAAGACTGTGTAAACAGAGGTTATCTGATTATGCTATGATCACTAACACAGAACAGGAGATGAAAGATTAGAAAAACAATGTATGAAACAAAAAAGGAAGGAAGGAGAAAGACATAGAGGAAGACTAAGAAATAAGTAGCTTGATACAGTTAGGAATGCTTTAGAAGATAGAAATGATAGAAATAATCAAATCAGAGATAAGAAAAATAATAGATCAATTTGGAGGAAGGGGGGGGGTATTGATCAGAAAATATTAACTGTTAGGCTGTCATAACATTTGGTATATTCCATGAGAATATACACTCCAAAATGATAATAAGAGGAAGGAAGGATAAATTACAGGTTGAACACAATTATATGAAGTCTTAACATGATAATGATGATAAAAATTAATTAAATGGAATGAAACGTAGGGATTACCATCGACAACTTCAAAGAATAATCAACTCAGGTTGATTCTCAGTCACCTTCAGGTGCCTTAACATATATCTTTTCATCCAATGTGATACTTTTTTTTTTCGCACATGCAATATATTGTTAACATCAACTGCTATCGGTTCCTGATAAAATGTAACATCTCTTTTAAATAAATAAAGCAAAGAGAGCAGTGGTACACCACTGTAGCTGCGAGGTAATATTTATGATACTATCACAAATGAAAGATTGTTATATTTTGATTCTCTAATCTGTGAATAATAGTTCCAGGCCTTTTTTATAATGAGTTGCCAAGTTTTTGATGTATGGCACAAGTAAGTAATATTGCCACTCATTAGGAAAATAACAAGTTATTTTCCTAATGAGTGGGAATCATTATGAAAATAACGTGTTGTTATTTTCATAATAATATCTGCTTAGCATTATGACCACAGGATGGTAGCAGATAATTTTCATATGAGCCGCTATGTACTGGTGAAGTATAATATACAGCTGCTCAAAGCCAAGTCAACCCTGCATTCTCAAAATGTGGCATGTTTCCATCAAAGGGCTCTAGTTCAATGAGCATTTTGTTCGTAAAAGGATATCTTTCTAGTTGAAGTAAATTCCAGCTAGAAAAGATAGTAGATGGCCTTCATTTCCAGGCAAAACCTCACCACCTTGCTTATTATTGCAGGTCTGAAGTGACTGTTGCTATGTGTGGTTCCCGGAGAAAGGATTCTAATGACACCCCTCAAAAACATATTGGATATACTATACACATTCAGAATGTCTCCATCTTCAAGGGTACAATAGTTAAGTAATTCTGCGAGCTGGCTGCCAGATGATGTATAGAACCAAACCAGATAGTAACACATTTAGGAGGCTTCCTTATCAGCTGATGCATAATCATGTTGCCATCTACACTACTAGATCATACCTGGAGGGTGACTGTGTAATGAAATGCAAGGAGCACTGATTTGTTCATAACTCTGTTGTGTTCAAGGCCACATTATAGCATGGAGACTGGATGCTCTATCTATGAACACAATATGTCTTACAGGATATCTTCTCTCACTGTATGCTCCCCCTGCTCTTATTTACTTCACTTTTTTTTTTAATATAGTGTCATTGCAGTTAAACTGAATAATAAAACTCCCTCAAAAATTTACAAAAAAATTTCTTCCACACTCTCTTTACTAATATCTGTAGTATAAACAACAATCTAAATTATGTGTACCATCACCTACAGACATCCAATCCAAATCTGATCTCTTTTTGACTGAATACCAAACCTATTCCACAATCTATCTTAACTATTCAAATTACACCCTATATGATTCCTTCTGCCTCAAGAGTGGAACTTGTGCTTTTTGTATGATCTGATATTCCTTGATAGAGAATGTTTAATCTAATCTTCACTTTTTGACCAACTGTGGATTAAGATTCTATACCTCATTATGTCTCATTCATCTGCTGTCTCTAATCCCAATTTTGAAAATCATTCCGATCTCTTTAACTTCTTATCCTTGAAGCTTGATTTCACACAATCCAAATTTAAGAGTGATGTCATCTTCCTTGATGACTAAACTGGCCACAATGCTAAATGGTTCTCTTTTTTTCAAAGTACTGATAAATCTGGAAAAGAAGTAAAGAGTATTTCCTGTAAGTAATAATTTGAAGCAAATCATTCATTTCTAGACAAGAATCATCAAAAATCCTCTCCACTCAACAAATATTCTGTTATTCAATTCACCTTCCAGGTACAATGCTGAAATGACTGCTCCTCTTGTTAATTCAGATCAGAATCTTATCCGAGTTTCATGCCTTGTGGAATAGAATGTCCTCCCCACTAGACATTTCCAACCTCATGTACTTTGGCAATATAACAACAACATAGAAGACCCTCAAGCCTTTTACTCCTCCTTTCCGGTCTGACTGCTGTTTTCATTCTTTAGATCCAGATATTTATGATCTTGTTACAGAAGTCGTCATTGTTAGAAATGGTGGTTTTTATTTTCATAACTCTGTTCAAAATCTCCATCCTGTATACAAGCCACAGTTTTCCACAAAGCATGCCATGGCAATCAAAAAAAAAAAAAGAAAAAAAAAGACAAAATAATTTATTTTAACTGGCTTGAGAAAAATTCCAGCATCATTCACAGCCTACAATGAAGCCTGCAATACTTGCCAAACCATCATCAAAAGGCAAAGTCTAACTCGGATAGGGCTAAATGTAATAAACTTTCCACCTGCAGCAAGATGTTACTTCTCTTCTGCTCAGCTGTTTAACTCTGTAGAAATCTCAAATCTGCCCAACCTTTGAATACAGCTCTCATATTTGGAGATAGTGCATATATGACCTCTCTCTCTCTCCATATTCTTGATGCTGTTTTAGAAGAGAGAGAGAAGAGAGCAGTTTGTTTGACTGATGACTCATCTCTCACAGATTCTTTTATGGCACTGTCTCACAGACATTCAGTTTTTGCACTGAATTTTTTCTGCAAATATGTTCATGGACACTGTTCTGCAGAACTAGCATCAATTATGTCCTCATTTCTGCTAAGCTTTCAGGTGAATGAGCAACAGCTGCCCAACATCCTTTTATAGTTCAACTGCTGACTTACTGAACCTGATTTCCCTAAGCTGATTATACCTCCGGGAGTAAAAACCTCCACCTCTTTAAGAAGAATAACAACAAGAGATTATTTTGTTCTTGACCCAAGCTCACAACATGGCATTTATTTGCGGTAGGCCATGCAGACTCTCATGTATGTGAGTGATATAAAAAAACAAAATAAGTAAATATATATCCTCATGCAGTCTTCTTCTATACTTGAAAGTAGAGACTGCACTAATCTAAATGAAGGAGGCATAAAATTGTAGCTAGAGTGCGCTGCTTACTTCTCTGAGAAATAAAAAGGCGCATGCATGCATGAATATATAAAGAGAGGGAGAGAAAGGGAGAATAGAGAACAGAATGGTAAAGATAAATAAAAAGGAGTAAAGTTTATTAATGTTGTTGCTCAGAAGAAGAAGGGAATGCCTGGATACAATAATTAACTTTATTTAGTTATTAAATTATTATACCAATAAGTGACACTACAATCACGGTATAATGACACTGACAGAAATAAATAAGGCAGGATCCTCAAGTCCTAACTGGCACCCTATATGGGTGTTATAAGGGTATGCCTGACATAACCAAAACTTTGGTTATTATTATTATTATTCCTATTTATTACGCAACACCTTCAGGCGGTCCAAAGACTTATTGAGGGAGGGCACCTACTCTACAACTATATACTGCAGTGAGCTCCCCATCAATCTTTTCATGGAACACTGAAAAAATGGTCCTAAACCCCTTGCTATTTATATTTCAAACATTCTAAGTAATGTGACTCCGAATGTCGGAAATATTTTTAACACACCTTAACAAAGCAAATATTGTTTCCTTAAGGTGTGTTAAAATAATAATTGGGAAAATAAAACAATAACTTTGTGCTTGTCTTAACACCGTAGTCACCCTGCTACTTATCAAAATCTGTACTTTCTGTCTATAGAAAATCTATCCACGCTAGCAGGGATAGCCATCATTTATCACATCATCACTAATCTCAATAATATGGTGTTAAGAAAACTAACAAATAAAATGAGAACAATTATATTTGGACCACATTATCCTCTCCACAGAAATCAATCATGTAACATTTTTTAACCATAAAAAATGTTACATGATTCTTCCCCTGTAACAAAATCAAAAGAACTCTCCATATGTTCATATCACAAAAATCCACCAACTGCCATCCCTTACACATGGAAGAACTCAGAAAAAAATGTGTGTGTTCTTAAAAGATATAACATACAAACTTTCTTCAAACCACACCAAAATTAGCTGCTCATTTCTGTTCATCAAAAGATCTTGTCTATCTAAATCATCTACAGTATTGTTACAAATTCAACATATCTAGGTCAAACTGAATTGATGAATAGAAAAATTATGTCCATTATCTGTACTACAGTTATTCTGGGTTTGAATACCATCCCAATGGATGGTATTCAAACCCAGGAGAACCTCCACTATACGGAAGCAGATACAAATCTGAGAAACTAATTATGGAATTTACCACAACATTCTCTGAATCTAAATAAATATGGCTTCCTCAGCTTGATTAAAAAAAAAAAAATTATACATTAAGATCTTGAGAACATCAAATAACAAACAAGATCCCCTAAATTGCACTTACAGGGAGCACTAATTAGGACTTTAGAATGCCATCCTGCACTCAGTCTGTGTTTGCTTTCCTGCTAATGTCTGTGTGCACATACATAGTACAAATGGACATGACTTGCAAACCAAGGCAAAATATTGATCTGAATGATTTATAATTAAATGAAGTAAATTATTATCTGAAAAAGTTTATTTCTTCTTCTAAACAACAATATGACTGATAATTATCAGTCACTGGCCAACACAATTTTTGCTGACTTTTATATGAAACTTGTTTTTTACTAATTTGGGTGCGCTGATTTCAAATATCAAACCCATTTTTCTCTATCACGTCAGGTTTTTCCTCTATGGCATTTTCTTTTTGCTAATTTGTAAGTTTTTGATAGTTTTAAGGCGGTAGTACTATTTAGAGAATCAAAAAATCGATTTTTTAATATTATTTTCTGAAAGTATGTACTTTTAAAAATCTGTTTCTAACTTTTTATCAAGAAATTCGAAAAATTCCCAAAGATATAGCCTATTATTCAAAGCGGTGCACAGATCAGAATCGGAGCGCTCACCGCTCTCGCTTGTTAGTAAATGTCCTTTATAAATTGGCACGGCTATTTCATTGGAATGAGCAACTGGCCGAATTGCTGAGTTGAGATTTGGATACACAGTTTTTTTCTTATTCTTCTTATTATAACCAGAAGTCTGAACTAAACAAAAATAGCAATCATCTACGTGATTTTTCGGTTCATGCCAAAAGCTAATTTTTGGCATTTTCCCTTGCTCCACTATTGTAAATTTTCTACACATGACTTACACACTTTATTTAGAGCCCATGACTTGTCCTGATCTGCAATTTTTATGTCAAAGTATGCAAAGTACACTTTCTTAATGAAATCAGTGATATTTGTCCTTTGACTGGGAACAGTAAAGCTGCCACAAATGTAGCAGAAGGAATCTACACTATTGACATAATTTCGAGTAGTAGACATGATGTATTTTCTTCACTGCCAACTAACATGCAATTAACAAGACAAAAAAAACCAGAGACTTTATTGAAACGTTATAAGCGTTCATCATACTTTCACAATCGATTAACAATTGATTGATTTCGATCGTTCTTTGTCCGCTATGATGCACATAGCATTCATTTGTTTTAGGCAGTTGTCATCGCCTACTTTTCATCACCTAAATGTATTAGGTCGGTTATCGGCCTCTCACATTCAAAGCGCCAGTACTTGCCGTTGCAGGTTCTTACGCATTTATTCGTTTACTAACAAGTGAGAGCGGTGAGCGCTCCGATTCTGATCTGCACACCGCTCTGAATAATGGGCTATATCTTCAGGAATTTTTTGAATTTCTTGATAAAAATTCTAGTAGTAAGACTTATACGTTGGTTAGACATAACTGGTAATCAATCTACGGAAGTCACATTGCCATCTTCAGGAACATAAAGATATGGTATGTGCACTAAGGAACTAACAAAGCAAATGAGGAAGAATGTAAGAAACTAATTTTGTTCCTAAAGTCCTAATGGTGCCCTCTTGCGGGCTAATTTGGTAGTCTTGGCAGTTGGGCTGAAGTTCTCATAATGAAAGTCTCCCAAATTTGGGGCAGTTTCATGCACCCAAATTTGTTGAGGTTAGGAACGTTTTTTAGAGCTGCTGAAGATTCTTTGAATAATCTTTCGTATTTAAACTTGCTGCGATGGATTATTTTTGTTTTCTTCCAACGAATTTTATGGTGGGTATCTAAGGTATGTTCTGCCAACCCAGAGCAGCTGTACTGGTGAAACCGGATGTAGTCTTGGTGTTCTGAAATCCTGATATTTGTTGTTCTGCCTGTTTGGCCAAAGTAGGACAATTTGCAGCTGCAAGGGACCTGGTATATACCAGGTAGGTCTAGGGGAAGTGGTTGGTCTTTGGTAGAGCGGATAAGGGATGCCAACTTTTTATATGGTCTGTAACAGGAAGTAAGGTCATATTTTTTGAGGATATTAGTTATTTTTTCAGAGGTGCCCTGGATGTAGGGGATAGTGATAGACTTGGTGTAGTCTTTATTGTGGAGGGGGGGAGGGGGGTTGTGGTTTACAGGTTTTAGTATTTTTTTGGGGTTATAGCCATTGGCTAAGAAAGTGTTGAGGATGTGGTTTAGTTCCATAGTCAGGGCCTTGTCATCTGAGCAGATTAATTTTGCCCTGTTATATAGTGTTTTTATCACCCCATATTGTTGTGAGGGGGGTGGTGGGATTGCTGGTGAATGTATCTGCCAGTGTGGGTGGGTTTTCTGTAAACAGAGAAAACCAAAGATCCATCAAGCTGGCGGGTGATTAAAGTGTCTAGGAAGGGGAGGGTGTTGTTTTCCTCTTTTTCTAAGGTGAACTGGATTCTGGGATGTTGGTTGTTTAAGTGTGTTAGGAAGGAGTGGAGTGTGTCTGAGCCATGTGGCCAAATAGTAAACACATCATCCACATAACGAAGCCAAATAGTGGGTTTTTGTGGGGCGGAGTTTAAGGCTTTCTCTTCAAATGTCTCCATGAAGAAATTGGCCAAGGGTGGGGAAAGTGGTGAACCCATGGCTGTCCCCTCTATCTGTTTGTAGAACTTTCCTTGCCAAACGAAATATCCTGAGTTCATTGTGAACTGAAATAGGGCTGAGATATCGGGTGGAAACTTGGCTTGGATGAGCTCAAGGGTTTCTTTGAGTGGGACATTAGTGAATAGGGAGGAGACGTCAAAACTGACCATTATGTCAGTGTGTTGGAGTGTGAGGTTTTCTATACTGGCTTTAAAGTGGGCTGAGTTTTTTATGTGTAATGGTGTGTTGCCAGTGTAGTGTGTGAGCGTTTTGGCTAAATGTTTGGCTAAAACATTTAGCCAAAACGCTCACACACTACAATGGCAACACACCATTACACATAAAAAACTCAGCCCACTTTAAAGCCAGTATAGAAAACCTCACACTCCAACACACTGACATAATGGTCAGTTTTGACGTCTCCTCCCTATTCACTAATGTCCCACTCAAAGAAACCCTTGAGCTCATCCAAGCCAAGTTTTCTCCCGATATCTCAGCCCTATTTCAGTTCACAATGAACTCAGGCTATTTCGTTTGGTAAGGAAAGTTCTACAAACAGATAGAGGGGACAGCCATGGGTTCACCACTTTCCCCACCCTTGGCCAATTTCTTCATGGAGACATTTGAAGAGAAAGCCTTAAACTCCGCCTCACAAAAACCCACTATTTGGCTTCGTTATGTGGATGATGAGTTTGCTATTTGGCCACATGGCTCAGACACACTCCACTCCTTCCTAACACACTTAAACAACCAACATCCCAGAATCCAGTTCACCTTAGAAAAAGAGGAAAACAACACTCTCCCCTTCCTAGACACTTTAATCACCCGCCAGCTTGATGGATCTTTGGTTTTCTCTGTTTACAGAAAACCCACCCACACTGGCAGATACATTCACCAGCAATCCCACCACCACCCCTCACAACAATATGGGGTGATAAAAACACTATATAACAGGGCAAAATTAATCTGCTCAGATGACAAGGCCCTGACTATGGAACTAAACCACATCCTCAACACTTTCTTAGCCAATGGCTATAACCCCAAAAAAATCCAAAAAATACTAAAACCTGTAAACCACAACCCCCCTCCCCCCCTCCACAATAAAGACTACACCAAGTCTATCACTATCCCCTATATCCAGGGCACCTCTGAAAAAATAACTAATATCCTCAAAAAATATGACCTTCCTTCCTGTTACAGACCATATAAAAAGTTGGCATCCCTTATCTGCTCTACCAAAGACCAACCACTTCCCCTAGACCTACCTGGTGTATACCAGGTCCCTTGCAGCTGCAAATTGTCCTACTTTGGCCAAACAGGCAGAACAACAAATATCAGGATTTCAGAACACCAAGACTACATCCGGTTTCACCAGTACAGCCGCTCTGGGTTGGCAGACCATGCCTTAGATACCCACCATAAAATTCGTTGGAAGAAAACAAAAATAATCCATCGCAGCAAGTTTAAATACGAAAGATTATTCAAAGAATCTTCAGCAGCTCTAAAAAACGTTCCTAACCTCAACAAATTTGGGTGCATGAAACTGCCCCAAATTTGGGAGACTTTCATTATGAGAACTTCAGCCCAACTGCCAAGACTACCAAATTAGCCTGCAAGAGGGCATCATTAGGACTTTAGGAACAAAATTAGTTTCTTACATTCTTCCTCATTTGCTTTGTTAGTTCCTTAGTGCACATACCATATCTTTATGTTCCTGAAGATGGCAATGTGACATTGCCGAAATATAGAAGTGATTCATTAAAGTTATCTTTAATTAAATACTTCATATGCGTTGTTAATTCCGTAAATTAATTACCAGTTATGTCTTGATAAAAAGTGAGGAACAGATTTTTAAAAGTACATACTTTCAGAAAATAATATTAAAAAATCGATTTTTTTGATTTTCTAAATACTACTGCCTCCTTAAAACTATCAAAAACTTACAAATTAGCAAAAAGAAAATGCCATAGAGGAAAAACCTGACATGATAGAGAAAAATGGGTTTGATATTTGAAATCAGCGCACCCAAATTAGTAAAAAACAAGTGTCAGATCATAATCAGCAGAAAAAAAAATTTTTTTTGTTGGCCAGCTTATTGATTATAATCAATAAGCATCCATATCAGAAGAAAAGTTTATTTGCAACTTAGAGGTAAAACCTAGTTGCCTAACTGTAAGCAAAGCCTAGGGCAGGAAAGGAGCTGTAAATATTCTGAATTTTAACTCTTCTCTCTCCTAGTAAAAGTGTCTGTTCAGAAGTAAAAGTATTATAATGAAATGGTATTATAGAGAATTGCATTAAGCGGGATATTATTGTATTATTTAAGAACTAATGAAGATTTAAAATAATCTTCAAAAAAAAAAGTCTAACCTTAGAGAAGATAGATATCAGCTTTTCTTTATCTAATAAATCAGCTTCATAAAAAACTAGACTCTTTCCAGATAATTCCTGAACTCGAAGCAAGCTTTCTGGCATAACCCTGTCTTTTGCTGTTATAATTTAAATGAAATGATATATATCAGATTTATAAAAATGTTTTCAAGGTTTAAAATGAATAGTATTCTATTATATACTTAATTAAGAAAAAGCTGTGAACAAAATATAACTAAAAATTATATATTTTAAGTCCTAGTTGATTAATAAAAGAAACAGCAAAACAACAGAT